>NC_137087.1:29256547-30456547 GCF_951640355.1 Cnephaeus nilssonii | reverse complement strand
TCCATCTCTCTAAGTATTGCTTTGTTTTTCTTCAATTTTCTGTAACATTTTTGGTTCCCTGAACCGAGGAATAACTAGCTTGGCCTTTTGGCCTCCAGTGAATGGGCCAGGTTTGGGGCCCGGGGGAGCCGGATGGGCCTCCGGGAGGGACCGCTCTGCTGATTTAGAATTGAACTGGGGGACTCCGGGCCCTCCTGGACCTCAGCCCAGGACCCGGCCGGCATCTGGAGAGAGTGGACAGACACTTCTGGACCTGTCGACAGAATCTGTAAGGTAGGGGCCCCGTCGGTTCAGCCCACTCCAAGTGAGTGGAAGGGGGAGCTTGATCACCTCCCCGGAGGCCATAGAGCTTCCTCAGGCAAATTAATCAGGAGTCAGGAATCAGGTGACTGTTTAAACTCTGGGTAAATAGCTGGTAGAAGTCAAAAACTCGGACTAGCTAGTATATAAATGTGAGACTCTGGAGGTGAATGAAGGAATTATGAGTTCACTCTGTGTTTGTTTGTGTGGAACTAGCCAATTTGCTACCGAGAAGGGGGGACTGGATGCAGTCTTAACTCCTCCGGTAGTTTCTCACCAATACATTGGTCGAGAATTCTGTTCTGGGGCATGGGTGCCTGGAGTGCCCCCAAGCCCGTCTGGGGAGTTGGGCATTGTTTCATTTATCTGCTCACTCCAGTTTGGGCTAGTCTACTGAGAGAGTGTGAGTATGGATGTTTGTCTTGGCATAATTTTCTGCTCAGTAACTGGTCTGTGTGAAGTGAAAGCTACTTTGTGCCTTCTGGCTGTACACATGAGAGTATATGTTATCTCTTTCTGTTGTTTAAATTGTTTAAAAATAGGGCTGACTTGTGGTGATGGGTCTTAAGCAGCGCTGCTGAGTTATTTTTCTCAAGAGATGTTTGCTCTCTATCACAGTGGGAGGGAATCAGCCCATTTAGCTAATAAAAATTTCTCTGTTTGTATGTTTGTATAAGTAAGGGTTTCAGTTTGCTCTGATTTGTGAATTTGCTGTATTAAATTGAAATTTTAAAGTCCTAGGGTAAATTTAAAGGTATAAATTTGTGACATTTCAAAGAATAAAGAACTTTTATTTATGGCTTTCTTATCTCTTTTGGTGGTCGGAGACTTCCAGGGACAGGGCTTACAGCTCCGCGGGGCGGAGAGATTTACAGGCCCTGTCCCTGCCTGTGACATCATAGTCCAATGTGGAACTAAGGCTGAAATTATTATTAACTATCTATGGACCAAGTTAACTCTAGTTATGTGTCTTGTGTAGTCTTTTGTCTTCGTGGTTATATGTTTTGTTTGACTTATTTTCAGTTATTTATTAGGATCCTCATAGAAGACATAACCTGGTCTTTCCCTTCCTCTCTCATCCTGATTCTAATAGCATCTGTAACTGGATTAAAGATATTTTCTTTCAGGAGGCCATCCAGGCTTTCAGTTCACCAGAAATCTGCCTACACACCCTTATCCTCATCTGCTATCTTTTCGGGCTGACTAATAGTCATTTTCCACAGGTCGAAACTCAGCCTTCGAAAGGGAGGACTGCTACAGCAGTAGTCTGTAGTTTTCTCTGAAACTCCCACTGTTTCTATTTCTCCCACTGTAGGAATTGTCTTCCTCTGACTCACAATCAGGAAGGGAGACAAACAACTGGACTGGGGGATGGGATGGGGTGGGGAGGGGGTGGTCAGAGAAATCAAGAGTGGTAGAGGAGGAGGATTTAAGATCCTCTAGGAGTCTAGGGGCTTAGAGTAAAAATCTATGAGGGAAAACAACGGTTACAGATTTGAATGAGAAAAAAGTATCCTTAAATGTAAAAAGCCTGGTTACACAGGATCTCAGACCGCTTGCCTTATTTCCCCTGCTAAGGATAGAGTAAATGGTTAATGCAGAGAAGGGGAGGGGCGTGTCAGCAGTTAATTATGAAGCTGGGAGAGATAGGTTTTTGTTTATTTTTACTGGTGATTTAAAACTCGTTGCTAGGTAGACTCAGTCCCCAAGAGCCAGATGAAAGAAGTGGGTGAGGGGGGCTGGATGCCTGAGCTGCCTGTAGTGGCCTGGATCTGTAAAAGCAGCAGATAGAGCTAGTGAAAGCTCCCTGTTTACAAATGTACTGAAAGGGTTCAGTACCTGTTGCTGCTGGAAGAGGAGGGGCTGAGATCCCCTTCCAGTGAACTCCCTTGGGAGAGGCCTGGTTGATGCTCTGCCACAAAGGGGACTGGCAGGAAGACAAGGAGCCTAATACCCAAGCCACTGCCACAGAAGCGCTTTGCAGTATGCAAAGCTGTTTCTAACTACAACTCTAGCTGTTTTAGACTGGCAGCTTAAAGTCAAAGAGCAAAGAAAAGGCACTTTCCCTGGACCGGGGAGCCTTCAGGACTTTGAGATTCTCCAAGAGAGGAGGAGTCTGACTGAGTGTTGGCAGAGACCCTGTTGGGTTGGAAGAACCTAAGGCCACATGTTAAACTTATAAATTACGGCTTTCTACGCAGATGTCCAAGCCCAGATATGTGGGGGTTAAGCTGCCTGTCTACAGCAAAACAACTTTCTCCCGTGCCAGAATAAATTTTAGGGAAATTAGACAGGCTGTGTTTATGGCTACAAAGAAGAACTGGCTACCATGCACAGCCCTGACAGTGGCCTGCAGAAAACTGTATAATAGACTTAGATGATGCCTGTGACTTCATGGACATGACTCCAGAAAGACAAGGGCAGGTGCCCAATTAGGCAAGGAAAATACCCATCTGGTTTTGGTCTCTATTAAAAGACAGTTGGCAGCCTGTATACTGTCTTGCAGGCCTGTGTGGCCATACCCATGTCAGGTGTGGCACAAACCTCAACTTTAGAAAACTTGGGAAGGCCTGTTTAGAACAGAGGGAAGTAGTGAGTACCAGCCCTTTGTTACAGGAATTACAGACCCCGTGAGGTCCTGTGACATGTGAGACCTTGTAAAGCAATAAAGCTCCCTTAGTCCTTTCTCAGAGGGCATGTCACCCCTCCCAGAGACCATATAAAAGTTAAGGACAAGTTAAGTAGGGGGAACCCTACCACAAGGACAGCTATAATTGTCTACTTGAATATAGACACATTTTGAATTTCTCCTTGTCATTTGAAGACAGTTATATTACTCTGAAGAATCCATAGAGAGGACTGACAAGGAAAATCAGAAGATCTTAAAGCAGGTCAGTATATTTTTCTCCTTATATAATTCCTCTGAAATTTGGCAATGCTTAATAAATCATGGCAATACGTTTCTCTGCATAAATTCAATAAGACCGGTTTCTAATAGTGGTTTTATTGACCAATCACTTTGACCAGAGTGTCATGTTTTAAAGAGCCCTGTCTGAACTCTAAAGACTTGAAGCCAATAAGAGTGCCAAGGAAAAGCCTGGTATCCTGCTTGGGAGCCCTGAAAATGGCTGGCGCTGGAGCATCAGGCCCATGCCCTACCATCACTGGCGGTTGGTCAGAGTAGAAGGGGAGCAATAAGGACGACTCTGCGTCCCTGTGGAACCCCACACCCTCTAGGCCTCGACACGTAGGAGGGCTACTGAGATGGGCCTTAAAACCTAGGGTGTGGGCCCAGGTGGAGTTGTTGCAGGTGAGGGATTCACCTAACTCAGCAGATGCTACAGGCAGGCCTGACGGCAGCTGGATGGTTTGGCTTCCTAGCCCTATGGGGCACAATAAGATTCAATCGTGAAATTCTGGCAAAGGTAGTCAGTTACCATTCTTGTTGTGTTTATGCAAACAATCAGGCCAATTAAATACCATAGGTAAATTAGTCTTTATCTGGCTCTTTTGATAAACATAGAGGTAATTTTGAGGAGAAAAATTATATTTCAATAGAGGTAATTAAAACGGAAATGTTTTCTTTCCCTTCCACCAGATCATTTGTTACAGTTTGTCTCTGCCAGGTCACAAGCCCACATACTTCTGTGCCCAGGCCTCATCGTCCCTGTGACAGACAGCAAGGATCTCTTGGCTCTGAGAGAAAACTTCGTCCCTCCTCAGCATGAAGCAGCTACAGAAGTAATTCAACGTCCATTTTCCCTAAAAGAATTCAGAGCCAGGATCCTTGAGGTAATATATTAGGCAGTTAGACAGACATGAGCAGAGCAAGGACGATGGGCCAACTTGCGCTACCAGATGTAACTAAGTATTTAAGACAAGGGGCATAGCCAAAGAGGTATTCACCCAAAGTCTCAGCCCTTAGAAAAGGCCAGTAGCTTATTTGTCCAAAATACTTGACCCCTTTGCATTTGGGTGACATGCTTGCCTCCAGGCAGTAGCAGCCACAGCTATGCTTATTGAAAAAGCAAATAAGTTAACCCTAGGGCAGTAACTAATCCTAACTGCCCCACATGAGGTCGAGGTTTTACTCCAGAACACAGTAGAGCACTGGATGTCAAACACTTGAGCCACCCAGTTTCAGGCTCTCTAGTAGACAAAAGAAAAATCAGTAACAATTTATACTGATAGCAGGTACACATTTACAACAAGGTAAGGGTTCTCCACAGAAGCAAGAGGGAACCGGGCCACAGATGAAGCTGCCCGGGAGGCTGCCCTAAAACCAGTGGGGCCTCTACAGATTCTAGTGACTCTTCCAGATCCTGACCTACCCAATCTAGAAAAGCTAAAATCCATAACCAGTCTTTATTCAAGTTCTTACAGGCTTTACAGTCTACCCAGGAAGCAATCCAGAAGCACATCTGAGATGCTCTGCCTGTATCAACTTCTGATCTGGTTCATCCCTTCCACCCTGGTGACTCTGTTTGGGTAGAGAAATTTGCTGCCCAGGGACTGACTTCTACCTGGAAAGGACCACCTCCACGGCAGTCAAGGTCAACAGAATCCCAACATGGCTTCATCACACCCGGCTTAAGACAGCCCAGGAAAAGAGAGTCCAGGACTCTCGGGCTCTCTCAAGATTACTCCAGGCCCTCCTTCCGGTCCCTTATCTAATAAGCAGGCTCACTATTGTTATTAGGGAGAAAATTAAGATTATAGTCCTCAGGGGTAAATATACTACTAAGAGTCAATGATTTGACTCATGTACATAAAACCAGTGGGGAATGAAGCATCCATCTTATATGAAAACTGCTGTTTGAAACTTTAACCCTGCTAATTGGCTTCTGTAAAATCTTGCTTGCTAAGACTACTCCCACTTCAGCGAGGCCATTACATTTTCCCCAGACAAGTTTATCAGTGCTGGCGCCAGGCTAGGCCTCTGGTTGAGGTCTCAAGGCCCAGCACATACGGGCTCTTTAAGAACTTGCAAAAGGGGCCGGGAACACTCCATATTTGGGAGACAAAGAAGGTAAAATCATATAAATAGGGAGAATTCCTGCATGTTGGGGCGCAGAAATTGAGATACATTTTCCTCTGGACCCGCGCATAATAAATGTAACTCCATCTCTCTAAGTATTGCTTTGTTCTTCGCTTTTCTGTAACAGTTTCACTTAACGATTTTTTTCACTTTATAATGGGCCCAAAATGAAATTAGAGACTGTCCTTAGAATTTTGATCTTTCATGGGCTAGTGTATGGGGTACGATATTCTCTTGTGATGCTGGGCAGGGGCTATGACCTGCAGCTCCAAGTTAGCCCCACGAGCATGACAGTAAACAACTTATAGTCTATTGTGTTTTTATTATATTGTCTAATTTTGTCCAACTGTGGGCTAATGTAAGTGTTCTGAGCATATTTAAGGTAAGCTCAGCTAAGCTATGCTGTTTAGCAGGTTAGGTGTATTAAATGCAGTTTTGATTTACAGTATTTTAAATGTGCAATGGGCTTATCAGGATGTAACTCCATTGTATTAGTAAGTCGAGGAGTATCTGTATACTGAGAAACCTTAAGCCAGCTCCTGATTAATGTATATATACGGAGGTATCATAATCCAAGTGGCAAGTTATCCCTAAAAGGTTTATATTCCATTTTAGTGCAGAAACACATGTAAAAGGAGATGGCTGTAACATTTGAAATGATGAAGAGAATGTCTTCTTACATAAGAGACCAAATAATGAGCAGTTGCTCTTAGATGGATGAAGAGCTCAGCATCAGTATGGGATCAGTACTTAGAAGCATCTCTTTTCCTATGTACACACTTGGGTTGGAAAGAATTGGGATAGCCTAGGACAGTGGTCGGCAAACCCATTAGTCAACAGAGCCAGATATCAACAGTACAACGATTGAAATATCTTTTGAGAGTCGAAAACCGACTTCTGCGCATGAGCCACGAAGTTTTAATCGCAGTGTACGTGCGTGCCCGCACGTGGTATTTTGTGGAAGAGCCACACTCAAGGGGCCAAAGAGCCGCAGTTTACGGACCACTGGCCTAGGACCTCTGCTCTCTATGCGTCATTAATAGCCTGATTTAGAGAGAAGGGGAGTTAATAACAGAACTAACATGGTGTAAACTGTAGTTATAATTATATATTTGCAGTTGCAGCATATTAGCTAATGATTTGTCAGTAAGTTTTATCTAGTTCATTCTATAGTGTACACTCGGCTCTTCTCAATTATTTACTTTATCTTTATGATATTCCCACTCATCTGGCTTTCTTTTCACCATACTAAACTGAGCAGTATTTTTCACTTTTAATATATCTATATAACAATTATTAATTCCTATCCCACCAAATCTACTGCTCCTCAAGGCCCTTATCCATTTCAGTAAATGACACCACTGGTCACTCTGTTTCTCCAATTAAAGATCTAAGAGTAATCCTTTCTTTCTTTCCTTCCTCACACCGACATCAGTAAATCCTATGGACTCTGCCTCCACTTTGATCCTGATCTCTCCATCTGCTCTGCTACAACTCTCACTTAGCCATTTCTTAGCTTGACCGCTATAAAATATCAACTGGTACAGCTTCCACTAAATTCTTCTATTTAGCAGCATCTACTAAAGCTGAATATATCATTCCCTATGACCCAGCAGTTCTAGGCATATATATATATATATATATATATATATATATATATATATATATATACACACATACACACACATACATATATACACACATATATACATACAGCAGAAATACATTCACCCAAAGACATGAACTAGAATGTCATTGTTCATAATAGTCCCAAACTGGACACTATCCAAATGTCCATCTGCAGTAGAAGAGATAAATTAATTTATAGTGTAATCATAAAATTGTATACTTTACTGCAATGAAAATGAATAATTTATGACTACATACAACAATGTGAATAAATCCCATAAACATAAGATGAAGCCAAAGAAAATTGACAGGAATGAGAATGCACAGCCTTTACATTTGTATAGAGTGAAAAATATGGAAAACTACCGTAAGTTATGCTTTTAAAAGTCAAAATATCTTTGAAAAGTGTGTGTGTATATGTGGGGGAGAGGTTTGACTATAACTGAGAGGAAGAATTCTGGGGTGCTTGTGATGTTATGTTCTTTGATTTGAGTGTTAGTTACATGAGAATGTTCAGTTTGCAAAAATGTATCAACTTAATACTTGTTTGTATTTTCTGTGTAGGTATTATATTTTAACAAAGACTAAAATTTTTTCCTAAAAAATAATTCACAAACATAAATGTAAGAAATAAAACTATAAGACTCTAAGAAAGTCATCTTCATGACTTTAGATTAGGTAATAATTTTTTAGATATGACACCAAAAACATAGACAATAAGAGAAAAACAAATAAATAGGACTGCACCAAAACTTAAAATTTTATGTTTAAAGGAATTATAAGGCGAGAAGACATCCTCAGAATGAAAGAAAATATTTGCCAATCATATATCTGATCAGATTTATATCAAGAATATATACAGGATTTATTCAACTCAACAGTAAAAACAAATAATCCAATTGAAAATGGACAAAGGATTTGAATAGATCTTTCTTGAAAAATGTATACCCCTGGCCAATAAGCATATAAAAGATACTCAAACATAATTAGTCATTAGGGAAATGCAAACAAAAACTACAATAAGATACCACTTCACACCCACTTGTATTGATATACAATAAAAATATAATATTGTCTACTGATAAACAATAACAAGTGTTTGTAAGGATGGATAAATTAGAACACTGCTGGTAAGAATGCAAAATGGTGTAGTCAATTTGGAAAATGGTTTG
The DNA here is from genome assembly GCF_951640355.1 of Cnephaeus nilssonii. Taxonomy (NCBI): domain Eukaryota; kingdom Metazoa; phylum Chordata; class Mammalia; order Chiroptera; family Vespertilionidae; genus Cnephaeus; species Cnephaeus nilssonii. Next base: position 30,448,408 of record NC_137087.1, on the reverse strand, counting down.
ATAGTTACTCAAAAAGTTAAACATAGAGTTACCATATGACCCAGCAACTCTAGACCTAAATAATATACTATATGAAGGAGAATTAAAAACATAAGCTCATAAAAAATCTTGTACAAAAATATTCACAGTAGCATATTCATAATAACCAAAAATGCAAACAACCCAAATGTCCATGTAACGATGAATGGATAAACAAATTATAGTATGTCCATACAATGAAATATTATACAGCCAGAAAAAGAAATGAAGTACTAATGCATGTAACAGCATATATGAGCCTTGAAAACATTGTGTTAAGTGAAAGATGCCAGATACAAAAGAACAAATATGGCATGATTCCATTTATAGGAAATGTGCCAAATAGGAAAATTCACAGAGATAGAAAGTAGTTTAGTAGCTGCAGGGAGTAGAGAGAAAAAAGGTCTGGGGAGTGAAAATGTTCTGATATTCGTGGGGATGGTTGCAAAACTCTGTAAAATATACAAAAGACTACTTAATTGTAGTTTAAAGGGTGAAATTTTTGGCATATACATTTTATCTCACAGAGCTGTTACTTTAAAAATCTATAATAATAAAAGTGTAATATGCTAATTAGACCAAACAGCAGAACAACTTTCTGGATGTCATTCCGGACATCCTTCTGGATGAAGCTGTGATGGTGGGGGCTGAGGCAGAGGCGGTTAGGGGCGATCAGGCAGGTAGGTGAGCAGTTAGGGGCGATCAGGCAGGCAGGCAGAGTGGTTAGGGGCGATCAGGCAGGCAGGCAGAGTGGTTAGGGGTGATCAGGCAGGCAGGCAAAGTGGTTAGGGGCAATCAGGCAGGCAGGTGAACAGTTAGGGGTGATCAGGCAGGCAGGCAAAATGGTTAGGTGCGATCAGGCTGGCAGGCAGAGTGGTTAGGGGTGATCAGGCAGGCAGGCAGAGTGGTTAAGGGTGATCAGGCAGGCAGGCGAGCAGTTAGGGGCAATCAGGCAGGCAGGCAAGCGAGTGGTTAGGAGCCAGCAGTCTCGGATTTCAAGAGGAATGTCAGACTACCGGTTTAGGCCTGATCCAGGATCGGGCCTAAACCGGCAGTTGGACATCCCCCAAGGGGTCCTAAATTGCTAGAGTGTGCAGGCCGGACTGAAGGACCACCCGCCCCTCTCCCCCATGCACAAATTTCATGCACCGGGCCTCTAATATCCTATAAGATATATGGCTTGTGGTGAATCAAATTAGAAATGTAAAAAAGAAGAAGAATAGCCTGTGTTGACACAAATGTGCTCAACAGTCATTTTCACATGTTGCTTCTTAGAGTTCTAGAGAGTATTTTTCCATATGTATCAATAACCATAAAGATATTTTACCCTCACCCAGTTGTATATAATATTCTATGTATGTGATCAAATGGCTAGACCCCCTCACCCCAAAATGAACATATCAGTGTGTTTGTTGAAAATTGGAAGTAATCTGATTTTTTCCCCAAAAGGAAGGAAGGAAGAGACCAGAGGGTGAGGGATGTGAAGACCATAGAGGGAAAGGAGTCACAGCCATAGTGACCGTGGACACCACACGGTTTTGCCTGATGAAGGATCTTGGCTTGAAGAGCTTAAAGGATTTGTCTGAGGCCAGCTAGTGTCCTGATTTCTGTATTAAGCAGCAGGGGCTGGTATCCAGTGAAGGCTCTCTGGGGCAGGCCTCTGGGTTTCACAGGCTTTATCTAATTCATACTTGTTAACAACCCTAGGCCCTGAGAGTACTGTCATCGCACTTTTTAGAGAAGAAGATGGAGTCTTAGAGACTCGTGCCTTGTGCAAACACATGCAATAACTGAAATTTCTAGGTAAATAGTCAAATCATTTTGACCTTAGAGATGTCTGACTCCCTCATAATACAGATCAGGAATCCAGTACCCAAAGAGGTAAAGCAACTTGCTTATTGTAGAGCTAAGATTTGAACTTAGGTCTCACGACTCTGTGCTCCATGTTTAAAATAATAGGATTTCTAAATATCAATTTTCCAGAATATTTGTTTAAAGTGCCATGTTGGAGAGAATCAAATATATTATGAAGACCAATATAGATCACATTGCTTAATTTACCCTATTTACTATATTTTATATCATCATAAGAGGAGATTTTAATATCATAGTACTTACTACTTAATATGGTAAAAAATATCGAGTTTGTGATGATTATTTCCTGTGTTCAATCAGGTCAATAAATTAGACATATAGGTCTGTTATTGTAGGCCGTTCTTTTCCCCTCCAAAGAGCTTAAGCCATTGCCCCTTCCTATCTATTATTCTCAAGCTTATGTTTGCCTATTCAGAATCCAAATCTGCAGCTCTTGGCTGCTCACTGACAACTTCCCTTTCATAACCCTGGTTGCTATTATTGCCTTTGTTGTTGCCAAAGTCCATGTGTCATGAGAACTATTTCTTCTTATTCCATGGAGAGAGATGCTGCTTCTGATCTCTGATCAACAAAAGATGATATCTGGGAATACCAAAATATCCTAATTGGATTCCTAATCCTGGGCCACATTCCCAGTTTGGGGAACTGTAATAAATATGCCAGCAAAATCATACTCTTTCAAGGATTTCCAAATTTACGCCAGGGTTATCTAGGATAAAGATAAGGTTTTCAGACCCTGCACATCAAAGATGTAAAATTATTACTTAGAACATGTGTTTGGTTCTTTAAAATAAATAAATTGGGGGTGATTTGGGTATATATACTGCTTCTGTAATTTCCTATTTAAATTAAGCAGATTAACTTGCCTTTCCAAACATGTCACTCAATTTCAGCCCTGCCTTGGTCATGAAAAATGGGGAAGAGATGTGTCTATCTTTTAAAATATGTGCCAATCATATATTTGGCTACTCAATATGCTGTTTGTTTCCAAAGACTGTTACTTCAACTTTGAGCGGTTATCAACACCATTAATAAATGGATTATTTACTAAAGTTAGTTTTCTTTCATCTCTCCTTCTGAAAAAGATGCAGGAGACAAGTGAAGAAAAGCCAGACATGTGTATTCCATTTGAAACCCATGTTTAAAAGCTTAAAAATTCAAGCCAACGTAAAAAACTTTTATTTTAATACACTGGAAGGTTTCAGTAAACTCCATTATTTTCACTCACTATTTGCTTGAATAATTTAGGCAAGAAAGCTAAATTATACATAAAGTGTACAGTTAGAAGAAAAAGTTCATGCACAGCCTAGGCTACAGCCTCCCCTAATGATGTCTGAAGTCAGTGAAAAGAACTCGTTAGACTGAGAGTAATTTCTCAGGGTTTAATTTTTTTTCTTAAAGCAATAATGTTCTTATAAAAATCTGACAAATAATACACTAAAAGAAAAGCCACAAAAGAGAACCTCCAGTTAAGGCCTTAGCTCCTGTAAACTTTCACTTAATCTCATGTAAAAGTTGGTGTACGATATACAACAATGCATGATGGTTGGCAGCCTTGACTGATCTGATTCCACAGGGAAAGTGCACGTCTTAATTGAAGAGTTGCTATTTGGCCACATTAGAATTCTGAAGTTATGGAGTTAAAAAGAGATGCTTCAGGCGTAGAGATAAACTCGAAATTGACTGTGGGAAGGGGATCAGCACCCACTCAGTGTACCATCATTTGAGCAAGTAGTTGCCATTTGCTAGGGTATTGCACTTCAGGAGCAACCCATATCATCAAACATTTACAGATTCACTAAAACGTTCACATTTCCTTTACGTGTAACAACAGAGAAACTGACTGCAGTAAGATGACAGGAATACCAAAGTGGTACTGTAGTCACCTTTGATTTCTGGGATGCCTTTATTCTTTTCTTAAAGTTACACAATTGTAGAATTTGAAGAATGCAGTTCAGCCCCTTCATTTTACAGATGAGGAACCTGAGACACAGACAGGGGAAGTGATGAGCTCAAGGCTATGCAGTAATGTGTTTGTTTATTCATTCCAAATATTTATACATTGAGAGACAGAAAGGAATTCCAAGTAGAGAGACCTGCCTTCTGTGAAGGTAAAAAGGTGGGAACCAGCATGGTGCCTTGGGGGAATGAGAGGTACCAATTATTGCCTGTTTACCTCTGCCCCAACCCCCACTTCTAAGGGAATCTGCACCAGGGCAAGTTAAACAGACAGCCAAGGGCACAGAGACTCTGGAGCTGATGGCCTGAGATTAAACCCTGACTATGCTTAGGAATAGCTATAAAATTTAGGCAGTCACTCTGATTTAGTTCCTCTAACAGTAAAATGATGGTGGTAATAACAGAATCTACTTCTTAGGGTTGTTTTGAATATATATTAATGCATATAAAGTATTTACAGACATGTCTAACATTTAAGAGTTATATAAATACTAGAGGCCCAGTGCATGATTGAATCATGCACATTTAGGGGGGGAGCTGGGTGCCTGAGCAGACAGGCACCCAGCTCCCATGCTTTTGCTTTTGATCGCTGGTGCACCAGGCCTTTCAGAAGCCTCCGGTGAGGCGGAGGCTTCTGAAAGGTCTGGTGCCTGAGTGGACAGGCACCCAGCTCCCACACTTTTGCTTTCGATCTCGGAGGAACTGGGTGGCCTGCGGTAGGACGTGAGCTCGCTGCCCCAGAGGCCTCTTCTGTGCCGCAGCACAGCCATGGCGCAGACGCTGAGCTCGAGCCGCCGCTGGCGACACGAGCTCAGCGTCCCGCCGGCCCAATCAGCCACCCCGGCCACCCCGAGTCCCGCCCCCCGCGCCTCCTGGCCAATCGCGGGCATAGTGAAGGTACGGTCAATTTGCATATTTGTCTATTATTAGGTAGGATTAGTTGTTATTATTATTAATATTAATAGAACATAAGCCCTTCTATATGAATTAGGGTTCCTGGCCACCGGTAAGGAGTGGTAGGCAGTTGACTGTGTGCATCTGTCAAGCAGCCAATGTCCTATAACTTGTGTGGCCTGTGTTTAAAGAGATAAATTGGGCCATCAAAGTAGGGCCATTAAAAAATTACAAAATCGGCCGAAACCGGTTTGGTTCAGTGGATAGAGCGTCGGCCTGCGGACTCAAGGGTCCCAGGTTTGATACCGGTCAGGGCATGTGCCTTGGTTGCGGGCACATCCCCAGTGGGGGGTGTGCAGGAGGCGGCTGATCAATGTTTCTCTCTCATCGATGTTTCTAACTCTTGATCCCTCTCTCTTCCTCTCTCTGTAAAAAATCAATAAAATATATTTTTTTTAAAATTACAAAATGGGAAACCAAAAATCTGGGCTAGTTAACAAGAGGCTGAGAGAAAATATGGCTGAGAAGACTCAAGGTAGGGCAGGTATTATACCGTATTTTCTGGCGTATAAGACGACTAGACGTATAAGACGACCCCTAACTTTTCCAGTTAAAATATAGCGTTTGGGATATACTCGCCGAATAAGACTACTACTCTTCCAACGCACACCAAATAAAAATTTAAAAAACATCAGATTTGATTTCAATATGGTAATTTTAATTCAAACTAGAAGCCCGGTGCACGAAATTCGTGCACGGCGGGGGGTTGTCCCTCAGCCCAGCCTGTACCCTCTCCAATCTGGGACTCCTGGAGGGATGTCCGACTGCCCGTTTAGGCCCGATCCTGGTGGGATCGGGCCTAAACGGGAAGTCGGACATCCCTCTCACAATCCAGGACTGCTGGCTCCCAACTGCTTGCCTGCCTGCCTTCCTGATTGCCCCTAACCACTTCTGCCTGCCAGTCTGATCACCCCCTAACCATTCTGCTGCCAGCCTGGTTGATGCTTAACTGCTCCCCTGCCAGCCTGTTTGCCCCCAACTTCCCTCCTCTGCCAGCCTGGTCACCCCTAACTGCCCTCTCCTGCAGGGTTGATCACCTCCAACTGCCCTCCCTTGCAAGCCTGGTCCCTCTCAACTGCCCTCCCTTGCAGGCCTGGTCCCTCACAACTGCCCTCCCTTGCAGGCCGGGTGCCTCCCAACTGCCCTCTCCTGCTGGCCATCTTGTGGTGGCCATCTTGTGTCCACATGGGGGCAGGATCTTTGACCACATGGGGGCAGCTATATTGTGTGTTGCAGTGATGGTCAATCTGCATAGTACTCTTTTATTAGATACTAGAGGCCCAGTGCATGATTGAATCATGCACGTGTAGGGTCCCCTACACGCTTTTGCTTTTGATCACGGGGAGCTGGGTGCCTGTCCGCTAGTGCACCAGGCCTTTCAGAAGCCTCCAGCGCAGCGGTGTCTGAGCGGAAAGGCATCCAGCTGCCACGCTTTTGCTTTTGATCGCGGGGAGCTGGGTGCCTGTCTGCTGGTGTCTGAGTGGACAGGCATCCAGCTGCCACACTTTCACTTTCGATCGCTGGTGCACCAGGCCTTTCAGAAGCCTCCGGCCTGGTGTCTGAGCGGAAAGGCATCCAGCTGCCACGCTTTTGCTTTTGATCGCGGGGAGTTGGGTGCCTGTCTGCTGGTGCACCAGGCCTTTCAGAAGCCTCCAGCGCGGCGGAGGCTTCTGAAAGGCCTGGTGTCTGAGCGGACAGGCATCCAGCTGCCACACTTTCACTTTCGATCGCTGGTGCTTGAGCGGAAAGGCATCCAGCTGCCACACTTTTGCTTTTGATCGCGGGGAGCTGGGTGCCTGAGCGGACAGGCACCCAGCTCCCACGCTTTTGATGGTCCGTGGCCGCTGAGGGGGGCTACCCTGCTGTTGAGAGGCGCAGGGGGTGGGACTCCCACCCCCTGCGCCTCTCAACGGCCGCTGAGGGGGGCTGCCGCGGACACCTGGCTACCCTGCCGTTGAGAGGCGCAGCTGGGTGTCCGCGCAAGCCCCCTCAGCGGCCGCGGATTTGGCCTTGATCTGGCCGTTGAGAGTCACAGGGGGCGGGAGTCCCGCCCCCCTCAGTGGCAGCGGATCCGTGCCTCTCAATGGCCGGATAGGCTACCCCGAGTCCCGCCCCCCCAGCCTCCCACCACCCAATCGTGGGCGTAGCGGAGTGATGGTAATTTACATTTTACTCTATTATTAGATAGGAAGATAGAGGCCTGGTGCACGGGTGGGGGCCAGCTGGTTTGCCCTGAAGGGTGTCCCGGATCAGGTGGGGGTTCCCTTGGGGTGTGGGGCGGCCTGAGCGAGGGGCCTGTGGTGGTTTGCAGGCCGGCCACGCCCCTTGGCAACCCAAGGGGAGGCCCTGGTATCTGGAATTTATTTTCCTTCTACAATTGAAACTTTGTAGCCTGGAGCAGAGCCAAGCCTGGGGCTCCGGCAGCCATTTCTGTGGCAGTTAATTCACCTTCTACAATTGAAACTTTGTAGCCTTAAGCGGGTGAGCTGGGCCAGGGTGTGCGGAAAGCTTTGCTTCCCCTGTTGCCGCCAGCAACCCTGGCCTGCTCTCTCAAGCTCCATTTTGCCTCCATTTGTTTGAATTTGTTTACCTTCTACTATTGAAACTTTGTAGCTTGAGTGGAGGCTTAGGCCTGTAACGGCTATGGAAAGCTTGGCTTCCTCTGTTACCTGGGAAACCTTGCTCTCTGTGGCTGTAGCCATCTTGGATTGGGGTTAATTTGCATACTCGCCCTGATTGGCTGGTGGGCGTGGCTTGGGTGGTGGGTGTGGCTTATGTAGCGGAGTGATGGTTAATTTGCATATTACCATTTTATTAGAGAGGATGCTTATGACATGCAGGTACTTAGAAGGAAAACTGTCACTTATAAACATAAGGCTGTTTGTCATCAAACATGTAAACATAAAACAGTGCAAGTGGATTAAACTTTTTCTAATTCACTCTAAAGCTGAAAGGAAGAATAAGACAATAAACCCATGGGAGCTGCCATACTGTTTGTTTTCTAAGCTGTCAACCAAACTGGAACTGATGATGATAGGAGGAAGATAACAAACAATAGAGAGCAAGTGCTGGGCAAGTCCCTGGCGAATTACCAACGCCCATCATAACTGCAAGCCAAGGTATTTTTATAGGTTTTGATGGCATGACAGTTTCCCTTTAAAAGCCTTCAAAATCCTCCTGTTCGTCATCTGATATTATAAGTACTACATCAATGAAATCGTTTTTAAGTTTAGATTAGGTACCAATTTAAAAAGACTCCTTTCTTTTCTCTCCTTAACTGCAGTCCTAAACCTGAAAATGTAAATTAAGTGATAGCAACTTAAGTGATAGAACAAAGAAATAGTCTAGCAAAAGATCAACATTCATACAGTGTGAAGCTAGTTGTCCAGGTGTCTCAAGTCATTTTCTTTTCTTTTTATAAAAATAAATTTTTATTGATTTTAGAGAGGAAGAGAGAGGGGGAGAGAAATAGAAACATCAGTGATGAGAGAGAATCATTATCGACTGCCTTCTGCACACCACACACTGAGGATGTAGCCCCCAACCTGGGCATGTGCCCTGACCCAGAATCAAACAGTGACCTCCTGGTTAGTAGTAGGTCGACACTTAACCACTAAGCCACACCAGTAGGGCTGCAGTCATTTTCTAACTGTTGTTTTAATGAAGAGGTAATCAGACTATCAAAGTGTGAACTTTTAATAAAGTCACTCAGATTGAGTAAAAACAGTTTGGGGCAACACTCATTTGTTGCATCTATGAGAATTCAGAATGAATAAAATAGCAGCAATTCAAATGTACGCAGTTCTTGAAAATTGATTATTGTATTCTCTGGCACATCCAGCACATACCATTTCTGTCTAACTCAGACACACCTGTCCCATTGGTATTTACACATATGCTAAGTTAATTCAGAGGTGAGAAGTCATCATTGTTAAGGTTTTCTAGGCAAATACTTGTGTATGCCCTTTTTTATCTTGTGAACTTTCACTCTCAACTACTGCTTCTTATGTAGACTGCTGCATATAAAAGTCCCAGTGGCATGTGATGATTATTTGTAAGTCAAAAACCAACAAACAAAACTGAATTACAATCACTTGGAGGTGGAGGAGACCTAACTAGTTTTTGCTTCAAGAAAATCAGGCCCTGGGATTTTCTAATGCACTGTTACCATTTGTTGATTCACTCATTTAATCCTTCAATAAAGAGTTAAGTGTCTATTGTGTGACAGGCATTTTACTACTCAGGCTCTCTGTTCATACCACCAAAGTAGCATTGTACAGGCATTCCTAAGTGTTTATCAAATGTTTACTGAAAGAATATTTTATAAGAATTCAGAGAAAATTTTCTATGCTCCTGAATATACCATAAACTGTTGTTGATAAGAATTTGTTTTTTAAATTTATTTTTATTTTTTGCATTTTTAGGTGTATTTATTACCTGAAGGGAGTCAATACAGAACTTGTCCAATTAAAAAAAAATCACCTTAAGATCAAAACATAGCTTAACTAGCAGTACTTAGAATATAGAAACATTTTCATTAATTCTTTACAAATGTCTGTGTAAATAAAACAGATTATAAGCACTTCTTTCCAGCTACTAAACCAATCCTTAGTAATGCTGACCATTATGGATTGACATGGGATATTCTTTGAGTTCCACAAATAATTTGCAAGAATAAAAATTTTTGTGTTTGTTTTTTTTTCTGTGATATTCTTAAAAATAATACTAGCATATTCTGCTTAATGTGCCTGAATTCATATGTTGTCAGTCATACAATATTATATACCACTAGAGGCCCGGTGTACAAAATTCATGCCCAGGGGGTGGGAGGTCCTTCAGTCCGGCCTGCACACTCTAGCAATTCAGGACCCCTTGGGGGATGTCCAACTGCCGGTTTAGGCCCGATCCTGGATCAGGCCTAAACCGGTAGTCTGACATTCCTCTTGAAATCCGAGACTGCTGGCTCCTAACCACTCGCTTGCCTGCCTGCCTGATCACACCTAACCATTTTGCCTGCCTGCCTGATCACCCCTAACTGTTCACCTGCCTGCCTGATTGCCCCTAACCACTTTGCCTGCCTGCCTGATCACCCCTAACCACTCTGCCTGCCTGCCTGATCGCCCCTAACCACTCTGCCTGCCTGCCTGATCGCCCCTAACTGCTCACCTACCTGCCTGATCGCCCCTAACCGCCTCTGCCTCAGCCCCCACCATCACAGCTTCATCCAGAAGGATGTCCGGAATGACATCCAGAAAGTTGTTCTGCTGTTTGGTCTAATTAGCATATTACACTTTTATTATTATAGATTTTTAAAGTAACAGCTCTGTGAGATAAAATGTATATGCCAAAAATTTCACCCTTTAAACTACAATTAAGTAGTCTTTTGTATATTTTACAGAGTTTTGCAACCATCCCCACGAATATCAGAACATTTTCACTCCCCAGACCTTTTTTCTCTCTACTCCCTGCAGCTACTAAACTACTTTCTATCTCTGTGAATTTTCCTATTTGGCACATTTCCTATAAATGGAATCATGCCATATTTGTTCTTTTGTATCTGGCATCTTTCACTTAACACAATGTTTTCAAGGCTCATATATGCTGTTACATGCATTAGTACTTCATTTCTTTTTCTGGCTGTATAATATTTCATTGTATGGACATACTATAATTTGTTTATCCATTCATCGTTACATGGACATTTGGGTTGTTTGCATTTTTGGTTATTATGAATATGCTACTGTGAATATTTTTGTACAAGATTTTTTATGAGCTTATGTTTTTAATTCTCCTTCATATAGTATATTATTTAGGTCTAGAGTTGCTGGGTCATATGGTAACTCTATGTTTAACTTTTTGAGTAACTATCAAACCATTTTCCAAATTGACTACACCATTTTGCATTCTTACCAGCAGTGTTCTAATTTATCCATCCTTACAAACACTTGTTATTGTTTATCAGTAGACAATATTATATTTTTATTGTATATCAATACAAGTGGGTGTGAAGTGGTATCTTATTGTAGTTTTTGTTTGCATTTCCCTAATGACTAATTATGTTTGAGTATCTTTTATATGCTTATTGGCCAGGGGTATACATTTTTCAAGAAAGATCTATTCAAATCCTTTGTCCATTTTCAATTGGATTATTTGTTTTTACTGTTGAGTTGAATAAATCCTGTATATATTCTTGATATAAATCTGATCAGATATATGATTGGCAAATATTTTCTTTCATTCTGAGGATGTCTTCTCGCCTTATAATTCCTTTAAACATAAAATTTTAAGTTTTGGTGCAGTCCTATTTATTTGTTTTTCTCTTATTGTCTATGTTTTTGGTGTCATATCTAAAAAATTATTACCTAATCTAAAGTCATGAAGATGACTTTCTTAGAGTCTTATAGTTTTATTTCTTACATTTATGTTTGTGAATTATTTTTTAGGAAAAAATTTTAGTCTTTGTTAAAATATAATACCTACACAGAAAATACAAACAAGTATTAAGTTGATACATTTTTGCAAACTGAACATTCTCATGTAACTAACACTCAAATCAAAGAACATAACATCACAAGCACCCCAGAATTCTTCCTCTCAGTTATAGTCAAACCTCTCCCCCACATATACACACACACTTTTCAAAGATATTTTGACTTTTAAAAGCATAACTTACGGTAGTTTTCCATATTTTTCACTCTATACAAATGTAAAGGCTGTGCATTCTCATTCCTGTCAATTTTCTTTGGCTTCATCTTATGTTTATGGGATTTATTCACATTGTTGTATGTAGTCATAAATTATTCATTTTCATTGCAGTAAAGTATACAATTTTATGATTACACTATAAATTAATTTATCTCTTCTACTGCAGATGGACATTTGGATAGTGTCCAGTTTGGGACTATTATGAACAATGACATTCTAGTTCATGTCTTTGGGTGAATGTATTTCTGCTGTATGTATATATGTGTGTATATATGTATGTGTGTGTATGTGTGTGTATATATATATATATATATATATATATATATATATATATATATGCCTAGAACTGCTGGGTCATAGGGAATGATATATTCAGCTTTAGTAGATGCTGCTAAATAGAAGAATTTAGTGGAAGCTGTACCAGTTGATATTTTATAGCGGTCAAGCTAAGAAATGGCTAAGTGAGAGTTGTAGCAGAGCAGATGGAGAGATCAGGATCAAAGTGGAGGCAGAGTCCATAGGATTTACTGATGTCGGTGTGAGGAAGGAAAGAAAGAAAGGATTACTCTTAGATCTTTAATTGGAGAAACAGAGTGACCAGTGGTGTCATTTACTGAAATGGATAAGGGCCTTGAGGAGCAGTAGATTTGGTGGGATAGGAATTAATAATTGTTATATAGATATATTAAAAGTGAAAAATACTGCTCAGTTTAGTATGGTGAAAAGAAAGCCAGATGAGTGGGAATATCATAAAGATAAAGTAAATAATTGAGAAGAGCCGAGTGTACACTATAGAATGAACTAGATAAAACTTACTGACAAATCATTAGCTAATATGCTGCAACTGCAAATATATAATTATAACTACAGTTTACACCATGTTAGTTCTGTTATTAACTCCCCTTCTCTCTAAATCAGGCTATTAATGACGCATAGAGAGCAGAGGTCCTAGGCCAGTGGTCCGTAAACTGCGGCTCTTTGGCCCCTTGAGTGTGGCTCTTCCACAAAATACCACGTGCGGGCACGCACGTACACTGCGATTAAAACTTCGTGGCTCATGCGCAGAAGTCGGTTTTCGACTCTCAAAAGATATTTCAATCGTTGTACTGTTGATATCTGGCTCTGTTGACTAATGGGTTTGCCGACCACTGTCCTAGGCTATCCCAATTCTTTCCAACCCAAGTGTGTACATAGGAAAAGAGATGCTTCTAAGTACTGATCCCATACTGATGCTGAGCTCTTCATCCATCTAAGAGCAACTGCTCATTATTTGGTCTCTTATGTAAGAAGACATTCTCTTCATCATTTCAAATGTTACAGCCATCTCCTTTTACATGTGTTTCTGCACTAAAATGGAATATAAACCTTTTAGGGATAACTTGCCACTTGGATTATGATACCTCCGTATATATACATTAATCAGGAGCTGGCTTAAGGTTTCTCAGTATACAGATACTCCTCGACTTACTAATACAATGGAGTTACATCCTGATAAGCCCATTGCACATTTAAAATACTGTAAATCAAAACTGCATTTAATACACCTAACCTGCTAAACAGCATAGCTTAGCTGAGCTTACCTTAAATATGCTCAGAACACTTACATTAGCCCACAGTTGGACAAAATTAGACAATATAATAAAAACACAATAGACTATAAGTTGTTTACTGTCATGCTCGTGGGGCTAACTTGGAGCTGCAGGTCATAGCCCCTGCCCAGCATCACAAGAGAATATCGTACCCCATACACTAGCCCATGAAAGATCAAAATTCTAAGGACAGTCTCTAATTTCATTTTGGGCCCATTATAAAGTGAAAAAAATCGTTAAGTGAAACTGTTACAGAAAAGCGAAGAACAAAGCAATACTTAGAGAGATGGAGTTACATTTATTATGCGCGGGTCCAGAGGAAAATGTATCTCAATTTCTGCGCCCCAACATGCAGGAATTCTCCCTATTTATATGATTTTACCTTCTTTGTCTCCCAAATATGGAGTGTTCCCGGCCCCTTTTGCAAGTTCTTAAAGAGCCCGTATGTGCTGGGCCTTGAGACCTCAACCAGAGGCCTAGCCTGGCGCCAGCACTGATAAACTTGTCTGGGGAAAATGTAATGGCCTCGCTGAAGTGGGAGTAGTCTTAGCAAGCAAGATTTTACAGAAGCCAATTAGCAGGGTTAAAGTTTCAAACAGCAGTTTTCATATAAGATGGATGCTTCATTCCCCACTGGTTTTATGTACATGAGTCAAATCATTGACTCTTAGTAGTATATTTACCCCTGAGGACTATAATCTTAATTTTCTCCCTAATAACAATAGTGAGCCTGCTTATTAGATAAGGGACCGGAAGGAGGGCCTGGAGTAATCTTGAGAGAGCCCGAGAGTCCTGGACTCTCTTTTCCTGGGCTGTCTTAAGCCGGGTGTGATGAAGCCATGTTGGGATTCTGTTGACCTTGACTGCCGTGGAGGTGGTCCTTTCCAGGTAGAAGTCAGTCCCTGGGCAGCAAATTTCTCTACCCAAACAGAGTCACCAGGGTGGAAGGGATGAACCAGATCAGAAGTTGATACAGGCAGAGCATCTCAGATGTGCTTCTGGATTGCTTCCTGGGTAGACTGTAAAGCCTGTAAGAACTTGAATAAAGACTGGTTATGGATTTTAGCTTTTCTAGATTGGGTAGGTCAGGATCTGGAAGAGTCACTAGAATCTGTAGAGGCCCCACTGGTTTTAGGGCAGCCTCCCGGGCAGCTTCATCTGTGGCCCGGTTCCCTCTTGCTTCTGTGGAGAACCCTTACCTTGTTGTAAATGTGTACCTGCTATCAGTATAAATTGTTACTGATTTTTCTTTTGTCTACTAGAGAGCCTGAAACTGGGTGGCTCAAGTGTTTGACATCCAGTGCTCTACTGTGTTCTGGAGTAAAACCTCGACCTCATGTGGGGCAGTTAGGATTAGTTACTGCCCTAGGGTTAACTTATTTGCTTTTTCAATAAGCATAGCTGTGGCTGCTACTGCCTGGAGGCAAGCATGTCACCCAAATGCAAAGGGGTCAAGTATTTTGGACAAATAAGCTACTGGCCTTTTCTAAGGGCTGAGACTTTGGGTGAATACCTCTTTGGCTATGCCCCTTGTCTTAAATACTTAGTTACATCTGGTAGCGCAAGTTGGCCCATCGTCCTTGCTCTGCTCATGTCTGTCTAACTGCCTAATATATTACCTCAAGGATCCTGGCTCTGAATTCTTTTAGGGAAAATGGACGTTGAATTACTTCTGTAGCTGCTTCATGCTGAGGAGGGACGAAGTTTTCTCTCAGAGCCAAGAGATCCTTGCTGTCTGTCACAGGGACGATGAGGCCTGGGCACAGAAGTATGTGGGCTTGTGACCTGGCAGAGACAAACTGTAACAAATGATCTGGTGGAAGGGAAAGAAAACATTTCCGTTTTAATTACCTCTATTGAAATATAATTTTTCTCCTCAAAATTACCTCTATGTTTATCAAAAGAGCCAGATAAAGACTAATTTACCTATGGTATTTAATTGGCCTGATTGTTTGCATAAACACAACAAGAATGGTAACTGACTACCTTTGCCAGAATTTCACGATTGAATCTTATTGTGCCCCATAGGGCTAGGAAGCCAAACCATCCAGCTGCCGTCAGGCCTGCCTGTAGCATCTGCTGAGTTAGGTGAATCCCTCACCTGCAACAACTCCACCTGGGCCCACACCCTAGGTTTTAAGGCCCATCTCAGTAGCCCTCCTACGTGTCGAGGCCTAGAGGGTGTGGGGTTCCACAGGGACGCAGAGTCGTCCTTATTGCTCCCCTTCTACTCTGACCAACCGCCAGTGATGGTAGGGCATGGGCCTGATGCTCCAGCGCCAGCCATTTTCAGGGCTCCCAAGCAGGATACCAGGCTTTTCCTTGGCACTCTTATTGGCTTCAAGTCTTTAGAGTTCAGACAGGGCTCTTTAAAACATGACACTCTGGTCAAAGTGATTGGTCAATAAAACCACTATTAGAAACCGGTCTTATTGAATTTATGCAGAGAAACGTATTGCCATGATTTATTAAGCATTGCCAAATTTCAGAGGAATTATATAAGGAGAAAAATATACTGACCTGCTTTAAGATCTTCTGATTTTCCTTGTCAGTCCTCTCTATGGATTCTTCAGAGTAATATAACTGTCTTCAAATGACAAGGAGAAATTCAAAATGTGTCTATATTCAAGTAGACAATTATAGCTGTCCTTGTGGTAGGGTTCCCCCTACTTAACTTGTCCTTAACTTTTATATGGTCTCTGGGAGGGGTGACATGCCCTCTGAGAAAGGACTAAGGGAGCTTTATTGCTTTACAAGGTCTCACATGTCACAGGACCTCACGGGGTCTGTAATTCCTGTAACAAAGGGCTGGTACTCACTACTTCCCTCTGTTCTAAACAGGCCTTCCCAAGTTTTCTAAAGTTGAGGTTTGTGCCACACCTGACATGGGTATGGCCACACAGGCCTGCAAGACAGTATACAGGCTGCCAACTGTCTTTTAATAGAGACCAAAACCAGATGGGTATTTTCCTTGCCTAATTGGGCACCTGCCCTTGTCTTTCTGGAGTCATGTCCATGAAGTCACAGGCATCATCTAAGTCTATTATACAGTTTTCTGCAGGCCACTGTCAGGGCTGTGCATGGTAGCCAGTTCTTCTTTGTAGCCATAAACACAGCCTGTCTAATTTCCCTAAAATTTATTCTGGCACGGGAGAAAGTTGTTTTGCTGTAGACAGGCAGCTTAACCCCCACATATCTGGGCTTGGACATCTGCGTAGAAAGCCGTAATTTATAAGTTTAACATGTGGCCTTAGGTTCTTCCAACCCAACAGGGTCTCTGCCAACACTCAGTCAGACTCCTCCTCTCTTGGAGAATCTCAAAGTCCTGAAGGCTCCCCGGTCCAGGGAAAGTGCCTTTTCTTTGCTCTTTGACTTTAAGCTGCCAGTCTAAAACAGCTAGAGTTGTAGTTAGAAACAGCTTTGCATACTGCAAAGCGCTTCTGTGGCAGTGGCTTGGGTATTAGGCTCCTTGTCTTCCTGCCAGTCCCCTTTGTGGCAGAGCATCAACCAGGCCTCTCCCAAGGGAGTTCACTGGAAGGGGATCTCAGCCCCTCCTCTTCCAGCAGCAACAGGTACTGAACCCTTTCAGTACATTTGTAAACAGGGAGCTTTCACTAGCTCTATCTGCTGCTTTTACAGATCCAGGCCACTACAGGCAGCTCAGGCATCCAGCCCCCCTCACCCACTTCTTTCATCTGGCTCTTGGGGACTGAGTCTACCTAGCAACGAGTTTTAAATCACCAGTAAAAATAAACAAAAACCTATCTCTCCCAGCTTCATAATTAACTGCTGACACGCCCCTCCCCTTCTCTGCATTAACCATTTACTCTATCCTTAGCAGGGGAAATAAGGCAAGCGGTCTGAGATCCTGTGTAACCAGGCTTTTTACATTTAAGGATACTTTTTTCTCATTCAAATCTGTAACCGTTGTTTTCCCTCATAGATTTTTACTCTAAGCCCCTAGACTCCTAGAGGATCTTAAATCCTCCTCCTCTACCACTCTTGATTTCTCTGACCACCCCCTCCCCACCCCATCCCATCCCCCAGTCCAGTTGTTTGTCTCCCTTCCTGATTGTGAGTCAGAGGAAGACAATTCCTACAGTGGGAGAAATAGAAACAGTGGGAGTTTCAGAGAAAACTACAGACTACTGCTGTAGCAGTCCTCCCTTTCGAAGGCTGAGTTTCGACCTGTGGAAAATGACTATTAGTCAGCCCGAAAAGATAGCAGATGAGGATAAGGGTGTGTAGGCAGATTTCTGGTGAACTGAAAGCCTGGATGGCCTCCTGAAAGAAAATATCTTTAATCCAGTTACAGATGCTATTAGAATCAGGATGAGAGAGGAAGGGAAAGACCAGGTTATGTCTTCTATGAGGATCCTAATAAATAACTGAAAATAAGTCAAACAAAACATATAACCACGAAGACAAAAGACTACACAAGACACATAACTAGAGTTAACTTGGTCCATAGATAGTTAATAATAATTTCAGCCTTAGTTCCACATTGGACTATGATGTCACAGGCAGGGACAGGGCCTGTAAATCTCTCCGCCCCGCGGAGCTGTAAGCCCTGTCCCTGGAAGTCTCCGACCACCAAAAGAGATAAGAAAGCCATAAATAAAAGTTCTTTATTCTTTGAAATGTCACAAATTTATACCTTTAAATTTACCCTAGGACTTTAAAATTTCAATTTAATACAGCAAATTCACAAATCAGAGCAAACTGAAACCCTTACTTATACAAACATACAAACAGAGAAATTTTTATTAGCTAAATGGGCTGATTCCCTCCCACTGTGATAGAGAGCAAACATCTCTTGAGAAAAATAACTCAGCAGCGCTGCTTAAGACCCATCACCACAAGTCAGCCCTATTTTTAAACAATTTAAACAACAGAAAGAGATAACATATACTCTCATGTGTACAGCCAGAAGGCACAAAGTAGCTTTCACTTCACACAGACCAGTTACTGAGCAGAAAATTATGCCAAGACAAACATCCATACTCACACTCTCTCAGTAGACTAGCCCAAACTGGAGTGAGCAGATAAATGAAACAATGCCCAACTCCCCAGACGGGCTTGGGGGCACTCCAGGCACCCATGCCCCAGAACAGAATTCTCAACCAATGTATTGGTGAGAAACTACCGGAGGAGTTAAGACTGCATCCAGTCCCCCCTTCTCGGTAGCAAATTGGCTAGTTCCACACAAACAAACACAGAGTGAACTCATAATTCCTTCATTCACCTCCAGAGTCTCACATTTATATACTAGCTAGTCCGAGTTTTTGACTTCTACCAGCTATTTACCCAGAGTTTAAACAGTCACCTGATTCCTGACTCCTGATTAATTTGCCTGAGGAAGCTCTATGGCCTCCGGGGAGGTGATCAAGCTCCCCCTTCCACTCACTTGGAGTGGGCTGAACCGACGGGGCCCCTACCTTACAGATTCTGTCGACAGGTCCAGAAGTGTCTGTCCACTCTCTCCAGATGCCGGCCGGGTCCTGGGCTGAGGTCCAGGAGGGCCCGGAGTCCCCCAGTTCAATTCTAAATCAGCAGAGCGGTCCCTCCCGGAGGCCCATCCGGCTCCCCCGGGCCCCAAACCTGGCCCATTCACTGGAGGCCAAAAGGCCAAGCTAGTTATTCCTCGGTTCAGGGAACCAAAAATGTTACAGAAAATTGAAGAAAAACAAAGCAATACTTAGAGAGATGGAGTTACACTTATTACACACGGGTCCAGAGACAAATGTATCTCAATTTCTGGGCCCCAACATGCAGGAATTCTCCCTATTTATATGATTTTACCTTCTTTGTCTCCCAAATATGGAGTGTTCCCGGCCCCTTTTTTCAAGTTCTTAAAGAGCCCATATGTGCTGGGCCTTGAGACCTCAACCAGAGGCCTAGCCTGGCGCCAGCACTGATAAACTTGTCTGGGGAAAATGTAATGGCCTCGCTGAAGTGGGAGTAGTCTTAGCAAGCAAGATTTTACAGAAGCCAATTAGCAGGGTTAAAGTTTCAAACAGCAGTTTTCATATAAGATGGATGCTTCAAAACCATTCTACGTGGGTGACCATCTATATTGTATTAACTACTGGAAAATTCTTTTTGAATATTTTTATACTATGTTTTAGATAATAACAATGAAGAAACATTAAAAAGACAAACTGAGCGGGTGATTAGGTAAAATGGGAGATACAACTATAGGGATAAAATGTTTTATTGCACTTCACTTTATTACACTTCTCAGATGTTGCATGTTTTACAAATTAAAGGCAAGACCATCCACCAGCAAACAGATTACAACTTGCTCTATTGCAATACTAGCTTTACAGCAGTGGTCTGGAACTGAACTCACAATTTCTCAAAAATATGCCTGTACAATGAAATAAAATTTATTCCAACAATTTTTCCTAAAATATTTTAATTCAGTGGTTTTTAATATAATCACATGTTGTACATCCATCATGACCATCTCATTTCGGAACAATTTATCAACCCCAAAGGAAATTTTGTACAAATTAGTAATCACTCTTCATTTTGTGGAATGTCTTTTCACTTCCTTTTTTTTAAGGGGGATTTTATTTTGGCAAATGTTTGTTTTATTTTTTAATCCTCACCTGAGGACATGCTTAGAGAGAGAGCAAGAGAAAGGAAGAGGGGGGGGGGGGAAGGAGGGAGAGAGACAGAGAGACATTATTCAGTTGCCTTCTATACATGTACCAACCAGGAATCAAACCCTCAATCCAGATATGTGCCCTGACTAGAAATCAAGCTTGCAACCTTTTCATGCACAGGACAATACTCAACAAACTGAGGTGTCCTTTAAGCTCAAAAGTTTTTAATTTTGATGAAGTCCAAATTATCTATGTTTTACTCTTATTGTTTGTGCTTTTGGTGTCATATTTAAGAAATCATTGCTTGTAATCTCTGACTGTAACTTGTAAACATCTGTCTAGAATTGATGAAATGTCCCCCATTTGGATCCCAATTAGCTCAGCAGCAAAGATTATCATGTTTAGGAGCTGAGTATCACAGCAGTAAGGTAAAAATGAACAAACGAAAGTGTTTTAGAGGGAGAAGCTCAGAGGCTAATCCCTCTAAAGATTCACTTTACACAAAGCTGAGACTTTAGGAAGTGTTAAAGGAAAATGATTACTAGATAACATACATGTGATTAAAACACTCAATGTACTGAAAGTAGGAATTTGTCTTAGAAGATTAGTTTGAAATAGAATATGCCAGAGGCTCCCCCAAAGTGTCCTCAAGGCTGCCTGCTCCCTCTCTGCCTCCATAAAGGGTGGAATTTGCCCCAACATATTACCCCACCCTTTGTACCTCTGTAGACATTTTTTTTCATCCAGAGAAGTCTTTTGTGTAATCTGGAAATGGATATTCAAAATGTAAACATACCTTGCAGCCTTACTGCAGGTCCAAATTTATTTCGTCCTTAGCAAGTACCAGTGGAAGGACGAATCATCTTCTTTAATCTTTACAGCGAGGCTCCTACCAGCCGGCTTTTCCTCAGTCTCACTGAGCAACCACAGACCCGGAAACCCAGACTTATCTGCCCCCAAAGCTGAGTGAGGACAGAACATGACTGTTTTTTAGAATCACTTTGATTAATAGTTGGTCATATTTTGTTACCACAAACTCTTCTGTTAATCCAGTGAACAAACATTTATTAAACACTTATTTTGTTGCCACTCACTGCTAGACTCAGGGAACACTATAGTCCTGCCCCTTCCTTCATGGGAAAGACAGACAGTAAACAAGACTCAGCCTCACTGTGGTAGGTGCTGTGAAGATGACAAACGTGATGGCCTGAGTGAGGTAGGTAGGGATGGATGGATCAGGGATATCTGAACTTAGAATTAAGCAGATGATATCTGAACTGAGAACTAGAGTATGAGAATAAGTCAGACTTTTCTGTGTGTGTGTGTGTGTGTGTGCGCGCGCGCGCACACACACACACACACACATCTTATAGATTTTTATTTCTAATAAAATAAATATCAATATAATATCCCAAATAAAAAAAAATGTGTCTTTTTGTTTTTCCCAGAGTATAAGGGTCATGAGACCAAAAAGGGAGAAAACCACTATGGTTTATCCCCTGCTAGGATTGGTCCATTTCTTGCTCTGACCTCATAAGGTGCCATTGTGATGGAATTGCAAACCACTCCCCAGCTGGGATTGGTCCATTTCTTGCTCTGACCTCATAAGGTGCCATTGTGATGGAATTGCAAACCACTCCCCAGCTGGGATTGGTCCATTTCTTGTTCGGACCTCATAAGGGGGCATTGTGATGGAATTGCAAACCACTCCTATAAAAAGGCGCTGACTGGGCTGAGGATTTTGTCCGTTATAGCCCAGGAAGCTGATTGTGGTGACCTGTGGACTAGGACTCCCTAGTTGGTTTTTGCCTTTTTTTTCTCATTTGTGTTTTGTTCTTTTGGTGTTGCGATGTCTAATGACTTTGCAGCCCCCTCTGCCATCCAGGGCCGCTGTATTGGAGACTATGTTCTCCAGGACAGCATTGGCCAGGGAGCCTGTGCCAAGGTGTATTTGGCCTGGCACGAGCTCACTGGGACAGAGGTGGTTGTGAAAGCCATTAGTCTGAAGGGCTTCCCTAGATACCATCGAGAAGTCTATTCTCTTCAGAACCTAAATCACCCAAATATCACAAAGTTATTTGAGGTGATTACCACCCCAGACAAACTTTATCTGGTTATGGAGCACGTGAGGGGAGGGGACCTGCGTGAGCACTTGGAGAACCACGGCCCCCTGAGCGAGCGCCAAGCCCGCGCCGCGTTCCGGCAGGTGGTGTCGGCGCTCCGGTACTGCCACCAGCGGGGCATCGCCCACCGGGACCTGAAGCCGGACAACATCCTGCTGGATGAGGACGGGACCTGGAAGCTGGCCGACTTCGGGTTCAGCCGGAAGGTGAGTGACGACTGCAAACTGAGCACCTTCTGCGGCACCTTCCACTACCTGGCCCCGGAGCTGCTGCAGCGGGAGCCGTACGACGGCCGGAGAGCGGACGTCTGGAGCCTGGGGGTGACCCTGTACAGGACCGTGACCGGGACGGTGCCCTTCCACGCGGACAGCCTCGCGAAGATGAGGGACCAGGTCCTGGCCGGGCAGTTCGAGGTCCCCCCCTTCATGACGAGGAAAGGGAAACACTTTCTTAGAATGTTGCTGACTGTCGACCCCAGCCAGAGACCCACCCTGGACGAGGTCATGCAGCACCCCTGGCTCAGCGTGGGCCGGGAGGAGCTGCGGCCCTACAGCGAGCCGCCCGGGGGGGACCTGGACCCCCAGGTCCTAGAAACCATGCAGAGCCTCGGCTTCGAGCCGGACCAGATAGAGCGGTCTGCGAGGGAGCGGAGATTTGACCGGGTCATGGGAACCTACCGGATCCTGAAGCAGATGGAAACCAGGATGCCAGGCCTCAGGGTGAAGGTAAGGCCCTACCGCTCCCCTGACAGCAGTGACCTTTCCTCAAGCTACGAGGCGGCTCCCCCATCTGATGGGGGGACTGGAGAGGCGTCTCAGCCATCTGATGGGGGGGCTGAAGACGCGTCTCAGCCATCTGATGGGGGGACTGGAGAGGCGTCTCAGCCATCTGATGGGGGGACTGAAGAGGTGTCTCAGCCATCTGATGGGGGGGCTGAAGAGGGGTCTCAGCCATATGATGGGGGGGCTGAAGAGGTGTCTCAGCCATCTGATGGGGGGACTGAAGAGGCGGCTCAGCCATCTGATGGGGGGGCTGAAGAACCTTCCATGCCCCCACACTACCTGTGCTTGAACGTGACCGGGCCCCCACCCAGCCTGGAATCCATGACCACGCCTCCCCCATTGGAGTCCATCGAGTTCAGGACAGGTACCCCCAGCCCAGACCTCCAGCTCGGCCCTGGGGGCTCCCCCACCACCCACAGCAGCAGCAGCAGCAGCAGCAGCAGCAGCAGCAGCAGCAGCAGCATCACCATCAGGGGTGGAGCCCCAGAGGGATCCACCCGTGAAAGCCGCCTCCGAGCTGGGCAGCCTGAGGGTGGCACCCCAGCCCCTCCCTCTGCCAACAGCCAGGGCCGGCCAGGGTTGGCTAGAAGGGCCTTCCGAGCCTTCTTAAGATTCACATGCTGCCGGTTACCCAAAATCAAGATTCGTTTTAAAAAGAAGAAAGTCCGTCCACTGTAGTTTTTAAAATTGTGGACCAAGGCAAGGGCCACACAGTCAACTCGAAGGTGCGGAGCTCCAGGAAGGCCGGGCGCGTGGTGCTGGAGACGACCCAGAGGTCGGGAGAGCGGTGCCAGACACACCCGCTGCGTGTGCAGGTGAGAGGACTTGGTCCAGCGGAGGAGGGAGGCGTCCTCTGCTCGGGACTCACATTAGGAGGGTTTGTTTTTTTAATTTTATATCAAGTTTTATTAGTTACCAAAACAATGTGTACTATTATAAAACTGTAAATGCTGTAGATATCTATAAAGCAGAAAGTGAAAAGCTGGGGAAATTCCATTCACTAGAAGCAATCACTGTTAACAGTTTAGTGCCCACATGTTCAAACATTTCTTTCAATGCTCTGCAAACATCATTTTTTAAATTATTTTTATTATAACAGATTTATGTTATTCATATTATCTTGCTAGTTGCTTTGTTTTCTTTTTTTTTTTAAATTTAATAAATATTTATTGTATCCAGCAGCACCGTGGTCTTCAGAAGCAACTTGCCCAAAATGCCTGCTGAGCTGGGAAGACTGCGTGGCGCCCCCTGGAGGTCAAGAGGAGGGGCTGCCCTCGCTGTGGGTCCACCTCCCAGCCCCCACCTGACTGAAACCTCAGAGACTGGACGTTTTCCTGGTCCCTTTCCTCCCCTGCTCCTTGGCTCCCATGTTGTGGGGCTTCTTATTAAAGCATTTGGTTTCCCCCCCTCAAAAAAAAAATAAAAAATCATTGCTTAATCCTATATTTAAGCCTATATTTTTTTAACAATAGTTTTAGCTCTTACATTTAGCTCTCATAAATTTTTGTGGAAACTGAACATTTTAAATAATACAATATGGCAACTCTGAAAATCAGATTTCATCACTCACAGTGTATTGTCACTGCTAGTTTTTTTGTTGCTATTTGTTTAGTGAATTTTATGAAGAAATTCTGTAAAGCCTGTATTCCTTGTGTATGGTCACTGGATCCTCAGCTTGGTTAGCTAACTGGTCAACTAGTGACTGGATAAAGATTGCTCAAATGCCTAGAAGTAGTAAGTCCACTGGCTATTGTGGAGAGGCTTTGTGTGCATGTTGAGGCACACCTTCAACTCTCAGGCACTTAACAACTCTTTTTTTTTTTTGGCCTTTACTTACTAGTACTGCTGCTGCAGAGCTACAAGGTCAGCCAGAGGTGAAAGATTAGGACCGGCTCTGGTCTTTCCTGAGTAGCACACAGGCATGTGACCATCTAGATTCCCAGTCATTCAACCACTGGGCCACCCCAGCCAGGCTAAGTTTTTCAGCTTTAATTTTTTAAATTATTGTTTCCAATTGTTATTGCTGTCCCAGGAAGTTGCAGTTTTAAACAAGTGCTGCTGATAACTTTCTACAAATGTCCCAGGCCAAGGGCTATACACACTAAGCTAGTTTTGTCAGGTTTGTATGGCTAATATGGACCTGCATGGAGTTTTGAAAAAAGTAATTTTGACCATCTTTTTACATACAGAAGCTATTAAATTTTTAGAGTCAATACCATCAATCTTTTCCAATATAATAGACAAAAATTATTTTCTATCTCAGATTCATATATTTACCTTTCTCTAGCTGTCTTGTAATGTCATATTTATGAAATATGAATTTTGGGGGTAAAATAGGACAGGTTTAGGAAATATTAGAAGGAAATTAAGAGGACCATGGAGGAAAGCACGGCTGCAGAGCAGCAGAAGGTATATTTCCATAGAATAGGGGAGCTGGAAAGCTGCAATAAGTATATTCCATAGACTGAGGAGACTGGGAACAGCAAAAGGTCTATATTTACAAAATAAAGAGAAGGAAGCCCTTCATTCAGAAGGAGAAGAAGAAAGCCCAAAGGGAATAGGAAAACAATAGGGAAGGAGGGGTGGGGGAGAGAACCTCACAAGTGAGGTTCAACCTTTGAGCACAGGAGTTACTATAGTAACCAGTCTAGGGGAATAGTGACCAATCAGAGAGGATATCAAGGCACCAGGATGGGCAGCCTTTATAAGCCACAGGGAAAGGAACCCAGTGGGACCCTTTTCCCCCTCCCTGCGTGGGAGTCCATTCTATGGGACTCTTTCCCTCTCCCCATGTGGGAGTCTGTACTTGTTCTTCAATAAATGTCCACCTTTATTATACCACTTTCTGTCTGTGGATTCATTCTTCGATTCCGGCGGACAAAGAATCTGTGTTCCAGTCCAAAAATTCCGTATCATTTAGATTCATTATTTTGTAGTATTTTTTTCAAATTGTTAACTCTCTGAGAACCCTTTTATGAAAAAAAAAAAAAATTCCTTTCCCTACTGATTTGAATTTCCACCTTTTTAAAAGACACTTTTTGGGCTCTTTATTTCCTTACAGAGATCTGTTTGTCAATCTGCACATAGGTATAAAGCCATTTGTTATTGTAAAATTAAAATATTATAATATTGCACAACACAAATGCTCCCCTCCTTTACTTTCTGTTTTTCAAAATTTCTTGTGGTTTTTATCCATTTACTATTACAGATAAATTTTAGGTTCATTTTTGTTAAAACTTGCCTCCAAAGTAAAATATGAGCATTATAATCTGTACTCTTTTGTAATTACGTTAAACTTAAAAGTTAATTTAAGGAAATTGAAATTTTGTAGTATTACATCCATTTATCCTCATTTATTTTATAGCACTCAGTGAAATTTTATAGGTTTTTTTCCTTCAAATAGATTGAAATTACTTTGCATATTTACCTTTAGGTAGTTTATATTTTATCATTATTGTGAATATCTTCTTTTTTGCTGTATAGATTCTAAGTATATTTCTATTATAAGTATAATTTTGTTTAATGTACATTTTGAACTTGATTATTTGTTCTTGATGGACATTTCTGTAATGTGCATATAATGATACTACTTATGTTCCTTATTCTTTATAGCAATTTCATTTGTCAGAATTTCCAGAACAATATTAAATATCAGTGGTGTTAGTAAATCTTCTCCCTTATTCCTAACTTTAATAAGAATGTCCTTCTCATTTTACCTTCACAAATAGCATTGTCTCTTGGTTTGAGTTAGGTTTTTCCATATCAAATTAAGGGAAACTCCTTCTTTTGGAATCTATGATTTCAAGAATTATTAATGAATATTCACTTTTAGCTTTTGAAAATCTGTAGAAATTCTCATATTTTTTCTTCTTTTACATATTATACTAGATTTCCTGGGGTAAAACATTTTTAATTGGTTTAATAAACTATTTGTTCATGGTGCATCACTCTTTAATGCACCACTAGATATAATGACTTAATAGATTTTATTTAGAATCATTACTTCTCACTATGAGTGAGATTGATTTGTAGGGTGTGTGTTTTTTTCCCCTTCAATATCATTTTTGTTACATTTTGGTATCAGGAATAGGCTGGCCTTGAAAAACAATCGCAATGGTTTTCTTCCTTTGTTTTACAACAGTTTATATACAATGGGAATTTTTATTAAAACTTTGAAAAAGTTACTTGGAATAAAACCCTGGGCTTAAAATCTCTTTCAAAAAACAATTCTTTGACAGCATTTTGAATTTGTTCCTTATGTATTACTCCATTGGGTTTAGTCAATTTCAATTATTTGTATTTTCCAAGAATTTTAATTGTTCCTCTTTAGTCAGTTTTAAGTATCTTTTCCAAGATTCAGAGGAATCATGACCTCACTCCAGGATTATAACAACTATTTACCAAAAACTCCCATTTCTGACGGACTCCAAACATAAATAATTACCATATTTTCCGGCGTATAAGACGAATTTTTAAACCCAGGAAAATCTTCTCAAAAGTCGGGGGTCGTCTTATACGCCTGATGTCGTCTTATAGCGCGGGTGCTGAAACTTCTGAGCTGGACTGGAGAATCTGCAGTCACTGCATACGGTGGGGGGAGCTCAAAAACGGCCAGACTCCACAAGTGTCTCAGGTCGGCTCCTTTTTGTACCGCATACGGTCTCCGTCCAGCTCCACTGAAATGATTGGAGTGCGGCTGGGTGCTCGCTGCATACTGGGGGATGCGGGATGTGGCCGCGGTCGTTT
Source organism: Cnephaeus nilssonii (assembly GCF_951640355.1). Classification (NCBI taxonomy): domain Eukaryota; kingdom Metazoa; phylum Chordata; class Mammalia; order Chiroptera; family Vespertilionidae; genus Cnephaeus; species Cnephaeus nilssonii. Next base: position 30,421,046 of record NC_137087.1, on the reverse strand, counting down.
TTGAGCTCCCCCCACCATATGTGGCGACCTTATGAAAGCAGCAAGAGCGGCGCTGTACAAGTACGATAGAAGAAAATCCACTCACCAGGATTCGTGGAAAGAAGTGACTTAACTTGGTCCCGATGACAAAGTGAGGGGGCGCCTCACCTGGAAGGTGTAAGTGAAGGGCGGAGCAAGCTGCAGGCATCCGGGATGCCTGGGGTATGGAAAAAAGAGATAGAGCTGTGCCCAGAAAAACACGCCTCTTTCACCCCTCTGGCCTGCCCTTGTATCCTATTACCATACCTCCTTCTCTGCCTCTCAGATCTCGCTCCTGAGGACTGTAATGAACCAGGGACTTCCAGGCACTTGCTCTCTCTCTATTGTTTGTTATCTTCCTCCTATCATCATCAGTTCCAGTTTGGTTGACAGCTTAGAAAACAAACAGCATGGCAGCTCCCATGGGTTTATTGTCTTATCCTTCCTTTCAGCTTTAGAGTGAATTAGGAAAAGTTCAATCCACTTGCACTGTTTTATGTTTACATGTTTGATGACAAACAGCCTTATGTTTATAAGTGACAGTTTTCCTGCTAAGTACCTGCATGTCATAAGCATTTGAATTAAAATTACCATATTGAAATCAAATCTGATGTTTTTTAAATTTTTATTTGGTGTGCGTTGAAAGAGGAGTAGTCTTATATGGCGAGTATATCCCAAACTCTAGATTTTAACTGGAAAAGTTGGGGGTCGTCTTATACGCCCAGTCAAGTGTGCACAAAGTGGTTTTAGAGACTCCAACATCAATTCCCGCTATTTCTTTGGAGGTGTTGATATGCAGTTGAATTCCTGATGTATACTTACCAAACTTGAACTGACTTAAAAGATGTAATAACAAAATAAAATATATTTAAATAAATCATTATCTTTTTGAATTCTTAAACCTATATCAATTTGGGCCAAATATTATTTGGAATAATTTTGATATTTAAGATAAGAAAAGTTTTAATTTTTTTCCTCATGTAGCTAGCTGTAAACAACCAGAGGAGTTATTTTATAAATCCTATTCTCTATTTTATAAGAATACTAGAGGCCCGGTGCATGAAACTCATGCATGGGGGGCGGGGGGGGGGGACGGTATGTGCCCGCAACCAAGGTACATTCCCTTGACCCGGGACCCTTCAGCCCGCTCTCCGCTGACCTCGTGGTTCTGCCTTGCTTGCTCTGCTCGCTCGTGGGAGCGCCCATGGCCCCGTCCACAGGAGCCTTGGGGGTCTACATGGCCGGGGGTGCCTCTGACCCGTTTGTCTGCTCGCTTGCCCGTTAGGACTTTTCCGCAGGAGCCGCAGGGGAGTCCACCAGCCGTGGAAGCCGCCGTGGGCCCGGCTGCATGGTAGACTCGATGTGAGAGCCCTCAGGGCATATCCGAGAGCCCTCAGGGCATGTCCTGCTGACGGCTTAGGCCCGCTCCCTGTGGTTCTCTGCTCTCTGTGGGGCTTGCCTGCTCCATACCATAGCAATGGGCAAGCTGGGTGCTGCCTGCAGCTGTGCTTGTCTGCTCCCGGGTCGCCGTGGCAACAGCCAAGCAGGCCCTGCTGGGTGCTGCCTGCAGGCCCACTTGCCTGTTGTGGGTCGCCGGCAGATACGGCCAAGCAGGCCCTGCTGTCTGCTGTCAAGCTGCGCCGCTGGACCCACCCCCAGGCCCACCCTGAGGTTGCCTGTCCAGCCCTGCCTGGCTCCCCGGGCCCCACAGCAGCTGAGGCCGCTGGGGTCTGGCCCTGCCTCCCTCTTTGGCCCTTGAAGCAGCCTCGGCGGCTGCTGACCAGGCCCTCCCCCAGTGCAGGAGCATGGAGGCAGGTCCAGTTGGTGGAGAGTCCCCTCAGCGTTTGCGGGTCGGAGCGGTGGCGGCGGTGGTGGCGCCCCCAGACCTGCGAACGCTGATGGGGGCGGGGGCGGGTCTGGGCGCTGCCGCTGCCACCGCCGCTGGAGAGACCCCTCAGCATTGCGGGTCCGGGGGGCGCCACCACCGCTGCCACCGCTCTGACCCGCAAACGCTGAGGGGTCTCCCCTCAGTGGCGACGGATCCGGCCTTTGAGATCAATGGCTGGATAGGCTGAGTCCCGCCCCCCAGCCTCCCGCTGCCCAATCGTGCGCGTAGCGGAGTGATGGTTATTTGCATATTACTCTATTATTAGAGAGGATTTAGCTTTTAGTCACCACATTGAAAAGTGAGGAACTGAAAAAGATGTATGTTGAAATGATTAATTTAGTCTACTCCTTGGCAAGTCTCCTGGAGTAGTTCTAGCACCATTCCTTATAGTGTGCAGGCAAATATTATGTATTTACCTCTTTGGATATCAGACAGGTCTCTGAGACTCATTTGTCTTCATTTTTTACTGTGCTGTTCACAGTCAGGCATTTAAATATATGGGATTAAAACCACTGGCTTTATCATTTCTACTTCATTGTTGATGCTATCATCTAATGGACCTTTTTTTTCTTTTTCTTTTAAACTTCACATGAACTTTTTCCAGAAATCTTCCAGCCCATAATCACACTTCATTTTGTAAACCATCCTTCAGAGTGTCTGCCTTTTACCATAAGTTTCTTTTCTCCAGAGGAAAGCTCCCCTTTTCATACATATACAGAGCAACCAGAATGCATTATTTATGAGCTTGGATTGCCTGGCTTCCAGCCATAATACACCCATTGCAACCTTTGAAATATTAAGATTTTTTAAGTTGATTTTACTCTTTAAATAGGCATATAGACTGGCCTTGAATGTGCATACTTAAGACGTTGACAACCCTTGAAGGAGAAATCTATCACTCAAGAAGGACTCTCTAGTGACATTCTGTCCCAGTGCATCATCAGTACAATGAATGGGGCTTTAATAATATATTGCTAAGTGCAACATATCAGTGAGCACTGGGGCGAGGAGAGAAGTCACTTTAATCAATTATTAGTGCTATGTATCATCACAGTGTCACCAGCACTCAAAAACACAAACCCATATAGGAGAGGTTATATCAATTCTATTTTCATCAGCCATATCTTTGAATCCAAGGTGAATAAAAGTAAGGCTATTAAAGGGCTCCTCAAAAAAGTGTGGTGATTTCAGTGTTTATGGGAACACTGCCAATATTGTCAAGTAGCAAATAGAAATGTTCATTTAAATTGCTCTTTATAATTTTAAGCTCTTTGAAAATTCTACTCACAAATTATAACTCATTTTACTTTCTTCAGAACACACTTCATTGTGGATCATGACTATTTTTAAGATTATTCTGAAGAACCTACATACACATTTGCACACACATATATAAATGCATTAAAGAAAGAGAATTGTCAGCTTCTCTTTATCTTTTATGTCTTTACCTTTATCTAAATATTAAAAGTAACTATAAAGTATAAACTCATCAAAGTTATATTCTTGGTTCCTTCCTCTTTTCATTTTGTAGATTTTAATTTAATTATTTTAAAAATCATATTGGGTGCTTTAATTCTTTTGCCAAGCACACCCCTGATGTTTTTGCAGAACACATCCCTATTCTAGTCACTATACACTTCTTAAGTTCAAAAAGAAATACCCTCTCAAATATATGCTCTATACTAGCAGTTATTTAAACAAAAACCATTGCTTACAATTAGAAGAGAAAGTTGGAACTGCAGAGACAGAGAAAGAGTGGTCATCATGTCTCTCTTCTAGTGTCTCTGCTCACGGAAGAATTTTTGGCTATGAACAGTGGCAAAGCCCAACCAATCCCAGCGCTCCATTCATAATCCTACAAGTATGACATTCCTTGTTGTCTCAGAATTCTACAGAAGATCCAAAAATGAGAATAGTAGATAATATCTTCTTGTACATTCTAAAGAATGGTGTTAATTAGGCTTCGGGGATAGATCTTGCAAAATATCTGAAATGCACTTCTTCCTCATACCACCCCCCATTTTCCCATGTTTTTAGGCATTCTCAGCCTGTCCTTCAAAGCTGCTTAAAATTTAAATCAAATGTCTGTTAAACCCAAGTGTACCTTATCATCATGTCTATGCCACTTGGTAACAACCTCTGTTTCATTAAATCACTACATTCTTTATCATAAATTATCTTTTTATGAACTGCAAGGTTTTGAATCCACTTGCCTTTGTGTCCCCATAGTCTAACCTAAAGCCTAAAACCAAGTAGACCTTGTCCACTGAAATGATGGAGACCAACACCTCTATTCTGTGCCATCTATCACTTTCCCCTAATATTGCTTAAAAATGTAACCTAACAATTGAGAACCTAGCATTCTGGGGTTCCTTTTTGGCTGTGAAATTGTCAGATGTCTATCTGAAAAGAGGAGAACATAAGGTTTAATTGATATTGAGAGAAGGTATTTTAAAAGTATGCCACATGTATTTTTGAACAATAACAAAATGATGATAGAGGTATTGCTTCTATTTCAGTTCAGGTACATTAAGGAATAACTAGAGGAATGGAGAAAAGAATCAGATTTCATTTCAGACTTACAAATACCACGTGATCTACCGATGTTCAGACTAAAATGAACTGAATTTGCAGACTTTCCATAGTTTGAAACTATGTGTGGGAACCATGCAAGGTCCCCAGATAGTCAAGGCTGATGGAAGCACAAAGTCCTTATTTTTCAATACACTAAAATGACCAAAGGCCACTCTGGGCTTGTGCATAAATGGGATGTTCAAGTACTCTGAGCCTGGGAATCCTAATCAGGCCAAGAACCATGAGCAGATGCATGGACACATGGTACACTGTACCCTTCAGTAGCTGATATGATTGATGTAACTATTGGCATGAAGCCTTCTTTTCCTAAATAGTGTAAACGTAGGTTACTGACCAGCTAGTCTGCTGAGGCTGGAGTGAGAAGAAGTCTGCTGGAGTATGGAGAAAGAGAGCAGCGGGGCAGGAGAGCTCAGGTTCCTCTGTGATGTGAGGCGGTGAGTCTAGGAGGCAGCATGCGGCTGCTCAGATAATAGCTGTGGGCACAGAGGCTCATGCTGCTTTATGGGAAAGATCTACCGTCACCAGCTGGTGTCCGGCTGCCTGCCTGTATGGACTTGTCTGATGGCTACACGGCCACCAGCTTCAGAAATAAAGACTCATTCTTATATACCCACAACCTCTCATGGCTTCTCCATCTAAGACCTGGTGTCCTAGGAGGTCCAGCCCCAGGCAGAGGGGCTCGGACCCAACACCCATTACTAGTGAACAGAGGATAAAAGAGGAACTTGGACTAAGTTTCCAACAGTTAGTACAGTGGACAGGGTTCAAGAAGGAACCAGTCCTGGCGTAGTCAAATGGGAGAATTTAGAATACATGGATTTATAGCCACTCAGAACAACTCAGAGCACCAGAGCTCATGTGGGGCTCCTGCTGCGTGCTCTGGCACTATGTTAAACTATTTTACAGGAAGCTAAACTGCTAGAAATTCAACATATATTACTCTTAACTTTTACTTGTTTCAAATACATAGTATCTGCCTTCTATTTAAATAATCTATATATATAAAAGGCTAATATGCAAAGTGTCCCCTCGGGAGTTCGACCAGGAGAATGGGAGTTTGATCGCTCGCTATGATGTGTGCTGACCACCAGGGGTTGGTGTGGAACATGGTGGGCGACCAGCGGTGGTGGTGGCGGGTGATGAGGGAGCAAGGGAAGCAGGAGGCAGAGAGGCGGGGGTGTGGGGAACTGCACCATGACGGCACATGGGTGGTGAGGAAAGAAGCAGCCAGCTAGGCTTAGGGACCCTACCCATGCACGAATTTCATGCTCTGGGCCTCTAGTAATAATAACAACAACAACAATAATTAATTAGGCTATGTGTTAGATCCCTGTATTTTGTGTGGGAAATGAAAGAAATGTGGCATTATTTACTTTAATTTATATATTAAAAACAGATTGGAAATAGTAAAGAGCCTCAATAGGGTACTTCCAACACAAAAAAATGTAAGCTGACAAGGATACGTATGGATTCAACTTTCCATAGAACTTGGTAGAAGAGTGTATTTTTTAGCTGCTATACAGATGCTGTGAAACTGACAGACCTGGTTGTTGGGGCCTCAGTCTAAGCCTTGATCCTAGAATTACAGTCTTAAGCACTGAGATTTGCATTACATTTGAATAAACCCAAGGCTCTTCCTTCAAGGTTATATCTGCCTTAACCCTTGTAAACTAATCCTAATATATAAAAACTCAGGGTCCATAATGACCACCCGAAGGCTCGACTGAACACCAGAAGTCAGTCCTGTAATCTGACTGCTGCAGGTGCGGGCACAGCGACCCAGCACTGACTACTGAGGGGGCTGTGGATCAAGCCCAGAGAGAGGCCTGGAGAGAGAGGCATGAAGAGTTATCATGATTATAATGAAGGGAAGGGACACTGGTTGAATGGAGTTTGATACTCAGGATTCAAATTTTGTGCACTGTGTCACTAATCTTGAAGAACTCCCTACTGACCTCCATTTCTATATGGGCATTATCTAGGATGTCAAAGTATCAGATATTATAAAAAAAAAAAAAAGACTGAGAGGATTAGGAATATAGAGAAGTGGTTTCTAGGTCTACTTGTTGCTATTAGTGTGATTTCAACTAGCGTTTATTCATTGGCAGGATTTAGAGGCATCCAAAAATAAAATTGTTTACTGGTATCTGAAGGTTATTTTCTATCTGTTGTTGTTCAGGCCTTAGTTTTTTCTTTTTCCTCATGAAAGCCCAAATAACTTATCTAAATTGTGTCAGTTTTCTCTGTGAAATTGACACTTTGTGAAGTCTACCTTTATTTATTTAGCAAAGGTGTTGGTTACTTCCAAGATGTCCTATTCTAGAAACCATACAGAAATGAACAAGTGACTGTTAAAAGTTGCTCTAATCTTTACTGCTCAACTTGACTAAGTAAAAAATATTTTATTAATAACTACATAACTTTTCCATATCATTTACAAACTCTTTCCAAAATTATAATTACAATTAGTTTTTACATATAATATGTAATATTTTCAAGGAAAATAGGATATCTGTTTTCTGTACATGTTATGAAACATATAATATATATTAAATATATAAGCATATAAAATATAGTAGAAAAATTAGGCATTATAAATGAACAAAAATAGTGAAAAATAAATTATCTATAATTATATAAACTAGAAGTATACAGGAAGGGGCAAAAGTAGGTTTACAGTTGTGAGTATGCAAAAGTTTATACTTATATTAGTTATTAATTTAATTATTAATGTAATTATTATGTACAATGTGAACAAATGTAAACCTACTTTTGCCCCCCCCTGTGTAATATATGTGCTTTTATATTTTTATTTATCTATTATATTATATACAAATTGTATATTTAATGAAGCCTTATAGTTTTCACTATATAGGTCCTTCATATCTTTGTTAAGTTTATTCTAGGTATTTTATTTTTTAGTTGCAATGGCCTATTTTTCTTAATAAAGAAAATGTCAGGAGAATCTTTCTATGGCAATAACTTAAAACAGCAGATTTGTCTAGGAATAAAACCAATCCATTTAATTCTTGGAAAATATGAAGCACTATTTAATTATTTTTATATTTACATGAAGAGATATCATGATTATAATGAAGGGAAGGGACACTGGTTGAATGGAGTTTGATACTCAGGATTCAAATGTGGGAATTTAATCTCATTTAATAAGGAAGATTTTAGTCACTGAAGGTAGACAAAAAGGAACTGGCTCCAATATTGTCATAAGAAGGCTCTGTGCTCTCATCTCCAGCTTCCTCATTCTGGCAGAAGTTGTGAAACTGCACTATCTCCCTGAGTTAGCCACTTTTCTGTCTTAGGTTCAGCAGCCACTGAGTGTGGAAGGCATAGCTTTGATCTACTGAAAAGCTCAGGCTCTCCCTAACGATTAGGCTGTCAGTCAGAAGATGTAAGGTATACCACTTGTCAGAAAACTTTGCTCTGGTAACACACACAAAAAAGATGAAACATAGTAAAACTCAGTACATCTTCCCACTGAACCTATCTCTACATTTTTAGTCACTTCTTGCCACTTACTCTTTGCAACAACTCTCATTTCTAGGAAGTCAAAGCTATGTATGTGAGCAATAGTTTATTGCATTTTTCTGCTTTAAGTAATCTGGTCAATTTAATTAAAGAGTTACTGGCTGAGTTTTACCCTTTATCTCTACTAGTATAGTAAGAGAGGTTAAAGGACTTGGCTAGAAATCACAAATGCTTAAATTACATGCTTAGAAAATTCTAAAAACAAACATAAAATTGAAATTTGATGCTAAAATTTAATTTTTAAATTTGTTCTTAGTTATAAGTCACTGCACCATCTCCTCATTCCACTAGGCTCAAATCATTGCAAATAGTCCAGTTTGGGAAACAAAAAAATATGAGCAAGCAAATAAACTTATTATTTTGTTTGGATTATTCTTGCATGACTCTGATTATCTAATTTTCTTCATGGGACCCTTGAATATTTTCTTGATTTCCATCATAATCATGACAATATAATAAAATAATGTTTTTCATTTATTGATTCATTATTTATTGTGCCTCTGGTTACTAGAATATAAACTCTTGAGGTAAGGAACCTCATTTCTTTTTTATTCATTGCTATTTTTTGTCAGCTTCTAGAATAGTGCCCAATATAAAGCAAGTACCAAATAAATACTTTCATGGAAAGGACTGAAATTATAAAGAACAATTAGTATGTTAACATATAATGTCTAAATAGAAGAATTGGAGTTAAAATGAAAAGCATTTTATCTAACAGATTTTATCTTCTTTGAGCATTTTGGTGGAAAGATATTCCAGTGATTCTACATTTAAACATTCACATAGAAGGGGATAATCCTACATAATAAAAGCCCAGTGACAGACCGGTGGAATGACCAGAATGACCAGTCAACCAGTCGCTATAACACGCGCTGACGACCAGGGGGTAGACGCTCAATGCAGGAGCTGCCCCATGGTGGTCAGTGAACTACCACAGTGGGAGAACCGCTTGGCTGAGTGGCTGCTCCTGCTGCGAACCCCGGGCCAACGAGCAGGAACCCGGTCTGCGATCATCGCCTGCTCGACCCAGGATCCCCCTCCTCGTTCCCTGCCGCCTCCGTGGACACCCGCAGGCTGCACAGTGCCACTGCCGCTGGGCTCGCAGAGCTGACTCTGGAGGCTGAGAGGTGGGTTCATGGCCACTGTGGGACTGAGGCCTACTCTGCTGCCTCTCAGTGCTATTGCCCCTGGGCCCCGCCCCGACCGGGTCCCCTGGAGAGGTGAGTGCTCTGGCTCCACAGAAGGTGCTGGACCAGGGAGCAGACACTCAGAGGGCGGGTCCACAGCCACTTGGCTCACCGAGATGAGTGGCGCTCCCACACTGAGCCGATCCCCACAGGCCACGCCCCCCCACCAGTGCACAAATCCCGTGCATCAGGCCTCTAGTTCTAATAATATAGAACTAAAATGAGGTGTTTAAATTTTTATGATGCCAAAGGGCTAAGTGGCTTAAAAGAAATTAAATTTTAGCAACAAATTTCAATTTTATGAATGTTTTTAGACTTTTATAAGCATGTAATTTAAGCACTGTGATTTTTAGCCCAATCCTCTTAACCTCTTATCATTCTAGTGGCCTAAAGAAATGAGAAGTGGTAGGGGTTACTGGAAACCACAAAGGAACGGGGTGTATGAAGTACCCAGCTCTTAGAAACCAATGATCTTGTTTAAGGATACATTCAGCCCAAGGAAACCAGCGGAGGGAAGAAGAGTTGAGCTGAGTTGACTGGCTTTCCTCTAGTCTTTCACTCTGACCTCCTGCCCAAGAGATACTAACAATATGGATTACATTGCAGAGTATTTTCTCTGCTAAGTGCTTCTTGTCCTGAACTCATGTTTACTCAAATTCCCTTGCACTCCATGGATATATGTTCTTCAGTATGATAATGTGTAATTATATAATAAGCAAAATTTTTCTGTAATAACTGAGGTTATTGCTTCTTTCAAAAAAGAATCAATTTGGCCCAGCCATGGTGGCTCAGTGGTTTAGTGTCAACCTATGAACCAGATGGTTTGATTCCTGGTCAGGGAACCTGCCAGGGTTTCGGGCTTGATCCCCAGTGCGGGGCATGCAAGAGGCAGCTGATCAATGATTTTCTCTCATCATTGATGTTTATATCTCTCTCTCCCTTTCCCTTCCTCTCTGAAATATATATATATATATATATATATACATATATACATATATATATATATATATATATATATATACATATACATATATATATATACATATATATATATATATATATATATATATATATATATATATACATATATATATATACTAGAGGCCCGGTGCATGAAATTTGAAATTTGTGCACAGGGCGGGGGGTGTCCCTCAGCCCAGCCTGCACCCTCTCCAATCTGGGACCCCTCGAGGGATGTCTGACTGCCTATTTAGGCCCAATCCCACCAGACATCCCTCTGACAATCCAGGACTGCTGGCTCCCAACTGCTCGCCTGCCTGCCTTCCTGATTTCCCCTAACCACTTCTGCCTGCCAGCCTGATCACCCCCTAACCACTCCCTTGCCATCCTGATTGATGTCTAACTGCTCCCCTGCTAGCCTGTTTGCCCCCAACTTCCCTGCTCTGCCAGCCTGGTCACCCCTAACTGCCCTCCTTTGCAGGGTTGATCACCTCCAACTGCCTTCCCTTGCAGTCCTGGTCCCTCTCAACTGCCTTCCCTTGCAGGCCTGGTTCCTCCCAACTGCCCTCCCCTGCTGGCCATCTTGTGGTGGCCATCTTGTGTCCACATGGGGGCAGGATCTTTGACCACATAGGGGCAGCTATCTTGATCTTGTGTGTTGGAGTGATGGTCAATCTGCATATTACTCTTTTATTAGATAGGATAGAGGCCTGGTGCACGGGTGGGGACCAGCTGGTTTGCCCTGAAGGGTGTCCTGGATCTGGGTGGGTTCCCTTGGGTCGTGGAGAGGTCTGGGCAAGGGGCCTGTGGTGGTTTTCAGGCCAGTCACACCCCTGGCAACCCAAGAGGAGGCCCTGGTATTTGGAATTTATTTACCTTCTACAATTGAAACTTTGTATCCTTGAGTGGAGGCCTGGGCCTGCCAGAGTGTGTGGAAAGCTTGGCTTCCTCTGTTGCCAGGGAAACCCAAGCCTCCCTTCTGATAGCCATCTTGGTTGGGGTTAATTTGCATTCTTGCCCTGATTGGCTGGTGGGCGTGGCTTGGCTGGTGGGAGTGGCTTATGTAGCAGAGTGATGGTTAATTTGCATATTACTCTTTTATTAGAGAGGATAATACATATATATATATATATTTAAAAAGAAGCAATCTGACTTCCATGTCTCTGTACAAATAAATAATGCCATGTTAACTAACATCTTCATAGAAATAATGTGTAGTAAGATGTAGCTTTTTTAAAAACAAAAACATGAACAAAACCACATTTTAGGTGAAATAACATCTCTTCATAATTGAAATAAAACTACAAAAGAACAATACAGTAGAATGATGCTCCGGTTACATCCGAGATTTGTTCCTATGGCGATGTAACGCGATTTTCGCCGTAAGTCGGAGCCCACCTACATAAGTACCTATGTCGCTCACATGGAGCACATACACAGCAGTAATGAAGTGAAACAGTAAAAAAAATTAAAAGAAAGATAACAATTCCTGACCTTTACTTGTGGTAAATAAATAATAAAAAACATAAAGCACATATGTATGTACATACGTCAAAATGACAGAACTTTTTTTTTTTATTAAATGAATGGGAAATGGAGACATAACCATGATGTACATCAAGTCCAACATAACCTGAGGGCTGTCTGTAAATCCTAATCAATGCACAGTATCTGACCTGAAAATACCTGTGATTCTAAGACTACACTTAATAGTTCTATCATTTGAAATATCGCTAGAAAAACATATCTTTCCTGCAAAGAAAAGAATTGAGATTATTCTTCCTCAGCCTCTCATATAGCCTCTAAACTCAGAGACTAATGAGAAAAACAAAAACTAGCAAACATTCAGGAGCAATGGCAATCGGTAGACTATATGGCATTAATTTAATTAATATTTACTAACCTATTAAGCATCTCATATGTGTCAGTTACTCGGCTTGACAATAATATCAAGACAGACATGATGCCGGCTCTCATAAGATTTAACATTTTTGCAAGAATAAAAAACAAAGTGCAAATAATTACACAACTTACAAATTATCCACGTGATAATAAAGGAGTGTCATGTTCTATAAAAATTCCAGATTTTTGTTTTACAAAAGTTCAATAAATCACAATACCTTATAAAACATCAATAAGGCTCATCATTATTAAAGATGGCCAAAAGAAACTGTGTCATAAGATTATCATCTTCAAATGTCCCATGTTCTACTCTAGCCTTATTCCTGTATTACAGGAGGCCTCTGTCAATATTCTGTAAAAAAAATTCACACATCTTCCCTGTCATCAAGTAAGAATGTGAAGCTGTATCCCAACTCTTTTCACTCTATTCTCATGGTCGTGTTCTCTAAAATAGTTCATGTGGGTCGAAATTTAAGAAGTATGTTAAGTATAAGTAGCTGTGACCAAATGACTATTGCTTACTATCAGTGGTTCTCAACCTTTCTAATGCCGCGACCCTTTAATACAGTTCCTCGTGTTGTGGTGATCCCAACCATAAAATTATTTTCATTGCTACTTCATAACTGTAATTTTGCTACTGTTAATGAATCGTAATGTAAATATCTGTGTTTTCCGATGGTCTTAGGCTCTACTGCTAGCTCTACTACAGGTTGAGAATCGCTGCTGTAGAGCCTAAGACCATTACAGTTATGAAGTAGCAACAAAAATAATTTTATGGTTGGGGATCACCACAACACGAGGAACTGTATTAAAGGGTCGCGGCATTAGAAAGGTTGAGAACCACTGGCTTACTTAATCATAGACCTAAAGGAAAAGCAATGATTCCATAAAACTACTTTGAACTTAATCCATTATTGTAGCTTTTTTGAGTTTTAAGAAACTGAGTGACCACAGAAATGTTTATACTTCTTACAATATGAAATATCTAGTGAAAACAGTTGGAATTTACCAAGGTTAACACAAGCTCATGTTTTTTTACAACTAGAAAGCATGAAAAGAGAAGGAAAACCTTAGCTTTACCAGACAAGGGAATAAGTTAGATACTGGAAGGTTAGCATAAAATCATTGAAGTGGACATTTCATAAATTCAAAAGGAATACCAAGAGGACAGATTTGTTTGCATAAAATATTAGAAATGGAAGGACCACCAGGGAGCATTGAATTCAATTGCCTTGCTTTGGATAAAAGAAAAGGTTATTTAACATCTTTAGGGTCACTGCACTGTTAAAGAGCTGCCTGGGATTAAGAAGATTTCTGATGATTCCTGTAGAGTGTTCTCAGTAGCACAAAATGACTATCTTCCACTGGGGCATCCATTTCCCCCTTCACACAGACTTTTTTTATTAAAATGATATTTCAGTTTCCATTAAGAATTCAAAAATATGTTAAAAGCAGTAATTTGCATTTAATTTCTTTTGGTAAGATAATGCAGTAGTCAGATAACTGCACTAGGGTTTATCATAATGAAATTCCATAGTTTATTGTAGGTAAGTCAATATATTGTAGATATGTAAAGTCTTAGACCAGAGAAAGAATTGAATGAATATAATTAACAAATTCAAAGGATAAGCAAGACAATCATAAAAGGTTTTGGTTTTCTGTGGGAAGATGGAAAGTTAGAACAATATGAGACGTTTTCATTCATACACATATACATAGTAATTGAGCATTAGCTTTGTGCCTGTGACTATGCAAAATGTAAAAGACACAAATGATGGATGAAATGAAGTTTCTGCTAGTCAAGGGCTTAGAAAGATGAAGATAACAAAGGAAGATCATTATAATGTTTTAAAATGTATATATGCTCTGACATATGTATACATAAGTTATTATGGTAGCCTGTGATTTTCCATCCATTATGGGTAAAATTATGGAAATCTTTCTTAGGAAATGATACATATGCTGGGTTTTAAATAGTAGAGTTTGGGGTAGTGTGTAAGGAAAGGAATTCCCATTCAGAAGCGGCAGCAATAGCAAAGCAATAAAAGAAGGCACAGTCCTATCGTATAGTAAAACTTTATCAGATTCCAAATTTCCTAAAGAAGTTGGATGGAAAGTTGGGTGGAAGTCATAGTGTTGCTGGGTTCTAAAAGAAACTATGTCCCTAACCCCAGCAATAATTCATGACTATTGGCAGTGCAGTTACAACCCAGAGGAGATCAAATTTCAGTTGACAAACAGAAAATCATAATTTACTCAAAAGCAACTAATTGTGATGATGCTGTGGAAAGCCAAACTAAAGTTGACCTTAGTATTAGAATAAAAGGGTATGGCAAAATAAAACAATCCTAATTTAGGAACATGTTGAAAATTATATTAGAAATACACTATGTAAATATGTTCATACAAATTTGCCATAAAATAAAATAAAAAATCATTCATGTTTACTTTTCCATCACTGTGTTTTCAATTAGTGAAATAGACATTGCTGAGCACAGAATACAGAATATGGTTTCCATTATGAAGGACATGCTGGTGGTGAGTGCTCTGTAATGAGAGTGTCTACTCTATATTTAGAAATTTATCCTTGATAGAAGAGATATTGAACTCTGGGGAAATCTGGAACAAATGTTCCAAATTTTAAATTGATTAAACATTCTTAAGAGAAGTCAACCTTGTTTTTTGAGTCTTGACAAATTCCTCCCAGCATAGTTACAGAAAGATATGCTACCCTCTGAAATGACAGCCCCATAATATTGGTACCTAGGAAGGAGGCAGTGCTAATGGATATGTTTAGAGAAGTTTCAGCACAAGAAAAGAGTTGACAGAAGTTTAAAGTAAAACGCACCTAGTCATAATTATATTTCTATTCTGATCTCAGCTACCTTGACAAAGAAGGCAATAAATAATATCTCTCTTATTTCAGAATCATGAATAACTTCTGGTTTAGCCCTAGCTGGCTTGGCTCAGTGGATAGAGTGTCAGCCTGTGGACTCCAGGGTCCCATGTTTGATTCTGGTCTAGGGCACATGTCCGGGTTGCGAGCTTGAACCCCAGTGGGGTGCGTACAGGAGGCAGCCAATTAATGATTCTCTCTCATCATTGATGTTTTTCTCTCTCTCTCTCCCTCTTCCTTCCTGTCTGAAATCAATACAAATATATTTTTAAAAAAACCTTCTGATTTAATCATAATTGTTTATGTAAAACTTTTTGTTTCTTATGTCCTGTGTCCAAAAATTGGGTGAGAAGAACTATGCTAAATTATCCTTAAATTTTTTTATATTTCCAAAATCTATAATTACATGACTTATTTTATTTTAAACATATTAAAGTCTATATTTACAACAGTCTGATTTCTTTATTAAATACATCCTATCTTTCTTGTAGTTAATATTTATTGGGCATTTCCATATCCCAATTACGTATCCAACTGCCTTACATGTATAAATTCATTCATTTATACCACCATTCTATACATTCACTATTATTGCTAATTTACATACATACAAATTTTGAGAGGGGTTCAAGAGATAAAAGTATAGTTTACTACTTGATGATCAGTAGAACTGTGAATCAAACCAAGTCAGGCTTATTCTAAAAATTCTCTCTCCTCTCTCTCTCTCTCTTTCCATATATATATATTATATATATATATAATATATATAATGTGTGTGTATATGTGTGTATAATACACACACACACACATATACACATACATACACACACACACACACACACACACACACTGAGAGGCCAGATTATTATGATCTCTGAATGCATAATAATCTGGCCACTCAGTGTGTGTGTGTGTGTGTGTGTGTGTGTGTATTATACACACATATATATACACACACATTATATATATATATATATTAGAGGCCCGGTGCATGAATTCGTGCATGGGTGGGGTCCGGCCAGCCTGAACATGGGCGGTTGGCCAGCCTGCCTGCTGGTCAAACTCCTAGTCAAGGGGACAATTTGCATATTAGACTTTTATTATATAGGATATACACTGAGTGGCCAGATTATTATGCGTTCAGAGATCATAATAATATGGCCACTCAGTGTGTGTGTGTGTGTGTATGTGTATAAATATATAAATATATAAATATAGATAGATCGATGGATAGATAGATATTCTAGCTTACTATAAGTAATTTTTGACATATTTTGTTCATAGAGATTTTAATCTTCCATGAAATAAATGACAAATATATATATAGTTATCTCATGAAAATGATGTAGCTAACTCAATATTGCCATATCATGTGTTTGAGCTTTTTTTCAATAGAAATGATAAAATTGTTCTAAACTATTCACATCCCTTTTTTTATATCCATCTTCACACTATGAGACCATTATGTTCTTTTATCATATCTTGAGTTTTTCATTATCATTTATGCATACCTGGGAAGAGAAAATAGATATCACTATATCTAATGAGGTGAGAGACAGGAAATATTTAAATAGCTTTTTGCCATATTGTTTAAGTCTGGTACAAAATGAATTTCAATCAATTTCAATCCGTTATTTTTTATATGAATCAATTTAGAGTGGACACATTGTATTCAGTTTTCCACAAGCCATGGTCCTTACACGTGAAGTCAGAAACTCTCTTCCGTTCTCAAGTCTTAGGCCATTCCTTTCCTCCCAAAGACCTCTATGATCCAGGTCTTTGCTTCAGACCAAAGATCATGTCCCTCTGACCTACAGTCTCACTTCTCCAGGCAACTGTCTTTCCTTTCTTCCTTCCCAATTAAAAAAAAAAATTTAAAGTGTGGGGATTTTTATCCTATAGCGCATTTGAAAAGGGAATTATGTAAACATGAAATTCAGTGTCAGAAAATAAAGATGAGAAAAGTAAGCCAGTCAGAGAAAGACAAATACCATATGATTTCACTTATACATGGAATCTAATGAACAAAATAAACTGACAAAATAGAAACAGAGGCATGGATATATGCAACAAACTGATAGCTGTCAGAGTGGAAGGGAGAGTGGGGGACTGGATGAAAGAAGGTGAAGGGATTAGTCAAAGAACATCCTATTTAATAAAAGGGTAGTATGCAAATTAACCATCACTCTGTCACAAAGATGGCAGCGCCCATACCCATAAGATGGCGGCTCCCAGTCCTCTCAGCCCCACCCAAGTCCCCCAGTCCCTGAGAGCAGGCAGCATGAGCGGCCTTATGGAATTCTTGCTTCATTGCCGTAATGACGAGGCAAGTGTTCCATGCCCAGCCAGGCCCTGCAGAGAGCTACTGGCACACAGATTCATGTGCAGGGCTACTAATATGGGTATAATCATAGACTCAGACAGCAGTATGGTGATAGCTGAAGGGAAGAGGGGCTGAGGGCTGGGTGGAGGTGGGCAAAGGTGGGGAAAATGAGGGTGATATCTAATAGTGTCAATAATAAAAAATTAAATTAAATTAAAAGAAATGATGTATAGCTGTATGGATGAAATAGAACTTTTCATTTAGAATCTAACTGAACAAAAGCTCTTAACAGAGTGCTACCTAAAAATACTTTTACAGGGCATATTCCCAATTAATCATTTTTGATATTACATTGCAAATTATAGACATTTGGAGATTATCTTAAAACAGCCTCATTTTTCATTTTAAAATAAATTTTATTGAATTTATTGGGATGACATTGGTTAATAATTATATAGGTTTCAGGTGTACAATTCTATAATACATTATCTGCATATTGTAATGTGTGTTCACCACCCCAAATCATGTCTCTTTCCATCCCCATTTATCCCCCCCCTTTACATTCTTCTAGCTCCCCCGACTCCCCTTTCCCTTTGGTAATCACCATACTGCTGTCTGTGTCCGTTTGTTGTTGTTGTTGATTTTCTGAATCTCCTCACCTTTTTCATTCAGCTCCAACTCCCTTCCCCTCTGACAGCTGTCAGTCTGTTTTCTGTCTGTATGATCTGTTTCTAATTTGTTTGTTAGTTTATTTTGTTCACTAGATTCCACATGTAAGTGAAATCATATGGTACTTGACTTTCTCTGACTGGCTTATTTCACTTAGCATAATACTCTCCAGGTCCACCCATGTTGTTGCAAAAGGTAAGATTTCCTACACCCTTTAATTATTGCATAAATCTGATTCTAGTCCTTATTTTATCTGTGACATGTGGAATTAAGAAATTTCAGAAAATCACCACCTATCATCACCAATCTTCTCTTAAGATCAGTGCTGTGGGACACGGTGAAATGAGAACATCTCACAATTACTTTCAGGTCAATCCAACATCTGCATGTAAAGGTCTTTTTCTAAGAACAGATAGAGATTCAGTAATAATTAAGATATAACCTCTGCTCTAAAGAAGATGGGTCTAGCAGTAAAGACTGAAATATGCACAATTAATCTCTAATGGAAGACAGGGTGTGTGAACGTGCAAGGGAAGGAGCAATTACCAGAGTCTCAGAGGGTCAAAGAATAATTACGGAAGTGACACAAGTTGGGTTTCAATGGCTGTTAGCATTTCAGCAGGTAGAAAAAGAGAAACTTCCAAAATTAGACCCATAAGTGGTAAAACAGGTGGGTGTGTGCAATATGTTGTTGGGCATTAGAAGAAACAGTCTGGTTAAAATTAATTGAAATGTATGTGGAATTCAAGTTCATGTGAGCACAGATCTGGAAAGCTTTGTGTGTGAGACTAAGAACTTTGCATATTTACTGAGATCATTACTGAGCAGGGCTTTATACTAGTACATGCACATTTTTATTTAATTTTACTTTGTGTTTTCTGAGAGAAAAAGTTTCAAGAAAAAAAAATGGTCACACATGTCCTTTTTACCATTCAAAATACAAAAGGCGAATTAAACCTCATAAAAAAAAGTCCACTCTTACAGCTTTGTTAGTATCAATGAGAAAAAACTATTTCATAGTCCTCAAACTTAAAAAAAGCTATATTTTTTCCTAAAACAAGATGTTTCCTTTTAAAATTTACAAAAGTAATATGTGAACATCACACTGTAAATAATTTAAGCATATGCCATGTGTATTGAAATTTAAGACAATATCTCTTTACAACTAACTCATTCTCATTCTGTGCCGAGAAGTGATAAACATTTGGTATGTATCATGATAGTACATACATATTGTACATTATGCACAAACATTTTCCTCATTTACATGGATTATAATATATACAATTTCTGCATCTTAGAATTGTTTTTCATTTAATGATATTCCATTACTCACTTTTGTAGCAATATAAAACATGTCACAATGAACCTTATATATTTTGTCTGTCTTTTGTTCATAAATACAAAGTTTTGCTTGGATTTTAAAACATTTAATACAAACAAACTCTACAGGTTTTAATTACATATATGTGATCTCTAATAATAAAATATTTTAAAATTGTTTTAAATGAATTATATTAGCCTTTTATAATAATATTACTTTTTATAGTGTATATTTCTTTTCTTCTCTACTTGACTCCTTTTTCTTCTCAAATTTCTACAATTAAATATTTTAAACTTAGTATTTCTCTTTTCATACTTTTTTCCATGCATACATAATAATATTTAAACAGATATATTTCCATGTACTAGTATATTATACATACACACCATTACATACATGGTCTTGTTTCATGAAATATGTTATATTAAACACAATTTCAGCATTTTGCTCTTATTATTCACCAATATATTATACAGTCTCTTCTAAGTAGGGCTATTTGGTTTCATTAGTACTTTTTTTTTAAGCATTGTGATAGTTCCTTGAAGACTAATTTACTTGTTTGCAATTTTTTGAAAGAGGGGGAGAGAGAGAGAAAAACAACTCTGTAGGCTGCCTCCTGCACACCCTTACCGGGTTTCAAGCTCTACAGCCTGGGCATGTGCATGACCAGAAATCTGACTGGGAATCCAACCAGAAACCTTTCAGTGCATGGGGCAATGTCCAACCAACTGAGCCATGCTGGCCAGGGTGACCTCATTAATTTGTAGCATTTATTTACTGTTATCCCGTATTTATCATTCCCAATGAAATGCAGAATTAGTTATACATGAAATTTGTGGATTGATTTAGTCAGAATAACAGGTTTAAAATACAGAGTCCAGCCCTAGCTGATTTTGCTCAGTAGATAGAGCATCAGCCTGTGGACTGAAGGGTCCCAGGTTAGATTCCGGCCAAGGGCACATGCCCAGGGATGTGCAGGAGGCAGCCGATTAATGATTCTTTCTCATCATTGATGTTTCTATCTTTCTCTCCCTCTCCCTTCCTCTCTAAAATCAATAAAAATATATTTACAAAATAAAATAAAATAAGGAGTCCATTAAATAAGGAAACCACTAGAAACCACTGGTCTTTTTTCTGTCTCTATAGTTGTACCAGTTCCAGAATGTCATGTGATTGTGACTGCTTAGTATGTAGTCTTGGACTGGCTTCTTTCACTTAAAAATAGTGTAAATTAAGATTCATTTATTTCTTCCTGTGGCTGAATAGCTCATTTATTTTCATCACAGAATAATTTCCCATTGTATAGATATACCACATATTGTTTATTCATTTCCTTTATGAAGATGACCTTGGCTACTTCCAGGTTTTAGCTATCTACACTAATAAAAGAGAAATATGCAAATTGACCATCACTTCGCTATGCCCACCGACCAATCAGGAGTGAGTATGCAAATTAACCTTATCACTTCCGTGGAGACTGACATCCAGGAGGAGGCAGCTCCCAGCACAGCCTGTTTGGCTGTCGCCACAGTGACCGGGGAGCAGGCAAACGCGGCCACAGGCAGCACTCAGCATGGCCTCAATGACCCGGGAGCAGTGAAGCACAGCCTGCAGGCAGCACCCAGCATGGCCTGCTTGGCAGTCACCGCAGTATGAAACAGGCAGGCCCCGCAGAGAGCAGAGAACCATGGGGGGCAGGCCTAAGCCATCAGTAGGACATCCCCTGAGGGCTCCTGGATTGGAGAGGGTGCAGGTCAGGCTGAGGGACAACACCCAGACCCCGTGCATGAATTTCGTGCACCGGGTCTGTAGTTATAAATAAAACTCAAACATCTGCGTACAGGTTTTTGTGTAAACATAAATTTTCAAATCATTTGGGTATATACCTAGAATATCTATTGTTAGATCATGTGTTCAGCTTTGTAAGAAAGTGCCTGAATGTCTTTCAAAGGGGTTGTACCAGGGTGCATTTATACCAGCAATGAATTAGAGTTCCTATTGTCATACATCCTCACCAGCAACTGGTATTATTAGAATGTTTACATTGTAGCCATTCTATTAGATATATAATGGTACTTGTTTTAATTTTTAATTTTATATTGAAAAATTATGTTGAGCCTTTTTTCATGTTTATTTGGCATCTGTCTATGTTCTTTATTTATATGTGTATTTATACTTTTTATCCATATTAAAATTTGGTAATTTGTTTTCTTATTGTTGAGTTTTAAAAGTCCTTTGTATATTTTGGATACAAGATTTTTATGAGATATAAATTTGAAAATATTTTCTCTCAGTCTTTGGCTTGTCTTTTTATTCTCTTAACAGAATTTTATGCAGAGCATAAGTTTTTAAAAAGTGTTTTCATTGATTATGCTTTTGGTGTTGTCTATCATTTTATTCTACCTTATTTTCTAAATTAGTCATACATGTTATTTATCTTTTTGTTGTTGTTGTTAATCCTCACCTGAGGATATTTTTGTTATTTATTTATTTATTTATTTTTTATTTATTTATAGTGGAAGGGAGGGAGGAAAGGGGAGAGAGAGAGAGAGAGATTGGTGTGAGAGAAACAAACCGATTGGTTGCCTCCTGCACATGCCTTGGTTGCAGACACATCCCCAGTAGGAGGCAGCTGATCGATGTTTCTCTCTCATCGATGTTTCTAACTCTCTATTGCTCTCCCTTCCTCTCTGTAAAAAATCAACAAAATATATTTTAAAAATAAATAAAAAATAAATTGAGTCCCAGAGAAGCACATAAAGTACGTTTCTACTTATAAAAAGATGAAATAAAATTAACAGACATATTTACAGATAAATTATAATATAGCAAAATATTTAATGCGCAAACCAATTGTTAATACAAATGAGTGAGGGGTTGACTTCTGGGAGGAAACAAATGAGAAACTCATCAAAGAACATTTCAGAGAAATCAAGGTTACTGGGAACTCTTTGCTCTTTATTCTGGATACAGGAGATAGGGGGTTAGTAGGTATCAACCTGTACCTATGAATTATACATGTAAATGTATGTATGTGTGTGTTTATATTCTGGTATAGCTGAAGGAGGGACAGTAAGAGTAGAACATGTAACTTTATCTTAGGAGGTGTGTCATTTAAAATATTAAATATTTTCTGGAGCTATCAGCTGGTTATACGTAATGAAGTAGAGCGTGCTTTTAACAAACACTGCTTCACTGCCTTCTGTTCAGTTTTAGTGTCACTTCCCAATATTTCAACTTTAATGGACTGTAGTCTCCTTGATAGTTAAGAAAATGGAAAAGGTCCAAGTTTACTAAATCAGTATACTTAATTTAATGAGCAATTTAAAACCACTTTTTAACCTGACAATGGCTCTACACACTTCTTTAGAGTTAGATGCATATCTTGCTGACATTTTTATCTAAAGATAACTCTATAACTTGCTACTTAAAAGAAATATATTCTGCATAGCTGAGGCTGTTTGCTAATAACCCAGGCTTTCACTATGTATATTCACTATGTATATACATAAATATGAATGCAGCTCACTTGAAACGGTATGACTCAGAACTTGACTCTTAAAGGGAAACAACAACTCATTGAAATATTGGGTGCCACATTTGACCAAGGCCATTTGCTGAGTGCTCCTCTGAGAGATGCCTCTATGGTATAGCTCAATGTGAGTTAATCTGGCTTGCAGTTCTCCATCCAAGAGCATTCAAAATGATGTAGATAAGAAAAAATAACACAAAAACTGATGAACAAATACAAAAATAAATTAAGGAGTATACTATTGGGAGTGAGGAGTTAGGGGCTGGGTAGGAATTAGTGTTTCGTGTGCAGAAAGAGGCTCTGTCCTTTGATCAATGTTTGTAAAATATCTATTCTTATTTTTTAAAATGTATTTTATTCATTTACACTTTATCCTTCCTGTTCTAAAGTGAGATAAACATTATATTTTATATATTTGTGTGGTATATTTAATTATTAAGAGACTGTAATAATACAAATAATACTTTTTTTTTCCTTTATCATCAATTAAAACATTTTAAAATGTCTTTCTGTGAGAAAAAAATTGTATTCATTCCTTCAAATTTTTATTTTTGGAATAAAGGAAGATTTTTCTTGAAAATTTAGAAAGAGAAAGATTTCTTATTTTTAATTGTATTACTTGGAAGTAATTTTGATGTAATATTTGATGAGAAAGTAATTTGAAATAGAACAATTTTAGATTTTAAGTATAGTGTTTACAAGTCTCATCTAGACCAAATATTCTGTTCCCAATTCTCCACCTCACCATGGTGTATTCCATATTATGGTGATCACCATGGGATGAATTTCTCCTCTGTCTGTCATCAACACCACTCCCTGACTTACAAAGTGTTTGGAAGAGATATTCTCTCAAGGTTCTGTGTTCAACAATGTACCCGGATCCTGACCTCCTGGTAGGCAGCTTTGAAACTTCTTGAATAAGTGGGATTGTATCTCTATACAAATCCTGTAGATCAGTGGCTCAGGGACATATTTTACATCCCAGGGGAGATTTGGCAACATATGAAAACATTTTTGGATGGTCCACGGAGCAGGATGCTATTGGCATCTAGTAGATAGAAACATTAATATAAAACTGCATAATACCCAGTATAGCCAAAGCAATCTTGTGAAAGAACAAAGCTGGAGGCCTCACACTACCTGATTTCAATATATTACAAAGCTACAATGATTAAAACAGGATGGTAATAGCATACAACAGACAAATAGACCAATGGAACTGAATAGAGAGCTCAGAAATAAGCTCACACATACACAGGCAACCAAAATTTGGCAAGAATGTCAAATCACCAGCAACAAAAGCAAAAATAAAGTGGGATTATGTCAAACAATAATCATCTGCACAGCATCCTAATATATAAAAAGCCAGGGGCTGTCACAACCAAAACAACCGGACGGATGACCGAACAGCAGGCTGCATGGGGTGACCAGGCTGGCAAGGGGGTTAGTGAGGGATGGCAAAACAACTGAACAGCAGGCTGTGTGGGGTGACCAGGCTAGCAGGGGGGGGCAGTTGGGGGCGACCAGACCAGAGGGGGGGTGCGGTAAGAGGCAACCAGGCCAGCGGGGGGGTGGAGCAGTTAGGGGCGACCAGGCTGGTGGGAAGGGTGCAGTTGGGAGCAACCAGGCCAGCAGGGGCGGGGGCAGTTAGGGGCAACCAGTCCAGCAGGGGGGGCAGTTGGGGGAGACCAGGTTGGCGGGGGGGACAGTTCGGGGCAACTAGGCTGACAAGGGGGGGGCAGTTAGGGGCGATCAGGCCGGCAGGCAGAGGCAGTTAGGGGTGATCAGGCTGGCAGCGGGGGGCAGTTAGGGCAATTAGGCAGGCAGGCAGGTGAGCAGTTAGGAGCCAGCAGTCCCGGATTGTGAGAGGGATGTCCGACTGCTGGTTTAGGCCTGAGGGGTCTCAGATTGGAGAGGGTGCAGGCTGGGCTGAGGGTACTCCTCCTCCCCCATGCATGAATTTCATGCACTGGGAGTCTAGTAGGAAATAATAGTGAAAAGGTAACATATAGAACAGAAGAAAATATTCATAAACCATATATCTGTTGAGGGGTTAATTTCCAAAATATATAAGGAACTTACACAACTATATATAATCCCCTTCCACTTAAAACTCTTTCATTAAAATTGGATGTGACTATTTCACTCAAAGAGTTCTGATATCACAATCCATGTGACTTGTGGTAAATTGTCTGATTTGGGGGAGCTACTATATGGTGATATTTTAAAAAGATACATTCAACTATTCTAATATAAAATAAATTATTTCTCCCTAATCACTCAATGAACTTTCCTTCTTATGTCATCTAATACAATTTAGATAATTTCCAGCCAATATTTCTGTGAACTTGCATGGAGAAAATAAGCAAATTTTTTAAACATGTCATTAATTGTAATGGGTCATTTGAGTGAAAGTTAGAAAACCATTGCCTTAGGTTGGACTGAACAGTGCCCTAGTGATCTAAAACAGTTAATAAATTTCCTTATTTAATTTTAATTAACACTAGGATTTAGCACACTTGAGAATATTTTTGTGGTGAATTTCCAGTTGGCAATAAATAGTCTTGTCTTGCTTCTGCTTAGGTAAATCACGCCAGAGTTATATATTTAGAGGCTGGCTTGCTGTTTCCTTTATTGCCAATGAGGTGAGTTTTGACCCTGAATTACTAGTGTCAGAATGCACATTAGGAAACAAAAAATTGGCAGAAGGATACAGTAACAATGCAGATAAATTTCAAACTAAAGTAGGCCAAGGGCAATCTCCCTTTGTGCTCCCATGTCAACTCTATTTTTCCATCACACTTCCTCAGGAACAGTTTGCCAGCAATACATGAATGATCCATGCATTGGGGAAATGAAATGCTCCCAATTTCTGCTACTCATAACACTTTAGCTCTTTTAAGCTTAGGGCCCACCAATATGACCTCATTTCACCTTAATTGCCTATTTAAAAGCTCTATCTCAAAATATAGGCACATACTCAGTTGTTGGGGGTTAGAACTTCAACATATGAATTTAGAGGATGGGATGGGGAGAGATATATTTCAGCCTTAACAGAAACTGACATTTAGAAAAGAAGGGATTCCAAATAAAAGTGCTGCTTTCTGTGTTATTTCTAAAGTCCACAATTAGTTATGGCAAACATTAGTGGTACCTAAGGAATGAGTCAGTGCTTCAAAAGCAGATTCACATATGCACTACAACATTTCTAACACTTGTACACACACACACACACACAATCATAGTGTCCTCTTTTTTTTTAAATCCTCACCTGAGAATATTATTTCCATTGATTTTTAGAGAGAGTGGAAAGGAGGGAGGAGGAGCAGAGAGAGAGAAACATCCGTTGCCCCTGTGCCACTACCTAGGCTGTGGAATCTGCAACCCAAGTACTTGTCCTTGACTGGGAATCGAACACGTGACCCTCCGTTCCATGGACCAATATTCCTAACCACTGAACCAAACCTGCCAGGGCTCATAGACTGTCCTCTTAATTCTATTAAATGACTGTCTTTGTTTTATATAACTTGTGATGTCTGGAATATGATATTATACAGGAGTCTGAGGGAGTAGGGAGATAAGTATGAAGAGAAAGACTGTGAAAGGACACAGACACCAGGGGGTGAGGGCATGAGTGGGGGGTGGGGGGGGCCATGGGGGCATAAGGACACATATGTAATACCTTAATCAATAGAGGGGGGAAAAGATTCTGAAAGGAGAAGCACGAGGGTTCCAAAAACAAATAGCCTTCTTAACAATTGTGTAAGCAATACTCTTTCAAGAAGCAGCAGCTAGCTGGTTTGACATTTGCAGAGAGCAGATAGTGTCTCTCTCAAAAGGGCTTAAGAACATTCTGTCAACAATGGATTAGTCTATTATTTAAATCCTTCTTTATTCTTCTTTGTTTGATCAGGAGTTGACATTTATTCCCATCTCTGCACTTTCAATTTACCAAGAATCCTGATGGCATAAAGAGCAGTGTACTAGTTTAGTGAGAGCATTTCTATGAATATAA
The DNA here is from genome assembly GCF_951640355.1 of Cnephaeus nilssonii. NCBI lineage: Eukaryota > Metazoa > Chordata > Mammalia > Chiroptera > Vespertilionidae > Cnephaeus > Cnephaeus nilssonii. The sequence continues at coordinate 30,394,194 of NC_137087.1, read as the reverse complement.
AGAAATGATAACTCTTAATGCAAACCATTTAACCAGATTGGCAACCATGGTACTATAGTTTGCAAATGAAAATATTTTGCTAGATAAGGAAAGCCAATTCTTTATTAGCAGGAAAGATACAAAAGGGAAAAAAATTATGTGACAACTATTTCCTTAAATGTAAAAAGAAAAGTTTCAAACTCCATACAATGTAAAATGCAGAAGTGATATGAAATATGAAAAAGAAGATGACACTTTTATCTTATTTTGGAGCAAAGAGGGAGCTTGTTGACAAAGGCCTGAGGTTGAGGTTACCCCTCTGCATCAAATTGTTTACTTACCCAGATTTACTAAATAGAATGCCACTAATCACCTTCTTAAAAGACAATGGGGAGGGGGGGATTCAAGAATGCCATTGTAATTAACACTGGGCAGTTTTATTTCAGAAAATAAAATATTTACAAAGTGGATAATTAATCAATATGTGTTTAATAATTTACAGTTTTAACAGTTTTTTAGTATTTTGATTTTATTTGCATACATTTTGTGAGGAAAACCTAAACAAAAGTATCTTTTCCAAATAAATTTGTGTGACTTTCCAAATTTGCCTCAGTGTTTCCCAGAAGTCATGTTGACTTAGCATGATAGTTATTCAGGACACTGGTGGTCCAATATAAGTAGACTAAATGGCCAACTTAACTCACTGAACTTTACTATCTCTCTTTATACACACACACACACACACACACACACACACACACACACACACACAAAGACACTCAGATACTCAGACACTCACACACACATTAAGAAACTATAAGATTTGATGCAACAGTCCATACATTTCTTTCGACTTTATATTTTATGGCTTTATAATCTTTACAATTTTAAGTTTTTTAAATTAAATGATCTTTTTATACTTGGCATTAGCAAATCAAGTAAAGCCTAGGGAGATCACAAATGCAAGTTAAAACAGAATTCTGTTTAGAGGCTGGTAGGGTAATAAACTGGTGGAGTTGATCTGTTCTTGCATCAATGGCCCCCCAAAAGAGATTATCTGTCTCTGTGAATTAACTTAGAGACAAAAACATTTGAAAGCTATGTATGGTTTCCAGAACACTACAAAGCAATTTTCTTTAAAATAAATGTTTTTAACACCTGGTTTTGCCTACTTCCTCTCAAGATATACTAGAAGTCACAAAATTAAAATGTATTGTTGTTATGATAACATGCCCTTTGAGTACATATAATTCATAATCTTAAACCCATACTTTGAATATTTAGTCTTCCTTTGGCTTTCAAATTAAATAATGGTTGATGCTAATATATGACAAAAACATCTCCCAATAGGTAGTTGAATGTTTTCACAAAAGAGACAGAAAAATGAGGGAGAAAGAGAGATAATTAAGCAAAAAAGTAGATTCTGTGATTCTATGTACATGTGTTTTTTAAAACTCAGGTAAAATCAATGTAACCAGATTTACCTCTTACAGTATACTTCAGAACCTTTAAAGACCTTGCTGCCTACAGGAAAACATAAGGATCCAAAGCATAAATCTTGGACTTCTTAGTTAGGAGATAAAAACCCTCAATATGACTGAAGGATAGTAGCAATACTATAGACCAGTGACCCTTTAATACAGTTCCTCATGTTGTGGTGACCCCCAACCATAAAATTATTTTCGCTGCTACTTCATAACTGTAATTTTGCTACTGTTAAGAATCGTAATGTAAATATCTGTGTTTTCCAATGGTCTTAGGCTCTACAGCAGCGGCCCACAGGTTGAGAACCACTAGCAAGGTCGCCTAAGACCATCAAAAACAGATATTTACATTACGATTCATAACAGTAGCAAAATTATAGTTATGAAGTAGCAATGAAAATAATTTTATGGTTGGGGGGTCACCACAACATGAGGAACTGTAATAAAGGGTCACGGCATTAGAAAGGTTGAGAACCACTGCTATAGACATATTCACAATTAAGACTGCAATAAGTATAAGCTGAAACTAATTAAAAACACTGTCAGGAGGAGTAAAGGTGGATGGGTGTGGACTTTGTATACAAATGCCAGGTAGGAAACAATGGGACACAAAGGGGAAAGGGAGCTAGGAGCTTCCTGCTTGGGTCCTTCCTAGCTAATACTAAGGTGAATATGCTAAGGTTCCCTTCTGGAAGTAGGCCGTTCCCCATTAATCTCTTAGGCAGAAAAGGGAAGGGTCAAATATTCTTTCTGACACTTGCTTCTTGTTCACCTGCTTAAAATCAGTATCCCAAAAGGCACAAATTGGGGAGGCAAAACTTTGGTCCCCTTCACATCCAAAAGAATGAGTTAACAATACAAAGAAAAAGTATATGAATTGTTTACTCTCCTCATTTTAAATCTGTCTTCCATAATATGAAAAATAGGATGACATTATAGTCTATCTTATCTACCCTGAAGATCACAGTACACGATTATTACTGACATTTACTTAAAATTTGTAGCAAAATTTATTCATGCCTATGGAGATGCTTACCCATGTGACTATTACTCACTATACATGTGATGGTAGAGGTAAAGGCTAAGAACAGCTTTTCCAACTGCTCCTTCTATTTGTAATTAAAAATACAATTTTTATTAATTCCCCAACGCGAATGACTATTAAAATTATGTCTCACCAAACCTTTCAAGTGGAAAAATTTTAGATGTATCCTGTTTGTAAAAGTATGTTTTGAATTCTTTGATTCTAACCGTTCTTTCTATGGACTGTTCATTCAGTAAGAACTTTTCTCAAAACTGAAAGCTAGAGTAAATAGAGCACATTCTGACATAAATTGATGAGGTTTGGCCTTTCAATCTTTTTTGTTTGTCAGACAGTATTGAACATTTGAAATTGGGAATAAAACAGTTAAAAATTAAACTATAGAAAACAAAAATGAACCAAATTCACAAAATTTATAATTAACTATTTTAGATATTAGCAATTCTCCCAGTGTCTGTGAATTATCTGCTGCCATCATATTGTGCACCCGATCATCCCACCTGATGCTGCCATTGGCTCAGTATATCTGAGTTTTCTTCTCTCACTAATATCCCTTACACAACTCAGGAGGCATTCTCCATGTGTTTTCTTTTGTGACAGCTTGATAGACACAAAAACTTACCTTTATTTGCTAAAGGTGCTGGGAATCTGCTTGCTTCTTCCTTCTTTAATTTACACATAACTTCCATGTGCAGTTGTTGCTTCAGGGCAAAATAGAAAGTGAACTCCTAGATTTTTCTTATGTCTCTATCCCTACATTAAGTGTTGAGTTTTAAATCACTTAACTTCAATAGAACACCCCGCTTCCTAACACAATACAATGCAAAATAGCAACTGCCTCTCAGCTTGTCAGTAGAAATGGATGTGTGTTGCTGTACCCACTCTTAGAAGGTTATATATTTTCTTCTGAACATCATTCTGTGTCATAACATGATTATAAAGGAGAATTTTCTCCATGTGGCATAAAGAGAAACTTCCTCTTTTAATCCTGAACTGAAGATGTGTGTTCCATTCTCCAAAAATATGTAGCTTCCTGCAGAACTATGAAGCACCACTAAATCAGTATTTAATGACCTGCAGTTACTTTGTGAGTTGAAATTTTTAAAAAAATGTGTAAGCTATGCCCCACCCCTTCCATGCCTTACCAATTATTTGGGAAGGAAAGCAAAGACAGATGAAAAATCACGCGTCAGGAAATCCTATATAATAAAAGCCTAATATACTAAATGTCTAGTCGGCCGGTTGGCTGTTCAACCAATCAAAGCATAATCTGCTAATGATATGCTAAGGCCGGTCAACTGCTTGCTATGATGTGCACTGACCACCAGGGGGCAGATACTCCGACTGGTAGGTTAGCTTACTGCTGGGGTCCAGCCAATCAGGTCTGAGCGAGATGGTCTGGACACGCCCTGGAGCCCTCCTGCAGTTCCTCCCCAGCTGGCCAACCACCTGCATCCCTCCCTGGCCCCGATCATGTACCAGTGGGGTCTTTTGGCCTGGCCTGCACCCTCTTGCAATCTAAGACTCCTCGGGGGATGTTGGAGAGACGGTTTCAACTCTATTCCGCAGGCCAGGCCGAGGGACCCCACTGGTGCACAAATTCGTGCACCGGGCCTCTAGTATATAAAATGCTCAAATGTATTGTGTAGTCAGTATATACAGTAAAAGATCAACAAAGGGGAAACCAATCTATCTATATAAAAGCCTAAGCAACCATCATGACCGAAAGACCAGAACAACCGGTCGACCAGTCGCTATGACGTGCACTGACCACCAGGGGGCAGACGCTCGACGCAGGAGCTGCCCCCTCATGGTCAGTGTGCTCCCACGGCGGGAGCACCACTCATCCAGAAGCCAGGCTCATGGCTGGCAAGCGCAGCTGCGGTCACAGTGGGAGCCTCTCCCACCACCATGGCAGAGCTACCGGGTGGCGGCAAGAGTCGCAGGGTCGGATGAGTGGCAGCGGAGCTGCGCCTGGCCCTGGCTGGGGCTCCTCCCCAGCCGCCTGCTGCTTCAGCACTGCTACATCCCTCAGGGTCCTGGATTGTGAGAGGGCACAGGCCAGGCTGAGGGACCCCATCCATGCAAGAATCCATATACTGGGCCTCGAGTATAATTATAATAGTTGTAGAATACCTTATAATAGCGATAGGTTTCTAGTTAAGTTTAAAGTATGTGTATTGATCTTAGGTTTTTAATGAAGCCTGGGTGCTTTAGGAATGGGCAGGAGAGATATCTGAGGCATTCTGGGTGTTGAGAGTGATTAGAGAGAGCTACTTAAAAAAGTTGTGACTTAGCTTGATTTTCCCTCAGGAATGGACCCCTAGGCATAGACATACGTGCAGGTAATTTGTTTGGGAGGTAATCCCAGAGCACACAAGTGAGAAAGTGGTTAGAGTGAGAGAGGAGCAAAGCAAAAGCCAATCAACACATTTGTTTTGATTTACAAGGTTTTCATTTACAAGGAAGCCACCACAAGGCCAACTAAAGCTTTATCAAAAGGATGGTGCCCAATAACTAATGAATATTCATAATTTTAATAGAAAATCATGAAAGGGCTTTTACTCACTTGAATTATCTCTAGTATTTTTTCTCTTGGTTGTGAATACATGATTAGATATTGTTATGTTTTGCCCACATCATTTCACATATGATCAACTAAGAGTAAAATAAAAAAAATGAGATTCGCGATATCTGCAGGAGAAATAGTGATGAGCCTTTGAAGTTACTCAGATAGTTTTGAAACTGATTATACATATACTTATTAATTGAGCCATCTGAAATACAGTTTCCTCATTTGAAAAATAAATATTACCACAAATTTTGTAGTGTTAATATTGTGTTAATAAGATAATATATGTGAATGTTAACACGAGCTTGCCCATAGTAAATATTCCTACTTGATTTTACTGCTTAAAGTAATAATATGTACCTTAGGCAGAGAAAAGAACTACAACAGTTGAAAACATAGTTTGCACATAGATTTAGTTCAGCTAATATACATTTTAAAAAAAATTCCATTTGTTCCTACTTAGTAGAAATGAGATGTTCATTTTGCCCAATTTGAATAACAAATTTTCTTAGTTACGCATATACTATACTTCTTTATTTACCCAAACTTGGTGCATAATAGATTTTCAAGAGCTCCACCAGAACTTGAAGTATAATAGAGCTCTACTTTGAAGTATTTTTTGTTTAATTAATCCAACATCTAAAGGAGAAAAATGCAACAGTACCACTCTTTCATTATTTCTAATTCTGTTTTATTTGAAAACAACTTTCCCAATATTCTCTGTGATTACATGATAGTATATTAATTTCAAAATGTTAACAGTATTCTAAATCAGAAGTTGGCGAACTATACCCCAATTGAACAAATCTAACCTGCTGACTGCTTTGTTAATAAAGTTTTTTTTTTTATCACAACCATGCTTACTCATTTAAATGACCTTATCAGACATCTAGTACAATGACTCTTGATTTGCCAATTAGAAACAAGATCCAGACATGTTTAAACACTATCTCAAAATTACAGGGCTAGTCAGTGACAGAACACAAATCTTAGAACCCAGCTTTCTCTTCTTTATATGTCAATGCATTCCAATTTAAAAGCAAGTTTACCCTTTTAATAAGTAGAGGTGACATACATGATATATGTTCCTCTAAAAAGTTTAGAGTTAATTTATAGACAGTGCAGTCTGTTTTTTTCCCATGCAACTTATTCAAATCTTAATAAAATATAAAGTAAAATATGCATTAAAAATGCTGAAATGTTTACCTTGTTTAGACAACCTCCCTCCAAAAATAAGGTGTACAAAATATATCCTAAGCAAATGTACACATCTCTATACCTTACAGTAAAAGTCAATAGAAAAACACTATTACTTTGTACAGAACTGTTGAAGTGTGAGTAAAATTCGTAACATTTATTAATATATAACATTTATTTTCTTCTATCAGATTCCTTTGATCCCTAGAGTTTAATAAAAAAATGAAATCTGAAATTATATAAGTAAACACAGAACTGATCAAAGAGACTCATCAAGGAGCCTAATATAATTGCTTAATAAAATGCCTCAGTATGTATCAGTAGAACTTGAAGGCAAGTAAATGTTTCCACTGACAAAAAAAATATATTAATATGGTGTAAAATAATATGGATCCTATTATGCACTTTATTTTTTATTGTGGTAAAATATGTATTACCTAAAATTTAGCATTTTAACCATTTTAAGTGCTCAATTCAGTGGCAATTAGTACATTCACAATATTGTGCATCCATTCCCAGATTTTTAAAAAATCATTCCAAACACAATTTCTATCTATATCCATCCTATATAATAAAAGCCTAATATGCAAATCTACCGAACAGCGGAACCACCGGTTGGCGGGGCCGGGGAGCGGGCAACTCCATGCCAGCCAAGGTGGGTGCCAGTGGGCAGAGGGAGGGGACAGCAATCAGAGGGCAGTGGCAACTGGCAGCAATGGAGGGGCAAACAGGGGGTGGGGCTGATGGCCCGCAGGTCACCTCCCACAGAGGGAGGACAGACTGTGGCTTAGGCCCGGTGCGGGAGCGGGCCTATGCTGTCAGTTGGACATTCCCCGAGGGCTCCCGGACTGTGAGAGGGTGCAGGCCAGGCTGAGGGACCCCCCTGAGTGCACGGCTTTTCATGCAACTGGCCTCTAGTTAAACAATAACTTCCTATTCTCCCTTCTCTGGTAATCTCTATTATGATTATGCTTTATGTACCTATGAACTTGCTTATTCTAGGTACCTCATATGTATGTATCATATAATATGTGTACTTTGGTGACTGGTTTATTTGATTTAGCACAATGTTTTCAAGATGCATCCATATTATAGCATGTAATACATATACATACATATATATATATATATATATATATATATATATATATACACACATACATATATATATATATATATATATATATATATATCACATATTTTGTTTATTCATTTATCTATCAGTGGACATTTGGGTTGTTTCCACAATTTGACTATTGTTAAGAATGCTGCTATGAATATTAGTGCACAAATATTTGAGTTCCTGCTTTCAATTTTTAGGGGTACATAACTAAAAGTTGAATTACTGGATCGTATGGTGATTCTATGTTTAATTTTCTGATGAGTCACCATACTGTTTTCCACAGAGATTGCACCATTTTGCATTCTCACCAGCAATGCACCACTGTCCTAATTTCTCTGAATTCTCACCAATACTTGTTCTTTTTTATTTATTTTTTTATTGTAAACATCCTAATAGGTTTAAATTGGTACCTTATTGAAGTTTTGATATGAATCTCCCTAATGTACAGTGATATTGACCATCTTTACATCTGCTTATTGGCCATTCATGTATCTTCTCTGGAGAAATTCTGTTTAAGTCTTTTGTCTATTTTTGAATTGAGCTGTTTGATTTTTTTTGTTGTTGAGGTATAATTATATATTCTGGATATTAATCCATTATCATATTTTTCATTTGGCAATACTTTCTCCCATTCTGTAAACTGTCTTTTTACTTTGTTGATAATGTACATTGAAGCACAAAAGTTTAAGTTTGGATGCAATGTAATTTATCTATTTTTCTTTTGTTGACTGTGCTTGGGTGCCATATCCTGTTATGCATTTTGATATTTGTGTGTACCGTACTTCACAAACCCTTCCCTTTCTTTGAACAGGATTGGGGCAATTACATTCTAAGAACAGACAGAGGGCACTTGACCCATTCTGCCTTAAACCCGGTGATTTCTAAAGAAAGGCCCTTTCCTAAGTTTCAAACCCTTAAAAGTAAACATCAAAGCGCTAATATACAGTAGATAAGAGGTGTGCCCATTTTAAGTAGATAATTTTTTTTCTGAGACTTAACTTGTTAAATGCATGGATTATAAGAGAAAGTAATATCTACAATGACAATTAGTATATCTTCACAACTCCATAAATTAAATATCTGGATTCTATTGTTACATTGGATTCTCCAGGTGGAGAGAGATAAATGATAAATGAGTGATATGTAAAGTGATCATTCCTCACAACATTATACCATAAAATTATGCTTCAAAGTTTGCTGGTTAGTAGCTAAAATTTACACAACTTTTTTCTTCTTCTTTGGTCTTATTATCTGGGCACCAGGAAGATATAATATTGGCCAAAGTTTATCAGAAAAATAGTATCTTTTGTCTATTAATAAGAGAAAAGAATCTACAGTATCATTTATTTAATTTTTTTTGTTTTCATAAATATATTTATTGTTAGATTTTTAAGTGAACACACTGACAGAAATAGACACAAACCATACACACATATGAATTCCAACCTTTCAATGCATGATAAGAAATGTTAACTATAAAATGATATAGATTATCATTCTTTCCCTAAAGTAGAGTTTTAATGGAAAGTCAAATGATGAGAAATGGGGTTTATAAAATCAGAGATCAACAAATTGATTACTTGACCCTATGTCCCAGCTCTTGAAACTGTGGTCTTTTCATCTGTTACACTCTATGGATGCCCTTACAAGACCCAGAAAATATTCACGTATAAAACATTGTGAAATCTTTTTCATAGATAACACGCCCTATTATAGGAAGGAAGATAAACTGTTCTGTTCTGGTTTTATATCCCTGACCTATGAATACCAGCACTAATCCTTTGGCCTCTTCTAGTCTGTATAAAAGTTCCACATATCTGAAACTGGTATGAGAGCTTTATTCACATTTTATCAAAACCATTAATATAGTGCATAAAGAAGTTTTAAAGGGACTCTTCGATGGCTTCTATAAGAGGCTGCAGAAGATGCCATCCCTATGGATGAACCAATTATGATTGGTTAGTTCAGTAAGCATACGTATGTGTTCTAGAGAAACCTTAGCATATATTTGAAATTAATAGAAACCTCCTGGAGTCCAATAAAATCTTTCATTTTCTATTTTTAAATATTATTTCTGTTTATTGTCTAAAGGCTTTATAGTATAAACCCGTACTATAGGATACATTATAGTTTGCATTATGGGATAATTAAAAATGCAATTCTGAGGTAGATTTTTAATTTTTTTAAAAATTAAAACACAAAGAATCATCTTTCTTGGAAGAAAACATATGCATTTAGATAGCTGAAATCTAACCAAATGTTTAAATTCCAATTAGCAAATGGGCACATCTGTATTTTTTAAAGTGAACTTGCATATGCTTTAAAACACATTATAAATATGTTTAAGTAAAAGGTAGAGTAAGAAGGAATAGTACATTAATCAAAAATATTTTCTTGCCTAAATGCCTGTAGGACAGGCTCCATAACGTGCTAAGTACATATTATGTGCTCCAAGCTATTTCACACTAATGGATACTTCTAACACCAACCTCTTTAGAGCATAATAAATGTTACAAACATTACTGAGAATCAAAATTATCCATAGGCTGTCTGCCCATTTCAATGGAGTTTTTAATATTTTACTTAGTTTTCATATTTTATGAGCAGAGGGTTCTGCAAGCCAAGTGACTTACCAAACATTCATGTTTCTGATAATCTTAATAGCAGAGTAGTAAATGCAGCCAACATTACTGATGATTTTGCAATAGGGAGAATATCACCATTGTATTGATAGCTTATTTTGTTCCCATTATGCCCAAAGTCTCATTTTTTAAAAAAAAATCTTTATTTTGTAAGCTCACCTTTAAATTTTTTAAGCAAGAAAAGAATATTTTACATCTGTAGGTCTAATCAGGTAACAAAAAGCAATAGAACTACTAAAATGAGGGCATGAGAGGTGAATTTTTATGATAAACATTCAATTTTCCTCAGATTGTAATTTCACATAGTATATTCTTAGGATTAATGAAATCTTTATTTAAAACCATCCATTGGTCTCAGAAGAGACTTTCAGGCAGCATCCCTCAGCACATTTATTCATGTTACAAGAGATGTAGAAAAGGAAATATCCATTGGGATTTTGCTTTGGAGAGAAAAATCAATTTTCTCACAGCTGTAATTTCTTAGCTTTTTCTGCTTTGGTTACCATGGTTTTTAAATAGAAACAATAAGCAGACACTTGTTCTATCAGTAGTAGGATGATAAAAAGTGTTTAACTGTATTTGGTGTGGCACTTACATTGAAGAGACAAAAACACTCCACTAATCTGAGATGGCACAGTTATACTTCTTTTTCAAAATAACTTTGATCTAGCTGTTATCTTTATTCCTTTGCCCACTGTAGAATAACGATGCAACTAGAGGACAAAGGGTATAAAGGGACCAAAACCTGAGTCTGAGAAAGGAAGCTGACTTAGTGTTCTAGATGAGAATATCATCTATTCTTTCCTTTTTCTCTGTTCCTTCGAAGAGAATGTCAGGTTCAATAGGCCAGCATGAACTGTTGTTCCCTCGGGATAATGCAGTATTATCTGTACAGTGTCTAACAGATCATCAGAAATAGAAAAACGCTTCTGATATAGCTATTACAAACACAAAGATACAGCGGACTGAAAGAAAATGAGAAGCAAGACAGAGTTCAAGGTTAGAGTTTGAACTGAAATCATTGTACCTGCTTAAGGCATTAGAATTCAAATGTCAGCATTATTTGACCTGATGAGGCTCAACTATCTAAATTATTACCCTTGATTAATATTTTACTAAGGTTTTCTGGCACATATGCACCAATCCATTACATGGTTTGCTCTTAACCAATGCTAAAATTTAGTAAACTTTATTTACTATATTTTTTAATTTACAGAATAGTATTTAAAGAATTTCAAATATACTGAGCAGTCAGAGAGAACTATTTGGAGATTATATTAATGTCTTGGCTCTCCAAAACACTCTCACAATACTATAAATCCAATTTTTTTTCAATCCTCACCCGAGCATTTTTCCCCATTGATTTCTAGAGAGAGAGGAAAGGAGGGAGGAGGGGGAGAGAGAGAGAAGCATCAACATAAGAGAGACACATCCATTGGTTGCTTCCCGCACGTGCCCCTACCTGGGCTAGGGAACCTGCAACCAAGGTACATGGTCTTGACCAGGAAATGAGCTCACAAGTCTTTGGTGAGTGGGCCAACACTCTACCCACTGAGCAAATCCAGCCATGCCAATCCAATTTCTTTTTGTATCTCCACATTTCTTTGTCACCATGGCTTTGTCAATGGGTAATTGTGATGGCTTCTAAAAATATAGTTATATTTTCTAATTTTGCTTCATACCAATCCAATGTCTCCACAGAAAGCAAAATGAGCTGTGAAATATACAACTCTAATCATGACATGCACTGGCATAAATCATGTCAATAGCTCCCAGCAACAATTTAAATAGCACCCTTCTTTAATGACCCTACCCAAAGTCGGTTCTTCTTGTTAATATCCAGGTTAGAACTCTATTTACAGTACTAACCAGAATTTATAATTATGTGTATGATTAATTGCATGTATATATATAGGTATATTATACATATAAATACATATTTATATGTATTTCATAAATATATACAGGCATACTTCATTTTCTTAAAGAAAAATGAAAAAATAAAATAATAACTGCTACTTGAAAAAAAAGGCATACCTCATTTTATTGCTCTTGGCTTTATTGCCCTTCACAGAATCTGTGTTTTCTACAAATTGAAAGTTTCTGGAAACCCTGCAACAAACAAGTCTATTAACTCCATTTTTCCAAAAGCATTTGCTCACTTCGTGTCTGTGTCACATTTTGGTAATTCTCACAATATTGCAAACTTTTTCAATCCATTGTCCCCCTATTCCCTGAGACACAATGATATTGAAATTAGGCCAATTAATAAGCCTATATCTAAGTGTTCAAATGAAAGAGAGAGTCACATGTTTCTCACCCTAAACCAAAAGTGAGAAATGATTAAGCTTAGCAATGAAGTCAGGTTTTGTGTCAAATAGTTAGATAGGTTGTAAATGCAAAGGAAAGTTCTTAAAGAAAATTAAAAGTGCTATTCCAGTGAATACATGAATCAGAAAGCAAAACAGCCTTACTGCTGGTATGAAGTTTTAGGGGTATGGATAGAAGATTAAGCCAGACACAACATTCCCTTAAGCCAAAGCCTGATCCAGAGCAAGGCCCTAGCTCTCTTCAATTCTATAAAGGCTGAGAGAGGGGAGAAAGCTGCAGAAGAAAAGTTGGAAACCAGCAGAGGTTGATTCATGAGGTTAGGGAAAGAAGCCATATCCATAACATAAAAGTGCAAGGTGAAGCAGCAAGTGCTGAGCTAGACGCTGCAGCAAGTTGTCCAGAAGATCTAGCTAGAACAACTAATGTAGGTGGCGACACTAAACAACAGATTTCCAACATGGGCAAAACAGCCTTATATTGAAAGAAGATGTCATCTGAGACTTACCTAGCTAGAGAGGAAAAGTCAATGCCTGGCATCAAAGTTTCAAAGGACAGGCTAACTCTCTTGTTAGGGGCTAATGCAGCTGGTGACTTTAAGTTGAAGCCTGTGCTCTAATCATTTTGAAATTCTTTGGGACCTTAAGAACTATGCTCAATCTATTCTGCCTATGCTCTCTATAAATGGAACAACAAAGCCCAGATGACAACACATCTATTTACAACATAATTTAATGAATATTTTAAGACCCACTGCTCAAAAAAAGAAAATACCTCTCAAAATATTACTACTCATGAATTAAGCATATGGTCACTCAAGAGCTCTGATGGAGATATATAAAAGATTAACGTTGTTTTTATGCCTGATAACAGAATATCCATTATGCAGCCTATGGATCAAAGAGTAATTTTGACTTTCAAGTCTGTTATTTAAAAAATACATTTATAAGTCTATAGCTGCCATAGATAATGATTCCTCTGATATATCTGCACAAAGTAATTGAAAAGCTTTGGAAAAGAATTCACCATTCTTGATGCCATAAGAACATTTGTGATTCACAGGGAGAGGTCAAAATATCAACATTTGTAGTAGTTTGGATAAAGTTGATTCCAACCCTCATGGATGACTTTGAGGGATCTGACCCTTCAGAGGAGAAAGTAACTGCAGATGTGAAGAAATAGCAAGAGAACTAGAATTAGGGGTAGAGCCTGAAGATGTGATTAAATTGCTGCAATATCACAAAACTTTAACCCTTTGCACTCACTTGCTTTTTTCTTAATTCCTTTATTCTACTCGGGATTTAATTTTTTAAATACCCCAGATTTTACAAAGCGCGGCAGTAGAATAAAAAAATGGAGTTTCTTTTCATACAAACTTATTTATTTGGATTTTTTTATATTTCAAATTATTGATACATTCAAAGAGTATAAAAAAGCTGCTACCGATGCTAACCGTGTCAAATCACACTCGACATCCAAGTGCAAAAGGTTAATAGAGTAGGAGTTGCTTCTTATGAATAAGCAAAAAAAAGTGGTTTCTGGAGATGGAAACTACTCCTGATAAAGATTCTGTGAAGATTGTTAAAATGACAACAAAGGATTTATAATCCTACCTAATAAAAGAGTAATATGCAAATTGACCCTAACTCTGCTACACCCACCAGCCACGCCCACCAGCCACGCCCCCAGCCAATCAGGAGCAAATATGCAAATAAACCCAACCAAGATGGCTACAGCCACAGAGAGCAGGAGGGAGGCTTGGGTTTCCCTGGTAACAAAGGAAGCCAAGCTTTCTGCCTGCCGGCCTAAGCCTCCACTCAGGGCTACAGAGTTTCAATTATAGAAGGTAAAAAAATCTAAATAGAAATGGCAGCAGCTATGGAGCTGGAAAGAGCAGGAGGCAAGGGCTGCCCCCCACAATGGAGGAAGCTAAGCTTTCCGCACACCCTGGCCGGCCCAGGCCTCTGCTTAAGGCTACAAAGTTTCAATTATACAAACCCCAACAAAAATGGCTGCTGGCCACAGAGCGAGCAGGAGGCTTGGCTCTCCTCCAGGCTACAAAGTTTCAATTGTAGAAGATACATAAATCCCAGATACCAGGGCCTCTGCTTGGGTAGTCAGAGGGCGTGGCCGGCCTGCAAACCACCACAGGCCCTTCACCCAGGCCGCCCCACACCCCAAGGGAACCCCCACACTGATTCAGGATACCCTTCAGGGCAAAACAGCTGGCCCCCACCCGTGCACCAGGCCTCTATCCTATCTAATAAAAGAGTAATATGCAGTTTGACCATCAATCCAACACACAAGATGGCTGCCCCCATGTGGTCAAAGATCCTGCCCCCATGTGGACACAAGATGGCCAGCACAAGATGGCCAGCAGGGGAGGGCAGTTGGGAGGGACCAGGCCTGCAAGGGAGGGCAGTTGGGGGCAATCAAGCCCACATGGGAGGGCAGTTAGGGGTGACCAGGCCAGCAGAGGAGAGAAGTTGGGGGTGACTGGGCCTGCAGGGGAGGGCAGTTAGGGGTGACCAAGCCTAAAGGGGAGAGCAGTTAGGGGCAAACACGCTGGCAGGGGAGCAGTTAGGCATCAATCAGGCTAGCAGGGGAGTGGTTAGGGAGTGATCAGGCTGGCAGGCAGAAGCAGTTAGGGGCAATCAGGAAGGCAGGCAGGCGAGCAGTTGGGAGCCAGCAGTCCTGGATTGTGAGAGGTATGTCCGACTGCCCGTTTAGGCCCGATCCCATCAGGATCGGGCCTAAACGGGCAGTTGGACATCCCTCGAGGGGTCCCAGATTGGAGAGGGTGCAGGCTGGCCAGAGGGACAGCCCCCACCCCACCCCCGTGCACGAATTTCATGCACCGGGCCTCTAGTATTATATAAACTTAGTTGATAAAGCAGTCACTGGGTTTAAGAGGATTGACTCCAATTTTGAAGAAGTTCTACTTTGGGTAAATGCTATCAAACAGCAACACCTGCTACAGAGAAATCATTTGTGAAAGGAAAAGTCAACTGATGTGGTAAACTTCATTGCTGTCTGATTTTAGGAAATTGCCACAGCCAGTCCAACCTTCAGCAGGATCAGTCAGAAGCTCAACAGCCATCAATATAATTTACATACATGTACATCATATGTGTGTGTGTGTGTGTGTATACACACACACACATATATATATATATATATATATATATATATATATATATATATATATATGGTCTTGATGAAATCCTGGGCAAATGAAGAGTAAGACAATTTACATAGTCCTGAAACAATGTATAGTGGAGCATTGAAGGACATGGAGCATGTTAATTCAGATTGCATGGAAAACAACGGAAGAAAGTGCTTTTTGTTTTTTTAATAAAAGGTGAAAGATTTTATTAGTATCTCAAATGGTTCTTTTTCATTCCTTGAATTAGCATTAAAAGAAATACATGTGAGAGAATGAAAATTGTTGAGGAAAATTTTGATGTTAAAAGTGATATTGGAAATCAGATCCCTAAAAGAATAAAGCAAATGGTGGTGGTGGTGGTGTGTGTGTGTGTGGGGGGGGGGGGGGTGTCAAGGCATTTAAAGTAAAAAACAGAAAGTCAAGGAACACATTTCCTTGTTGTTTAAAAATATGACTTATCATATAGCCAGCTAAATGTATAAGTTTGTGTTTACAATGGCTTTTATAGCCCCCACCAACATCCTTGTTAATAGATATATAGACATAGAGAGTATGTTAAACATCACAAATTTATTTAGGAACAGCTCTAGATGTAGGCAGACTCAGTTCACCACAAGAAGTAATTTGAAGAAACCCCAGATAATTCCCATATCTACTACGGGAAAGAAAATCATCTTTACCAGGCTACTGTAATACCTCCTACATGGCCTTCACCACACTAAATTTTTCTAAAATAAAAATTAAATTGTATTACTTCCCTGCTTAAAAGATGTACTAGTTTTCACCTGCCCTTAGGGATAAAAGTCAACTTTTGCTCACAACTTGCAAACCGTACATAATAAAGCTCTTGTTTACATCCCCATTTTGTCATCTCCCTTTTTTCTCTTTGTTCAATATATTTCATATACATGGTCCTGCTTCAGTTCATATAATGCACCAGACTAAGTTAGCCAGAAGGCTTTAGAACATGCAGTTCCCTCTGCTTCCTTCACTCAACCATTCTTCACATGACTGGCTCTGTCTAGAACTGAACTTAAATCTCATCTTCTAAGGCCTTTTTCAGGTATCTTCTATTTAACTGAGTTACATTTACTTCATATTACCCACACCAATTATATTTTTAAAACAATATCTATTTTGTAGTTCATGATTTTTCAGTCAGCAATTTTGCCTGGACTCAGCACCTGGTGATCAGGCAGACAATATATATATATATATATATATATATATATATATATATATATATATATATATATATATATATATGAGATTATATGCTACTTAAGACCCAAACTCAGGGCACATTGGTCAATTCAAGTCACAATGCAGCCCAGAATCAAGGGGAGATCAAATAAACTCCAGCTCTTGATGAGAGAAGGGACAGTGTCACATTACAAAGGGTGTGGAAATAGAAAAGATGACGAATTGTATCCATTTTTGCAGTTGACTACAAACTGTTATATATGAGACAGCATCCTGTTTATTCCCTTTATACCACATATCAAATGCGTTTCACCAGCTTGATGTTTTCTGGGTTATTATTTGTTACTCTCTCTAGACTATAAACTCTATGACAGCAGAGACTGTTTCTTCTTTTTTAACATAGTATAGCCATGGGCTGGCATATATTAGGCACTTAATAAATATTTTTAAAGAAAACTTAAAAAGCAAAAGAAGGATACTGTGTAGAAATGATTTCTCTTACAGTTTTACGAATATACAGGATCTTAAGACTCGTGTGTCTGTCATCTACTCACAATCCCAGTAACTAGAAATAGCATTAAAGATTATAACAGCAATGGAAGAAAGTTCTATCATAGAAACTGGACCAAAACGTTGCATAATGAAGTTCATTGTCTTATTAACAGAATGGATATAATTTACATTTACTCTGTGCATTCAGCCTGTCAGGCACTCTGATGATAAATTTGTTCATGCCATCGCCTGTCTACAAAGATAATAAGAGAACAGAAAAAACGTGACCTAAGAAAAGCATGAGGTCTCTGACTTCACGATCAGTGTTTGGATTATCTGGCAGGAATATAGGAAAAGTTGGAACATACAAAATAGAAAGAAATATATAAATTATATAACTCCAGAATTTTAGCCCTTTTTCCAAATACTGAAACACACCAAGTTAGAAGCCATCAGTATTTAAGGATGTTATATGTAGTTGAGATTTCATGAATTGCATCTTTAAGGTAAACTATGGCATCAGAAAATACTGAGAATTAAATGCTAAGACAGTTTCTTGACAGTACTTAATCCTTGAATCAGACAAAATCTGATTTTAATATTGGAAATGAGATATATAACTTGAACATAAAAAATATATATGTTTTGACTAATAATAGGGAAGTGCAATAGGTAAATGGAAATTGTTCTTATAAAAAGGGAATAATCATTATAGTACTACTAATATTATATTTGTGAATCACTGTATGTTTTCAAAACTTTTTACACAGTTAAAGCTCTTTGGCCAGTGAAATTCAGGATTAAAGATGTTAAAAAAACATGCATAGAATCTGCAAATAAATTCAATACTCCTCACATATAGTCTGATGTCTTATGCTGCTTTCTGGTCTAATGGCAAAAATAAAAATGCATTTACAAATAAATACAAAAAATCCACAGAATTGATTGGCATGCTACTTAATGAACTGTATGATCCTTTAGAATGAATTTTTAATTTAAACAGTCAATATTTATTAAAGAATGCATAAGCCAAACAGTCTACAATTAAAAAGTTAAAATATATTTTCAGTTATATTTCTATTTTATAATGATGTAGAGATGGTCAATTTGTTCCATTTTAATAAATCCCCCCATCTTCTCTAGATGCCCCATTCTTCAATGCCTTCATGCTCAAGTCATATTTTTATAAGAAGAAAAATCAAATTTGCTAAAAACAAAATTTAAAAAGGCCTGTTTCTGTCTAGCCAGTTTTTCAGTAGATAGAGCAACCCCGCCCCCACCGCCCCCGCACCACCCCCTCCACCACCAACTGATGGGTCATGGATTAGAGTCCGTTCAAAGGCATGTACCTCAGTTGCAGGTTCCATGCCAGGCCCTGGTCAGGATGCATGTGGGAGGCAACCAATTGATGTATCTCTTTCACATGTTTCTCTCTCTGTCTCTCCCCCTCCCTTCTACTCTCTCTAAAAATCAATGGAAAAATATCCTCAGGTGAGGATTAACAAAAAATCAACAACCAAAAAGAAAAGAACAAAAAGCAGCCTATTTCTTATGCTTCTTATAATTCTATTTTTATAAACATGTGACTATGAGAAAAATATTTTAATAATTACAATAAAGAGAACTTTCTTGGGTAATTTAATATTTTTGAATCATCATCAATCTTTTGCCACCACTTACACCCATGTCTGAGAAGAAGGTGAACTTTCCTTCTCTCTGCTGTGTCCAGGCCGGCTGGGTCTATTGCTTTGGGCCTGAATGTGTCCCCCAAAACTTCGTATGTTGAAGCCATAAACTCCACTACCTTAGAATGTGACTATATTTGGAGACAGGGCCTTTAACCAGGTAATCAAGATTAAATGAGGCCATATGACTGGGATCTAATCTAATCTGAATGGTGTCCTTATAAAAAGAGGAATGTGGACACACAGGGGACTCTAGGGATGTGTGTGCCAAGGAGAGGGTCCTTAGGAGAAACAAAAACTCCTGACACCTTGATCTTGGATTTCAGCCTCCAGGGCTGTGAGAAAATAAATGTCTGTGTTTAAGCCACCCAGGCTGTAGTATTTTGTTATGGCAGCCCAAGCAAATGGATATATCTACTTACAAGCAAAAATACCTCTAAAATCAGAAGGCTTCCATTATAGAAACATCAGTCATAATCTGGCTGTGTGTCTTAGATCTAACAGAGCTTGTAAAGTTGGCAACACCCACTCCTCCCCCGGACTTTCTTCTCTGAAATGGCTAATCAAAGTCTCGCCTGTTTAGTCAGAAAGGATTCTGACTGTCTCCTGACAGATGATTAGGAAAGCAGAGTTGAATCTGCATTACATAACTGCATGCACCTCTCTCTAAGCTTCTTCGCTGTCCTCTTGCACACTGTCCAGGCTCACTGTACCAAGCTGACTTCCCCACTGATGGTTCTTTACAATGTGTACTGTTCGACAATTGTCTATGACTTTGGTCATATTCATTAGATTTGAGCATCAGCATATGAAAGGGATCATTAAAGGTGTAGGAGACTATGCCGCAGCCCATGCATTCTTCCTCAATACACAATTGTAGTATTGGGAACTAGCAGATATCCAGGTGGAAATGAGTATTTTTGCCTACATATAATATGTAGTAACAGGCTCAAGTTTCAAATCACTAGAGCATATGCTGTTATATAATTTTAGTGATCAAAGAAATAGAAAATCATGGCATGGATATCAGGAAAAGCGAGGAATTGGTAAGCCATTCATGCTGCTCTTAGATTTAAAGCAAATCTAGACCAGAGCAATTCAATAGAAGGACAATGGCAGATACTTCCTTTTTTATTACTCAGATGTTTCTTTTTCATCTTGGAATAGGTAGAGAGATGATGGCATTGGAAATATTTTCTCATTCTTTGATTTATATTTTAAGAGATCACATTTCAAGAGAAATGCAGTATATTTAATATCATCAAAGCACCCACTTGCTATGATATATGCCAAGAAAAGAAAAAAATACAGGTAACTGGCCATTTAAAAATTACATTTTGAGCCTATCTCACAAACACTGCAGACATATTTGAGTCACTGATGTTCATCCAATTTTTATAAAACACTAACTTTGTGTGTAAAAAATATATATTTTTTTAATTTATGAGACTGTGGCAAGATTTCTGATCTGGATATAAACTAAAGAAGCATTAAAAGTGCTGGGGCTCCCCCTAATGATCATCAAACCAAAAACAAACCCTTTTTTTGCTTTTACAAAATGTGTTTCTTCATACCTGTGGCTAATGATGTTATAATACATGCTAATCTACATGTGTCTCTCCTTTGCTGGTGGCCTGGGTTCTGAGTGTCCCCTGGGATGTTGATTGCAATATGTCTAAAACTGAACTCTTCATGTTGTCATTTCTCCAAACATGCTTTTCTGCCTACATTCCTTCTCCTGGGAGATTTTTACTCAGTTACCAAAGCCAACAACCTTAAGAAGCCTTCTTATTGGTGTCCATATCATCTTAAATGTCCCTTCAACTTTAATTTTGATATTTCTGTCTTAATTGAGAGTCATCAACATCATCAATCTCGTTAACCACAAAGTCCTCCTTGTTGCTTTTCCACCTGCTTTGCTCTGTCATTCTCCATTTAACTTGGCCAATTATGATTGGACCTAAACTATTTTCCTGACCACTGAAGAGAAAAGACTGGACCACCAAGAGCTACCTCTGTTAGAATGATAGGAAATTATATTCTGGTTCTTCATTTGGATTAAAAACTCCTCCCAACTTTTCTTGTTGATGTAAAGGTGCTATCATCATGAGTCTCACAGACATTTATCTAATCATAGCAAATGAATTCAGAATAAAACCTATTGGTTCAGAAGGAAATAAAACTATACGTGCTTTTAGGTCATAATGAATAGCATTTCATACCACTAATTAGTTTCTTGCATGGTGCTATTCCAATGTAGGGCATTAATTCCCCTCCTTTTGAGATCATTTCTATACCTTGTAATCTTTGAAATTAGGCTGATTTTTACTTTTCAATATGACATGTAGAGAATACGTGTTACCTCCACTACACGACACAGATACAAAATTATTTTTAAATTGACACAAAGGGAGAAACATAGGCAAATCAATGTTAAGTTAGCATAAAAATAGAAATTCTAAAAATTATAAATACAACTATCCTAGACTCATTTGTCCAACATCATATCAATATTTGAATAAAATAGTAAAGTTTTTTCAACCACATGGATGCCACGGGCAGACACTGCAGCACACTTGGATTGCTTATGAAGCATCACATACCTCAGTATCAGATGACATGACTATAATCTTGTGTCTTTGCTTTACGGACATTTGGCTTGTATTTCTTTTCAGTTGCTAAATCCTTAGGTCTTATTTAGATGCGGTTACTAAGACATGTTTTTCATTTTATTTAGATACCACTTTAAATATGCTTTAAT
Source organism: Cnephaeus nilssonii (assembly GCF_951640355.1). Classification (NCBI taxonomy): domain Eukaryota; kingdom Metazoa; phylum Chordata; class Mammalia; order Chiroptera; family Vespertilionidae; genus Cnephaeus; species Cnephaeus nilssonii. The sequence goes on along the minus strand of NC_137087.1, from coordinate 30,372,520 downwards.
ATCAAACAATCAAAAGAAAAGCACATTTACCTAAAAGAGATATTCTTAAACTCAAACTTATTTTGGCATTATTGTTTTAAAATATAGTAATAGTATGCTGAATATTTATTCCCTGAGAGAGAGAGAGAGAGAGAGAGAGAGAGAGGAACATCACTAATAACTAATTCATACTTTTAATAACAATGCTTTTTTCTCTTGAAAAAGAATGTGAAAAGTGGTATTAGGGAAATCATGTACATCCCTAAAAGTAAGGCAAGCAATTAGAGATGTAACACCATACATAAAAGGAGTCTCTTGGAAAAGTCATAAAAGTTTAAACAAGGGAAACGTTTATAAAACAATTATATTAATATTCATGAACATTATCTATCTTTTGAATTCTAAGGATAATTCTGGCTTTGGCCATAAATTCCCCCTCTTTTGTACCAATCACGGGTGTTTCTTCAAATCTGTTGTGTTTGGGCTTGGGAAAAAAATGCGAGGAGATTTAGAGAGGGGTAATAACCAACGCTCGTGGTTTGGGTAGCCTGGAGAAAACAGTGTTATGTAGTCGCACAGATTTTATTCAACTATATATTAAAGAAATAAATTATTTGAGGTTTGATTAATCAAGATAATTTTTGTTCTCTATATGATGTTTATAGATTTCCCTTTGTTGTTACCTCCCTCCATCCCTCTCCCTTTCTTTTCTGGCCCACTTTCACTCTTTCATACCTCTTCTCTTCCCCTCTCTTCTTTCCTTCTCTCTCTTCATCTTCTTTCTCCTTCTCCTTCTCCTTCTCCTTCTTCCTCTCCCTGTTCCTCTCCCCACCCTCTCTCTCTCCTCATTTTCATTTGTTTTGTTTTTTTCTATGTGCTGCAGATTTTTATAGAATAATTAGAGAAATAATGTACCTCCGTTTATTTGTATGAAAAGTTGACCTATGGGTTTATTCTCATACAACCTAACACTGTCTTTAACCATATAAACTATCTATACTTGAAAAGGTACTTTTTCTCTGCCGGAAGCTAATTCCAGCATGTCAGCAGGGCTGAATCATCTGGAATGGCTGAGGGCATTTCCCCAAACCTGAAAAGGATGCATAAATGATTGTTTGCTGCCAGACAGCTGAGGGCATTTCAATCTACATGTTATTGCTCCTACTGGCCAAACACCTGAATAGCCCAAGGCAGTTTCCCCAATCTGACAGTGGATTCTGTATACTAAACCTTGCCTTTGATATGTATATCTACCTTGCCTTAGGACAATTTGTGTTAATAAAAAGTAAGGGGTCCTGAGAGACAGAGAACTTGGTTTCTTTAGCTAAGTCTCATCTGGCCCCCCAAAATGCCTTCCAAAATTATGTTTCATCTCTGGACTCTTTAATAATTTACACACAGCACCTTCTCCAGATTCCTGAACCCTTCTAGATGCTGGATTAAGACCACCGGCATTTCTCCAGCCAGGTAGAGAAGTCTATTTAAAAAAGAGGCTTTTGAAGAAAAGGCAATGCTAGCTGTTGATGCTTTCATCCAGTAATGCTCATGCAATATTGAACAGCAAAGGAATTGGGGGAATTACTATAATAGAAACTAGTAAATCACACTAAAATATTTTAAGTCTATGTATTATTCAGCCAAAGCTTAAATCATAAATTACTGTATCTGTTAATCTATAGTTAACATAATTATCTATATATATAAAAGCCCAAGCGAGATTACGGCGGAACAACTGAACAAATGGTTGCTATGATGCGCACTGAGCAGGCAGGCAGGCGAGCGGTTGAGGCGAACAGGCAGGCAGGCAGGTGAGCAGTTAGGGGCGAGCAGGCAGGCAGGTGAGCGGTTAGGGGTGAGCAGTCCCATATTGTAAGAGGGTGCCGACCAGGCTGAGGGAGTCCCCGCCCCCCCATACACAAATTTCATGCACCAGGTCTCTAGTGTAATATAAGAATAAAATGTCATTTCTTATAACTTTGAAGATGCGTAAAAAAGGAAATGATAATTCTATCCTTCACATTGTGTTTAATTCTACAATTAGCATGATTGGATGTTCAAACATTAAATTTACAGTAATTATAAACTAAACATACAAATCAGTAACTGGTGAATGTACAAGTACCTTGAGGTTAATTAACTTGCATCTTTATTCCCCATATAATAACTGAAGTGTTTTTCCTATTCCCTTGGCTATTGTTCTCTTTATGTTAAAAATTGATATTTTGAGTTAGACTGATGTTAAAATTTTTTTCATGGTGCTTTTTAGAAATAACTTAAACTTCAAAACAGAATTAGCTTGAAATATTTAAAAACCTCAAAACCAGAGTTGATTGAGCAACTAAAATTTTATATCAAATGAAAAAAAAAATACTTAAATGAAAAGATTTTTAACCTGATCTTCAAGGGAAAATATATGCCCCAGTGCACCATTGTTTCTTTTTGAGATGAGAAACTGCTTTTTAATAGAGTCTGCCTTTTCAGTCTAGAATAATCCTGAGATTTGAAATTTTCAGTATGATGAATATTGTAGAGTTCTGACTATTTTGGGAAATTCAAAGGTGTGATTAACTGTGAAGAAAGTAATCATATGTGAATAATTTAAATGGCCATTTTTGTTTGAGCTGAATGATGTTCAGAGATTTTAATTACATATAGAATTCTAATTGCTTCTTGCTTTTTCCCCTTTCACATAATCATTGGGAACAATGTACTTATTATAAATATTACATAGTTTATTCTATCTCTTTATAATAGGTATCTGATTAAGAAATATTTTGACTATGACATATTTCTAATCAGAATTCTTACAGGTGCTTTTTAAAATTATTACACTTCCAAATACAGTTGGATTTATAAATTTAGTTGTATTTATAATTTCTAGAATTTCTATTTTTATGCTAACTTAACACTGGTTTGTCTATGTTTCTCCCTTTGTGTCGAAGAGAAAAGAATTCAATTGAGTAAAAATACTTGAGGGATAATATTAAGGGTATAGATATAATTCCCCAGTTATTATATGGAGAACAAAGATGCAAGTTAATTAATCTCAAGGTACTTGTACACTCACCAGTTATTGATTTGTATGTTTAGTTTATATACCTATTGGTAAGTAACCAGCAGAAAACACTAATATCTCAAAGACAGAGTGTGGTTAAGTAGAGCTTTATTTAAAAATAAATTTTAAACTCATTTTCTACCTGAAAAGAATGTTTTGGTTATATATTGCTTTATAACAAACTATCCCAAACCTTACTGGCTTAAAATATCATTTTATGCTGTTCATAATTTTTTTGAGAAAGGCTTGGCTGGGCCATCTTCTCTGACTCACGTGCTATGAACTGGAGTAACTAAAAACAGAGGATTCAGGTCTAAAATGGCTTCATTACGTACACGTCTGGTGCCCCAGAGGGACGGCTGGAAGACTGGGTTCAGAGTGGCCCCTCTCACTCTCAATTCAGCTCCAAACTCTCTCTACCTGGTCTCTACAGCAGGGTATTTGGATTTTTCAGCTGGGGTCAGAACTCCAAGTGATAGAAAGCAGAAACTTCCCTAATTACTTATGCCATGCTCTATGGTCTAAATGTCACAGGCTGGTTGATATTCAAGAATTAGAGTAAACAGACCCTGAGAGCTGTCAACAAATGTGTTGTCAGCCTCTACACTGCCATAGTCCGCATCTCCTTCCCTTACCTCTTCACACCCATCCAATCTTATAAAATGTAGTTATGTAGAAACTCTTTCTATATCTGAGGAGAATGTGCTACTTTATTTAAATACATCAATTAAATGCAGCGATCCTACCAATAATAATAGTAGAGGGAAAAAGCGGGCATACCTCGAACCTCGGTATGCTAACACTCTGAATATCCATCCTCTATTTTCATTAAGAGATATTTAAATTGGTTTCTCTTAGTTTCTTGGACAGGGGAAAAAGAAAAACCTCTATTAATAACATTCTAATTCTTCTAAAACTTTCAGATTTATTATGGTACTACCTGGAGCCAGTCTTGCCCATTCCTACATCTCTGCTCTCACCAATAAGTCTGCCACTGTGTCACTCATATACATCATGCATACATGCATACAGATATATATTTTTACCTAGTAAAATAAAGAATATTGATATTTATTTTAATAGGTACTTGATATACAATAACCCACAATTCTCTCATAGGAATGTCTATAAATAGATATTTAAATCCCTTTATTGAACACACACTAATTGAGGTTTATAGTAAACTAGAGGCCTGGTGCACGAAATATGTGCATGGGAGGGGCTATGTCCCTCAGCCCAGCCTGCACCCTCTCCAATCTGGGATCCCTCTCACAATCCAGGACTGCTGGCTCCCAACTGCTCGCCTGCCTGCCTTCCTGATTGCCCCTAACCGCTTCTGCCTGCCAGCCTGATCACTTCCAAACCACTCCCCTGCCAGCCTGATTGATGGCTAACTGCTCCCCTGCCAGCCTGAATGCCCCTAACTGCCCTCCCATGCCAGCCTGGTCACCCGTAACTGCCCTTCCCTGAAGGCCTGATCACCCCTAACTGCCCTCCCCTACAGGCATGGTCACACCTAACTGCCCTCCCCTGCAGGCCTAGTCCCCCCCCCCAACTGCCCTCCCCTGCAGGCCCAGTCACCCCCAACTTCCCTCCTCTGCTGGCCTGGTTTTCCCTGAAGGCCTGGGTGCCCCCCAACAATCAGCATAGTTTCAACTGTGCTACAATGATTAACAATACCACATTCCCCCCATATCTACTATAATATGAGAGGAACGTACTAAAAAATTGGGTGGAAATACAGGAAGAAACAGAGATGCTTAGATCTTATATGGACAAAGAAATTTGGGTAATTCTTATTAATGTAACCAATTTCTTCTAACCTACAATTTGGTAAGGCCTACGAAGATCAGGTTTATTAGCATTAAAATTCCTAAAAAAAATAATATTGTTAACATAGTCATACTAAGACACTGTTCCATTCTATTAATACTTAATATTTTATTTTGTTTGAATTAATCATATATGATAAAATATCTAAAGAAATTAATATTGATTCATGTTTCAGTGTTTGCTCACCAAAAATAAAGTAGTAAGAAATTCAATCTTCAAAATGTCAACTTTGGTCTTCATTAGTGTGCTATGACAAACTGCTCCTACTTGTTTCCCAGACTAAACTTCTTACTATTAGCTCAGCAATGCCCAGATTTCATCCTTCATTTCAGAGACAGACAAAACATGACAAATGAGGGACAGAAATATCTGCAGGAAGAAGCAGCTTATTTAGAGAAAAGGTTTTCCAAAACCCACTGTTGCCTAAGGCAAATTCCATGAGATATAATCTCAATTTCCCTGAAGAAAGATAACAAGCATCACTGTAAATCTACCTCAGAGCAGAATTCATCTGGTTTCATAACCAAGATATCCCTGATGTTCATATTCTAAAAACAGCATACCCTAAGGGGCCTCATCTGAGGACAACAGTGCCGAGGCAGACCCCTTCTTGAAAGGCCAAGTTATTGCAGGTTTCTGGAGCCCAGAAGACTGAAGAACCTTTCTTTGACTCATCTTATAATCTTCGTCTTGGCCCTTTCATAGCCCATCAATGGATAAATGAATGAGTGCTGAGTGTGCTCAGAGACAGGCATGAATAGTTACACATATGAAACAAAAATGGCATTTTACTATGCACACAGCTTACACTGCTTTTATTTAATATTTTCAGTGTTAAAACAATATAATATTTACATAGTATTTCGTAGAAAATTATGTAACCATACTTCATCTTTGAGTTATCAAGTTGGTTTTCAGTATTTTCCTGACATGTAATACGCTCTAATGAACATTCTTACACAGAGTTTTTTGTTCATTTATTTTATTTTATCTTTAAGATAGATTGTGAGTACTATGATTTGGGGGATCCAAAGTATTCACATTTTTAAAAATATTTTTTATTGATTTTAGAGAGGAAGGGAGAGAGAGAGAGAGAGAGAGAGAGAGAGAGAGAGAGAGAGAGAGAGAGAGAAAGAGAAAGAGAGAGAGAGAGAGAGAGATGAAAGAGAATAGTTGGTTGGCTACCTCCTACACACCCTACACTGGGGATCAAGCCTGCAAACTGGGCATGTGCCCTGACTGGAATCAAACCATGACCTCCTGCTTCTTAGGTCGACACTCAATCACTGAGCTATGCCAGCCAGGCCAAAGTATACACACTTTGATACCTACATTGCTTGATCATCCTTCTGAATTTGAGAGGCTAATATTTCTTTCTACCTCTTGCACACATAATTGTCTACATAAAACAATAATAGTCTTTGAGACTGACAAACGGATGGAGAAAAAAATACAGCAGTATTTTAATTTGCAGTTTGTATTCATTAGCAATTTTCAATCTAGTTCTTATGCCTTTTGGCCATCTGTGTTTATTATCTTCTGAATTACCATGCCTGCTTCCATTTTCCTATTGTGCTGTTCAGATCTTTACTATAAATGCTTCAGAACTATTTACATAAATCATATTAAGCCTTAACTATCATATATATTAAATTCTCTCACCACCCTACCAGTCTGTGTTTGTGTTTTTCAATTGTTTTTTAATTCAAATCTGCCAATATTTAACTCTGTGGTTTCTGGCGGGGATGTCTATGTAAGTTTTGAAGGGTCTACCTCCAGACTATTCAATCATAGTCTGAAGATAAAGAAGGATCTGGTGAAAACTGAGGATGTCTTAAGTGGGGACAGAGATCACAGACAGTTCCTGGCACACAAGAAACCCTAATGGCCTGAGGAGAGAACTCTGGAATTATGGGCAAGGATGATAATACCCGCTTATGGACTCATTGTCCATTCAGAAGGGGAGGATGCTCTATCATTCCCCCCAACCAAAGGTGGGTGTATAGATAAGCATTGAATTGGTTCTTGACCTTTGTTTGATAGCTTAATAGGATAGTTTATAATTCTACTAGAGGCCTGGTGCACGAATTTGTGCACCGGTGGGGTCCCTTGGAGTGGCCTGCGGGGATTGGGCTGAAACCGGCAGTCTAACACTGCCTGCCACTCCCGCTCATCCTGGCCCTGCTGTACCTGCCATGGGCTCCCACCCAGTCAGTGCATAGTGGTGCTCGCCTGCGTCTGGTGCCTGTCCCGAAGGGGGTGGGGGGGTGGGGGGGGCAGGAAATGATCAGCCCTCCGGGCGGGCAGTGGGACGCCCTTGCCAATCCAGGATCCAGCCCACTGACATCCACGCCAGTTGTTGGGAGCCACCTGGCAGCCACTTTTATATCATTTCTTCCTTGCAGAGCTTCTAGGGAGGGGAAGTGGCTGTGGTGCCCAAGGCTGACTTTTAGGAGGCCGGCAGTGCTGTTGGGGTCCTGCCGGTGGCAGCAGTCCATCAGTGCCTGGCCCATTCTCCGGAGATTGGACCTGCAGGATACTGAGGGAGTGAGTGGCTGCCGCCGGGCTGGTGCGCCACCAGGACGGGTCAGTCAGCTGAGCAGCACTCCCACTGTGGGAGCGCACTGATCACCCGGGGGCAGCTCCTGCGTTGAGCGTCTGCCCCTGCATTTACCATGGTCAGTGCACTTAATAGCGACCGGTCATTCGGTTGTTCGGTCGCTTAGGCTTTTATATACTAGTATATAGATGTTTTGAAATATCCTACATAATAAAATGGTAATATGTAAATTACCATCACTCCGCTACGCCCACAATTGGGCCAGCAGGAGGCGCAGGGGGCGGGACTCAGGGTGGCCGGGGTAGCTGATTGGGCCAGCAGGACGCTGAGCTCACGGCGCCAGTGGCGCCGCGAGCTCAGTGTCTGTGCCATGGCTGCGCCAGAGGCTTTCGAAAGGCCTGGTGCACCAGCGGATAGACAGCCAGCTCCCCCGCGATCAAAAGTTAAAGTGGGGGAGCTGGCTGTCTGTCTGCTCCGGCACAAGGCCTTTCGAAAGCCTCCGCCACGCCGGAGGCTTTCGGAAGGTCTGGTGCACCAGCGGACAGCCAGCCAGCTGGTGCACCAGGTGCATGATTAAATCATGCACTGGGCCTCTAGTATCTTTATAAAGCTAAAATAGTCACAAAATGTTCTTTAGCATAGGAATTTCATTAAGCAGCAAAAATCTATATGTGGGTCAAATGTCTTGTAGATAATGCTTGTCTTTTCAGTCTCTTAAAGATGTATTTTGATGAACAGCAGTTCTTAATTTTAAAACAGTCCAATTTGCCATTATATCTTTTCTGATCTCTGCTTTTGGAATTTTAAGAAACCCTTGTCCATTGAAAAGTTGTAAAGTTTTTTTCCAATGTTATCTTTTGGGAGTCATATTGTTTTACCTTTCACATTTTTTTCTTTCGTCCACCTCATGAATAATGTGACATAAAAGTGACCCAGTCTTGCCCAGAGGTCTGAACAAACATAAAGTATCATTGGTGATGGACAATTACTGTATCTTCAGTGAGGTGGTCGTATAGTGGTATATGTTTTCAGAACTTAACAATACATTTACAACAGGATTCTTTATTGTAAAGAAACACTTAAACAAAGTTGATTAAAAATAGCCAATTTGAGGTATTTTTCTTTTTTTTTAAACTTGGATATTGAAACATCCAAATTATTGATTTGAAACTTTGAGTTGGAGTCTATTAGAAACAAAAAAATAAATTGGGTCTTACAAGTTCATTTAATCTTCATTTCTCATTATGAAAACTTCACAATTAATCCAAATTAAGTATCGCTTAATAAAAGCTTATTGCTGTCACATAACTTATTGTTTGCAATTCTATTGATCAGCAAATAGTAATTGAAGTTGTCATTTATTATAATTCAAAACCTAATGAATTATTTTCACATTATTTACATTTTTACCTTAAGAGTTCCACTTTTTCATGTTTAAATCAGCTATAAATGTATAAAGATGAAAATTTGTAAAGTGAATTTCAGCAATTTTACTTGACTAAAAGAAAATCAGTTTTATAAGCCTCACCAAGGATATTTATTTTTTTTAAATATATTTTATTGATTTTTTTTACAGAGAGGAAGGGAGAATTAGAAACATCGATGAGAGAGAAACATCGACCAACTGCCTCCTGCACACCCCTACTGGGGATGTGCCTGCAACCAAGGTACATGCCCTTGACCGGAATCGAACCTGGGACCCTTCAGTCTGCAGGCCTAAGCTTTATCCACTGAGCCAAACCGATTAGAGCTCACCAGGGATCTTTAGAATAGATTTACAGCATATATTTTTCTTGCATTCAAGTAATGTAAAAAGTTTTTATTTGGTTGACACATTACTGAGTTATTAAAATAAAATCATGTTCCCTCTGTCTATACTTATCATTAGCTTTTTTTGTGAAAGCATTTTTTTTTCTTTAGTGGTTGGTGAAAGAGAGATAGTTGAGTCAATCATTTAATCTTTTAAAGGCATGATGTCACCCCAGGAAATCTACTCAACAGCAACAGTTTATAGTGCTAAGTAGTAATATAGGCTTGACTAATTTTTCAAAAAGTATGAATTTATCAACTAGTTGAAGAAAAAAAGAGGGGGTAATCTAAAATATCAGATAGCCCTATAAAGCCTTTTGGCAAATACACCCAATTCCTAAGCCCGAGTCTGATTTACATGTGGGTGAAATAAATTACAATGTAAATAATGTACTGTTTTAGAGACACAGTGGATCTTCTTGATCTTTCAATATGTGCATCTCAAGTTTACATAACCACTGTAATAATTTGTCTCTGCTCTGGGCCTTGAGTATTTCTTTTCCTTATTTTGCTTTTGAAATCTTATAAGGTATATTTTAGGGTAGTCATACCTCAAACCACATTAGTTAAAACTTATGGGTCATTAGTTATTTTGGGGGGAAAGGAGACCTTAAGTATCCCCAAGATTTGGGGGGTACAGGAGCCCAGAGAGAGCCCCTGGAAAGTTAAAGTCCACAACACTGGAATTCAACTTCTCTGGCTTTAGGCCAGCCCTAAAGTGACTATCAGATAAAGCATTAAGCATATCCTAAAAGTGATTTATACCTTTCTTGCTGGAACAAAACTTACAATTTATACATTACTTACTAAACGATTGGGGAAAGATCAGTTTGTTTGGACATTATTGCAACCAGAATGGCCAGCATTTGAAGCACTATGAGTGTGAAGGCTGTCGCTATGGTTATATGAGGCTAAATAATTCCTTTCCAATTTCCATTAATTAAACAAATATTTACCAATTAGATTTATGTTCCAGACATTGAAATATATGCTAGAGATTTAAAAAGAAGAAAAAAGAATGCTAAAAACATGGTCTCTAGTTTCATGTAATTTACTTTAAATAAAAAATTCTAAGTTTGTGTTGGTGGAAAATGATTCCACTTAAATTATTCTGAAGTGTATCCATATTTCAATTATCTCAAAATTATGTGGTATTTATTTAGAGGAAGTAACAACTGTTTTTGAAAATTTGTGGTAATTGTTAGGGAGAGTAATGTTTGCGATATCCTGGAATTTTTTAAAATGTCTTGTAATCTTGTGTGTTCTAAATATGCCTACATTGCCTCTTTTAGCCAGCTAGCCTTGTCTTTCAGTCATAATGAGGATGTTTATACAGAATGGAACATAGAGATAGTCAGTGCTTCATTCAAATGAGGCTTTCATTGTACAAAAACACAGGCAAAATTTAAATTTGACATTATATTTTGTCCTCATCTATTGAATAATGACCAGTAGGATCAAATGGTTATTTTTATTTGATGGATACATGTAAGAATCTAGTCTACAGTCTTGGAAATGTACCCAAGGGCATTCCCACTATATTTTAGCATCAATGAGATAGACTCTACAATTATATACATTTCAATTAACCTTGGTGACATTCATCCCATTCCACATTTGCACATATTCTAATTTATCCCTGAGTTCATTAGAGATCTCTCTGTACAACCACATTGCTTTGTGAAATTTGTCTTAGTAATTCCCCAAGGATAATTAGAAAAGAATTGAAATTATCAATATATATATTGAAAATAGAAAATCTCACCATTTGCTGGATATTCTTCTCCTTTTTAACAACAATATGGATCCATTTTTCACCAATCTATCTTTCCTCTGGCAACCCAACAATATTTACTAATAATAGTTCAACCCACTTTCTAGAATATGATATTCAAATTAATTTCCCCTTTTAAAGTGTTGATGGTTTGTGAAATTAGGATCAGGGAGATGGCCAGGAAAAGTGATATTAGCCTCTCTCCCCCACTCAGATTTTCTGAGTAAATAAGCAGCATTTCCTCCATTTGAGCGACGCTTCTGCTTTACTTTGTCTCTATGAAGATAGAAAAATGGGAACCAAAGAGACTGGTAATTTACAAATGGGAAGAACTCAGATAAGAAACTGGGGTCAAAGGTAGGGACAATCAAGAAAAAAAATGTAGAAAAAAAGATGGCGACCGGCAGGAAGGTAGGGAGAGAGAGAGTGTGAGTGAGGAACCCATAGAGGAGAGTGTAGATGTGTGTGGTGTGTGTGTGTGTGTATGAGATAGGGTCAGTTAGATTCTGCAGGTCTTCCAAGGGGCTCCCGAACAGGGCAGCCCTAGACGGCGGAGCCCCGCGCACAAAGCGGACACTTCTCGGTGGCTGGTGCGGACGCAGAGACCACGCCATCTTGGGAAACAGAGCTGCCCGAGACTCGGATCCTGGCTTCCGACACAAACCAGGACCCTGCAGCCACTGGGGACAGAGAACTGCTATCACAGCTTCAGACAAACAAACAAGAATCCAGACTTCCCGGCAGATTTCCGTGAGTCAAAGAGCCTATCCCCCTCCTCGCAGGCGCTGATAGCGCCATAGTAACTGATAGACCCGCCCCTCCCCCAAGCTGCTGAGCGCCCACAGGCGTGCGGAAAGCGCCATAGTAACTGATAGACGCGCCCCTCGCCCAAGCTGCTCACAGGCGCGCGCACAGACAGCGCCATAGTAACTGATAGATCCGCCCCTGGCCCAAGCTGCCGAGCTTTGCGCAGGGACGCGCTCCCTCTTAGGGAATTTGGCGCGCGCTCGCGCACGGGACAGAAGCAGCTCCCCGTCGGGGAAATCTGTCAGTGCGCACAGAGGGCTCCGCTTCGGGGAATTTGGGGGAATTTGGCTCGCGGGGCACAGCTCCCCCTTCGAAGATTCTTAAAAGCGTGCACAGAGGGGCTTCCCTTTGGGGAATTTGGCGCGCAGGACGGACTCCGCCCGCCTTCTGGGACTTTGGGAGAGTGCACTGAGCCGGCTCACCTTCAGGTTTTTAAGAATGTGCGCTCTAGCCGGTTTGGCTCAGTAGAGAGAGCACACACAGGACGCAGCCCCACTTCAGGGAATTTGGCACGCCGGACACAGCTGCCTGGGATCCCTGACTCACAGCGCATTCACACTAAGAGCCAGCGACCCCAATTGTTGGTGCGTGCACACACAGGGACCCTGATTCTCAACGAGAAACCGCACAAGGCAACAGAGACTTTGACACTCGAGTCTTGGTGCAGACACAGGGAAACTCTGACTCCTGGCACATGCTAAGGATCTCATTCTCGGCACATACCAACAGTGTGGTGCAGACAGGGCCCCTGATTCTAAATGTGCACACGAGACCACACGGAACACTGGGGACACTGATCCTGGGCAAGTTTGGTTCCCACCAACCAAAGACAGTCACACGTCCTAGTGTCAGAGCACTTCAGTGAAACTAGGGTGGAGCGAAGTCCCCACAGCACACGGCCCAGGTCCACGCAAACAGAAGCTTGAGCTTTCTGGTAATAGCCAGAATGGGGAAACGAAATAACTCACAGAGGAAAGAAAATGTGGAGTCGCCAAGAAAGGAAATTAGTGAAAATGAAGCTTGCAACATGATCGAAAAGGAGTTCAGAGTAATGGTCATGGAATTTATACATCGGATGGATGAGAAAATCAACAACTTATGCAAGAATCAGGAAGAAATGAAAAGTGATATAGCTACAATCAAAAACTCCATGGAAAGTTTCAACAGTAGATTACAAGAAGCAGAGGACCGAATTAGTGAGTTAGAAGATCAGGTACAGAAACAAGCTCAAGCTGAACAGCAATTGGAGAAAAAAATTAAAAAGCAGGAGGAAAGCCTAAGGGAGCTTCGGGACAACATGAAACGAAGTAACATGCGTATAATAGGGCTGCCAGAAGGACAAGAAGAGCAGCAGGGATTAGAAAATCTATTTGAAGAAATAATGACAGAAAACTTCCCGGATATGGGAAAGATAAAAGTTACGCAAGTTAAGAGAGTCCCAAGCAGGATCAACCCCAAAAGACCCACACCAAGACATGTCATAATTTCAATGGCAAATATAAATGATAAAGAGAGAATCCTAAAGGCGGCAAGAGAGAGACAGAGAGTTACCTACAAAGGAACACCCATCAGATTGTCAAATGATTACTCATCAGAAACACAACAAGCTAGAAGTGAATGGAAGGAGGTATACAAAGTGTTGCAAAGCAAAGGACTGAATCCAAGAATACTATATCCAGCAAGACTATCAATCAAAATTGAAGGGGAAATCAGGAGATTTGCAGACAAAAAAAGCCTCAGGGAGTTTATCACCACCAAACCAGCAATGCAAGAATTGCTAAAGGGAATACTGTAAAAAGAAGAAATAAACAGGTAAGAAGGAATACAGACACAAAAATAGATATGACTGCAAACAAATACCTTTCAGTAATAACTTTAAATGTAAACGGACTAAATGCTCCAATCAAAAGACATCGAGTAGCTGAATGGATAAAAAAACACGACCCATATATATGCTGTCTACAAGAGACCCACCTCAGAACAAGAGACTCACACAGATTGAAAGTGAAGGGATGGAAAAATATCTTTCAGGCAAATGGAAATGAAAAAAAAGCTGGGGTAGCAATACTTATATCTGACAAAATAGACCTCAAAGTAAATGCCATAACAAGAGATAAGGAAGGCCACTTCATAATACTAAAGGGAGAAATCCAACAAGAAGAAATAATTCTGGTAAACATATACGCTCCCAATATAGGAGCACCCAAATACATAAAAAAACTCCTGGAGGATATCAAGGGAGAGATTAATAGCAACACAATCATAGTAGGAGACTTTAATACCCCACTATCACCACTGGACAAATCCTCTAAACAAAAAATCAGCAAAGAAACAGCAATCCTAAATGACTCACTAGACCAGATGGAATTAATTGACATCTTCAGAACATTTCACCCCAAAGCCACAGAATATACATTCTTCTCAAGTGCACATGGGTCATTTTCAAAGATAGACCATATGCTGGGTCACAGGCAAAGTCTCTTCAAATTCAAGAAGATAGAAATTATATCAAGCATCTTCTCAGATCACAGTGGCATAAAACTGGAAATCAACTACAATAAAAACAATCCAAAGAAATCAAACACATGGAGACTAAACAGCATGCTATTAAACAAGGACTGGGTCACCAGAGAGATCAAGGAAGAAATAAAAAACATCATGGCAACAAATGACAATGAAAACACAACAATCCAAAATCTATGGGACACAGCGAAAGCAGTCTTGAGAGGGAAGTTCATAGCTCTACAGGCCTATTGCAAAAAACAAGAAACAATGGTAATAAATTACTTAACCCTACAACTCAAAGAGCTAGAAAAAGAGCAGCAAGAAAAGCCCAGTGTAACCAGAAGGAAGGAAATAACAAAGATCAGAGTGGAGATAAATGACATAGAGACCAAAGAAACAATACATAAGATCAACAAAACCAAGAGCTGGTTCTTTGAAAGGATAAACAAGATTGATGGACCTCTAGCCAGGCTCACCAAGAAGCAAAGAGAGAGGACCCAAATAAACAAAATCAGAAATGAAAGAGGTGAAATAACAACAGACCCCGCTGAGATACAAAGGATTGTTACAAAATACTACAAACAACTCTATTCCAACAAACTGGACAATCTGGAGGAAATGGACATATTCCTAGAAAAATATAACCTTCCAAAAATCAATCAAGAAGAATCTAAACAGCTCAATAGGCCAATAACTATGGACGAAATTGAAGCAGTCATCAAAAAGCTTCCAGCAAACAAAAGCCCGGGGCCTGATGGCTTCACAGGAGAGTTTTACCAAACATTCAAGGAAGAACTAAAACCTATCCTCCTCAGACTATTCCAAAAAACTCAAGTGGAAGGAACACTTCCAAGCTCCTTCTATGAAGCCAGCATCACCCTAATACCAAAACCAGATAAAGACAACACAATGAAAGAGAATTACAGACCAATATCCCTCATGAACATAGATGCCAAAATCCTCAACAAAATTCTAGCAAATCGGCTCCAGCAGTACATCAGAAAGATCATACACCATGATCAAGTAGGATTTATCCCAGGAATGCAAGGATGGTACAATATCCGCAAATCAATAAACGTGATACATCACATAAACAAATTGAAAGATAAAAATCACATAGTCATATCAATTGATGCAGAAAAAGCATTTGACAAAATCCAACACCCTTTCTTGATAAAAGCTCTCAACAAGGTGGGAATAGATGGCTCATACCTCAACATAATAAAAGCTATATATGATAAACCCACAGCAAACATCATACTCAATGGACAAAAACTAAAGACATTTCCCCTAAGAACAGGAACAAGACAGGGATGCCCACTCTCACCACTCCTGTTTGACATAGTACTGGAAGTATTAGCCATTGCAATTAGACAAGAAGAAGAAATAAAAGGCATCCAGATTGGAAAAGAACAAGTAAAGCTGTCTTTATTTGCAGACGACATGATATTGTACATAAAAAATCCGAAAGACTCCGTCAAAAAACTCATAGACTTAATAAATGAATTCGGCAATGTAGCAGGATACAAAATTAACGCCAAGAAATCTATGGCCTTTCTATACACCAATAGTGAACTTACAGACAGAGAGACTAAAAAGGCAATCCCATTTACCATCGCACCAAAAAAATTAAGATACCTAGGAATAAACTTAACTAAGGAGGTAAAAGACCTATACACGGAAAACTACAGGACACTGAAAAAAGAGATAGAGGAAGACGTAAACAGATGGAAGAACACACCATGTTCATGGATTGGTAGAATCAACATCATTAAAATGTCCATACTACCCAAAGCAATCTATAGATTCAATGCACTCCCCATTAAAATACCAACGGCATATTTCACAGACCTTGAAAGAACTCTCCAAAAATTCATCTGGAGTAAAAAAAGACCCCGAATAGCCACAGCAATCCTGAGAAAGAAGAATAAAGTAGGAGGGATCTCAATACCAGATTTCAAGCTGTATTACAAAGCCACTGTTCTCAAAACAGCCTGGTACTGGCACAAGAACAGACATATAGATCAATGGAACAGAATAGAGAATCCAGATATTGACCCAAACCACTATGCTCAATTAATATTTGACAAAGGAGGCATGAACATACAATGGAATAAAGACAGTCTCTTCAATAAATGGTGTTGGGAAAATTGGACAGATACATGCAAAAAAATGAAGCTTGATCACCAACTTACGCCATACACAAAAATAAACTCAAAATGGATACAGGAATTAAACATAAGACGGGAAACCATAAAAATACTAGAGCAATCCACAGGCAGCAAAATGTCAGACATATGCCAAAAGAAATTCTTCACTGACACTGCCCCTAGGGCAATGGAAGCTAAAGAGAAAATTAACAAATGGGACTACATCAAAATAAAAAGCTTTTTCACAGCAAAAGAAACCATCAACAAAACAACAAGAAGGCCCACTGCATGGGAGAACATATTTGCAAATGGCATCACTGACAAAGGTTTAATCTCCAACATCTACAGGCAGCTTATACAACTTAATAAAAGGAAGATAAATGATCCAATAAAAAAATGGGCAACAGACCTAAATAGAATCTTTTCAAAAGAAGACAGAAGGAAGGCCAAGAGACACATGAAAACATGCTCAACGTCACTAATTATCCGAGAGATGCAAATCAAAACAACAATGCGGTACCATCTCACACCTGTCAGAATGGCTATCATCAACAAATCAACAAACGACAAGTGTTGGCGAGGATGCGGAGAAAAAGGAACCCTCGTGCACTGCTGGTGGGATTGCAGACTGGTGCAGCCACTGTGGAGAACAGTATGGAGTTTCCTCAAAAAACTGAAAATGGAACTCCCATTTGACCCAGTAATCCCACTCCTGGGAATATATCCGAAGAAACTAGAAACACCAATTAGAAAGGATATATGCACCCCTATGTTCATAGCAGCGCAATTCACCATAGCTAAGATTTGGAAACAGCCTAGGTGCCCGTCAGCAGATGACTGGATCAGAAAACTGTGGTACATCTACACAATGGAATACTATGCTGCCATAAAAAAGAAGGAATTCTCATCATTTGCAGCAACCTGGGAGGAATTGGAGAACATTATGTTAAGTGAAATAAGTCAGTCAATGAAAGAAAAATACCACATGATCTCACTCATTTATGGATAATAAAGAACATTATAAACTTGAACAAAAAGATAGATACAGAGACAGTAAAGCATCAAACAGACTGTCAAATTACAAGGGGAAGGTTAGGGAGAGGTGGGGGAGATAAGAGATCAATCAAAGGACTTGTATGCATGCATATAAGCATAACCAATGGATGCAAAACTCTGGGGGGTGGGGGCATATATGGGAGTGGGGTGTGGGGAGGGCAATGGTAAGATATGTACACATATAATACCTTAATAAAAAAATTGGAAAAAAAAAAAAAGAAAAAAAATGTAATTGATAAAAGCCATTAAATAAACTACTTACCTTAAAGTAAACTACTTTATTTTGAAAAATTGCCTCAGCAAAATTCAGGGATTTCAAAAAAAATTGAAGTATCTCTTTTCTTATGGAAAAAAAAGGATATTTACATAGCTTTCTATTTATTCATTCAATATCAGTATGAATTGAGAAGAGACATTAAAATGTAGGGAAAAAATTACACACAAACAAGGTCATCAGAGGAGAAAATCACTCACAATAGCTGGACTTCTGCTTTGTTATATTATAAGATTCTCGATTTAGATGCTTTTCATAATTTGCATAGCTTCCAGCAAAAAAAAAAAAAAAAAAAAAGCAAATATAAAAATATGGAACATTTTGAGATTAGCTGATTTTCATATGTATAACTAAAAGTTTGAAAAGTGAGCTACACTTTCAACTAAATGAATATTTTATAATAAAACTAGAGGCCCGGTGCATGAAATTCATGCACTGGGGGTGGGGGGTCCCTCAGCCTGGTCTGCGCCCTCTCACAGTCCGGGACCCCTTGGGGGATGTCCGCTGCTGCACTCGCCAGCCATGACCCTGGCGTCTGGCTGAGCAGCGCTCCCCCTGTGGGAGTGCACTGACCACCAGGGGGAAGCTCCTTCATTGAGCATCTGCCCCCTGGTGGTCAGTACACATCATAGTGACTAGTCATTCCACTGTTCAGGCAATTTGCATATTAGGGCTTTATTATATAGGATACAAATGCCTTTAATAAAGTATCTCACGAGGTACCAGGAAGAAAGTTCATTAAGTGGACTGCATTTCTCAAACCTATATTTCCCTCTAGTCCTAACAATCCAAATGGGTAATTCTTCCTTGAAACTCCAATCAAACCCAATCAGGTCTTTTGAAAAAAACCTTTTACATGATCTGTCCAAGTGAAGAGGGAGAAAAGACAATTGCCAAGTGTGAATTACCCAGCATTAACATTATAATTCAGTTCAGGTGTGATAAGGACAATTAAATTCTACTCACTTAGTAAATGTCAAGTATACAATACAGTATTGTTAACTACAGTAACCATTAGTTCTTATTCATCTTATAACTTTGTACCATTTGACCAACTTCTCCCAATTTTCTCCAATCCCCAGCCCCTGGATGCCACCATTCTACTCTCTGTTTCTATGAATACAAATAAATATTTTAGATTCGACATACAAGTAACACCACACAGTATTTGTCTCTTCTAGCTTATTTCACTTCAAATAGTGTCCTCCATATTCTTACAAATGGCATGATTTCCTTACTTTTATGCTGAAGAATAGTCTACTGGTTTATAGACACTACATTTTCTTTAACTCTTAAAAATAATAAGAGTAACATCTACCATTATTTAGTATTTCAGAAGGCACAGATACTGTGATAA
The DNA here is from genome assembly GCF_951640355.1 of Cnephaeus nilssonii. NCBI lineage: Eukaryota > Metazoa > Chordata > Mammalia > Chiroptera > Vespertilionidae > Cnephaeus > Cnephaeus nilssonii. The sequence continues at coordinate 30,353,361 of NC_137087.1, read as the reverse complement.
GGACTTTGCATAGAATACTCATTTATTCAACAAATATTTATTTGTTTCTATTCTGTGCTAGGAACTAGGGTAGGCTGAGCCTTCCCTTACATTTTCAAATAGAAAATCCAGAGCATTAGAAAATAAGTGGTGAGAAATTCCAACTTTCATAACTATCTGACTGTGATAAAAGTTTACCTCCTCTACTTTAAACACACACACACACACACACACACACACACACACACACACACACACACTAATAAGTCAAATGGTGCCTGAGAAACCACAGTTCCCAGCACACTATACTATGAGTGCTTTCTCTTTCTACTCTATGGCAATTTCATTGTTAGAACAAAAACTTACAAAAATAAATTTTTTACTTGAGATCCCAGCTCCTTTTGAACCATCATTTACTAATATGTGAAAACTTTGTGCTGTGCGCTTTTTCTCTGAAATAATTTCAAATGCACTGAAATAGAGTAAGGACAGAATAAAAGAACTATTTTTCCAGAGTCATTTCAGAGTGAATTGAAGATGTGTTGCCCCATTAGTCCTGAACACTCAGTGTTTATTTCCTACAACATGGCCATTCCCTTCTATAGAGCCAGTGCAACTATAAACATCAAGAATTACTAATGACATGTAATAATCCTCTGAAATCAAGACTCTTTAAACAGAAGTTTCTAAAATGTTTCTTTTGATAGAATTTGATCAGATCAAGAGTACATTTAGATTATATAAATTGTTGTTGGAATTTAATTATAAAGCATAAGTAAAACAATGAATTGAAGTGTCAGAAGATAATATAAGCAACTCATCTCCTATGTAGAGCCAAAGACAGGCTTGGAGATTGAGAAAGTAAAGATTAGAAAATGAGAGAACAAACTCAGGCAGCACAACATTTTAAAAAATCTTACTGAAGTGGCCTTTCGGGGAGGGTGATGGAGCTTAAAAAACGATAGGGCAAAGTACTAATCCCTGTAAGCAAACTAAATATGACCTTTGGAAATAAAATGGTATTCAGTTGTGCTTGAAAAATACAACCTCACATAGTCAGCGACTGCCTCCAATCTTCTCCTTGTCTTGCACAGTGGAAATACAAAGATGAGATGGGGAGCAAAAGGCCCAGTCAGCCTTCTTTTGACTAAAGAAGATTCAAACTGTCCTGAAGGGGTAGATTTATTTTCCGGGATAATGTGGGAGCAGACCTGCCAATTGTTATAAAGCCTTAAAAATAGGCAGTGAAAGCATGGAATCTCTCTCAGACCTGTTTCTTGTATTGCCTTTCTTTATAAAACAAATTGGCAAAGTGAAGAATGATTTAAAATTAAAATAAAACAAGCAAAAACCTTCCCCTAAAACCCTTCATATCATAAAGTACAAGTCATGATAGTTTAGACTTGGATTCTAATACCCCCTTGGAAAAATAATGACTTAGCTTCCTGTTTTCTACATAACCCAAATCTGGTCAATATATGACATGCATTCCTTGCCCTGACATTGTTGGGTGGAAGTTAGTGCCCCAAAAGTCCTCTAGCACAAGCTGTTTTTTTTTATTTCTCTGGTGTGAGTCAGGCACTGTCCACAGGCCCCCCAACTGCAGGAAGTACATAACAAGCAAGCTTCTAGGGGTTCCCATTAGAGAATCCTTCAATAATTTTGGAGTTAGAAGGCAGAACCCTCCCTTCTAGTTGGTGGGATTGGGTTAGCGAGCTCTGGGAGAGATTTCTTGGTGAAGATAAAATTTTGAGAATATAAAAAGTTTCTACAACTGTTAAGATATGCATTGTACATCTGGGAAACCCTGAATTAGTGCTAGGTATAAAAAATCCTAAAGAAATGAAAATAGGCCATTATCAAAACACAAGAAAACAAAATGCTGGAAGATAAAGCCACCCTTGTATAGTCCATGGCTGAGCTCTGACTGAATGCTTTCATTTAGTGCTAATATGATAAACATGAATATTCATTTATTCAAAATTATGATCTATTATTTCAAGAGGTTGGGAACTCAAAAGTGTGCATGTGTGTGACAGGGGCCGGATGATGAAGGGAAGCTAAATTCTCATCTTCCACAGTGGGAAGCCAATAGATAAAGCCTATTAATAAAAATATCAGGAAATTGCAACATAAGCATGTTATTTAGAGAGATGGAGAGATCTTAAAGAATTGGCTAATATAGTTGAAAGTGATTGCATCTGTATATCAGGAAATGGGCTGAGGAAAAAACACAGGAACCATGTGACACTTTAAACCACACGGATATATAAATTTGATTAAAATAAAAAGTAAATTAAAATATACTACACTGTATATATTGAAATATAAGTGCATTACAGTTTTGAATTTTTTTACTACATTTTATATTTACTTGATATTAAATTCTCTTATATGAGATATGTAAGCTTCACATTCTAGTTGGGACTTTGAGAGCACAAAAATAAAAATATTTAATGTCCTATAAATGGAAAAAATATTTTAAGCTACTGACACTAAAACGAAGTAGAATATTTACTGTAGAAACTGTAACCATTTATAATGGCAGTAAATTTGGCCATCAAGGAAAATAATTTTATATAAAGAATTTAGAATCACATATATAATAAGACATTTATGAAATATGAAAAAGAATACGTCCCATAGGAAAATGTCATGGGAAGTTTTCTGTTCTCATTTCATAGTTAGCAGGATTATGGGTGAGCCTAAGAGATATCATACATCAAAGCTCTGTCCTGCAACGTTTCTTTCAAAACTTTAACATTTATAGCAAAACTAACAGTGAAAAGAACATTATCAGTGACTTTAACAAGCTTGTCTGTGGTGATGTGAAATATTTTATTTTTTCACGGAAGCTACTTTTGGCTATTTTAATTTGTTATGTTGATACACTCAAGTTAGCATAGTATATCATTTTATCACATATTTATTAATGGTGCCTGATTTACTTGGTCATGAAACTGTAAGTCTTGACTCCAGTGAGTACCAACTAACGTTTTTAATGTATAGATGAAAAAAAGAACAGCCAGATTCTTAAACACCAGAGGCCTCAATTTGTCCAGGATTGATGTAGCCCTAAGATGGGGAAACCACATAGAATGAATGGCATTATTGGACCACTTAATATAAACTTTCACTCAGCTTTCAGACTTCAACAATTAGATAGGACATCAAGGCAGGTTGAGGGGAAAAAAACACCAAAAACCCCAGGTAAAACATTTTGACCACAGAATGAGAAAATATACCCAAAAACCCAGAGCAGAGCATGTCTAGACTACCCATGGAATTCCATGCACACCTTAATCATCATGGGCCTGGGGAAAGCACACACACAAATGCTACTTCCACATAGTATCTAACCTTGACTTCTCTAATCAGCAATGCCAAAGCTCTCCTTTCAGGTTCCGGGTCTGTGATCCACCACCTGAGCAACCAGGCGTAGTACATCTCCTTCTAGGGGTAAGTGTGAGAAGGGTAATGAGATGTGAGGATCTTCCTCCATAAATGTCTGAAAACATTCACTTAAAGTGTATAAACATTGCCCAACTTTTCCTATGGTTCATAGAGAACCTCAGAAACCCTGAATTGCAGATGAATGAGCCCTGGTCATTTGTTATGGAAACTAAAACAAAGAAAGAAACTGAGAAAGGATGAGATTGATTCATGGACAGCATTGTTTCCAGAGCCTGATAATGCAAGGCCTGGGTGTTTCATCCCAAAATTTATGCAACTTAAAATGTATACAACTTAAAGCAAGAAAAATGAAGTCAACACACTTAATGTGCTGCAAAATTCTTATAGAATCACCAATCTACTAATCACCAGGCAGATATCCCATGCTGTGCTCTAATCCCTCTCCTCCCAACTGTTTGTTCTTTTACACTCTTATTCTAAAAGCTTCATGAAAATTTCCCTGGCATTTCCCACAGCTTGCCATACACGCCTAGTTAATACAGATCCTAAATGTGCATGCACACACACATGCAAGCGTGCACACACCCAGATATACATCAAGAAAGCTCTAAGGATCATACAAAATATATTCCCAGCTAGAAAGCGGAAGTCAAAATATTTGGTTGAAAGTGTAATTCATACATACGCACCCAATTAAAGGTAAGTGCACACTGTAGACAAATTGCAGTAAGGTCCCTCCCTGTATTTACATGCTTTGCTCTGTGACTTCACAGTTCCTCCTAACAAGGGTGGTATACATTCCCTGCTCTTTAGTTCTGAGTTTAGCCATACACCTTCCTGTGGCCAAGAAAATGTTAGCAAATGTGATGAAGCAGAGGTTGGAAAGGCCTTGTCCAGTTGGGCTTGGCAGAGCTTTCTCCCTGACAATATTATAAGATCATGCCTAGGCTACTTGATCAGGAGATGAGATACAGGAAGTCTGTCCTCCTCCTGTTCCAGCTGACAACCAGCCAACTACACAGTGATCCACACTGAAACAGAAGAGCCAACCAGTGAAGCCTAACCTAAATCACTAATTCCCAGACCCTGAGCCAAACAAATGCTCATTGTTTCAAGTCACTGAGTCAGAGTGGTGTATTACGCTTTGCCATTTTAACAGCAGATAACTGACACAGAGATCTCTCTGAATGATTTATAAGGCTATCACCTAAAATTCCCTAGACGGTTTGCCTCAGTGAATAGAGCATCAGCCTGTGGACTGAAGGGTCCCAGGTTCGATTCCGGTCAAGGGCATGTACCTTGTTTGCAGGCACAACCCCAGTAGGAGGTGTGCAGGAGTCAGCTGATCAATGTTTCTCTCTCATCAATATTTCTAACTCTCTATCCCTCTCCCTTCCTCTCTGTAAAAAATCAATAAAATATATTTTTTTAAATAAAATGCATGGGAATACTCAATTAATACTGGAAATCTTATTTTTTAATTTTACTTTATTGTTTAAAGTATTACAAATAGTAGTACATATGTCTCTTTTTTAAAAAAAATATAGTACATAAAGATGGCATATAGCACTGAGTTTGAAAATATCACACTGGGCATTATAACTTAGTCATAGTTGGAATTTTAAATTCCTGCATGAAGCAAAATAAATTTTAAAATGCATCGGTAAATAAATAAATTGCATTCTTTTTGTTACCTGAAATTTGCTTTGCCTGGCAAAAGGACTCAAATCTCTGGATAAGTATTAAAAAATATTTGGATAAACTATACAACCTTCTTTTCTTAGTCTATTACATCCTTCAGATTGTTAGATATAGACAAAAAGAATGTTACAGCAAACTCTATTTCCCAGAAAAGTTAAGCTTTGGGTTGATAACATTTGCAGTGGATAGTCATCAATCTTAGCCAAGTCTTTTTGCTTCTCATCAATCCTTTCATTTGTTCTTATTCTATTGCCTCATTTATTCTATTCCAGAGCTATTTCACAACTTCACTGTCTACTCAAACCTCCTTCCTAAAATTAATCACCTAACTCACTTGACTTATAGGGTTCTGTGCGATTATTCTAGTTTCATATTTCTTCACTGACTCTCATTATTTACAAATGGAAAAACATTTTAAGCACTTTTTAAATTCAAATTTGTGGTTAGAAAGATTTCAAGAACATACTGTTTCCCTAAAGCAAACCCAGAATGCTATTTTAAAAAGTAAAAAAAAAAAAAAAAAAAAAAAAATCAGAGGAAAAGAAGGTATTTTTATTGGAAAGCAACCTTATAAAATTTATAGGGGAAAAAATAAAATAATTAAAAAGGTACATAGGATACAAATTTTTAAAAAATGTCTAACTCAAAGGGGGAAAAATGCAAAATAAAGATAAAATTTAAGAAATATAGAAGACAGTTACAGAATTCCTCATGGGTCTAACGTGAGATACAGAAGCCACTCCCCTCAATAACCTCAATAACAAATGAAAAATAAGAAAAGGAAATAGTGATTTAAAAATTAAATGTTCTTGTCAAAAGATAACATGATATTTTTTTAAATGATGATGATGATGATGATGATGATGATGATGATGAAGTTGATAGAAGTGGTTGCTGAGGCAGTCTCACAAAATAGAGTACAAAGATAACAAGGTAGGAAATGAGCTAAATTTGGCCTCAGGGAAGGCTTTTTAGATAACATTGCACTGTTAATTATTTCTGGTTCCTTCGCTAAGGAGCCTTTAAAAAACTAAAGGATATATTTTATGGTATCAAGTTTGTAAAATATACACATTCCAAAGAGAAACTATAAATAGGACGCTTTTAAATCATCATTAAGGATGCATATTATCAGTCTTAAAATAGTCTTTATAAGCAAAACTAATAAACAGATAAACTAAAACATAGCAAGGTTGGGAAGCAAGGTGTGTACTAAACAAGGAAGAAAAAACAATGTCAGTGGGAAAACAGGAAAGCCCCCAAAGCTCGCCTATTTACAATTTGGGATGCGATCCAACCAAAAATTGAAATAAAACGAAACAAATAAAACAAACAAAAATCCCCACCAACTATAAAACAAGCACGCAACACATATAAGAAAGAAGCTTATTCCAGTGTTAGAGGTTTTCTATTTACAAATGACCCTCAAACAACATGGGTTTGAACTGCACGGGTCCACTCAGATGTGGATATTTTCAATAAATACTGTAAATGTATTTTCTCTTTCTTTATATACTATAAGTTATTTTCTTAGTAACATTTTCTTTTCTTCAGCTTACTTTATTATAAGAGTACAGTATAATGTAACACATATGTAAAATATGTGTTAATCAACTATTTATATTATCAGTAAGGATTCTGGTCAACAGTAGGCTATTTAGGGAATCAAAAACTATATATGGTTTTTGCTAACACCTAAGCTATTCAGGGGCAAATATATTCTCTACAAATCATTTCCACCCATATTTACTATTTATTTTCCATATGAGTTTTTAGCACTGTTAATATAAATAAAAAATCTAGAGCATCAGAGAAAATTTTATATCAGAAGTTAGAGGTAATTACATAATTATTATTAATTATATCTGTTGGAGAGGGAACACATTGGAGATTGACAGCATAAAAATTAGTAATACATTTGTCAATCTGATCTTCAATATATCAATTGAATTAATTTCTTTTTTTGAACAGTATTATTATTTTTATTTTTTAATCTTCACCGAGGACATGCTTCTATTGATTTCAGAGAGACGAAGAGAGTGGGGGGGAGAGGAAGAGAAAGGGAAACATCAATGTGAGAGAGAAACATCTATCAGTTGCAGCCTGTACACACCCTAACATAGGATCAAACCCTTAACCCAGATAGGTACCCTGACGGAGAATCGAACCCATGACCCTTCAGTGCACAGATGATGCTTAAACCAATTGAGTAACACCAGCCAGGGCTTAAACATTATTTTTAACAATATTATTAAAATTCTTCTGTAGAACTAGAATACATTACACCTTTTTAATTCATTTTCAGAATTTCTTGTCTTCCATAAATTATTATTGTCTTGGAAGTGAGAATACATAAATTCCAGCCTAGTTTTTCCAATAAATTAAAAATGTAACTTAGGCAAGTCACCCAAACTCTTTGGCCAATCATTTTCTCATCTTAAAGCAATATGATTATGCCCGGCCAGTGTGCTCAATAGTTGAGTATCGACCTATGAACCAGGAGGTCACGGTTTAATTCCCAGTCAGGGTACATGGCCAGGTTTCAGGCTCGATCCCCATTGTGGGGCATGCAGGAGGCAGCCAATCAATGACTCTCTCTCATCATTGATGTTTCTATCTCTCACTCCCTCTCATTTCCTCTCTGAAATCCATAAAAATATATTTTTTAAAAGGTGATTTTAAGATACTGCCATATAATCCCATTTTGAGTACTTGATATATTATTGCAGATACTGTGATACATCATGTATATATTCTGACTAAATCCTTACAACAATATTATAGAATTTTTATCCCCATTTTTCAGATAACAAAACTGAGTCCATGGGACCATTAAGTAATCTGCACAAAGGCATACATATGTGTACTGGTATTCATATCCTACTTTATCTCCTCTGCTATTTAGTACAGCATCTACATGGTTATAATATAACAACTAATATTCATGGAAGAGCTGACAACATGAATTAGACATCTTTATTGCTCACACAAGATAATTTGAAGGGTGTTAGAAGGAGTCGCCTCCCATTAGCCATTGCCTTCTATTTTTCTTCTGTCAACATTAAAGATGCATTACTTCGGTATTCCAGACATTACAATGGAAACTGAAATATGGCAGCATGATGTGACTCACTGAACGTTTAGCTGACAACAGATTCAGTCAGGATAAGAGAGGATATGCTTGAACAAAAATGTGAGCAAAAATTTAGAAAATACCCCAAAACAAATTCAATCTACTGTATGGATTTTCAACACTTGGCTGATAGAGGACCATTGCAGTTACTCTTTTTCAATATTTGAAAAAGCAAATCTGGAATTCCCGGTAGGAAGAAGTCTGAAGATTTCAAAGAATTTTCAGACTAAATACAATTGTTTAGAACTTCTGGTAGATAAATTAATAGAAACCTATCTAGCTTCTAAGAAATTATTTAAGGAAAAAAGTAAGCAATTCAGATGTTGAAAAGCTAGTAGATGTAGTTAGTTTTATTCCAGAAAAAGTTCTGAAAGGCACCAGCAACTACTCAGCTACTAGATGTTTCCTCTTTTTCAAACATAGTATCTTCAATGAAATAGATAGCAACCACAATAAAACAGACAGCTCCTACTGAGCTCGATCCATCTGCACACTTCACCCAGTAAGCCCCTCATACACAGTGTGAGTCTGTGTCTGGAGATGAAAGATCAGAAAGGAAATTTGACTTTATCCTGAGACTGAAATGGATCAAAAGGTTATTCGTATTCTTGACATTTAAGATTAGTCATCTGATACCCCTTGAACTTCTTCCACAAATGAACAAAGGTAGCCAACGTCTCAAGTTAGTAGCACTTCTTCCTGGAAAAATATTAATCAATAACAAAAATTCTAATTAGCTTGGCCAGAGTTTTTCTACTTCAGACACTGTGCTACCTGCTTTACAAAGCCTATCTTCTCTAAAACTTCAACAACCTCATTAGGTGGTCACTGCATATTACATATGAAGAAGCTGAGAATAAGAGAAAGCATGTGACATGGTTAAAACAATGCAGATATTAAACAGTGGATGGTTATTTGAAATTGGCTCTGAAGTTCAAAGCTTTCAATCTTAATTATTAAATAAGCAAACATTTTGAGTTTTATTGACAAGTGTCATTTTGATGAGACTTGTCCCATGATTTTCTGCATAGCCATTGTAGATAAACTTCTCTCTGTCCCTTTTTCTCAATAAATATTTAGAAATACATAGGAATGAATATGTATTTATTATCTAGAAATAAATATATGTATATATTTTTTCTAGAAATGAATAAAATAATCCCACATTGCCATCATTTATAAGCTAATACAAAGTAATTCTAAACCTGAAATTTAACATGGTGAAAGAAAAAAAACACAAAAATTAACCAAAAAAAAATCCTTGAGGTCAAAATCTCCTTGAATACTGCCCTAGTTGGTTTGGCTAGGTGGATAGAGCATTGGCTGGAGGACAGAAGTGTCCCAGGTTCAATTCCGGTCAAGGGCCACATGCCCGGGTTGCGGGGCGCGATCCTCAGTAGCGGGTGTGCAGGAGGCAGCCAATCCATGATCCTCTCTCATCATTTTTGTTTCTACCTCTTCCCCCCCTCCCATCCTCTCTGAAATCAATAAAAACACATTTTTAAAAATTTCCTTGAATACCTCATTTCAAATGTGCTATTTACTGAACAAGATTATGAAAGAAAATTCACCTTGTCTGCTGCTTTCTAAAAGCATTTATTAGGCCAAGATGGCGGCTGACATGCTCCTAAAGTGTTCTTATAAAACACGCAGCACGGGAAAACAGCTAAATCAACCGGTCCATAAAAACTGTTTCCACACATACAAGTCAAAAACCTGAATGTTGCGCATGCAATTGTCTGAAAGTGCAAGCTCAGGGCATAGTCCAAGTGGTAAGATGTTGATCAGTGTGGCCAATGAGATACTCCATAGTTATGAAGGAGTATTAAAAAACAAAGGAAACAAACAATTGGATTGTGATGCAGACAGGGAACTCATTATGCCTGGAAGGGTAAAAGTGAAATGGTGTAGAGCTCAATGCCAAGCAGGAAGAAGTAGGCAGCGCTATAGTACACTTGCAAGTGCCTGGACTGCAGGGGAGAGGGCTGTGCCCCCCTGGTTCTTCTTTAGTGCAGGGAAAGCATCAAGCCTCCGCCTGGGCTTTTTTGATCTTTTGGAGAATATGGTAGAGAACAATGTACATACTCACATACATGTGATATTTTATATAAACTCTGAGGTATCACAGGCCTGAGGACCCCTAAACAAATGGTCTTTCCCAGCTCTCTCATCCCTTCATTTTCCTCTTGCTAACATAAAAGAAGACATTTTTCACAGAATAACTAAGATTTGACCTGTTTCTTATGACTATGTCCAGAGTTTAGGTATCATGACTAAGTAGCTAAACAATGAAAATGACACTTTGGCACCATATTCAGGTTTAATTATAAAGGCAATGTTTATTAAAACACATTTTATTTTAAAAATTGAGCTATTAGCTGTTAATACATACATTTTGGGAGGACACCATGTATGTATTTGGGTATGATTATGCATGTAAATCAGCATATATTTTAACCACTGTCTTTTTCAACTGAAATACAGGTATTCGTGGATTTTACTTTCCTATCACTCTAACAGCAACCTTGTAAATTTCAGAGGCTCTATTTTCTCTTTCAGGAGAGTTCAAAGTGGCTAAATCTCTAGCTGCAGGCAGGCCTCATGCCTGCTGAACAATCCAAGTGCAACTGGCTCTGCTAATGTACTCCTGGACTGCCTGAAATCATATCACACCACTCTGGCCTGTTTGCAAGAAGAGATTATAAGAGAGAGAGAGGGAGGGGGGAGAGAGAGAGAGAGAGAGAGAGAGAGAGAGAGAGAGAGAGAGAGAGAGAGAGAGAGAGAGGTGCACCCTGTGTTTTAGAGGTCCTCGCTCAGGTCCTGCTTTCTGTATGCCCTTCCCCAAGGTCAAAATGTTCATGGGGCTAACCTGGATCTTAAACTACATTTCTAGACTATTCTTCAGATATTCAGAACGCAAATATCCCTGCCCACCTCAGGCTGTTTCCAGGTCCTACTTGGGCTTTTTCCTGAGGGCGACCAAGAGGTGGTTATTTCCTGGGATTGTGGATGGAGACTGAGCAGAGGCTTGGGTGTCCACCTGCACTGGGTTACCGCAGTGCAGAACAAAGGCTAGAGCGAGAATGGAAGCTGGACTGCCTGAAGGCTGGATGTTGAGCTCTGGTCAGCCCAACATTTCCATTTCGAAGGAAAACACTGTGATGTCTGAGGATTATTAATGTGAACCTAGATACCCAGGTGGTTGAAAAGGTAGACTTGTAAAGATAAATGTGTGTGTGTGTATATATATATATATATTATTGATTTTTTACAGAGAGGAAGGGAGAGAGATAGAGTTAGAAACATCGATGGGAGAGAAACATCGATCAGCTGCCTCCTGCACACCCCCTACTGGGGATGTGCCCGCAACCAAGGTACATGCCCTTGACTAGAATCGAACCTGGGACCTTTCAGTCCGCAGGCCGACGCTCTATCCACTGAGCCAAACCAGTTAGGGTGGAACATATATTTTTAAGTTAGTTTCCTTGACATATAACTTTTCAATATTTAGAACTAGGATATATGCTTCTACTTGTACCTATTCCCTGGCCCCATGATGCTGCAAATGAGTCTACCCATTGTCTTCCTCCAGGATGATCATTTCATACCCAACTCATAAACCAAATCACCTCATCTGAGACTCCTCAGGAGAGAGATAGTCTGTTTCTCTCTTTCCTGTTGTTCACACCTATTACACAGTGTACGCTCTGTGCCATAGGTCTTATTAACACACTCTGGTTTGTAAGTCAATTTAGTTTGGAAAAGTATTGTTATTACGTAGGTATATAAGGCCACCTTTAGAAGTAAAGACTAGAAATTGTCATAAACTAAAATTTTGTGGATGCCTCTTGAAGACTGAGGCTAAAGTAAGAAATAAAATGAAGTTTGGAAAATAATACAAAATTAAATATTTCAAGATATTGTCTCATTGCTTATCAGTCATCATTATTCAGAATTTTCAAATGATAAAATGTTTTGAGCAAAGTAATATCTTGTGATCACTTATGGCTAAGCTATGACTTGGGGACCTAAAATTCAATACATATAAGGGGTAAAGATTCAAAACAGAGAGAATGTATATAGATGTCAAATGCACTGCTCCTCAAGAAAAACACTTAGCCTTCTTTGTATATGAGGATCCAGGTTGTTGTTTTTTATTATGCTAATCTTCTTGAAAAGACCTTAATATCTATTCTTTCTGGATTGAGGACTTATTGATAATATTATCAGAAAAAGATAGGAGTGCTGCAAAATTAACGCAGCTGTCACACCTCACTGCCTATCTTTCTTTATACACTGAAACCATAAAAAATTATACAGCAGAACACCAAAGAAATGGTGTATGAGATATGCTAGTATAAAGTTGGTATAAATGAGAACACAATACATGTTTTTCATTATACATAGAAAAAATACTTTACATTTTCAGAATGGTTCTCAGGTTGTTGTTGATTTTGCATCCTAATAATTTTAGGATGTAAAAAATCAAGTAAAAAATAAAGTTCCTCAAACCTTGGAATGCAAGACAGTATATAAAGGTCCTTCAGGAAAAGAACAAAGGACAAAGTTAAAGAAAATAACTTGGTCTGATTTATTTATTAAGTATTGAGACTTAATACCTAAATGTTATCTCACTACCCATTCAAAACATCTATAGAAACTCTGTGCTTCAGAAATGAAAACACAAAATTACTTTGAATTACTATTTTCTACTTTATTTTCTAATCTTTCTCCAACTCTATTCCCCTAAAATAAGTTGATGTTTTGGATATTTTCTATTTTCAAATAGTAATGCATTTTTGAAGCTAAAATAATAATAAAACCCCCACTAGCATTTCTAGTCAGCCTGGGAACTCAAAATTAAATTAAATTCTGCACATTGCCACTATAAAATTTAGCACCAGAACTTTAAAAATGTGCTGATGATGCACAAAGGAAAATGAAAGCCATTTGGGGGTGGGGAAATAAATTAGCTCTCTGCAATGGGCAGACATAGTCCCCAAGCAATAGCCTTGAATCTATAAAGGATTTAGAGCCTGAAACCAGGAGAAGAGGTCATATTCTCTTTATATATTTTTCCAGTCTGAGTTCAGTTCGTACTTATCTGTTAATTTCATACTCCTCAATCTATTGACAATTTTTATTAAGACCAAATAAAGGAAAATGTGCATCTGGATTTCCGTGCCTACTGCATAGGCACAGACATGTTCTGCAAAGGATAAGCTAATTATTAATATTTCACTGCTCTGTTTTCACATTGATTTTGACTAAGGATATAATATGTTATATATCTAAATTCAATAATAGTCACTGAAAATATTTCAAGACACACAAATGAAATCTAACATAACTACTTAGGAATAATGAAATTCAATTTTCCATGCTACTCTTTGGTAAAATGTAAAATATAGCAGCAATTGATGGAAAGGCACACATGAGAGAAAAATAAAAGTTTTATTTTAAAGGTAATTGGAGAGAATGAAAAAGAGAGGGAACACAGGAAATAAGAAATCAAATTCTTACTTTCAAGGTAAAGAATCTCCATGTGAATCTTCATTGGTTGAGATTAGAGGTTAGTGATTATTTACTTCTAGAGGCCTGGTGCACGACATTCATGCACTGAGGGGGTGGGTGGGTCCCTCAGCCGGCTTGTGCCCTCTCGCAGGGCGCAGGCCTAAGCTGGCAGGCGGACATCTCCCAAGGGGTCCTTAGTGCTGCTGCAGAGGCAGGAGAGGCTCCCACCACCACTGCTGCACTCACCAGCCATGAGCCCACTGGCAAGCCTGGTTTCTGGCTGAGTGGTGCTCCCCCTGTGGGAATGCACTGACCATCAGGAGGCAGCTCCTGTGCTGAGTGTCTGCCCCCTGGTGGTCAGTGCACGTCATAGCGATTGGTCGTTCCACTGTTCGGTCAATTTGCATATTAGCCTTTTATTATATAGGATTTCCAAGTACTTGGTGCATCCCAATAAGGGTTCATTAAAATACTTGCTTAGGCACTTAGATGTATTATACAGAGACCAAAAGAAAAAAAAAAGTGACTTTCAATTATTAATCCATCCACCTATGTGACTGTGTGTCTAACCATCTGTTACTCTTCAAACTTCCATTGTCTCAGAATGTTTCCAGAGTAGAAAGATGATTATTTTGTTTATTTTTCATAGTAAGAGCTATAAGCTGATCTTAGTTGCTGTTTCTCTGCCATGTACAGGATACTCTGATCAATAACAGTTATTGTGCCAAGAGCTGAAGCATGATGTAGTTCCAGATCTATGTAAATACCACACTCATAGTGTTATGAATTGTTGTTTCCCTGGAGAATAAAAGACAGGATAATTTTTTATCTTAAGCAAGTCACTTAATTTTCTATGCCTCAGTTTCCTTTTTCTGTTAAAAAAGGTTAGTTGTAGTATCTGCCCTTAATGTCATTGCTAGGATAAATGATATCATACATACAAAGTCCCTAGAAGAGAGTTTGGCATCGGTTAAATGTTCAATAATTTTTAGCCATTGTTTTTATTACCTTAATTCATATTTATAGTTTAGTCCATCATAGTCACTCCTTGTAGTCACAATCACAATGGCCTCAAGGAATAAAAACTCAATTACTTTCAGGTGTGTAAATTATTACCAAGTCAAGGTTTCTGGTCCACAGAGCATCTTGCCAAATTTTGTTGTATCTCTACTTGTTCAAACCCACTGAAGACCACCAAGGACACATTGGAAGCAAGGTAGTTTAATTAGCTTTTTTTTTTTTTTTTTTAGCAAGATAGAAAGAAGCATAGTAGAACCATAAGCTTCTCTAAAGAGGAGAGTTAAGAAAGTAAACTTCACTTAAGAACAAGATCTCATGCTAAATTACTGTGAGGTTGTTTTGGCTGAGGTCTTATCTATAAACATACGAATTAAAAAGAGGTTTGTACTTGATGTGTCTTGCATGTTCTGGTTTGGTACAGTTGATCTACTGTGTGACTCAGTAATCTATCCTATATAATAAAACCCTAATATGCAAATCGACTGAACGGTGGAACGACCGGTCGCTATCGCGCACACTGACCACCAGGGCACAGACACTCAACGCAGGAGCTGTCCCTTGGAGGTCCGTGCGCTCCTCCAGGGGGAGCACCATTCAGCCAGAAGCCGGGCTCATGGCTGGTGAGCGCAGCAACAATGGCGGGAGCCTCTTCTACCTCCACTGCAGGTGGCCAGTAAGGAGCGAGGGGTCCCAGACTGCGAGAGCCCCAGACTGCAAGAGGGATGTCTGCCTGCCGGCTTAGGCCCGATCCGCAAGGGGTCCCAGACTGAGAGAGGGTGCAATCCAGGCTGAGGGACCCCCCCAAGTGCACAATTTTCATGCACCAGACCTCTAGCATATATATAAAAGCCTAAGTGATCGAATGACTGAATGACTGGCCAACCTCCCGCGGTCTCTCCTACTGGCCTGCTGGCACCAATAGCCCTGATTGGCCCCGATCGGGACTGGGTGAGATTGCCACGATTGGCCCCAATTGCCAGCCAGGCTGAGGGACCCCACCCATGCATGAATTTGTGCACCAGGCCTCTAGTGCTTTATAATTTGTGGTTTGTATTCAATTCTAAGTTCCCCCATCAGAGCCCATCTGCTGGCCGGGTCATTTTTCACAACATTAGCAATCAGTTTGCAGACTTCCAGTAGTTCTGATGAGAAATAATTGTGGATTATAAAAGGGTATTATAAATGGAAATGAAAATAAATAAGTGAACTTGAGGAATATTAATGAGGAATATTAATATTATCAGATTTGGGATTAATGAGATGCCAGGAGGTAAAGGAAAAAGAGATATCAAGGATACCTGCTAGATATCTATACCTATAAAAGTTTTTGGCAAATGTACATCTACACAGATAGAGCAAAATACATATCTACCACAACAGGTACAATGGTACCAGTATTCAACTAACATATTAATATTAAACTGAATAGAAAATCAAATGATTATATAAATTATGACATGCTCCATAAAATATCCTTCATATTCTTAACATGATGAAATTTTAAGCAAGATAATTAATGAAGAACAATCATAATGAGTTATTTTTTTATCCATTCCGTTGAGAAACTGCATTTATTTTACTACAATCTTAGATTTTCAGACTAATATTTTATTTTGTCTTTGACGCTATGGTCTGAGCACAAATGTATTCTTTTAACATTTAGCAATTCCATTGAATTTGATTATTTTGGTGACACAGATTTTAATAACTCATTGATTTTATTCATGTAAAAATGATTCCTCTTCATTGAGTAGCATCTCTGCCTCTGTCTCATCCCTAATATCCGTGTGTTCTCACACAAGAGAACACTTCTAAATAATGCTCAGCATCTGGCCTGTGTTCCCTAATATTCACATAAGCACAGAACAGTAGTTCCTGATGTAAGCATTAGGAAAGCAATAGAAGAGCATGAAATGAAGTTTGAAATTAGAGCTCTATTAGAAGTTCCACCTAAAATATAAAAAATAAGTATACAAGGACATTGGCTTATAAGCTACTTAAAAAACCCTGCTGGTGTAGAGCTTGTGTGAAATCTGCCTCCCGGGGACAGCTTAGATTATACTAGTATTTGTGCTTTCCTTATCCAATCAAGTAATTAAAGAAACAAACAATGTAGGCCTTACAATACAAGCTGGGAAGGGAAAAACAAAGTCGGACTCTTTTCCCATATATGCAACCCATCTTGATAGTGATTACTTTATGAATGGGCTCTGGCTAAAGAGACAGTGTGAGAAATATATATGATAAAGAGATATTCTAGGAAATTCCTTCATTTGTAGAAAGACCTGAGAGGAGAAAATTCCCTTTCCTGGTTTTGGCCTCTATGTGATGCTGGGAACCGAGAAATCATCTTAAGACCAGCATGGTAAGTTATGCTAACAGTACAGGAACAACCCATTTCTACAAATGTCAAAGCAGAAAAAAAAATGCAAAACCTGCCATTTATATCAGTGAAGTACATAGAAGACTTCAAGCATATTTGATTTATTTTACTCTTAATCTGGGTGGTAAGTACATGAGTATTCTTTTTTATTTTTCTATTTTAGTTTGAAGCAAGAAATGGGTGCCATCAGATATTCTGAAAATAAACCTTTTCAAATGTTGACAAAGTGAAATAATGTGATAGCATAAACATAAAAAATTAGAATTTATAGATCATTAGTGCTAATAGACACAAGTTCATGTAAAGCCAGAGTCTCTGACCCAATATGTGAAAAATAAATGAAAAAGAAATATGTAACCCAAAATGGAGTTTCTGCATCGTTATGCTGGGCTCTCAAAGCAGTAATTCTATGGAGACAATGAGATGGACAGATTGTCTTTTGAACTGAGGTAGCAACACAAATTTATGATATGACCAACATATCATCAGGTTAAAAGCCATATTTCATGTTATCATCCAAAAAAATCACATTCCAGTTTTGCATGATGCTGCCTTCTGTGGACCACAGCCTCTGGCTATAGGTTGTGGAGTCTCATGGGCAACGACTAGAAAGAGTGTTCAGCGAGTTTTACAAATAATAGGTGATCTATCATCTTGTGTCCTGATTGGTTGTTTTCTAAAATTTTGGATATTATTTTTAAAATTTGGAACTCAATGTGGCCCCCACAGGACTACATTTATTTAGCTTCCAGATGGTAAGATAATGGAGAGGAAAAGATGGCCCTATAAAACATACAGATGTCCTGTAAATCTACAGGACAATGTACATCCTCATTACTGGTTTATTCATCCAGACAAAAGGCATCACACTCTAAACAAGATGAAGAGATTTGCTTTTGCTAGTGAAAGCAGTTAATGAGAGGAAATGTTTTACTTCCTCCTGAGAATTAAATATATGGAGATACATTTCTCACAATGGGATTTCCTTTTGAGAACCACATAATTAAGGTGGATTATGAATGGAGATTATTAAGTAAATCTACTCTCGTGTAACAAACTGAATCTAAAATAAGCACCCGATATTCCAAGTATTTTTTTCCTTTATTCATAATAAATTACACCTTAAAAATTACATTATGTGTTTTTAATGAAATTATTTCTTAATAATTCTGCTAGCCAATATCTTTCTTTACACAAAGACTTGAACTTGGTGTCATTATCAATTGAAACTGTCAAAGGTTTAACTGAAAACAGCATATTTATACACTATCTCATGAAAAATACTAGTCTAAATCAGTCTGAAACAAATAAACTGTTAATATTTTGTAGATATATTATATATATATATATACTAGAGGCCCGGTGCACGAAATTCGTGCACAGGGGGGAGCGGGGAGTGTGTCCCTCAGCCTGGCCTGCACCCTCTCCAATCTGGGACCCCTCATGGGATAACCAGCAGTTGGACATCCTTCTCACAATTCAGAACTGCTGGCTCCTAACCGCTCACCTGCCTGCCTGATTGCCCCTAACTGCTTCTGCCTACCAGCCTGATTGTCCCTAACTGCTCCCCTGCTGGCATGATTGCCCCTAACTACCTCTGCCTCGGCCCACACCTGGTACCCAGGATTCCCTCCTCCAGCTGACCACAGGCACCCAGGATCTGGGCTTCCCTCCCTCTGGTCAGCCATAGGCGCCCAGGCTGGCTGCAGCCTTAGGGGATGGTGGACAGGGGGCTTCGTCTGTGCTGCAGATGCAAGTGCTGGCGCCCAGGACTGCAGGGTGGGCGGCTTCTTTGTCTCCCAGGCCACAGCCAGCCTCAGGTACTGGGGCCCGGTTTCTCCATCTCCCCCAGGACGTGGGGCGGGTGGACATGGGGTGGGCAGCTTCTCCAGCTGGCTGTAGCCTGGGATCATAGGGCAAGCGGCTTCTTCGTCTCCCAGATCGCATCCACCCTCAGGTACTGGCACCCGGTTTCTTGTCTCCCCCAGGACGTGGGGAGGGCGGCTTCTCCAGCTGGCTGCGGCTTGGGATCACGGGGCAGGCGGCTTCTTCATCTCCCAGGTCGCAGCCAGCCACAGGCGCTGAGGCCCGGTTTCTCATTCTCCCCCAGGAGGTGGGGCAGGCGGACCTGAGGTTTCTGCTGCTGGCTGCAGCCTGGTATCACAGGGCAGGTGGCTTCTTCATCTCCCGGGCTGCAGCCAGCCTCAGGCACTGGCACCTGGTTTCTTGTCTCCCCCAGGATGTGGGGTGAACTGCTTCTCCAGCTGGCTGAGGCCTGAGATCACGGGGCAGGCAGCTTCTTGGTCTCCGTGGCTGCAGCCAGCCTCAGGTGCTGGGGCCCGGTTTCTCCGTCTCCCCAGGACATGGGGCGGGCGGACCTGAGGCTTCTGAGGCTGGCTGCAGCCTGGGATCATGGGGTGGGCAGCTTCTTCCTCTCCCGGCCGCACCCAGCCTCAGACGCAGGGCCCGGTTTCTCCGTCTTCCCAGGACGTGGGGCAGGTGGATGTGAGGCAGGTGGACCTAAGGCTTCTGAGGCTGGCTGAGGCCTGGGATCATGGGGCAGGTGGCTTCTTGGTCTCCGTGGCTGCAGCCAGCCTCAGGCGCTGGGGCCAGGTTTCTCCGTCTCCCCAGGACGTTGGGCAGGCGGACCTGAGGCTTCTGAGGCTGGCTGCAGCCTGGGATCATGGGGCAGGTGGCTTCTTGGTCTCCATGGCTGCAGCCAGCCTCAGGCGCTGGGGCCCGGTTTCTCCGTCTCCCCAGGACATTGGGCAGGCGGACCTGAGGCTTCTGAGGCTGGCTGCAGCCAGGGATCATGGGGCAGGCGGCTTCTTCGTCTCCGTGGCTGCAGCCAGCCTCAGGCGCTGGTGCCTGACTTCTCTGACTCCCAGAGACCGGAGAGGCTGGGGGGGCGGGGCTGCCGCCATGTTTTCAGTTTAATTGCATACTCACTCAGATTGGATGGTGGGTGTGGCTGGGGCATGGCTGGTGGGCGTGGCTTGTGAGTGTAGCGGAGTGATGATTTGCATATTACTCTATTATATTATAGGATATATATATATATATATATATATATATATATATGTACCTGAAATACATGTACTTATGTGTGAGTATATATAATACTTTGGTTTACATATTTCTTGGTATTAGAATCCTAAGCACGAATTTATGCTTAAATTATTCTACTCTAGTGTTATTTCACGTCACAGCTACATTTTTCAAAATGATTTTATTTTGCATTTTTATGGTTCCCAATTGCTTGTTTTTCATATCCATCAATTCTTGTTTTGCTGCTTTGTTTTTCATTTTGCAATTCTTATTCCTGCTTATCCACAGAATTATTTCTCTTATTTTTAGAGCTTTTTAAACAATTATTTCAAACATATTTTAAAATTTTTACTATTATTTTCATCTTCGAGAGTAAATTATTTTCCAGAATGTTATTGTATAAGTTCCTTTGTTTCTCCTGTATTTGAAATTGTTGGTTCCCAGGCTCCACCTTGGTCTTGAGGTTCACTCAGCCTTCCCCTTCTATTGGTAGTTGGCAGCTTCCTCTACCTGCTGGTCTCACACTGAGGGCTCAGGAAGCCTATCCCAATGCAATAGTGGCCAGGCAGGCTTCTTGGGCAAACAACTTAAGTCAGACAGGGCCACTCACTCAGAAGGGCCCCTCCCTTGGCTTAATGCTCTGCTCTCCCAGTCTTAAAGTTTTTAATAATTTTATCTAAGACATGTGAACCAAGGAACTCATCATATCCTTTCTTAGTCAGATGTTACTTGTCTGTATTAGCTAATTAGTTGAAAATGAAGACAGAAGGAAAAGAAAGATAAGACCACTTTTAGTTCCTTTTTCCTTTAGTCCTTCCTTGCCTATTAGTTAGTGAAGACAAAATGCATGCACAGTGGTAGGCTAAATATAATCATTGAATTAGTTTTGTACAGCATTTCCCTGTTGGTAATAAATATAAAATGCATGGACATATATAATATGAATTGGGTAATTTTTGCAAATGCTTTTATATTTTCATTTAAACTATCATTGCACTGTACAAACATAAATATAAAAATGTATTCCCAAAATTTAGATTTTTAGTTTTTCTTTAATCAATATTTTAAATCCAAAATAAAAATAAGTTGAGCCCACCAACGTGGCTCAGTGGTTGAGCATCAACCTATGAACCAGGAGGTCATGGTTCGATTCCCAGTCATAGCACATGTTGTGGTTGCAGGCTCGATCCCCAGTGTAAGGCATGCAGGAGGCAGCCGATCAATGATTTCCTCTCATCATTGATGTTTTCCATCTCTCTCTCCCTCTCTGAAATCAATAAAAATATCTTATAAAAAATAAGTTGAGAGACAGACCATAGATGAAAGAAAAAGATTTGTATTTGAATACATTTAAGAACATGTTTTTCTTGTGCTTTGAACTAGGGGCCCAGATTCTCTCATTCTGCTCCCAGGGGTGCAAATTATATAGTCAGCCCTGGATACAGGGTTAAGGAAAAAGCCAATATTTGAGCAAATGGGCACTTTAGCCCACACTATTGTTTGGAAGCTATCCTGGCTGCAGCTTCAAGCTGTGAGCCTGAATCCCATTTCAGGAAGTGAGCCAAGGTATGTCTGCCATGTACAGTGAGGCACTTCTATTCTACAGCAGCTCACAGGAGTTGCTCTTACTTGTGAACAGAAATCTTAAAAATCAGGGATTAGTGCTTGTCCTATATAATAAAAGGTTAATATGCAAATCGACCAAACTGCGGAATGACCAGTCGCTATGACACACACTGATCACCAGGGGGCAGGCGCTCAACGCGGGAGGAGCACCACTCAGCCAGAAGCCCTGAGCAGGGCTCACGGCTGGCGAGTGCAGTGGTGGTGGCGGGAGCCTCTCCTGCCGCCATGGCATCACTAACGATGTCCGACTGACAGCTTAGCCCACTCCCTGCCCCCAAGGGCTCCCAGACTGCGATAGGGCACAGGCCAGGCTGAAGGAACCCCCCTCCCAAGTGCATGAATTTCATGCACCGGGCCTCTAGTCTAATCTAATAATAGACAAATATGCAAATTGACCGCACCTTCGCTACGCCCAAGCCACGCCCACCAGCCAAGCCACGCCCACCAGCCAATCAGGACGAATATGCAAATTATCCCAACAAAGATGGCGGCTAATTTGCATACCACGACAGCGTAGAAAGAAGCCAAGCGCTTCAGAAGGGAGCAAAGCTGCAGAGAAGCAAGCAAGCCGGGGGAAGGAGAAGGGAGGAGTGGAGGCGGGGCCGGGGGAGAAGGAAGTTGAGCAGGCGGGGCCGGGGGAGAAGGGGCGGGGCCGGGGGAGAAGGGAGGAGCATAGGCGGGGCCAGGGGAGAAGGGAGGAGCGGAGGTGGGGCCAGGGGAGAAGGAAGGAGCGGAGGCGGGGCCGGGGGAGAAGGGAGGAGCGGAGGCGGGGCCGGGGGAGAAGGGAGGAGCGGAGGCGGGGCCGGGGAAGAAGGGAGGAGCGGAGGCGGGGCCGGGGGATAAGGGAGGAGCGGAGGCGGGGCCGGGGGAGAAGGGAAAAGCAGGCGGGCTGGCAGAGAAGGCAGGGCTGGGGGAGAAGGGAGGAGCGGAGGCGGGACCAGGGGAGAAGGAAGGAGAGCCGGCTGGTGGAGAAGTTAGAAAAGCAGGGGGGCTGGCGGAGAACGCGGGCGGGGGACAAGGGAGGAGAGCAGGCAGGGTGGGGTAGAGTGCAGCAGGAAACCCTATTGCAGGATTTTTCCTGCAACGGGAACGCTAGTATTGATATAATGTTCCATACCTGAGAGGTAGCTTCTCCATATTACAGATTAAAGAAATGACTGCAGCTTTAGCATTTTGTATCTTTTTTAAACTTTTATTGTTGACACTTTTACATATGTCCCCATTTCCCTCCAGTTTTTCCCACCTCCATCCAGCCCCCAGCCCCCTTCCCTCTGGCCATCACCACACTGCTGTCTGTGTCTATGGGATATGCATAGATGTTCTTTGGTGAATCCCTTCACCTTCTTCCATCCAACCCATCCCCTCCCGTCTGACAGCTGTCAGTCTGCTGCATGTATCCATGCCTCTGTTTCTATTTTGTTCATTAGATTTCACATATAAGTGAGATCCTATGGTATTTGTCTTCCTCTGTCTGGGGTATTTCACTTAGCATAAGTTTCTGGTCCATGGAGATACTTATCTTGTTTTGTTTATATCTCCCTTTAAAATGTTACATATTCATATTTTGCCTGTCAGTGCTCTGTATTTGGATCAGAGTTGTGGGCAGATGTGTCAACAAAAGCACTCACTGTTTTAGATACAGATGTAAAGAAATATAGATTATACATTAGATGTTATAGCTACTATTTTTAAAATATGAAATTATGTATTAAGAAGGGGGAAATAAATGATTTCATTTCCAAATATCTATTGTATCAAAATGATTCATCCCAACTACCTTCCCTTTAAGTGATGATAGAAAAGCTCACTTCTATAATAAGCATTCACATGAGCACTATGCTACATGTCTGATGGTTACTAATGTTGAAGGGCTGTTTCTCTTCTTTGCTAGATCTTTTTAATTCGCGTTTATGTTGCCATCGATGATTATTAGATTTAACAAAAAAAACTCTTTTTACTTATTTAATTCTGTCTCATGTCTATCAGAAGGTGATGCTGTAAATAGGGTATTTACTTGACAGTCTCTCAAACTGGAAACAAAGCAAGCAAAATGGGTACAAGCCATCTAGGAGACTCCATCAAAGTTACTTATCACATGCAAAGGCATTATTACTATTCCATTTCAGCTATGGAAATTTAAAAAAACAGCCAGCATATTCTGAAAACTGTAGTCTTCTATAATCATGATTTATCTGTGAACCAGTCACAGAGCCGAACACAAAGAAAATTATTCCTGCCTTCTGCAACGTGGGAGGTAGAGATTTAGGGTATAAACATATTTCCTCTGTTTCACAGCTTCCAATGATGTGTCAATTTGGTGCCTTCAATACTATATTTTTGGATCCTAAACCCAGGTATAAAAATAGAAGCTCTCTGTTTGATATCATGTCCACTGCCAGGAATGCTGAAAGTCTTTCCCAGTGTAACTTGCCCTGTATCAAGATAAACAGATCGGAAATGGTAGAGCCTATTCATTTTCCAGCCCAAAACTGCAATTGCCACTTGGCTTTCTATCCAAGCATGGCAAGGAAGTACCTGTTACCACCAACATTATTTTGTCAGGGGGCAGACGCTCAACGCAGATGCAAAATCACTGTGGTTGCATTCTGGCAGCTACATCAAGCAGCTGACTCCAAGACTAACTCATGTCTTTCCAAAGCATTATTATTCTTCCTTCTCTACCTGACAAATTTTAAGAAAGGTAGAAGAGGAAGGAAATCTTTGCTCTCTGTAGACTTATATACATCAAAGGATCAACTTCTGACCGCTTTTATAAGAAATTTGTGTCTTAGTGGGTCAGGATGCTCTATCAAATGGGCCTCTTTAAAAATCTTTATTAGTTATACCTACTTGGAGAGATCTAACTTGAACCTTATTAGGTCAACAAAAGGATTAGAAGGCAAGCATACAGACATGAAACAGAAATGGAAAACATGAAAACAATTATGTTAAAATTAGATTTTAAAGTTCATGATCTTTATTTTTACAATCAAGTAAGTGTGTGTTTCTGTAATTTACCATCTAAGTAGCATTCCATTTGCATAGCATCCTTTACGTCACAGTGCTTTTCGTTGTTTTTGTAGGCAGTCCTGCATTCAAATCCTGACATGGGTTCTCACTAATGGAATGATAGTAATTATATTCTCTTTCTCAAACTTATATATTCATCTATAAAATGGGGATAATAGCTTACATCATATAGTTATTCTAAGGATTTGATGAAATGAGATGCTAGTGATTTGCCCACCTTAGTTTGCATACGTGTTTAACTGCAGCTTATACAGACCACAGTTCAATAGACTCTAATTCAGAATGTCTTGGTTGTGCACAAGAATATGTATTTTAAACATGAACCACAGTGATTTTGATTTAAGTGGTCAGTGGCTACTAAAGAATCATCAATATATGTAAATTTAGTAGTACAATGTTGTGGAGAGCTGCTACAGTGTTTGGACAGGTTCAAGCCTCAGACTAATGAGAGGGCAAGGTCCTCTCATGGCAAAGCCACATGCAAGTCCCAGCTTGGAGGGCAAAGCCCTCCCAGCACAATTATAGCCAAAGGCTATAGTTGTAAGCTTGACCTTATGGTCTGAACCTATGGTCTCATGTGGCTAAGTGAGGTAGACTGCAGCAGGTACAGCAAGTGCTGCCAAAACAAAGCTTGATAGAGTTCAGGTGCATGTAACTGAGTAGATTCGAAACCCATGAGAACATTGTAAACATCTTGACCACGCCCTTACTTTGCCTCATGGAATCTGGCTATAAAATAAAAACTCGGCTTGCAGGCTGTGGCACTGTCTCTCCATCCAAGAGCAGTGTCCCACCTAGCCCCAGCTTTATTCTCTTGTCCATCTTCTTTAATCCTTCACTGCCCTCCACCCGCCTCAGGTTCACCTCCAACTGTGCTGAGCACGGCTCACAATGTTATACATAGGTTAAGGATTTTGCTGGTTCTAGGAATTTAGATAACATGGAGTTAGAACAAGTGTGAGATACTGGTGTTATCTACAGATCCCCCCTCACTAGGGTGCTGTTCAGCCCTTCACTAGATGTAACTAGAGTGGTGACTTTTGCTTAAAACCAGTCCATATGCACTTATCCTTATCACTGTGCTGAGTCTCAGAACATACACTCATTCTGAGTCTTCTATTGGGTCAGTCTTTCTTATATAAATGTAGATAATCACACAAAATGCTGAAATCTCATTCTCTCCACTGGAAATTGCTCAAATTTCTGTTTACTGTTCTGCATTTAACTTACACAAGTCTAAGTGCCACAGGAACTGATGGCAGCGCCCTCTCCTGGCTGTCTCCCTGCAGGGCCTGAGGAAGGCATTTATCCTTTGCCTCTTCTCTTGTCCCATCATTCAAATGTTCTTCTAGCAACATCTTGATGAAAAAAGAAAGTCTGCTCCGGGAATTAAAGTATACCAAACTGGAATGCTGACAGAGGCCATGCAATTGACCAACAGCTTGTTACATTTATGAAATGGCCATAAAATACAATATGAACTAAATTAATAAACAAGCTTTTAGACTGACAGTATCCTAATCCTTCTCTACCTGTGAACTGGAATAGCAGTGGGAATCTTAAGAATTGGTTTGATTTCAAACAGCCACCTTAATAAGACTATCATAAAATGTAAATAAAATAGGATACTAGCAATATTAAGTGGTTTGTAAAGAATCACCTTTCAATCCTTCTTTTTCTGCTGCTATGAAAGCCAATGAACAGAGACTAATTTCTACAATCAGGCACTGAAACGTAAGGAATTCCTTATTAAAATGCAAATAAGTTATATAATTACAACAAACTTCCTTGTTGGAAAATTCACTTCAACAAATTGATGTTGCAGATTAAAGTTTTACAACACAGAAGGGGAACATAGGAAGGGGTGCTTCCCAGGCATTGGCAGAATGCCTCAGGATGGCAAGGGTTTGTCATCACAAGGGAACATGTCTCACGCACCAAAATCAGAAAGGTGAGGATAAAGAAGAAAGGTGGACAGAATTGAATCAATTACTTCACAATTTTTCTCAGGGTTTCCCTGTCCCTAACTAGATTTGAGAGGCAGATTTGAGTCTGTGCTACACCTTGGAACAGGCGAGAGGAATGAGTGCTATTCTGTATCCTCACCTTTGAGCAGAAAGTGTGAGAACAATATCCTCTGACTCAAATCCTAAGCACTGTGAATGAAGAAATTATATTATTTCATAGTGATGGCTAAACTTCTAAATAAAGTATATGATCTGTGTTTTTTATACTTTTAAGTAGGAAAAAATGAAAATAATGATTTCTACCAGAAATGGGTGGATTTGTGTGCTAAAATATTTTTACAAGTTAGTTTCTGAGGTATGTCATCTCAGTTTTCACTCTGCCTAATTCTTAGTGAAATCACCTTCCCACAAAGTGCAGAACTGTTTAAATCAGGAGTAGGCAAATATGAACCTGCTAAACCTGGCCATCACCTGTGTTTGTAAATCATATTTTACTGGACCACAGCCAACTTGCTGGCTGCCTCCCAGCAACAATGGTAGAGTGAGGTCTTCAACCAGTGTGACAGACCAAAGGCCTGCAAAGCCTACAATATTTGCTATCTGGCCCTTTAAAGATATAGTTTAATGACCTCTGGTTTTAAAATAGTGTCTCTTCTTTAAAAATCTCAAAGCCTGAGTATCTTCTTTTTACTTTACCCATCACCATTTATCCCCTCTATGAAGCCTGAGTGTCTTTTAAACATGAAGCCCTAGTAGGAGAACACAGCCATTGGGCTAACACATGGATCATAGCATAAAAATTATCCTGAAAACCCAATTTTTTCTTGTTAAATATAATTTTGGTATATGGTGATTTCCTTTATAAAAAAAGTATCATGAGATTAACAAATGGCCTTCACAGATTTCTCAAATGCATTTAAAATATAATTATATATACTTATTTTTCAGGGACACAATACTTCCTCTATCTCACTAAATGCATCATACAGAAATGACATGTAATTAAACATTTAAAATGAATATTGATATAAGCCATTGAGCTCTACTATAAGAGTTTTGGGCCAAAGTATTAATGGAATAGGTCAAGGCTAGAATCAGGACTAAAGAATGTGATTGAGCCCTGACTGGTTTGGCTCAGTGGATAGAGCATCGGCCTGTGGACTGAAGGGTCCCAGGTTCGATTCCGGTCAAGGGCATGTACCTTGGTTGCGGGCACATCCCCAGTGGGGGGTGTGCAGGAGGCAGCTGATTGATGTTTCTCTCTATCCCTCTTCCTTCCTCTCTGTAAAAAATCAATAAAATATATTTAAATAAAAAAGAATGTGATTGAATAATGGTGCTGACCCCCAAGGAAAGTGATTTGTGTTCAAAACAATAGGGCCATAGAGCATGTTTCATGCAATCTAGGCTGACACTATTATATAAAGAATCAGGTCTGATAGATAGGTGTGCCACTCACAGTTAATATGTGTAATCAGGAAGACAGCCCAGTCCTGGTTCCTGGGAACTGAACTCCAGTTTGAAACAAGTAACATCAACAGTAGCAGGATCCACCTCTGTTCTGTGTAATCCTGGGTATTATTATTTTATCCAACCTCTTGCCATGATTTATTCCATGCTCTTGACTATATTTGTTCTTGAGAGATAAGACTAAAAAACCTTAGGTCATCACAACCAAATTTACATAAATGGGTGTTCAGCCTCATTTGATAACCACAGGCTTTTATCAAGTCCCAGGAAGCAGCCTTCCACCTTCATTTTTGGAGGAAGATAAAAGTTCACAAGGCTGGGAATTGCGAAAACTTCGACTGGACTCTTAATCCAGTTATTTCTTTGCTGTCACTGACAGGTATTTTTTTGTGAACTTTTATGAGCCTGAATTCCCTCCTAGGTAATCTAAAATGAGAACACAATTATGTATCTCATAAGATAATATATAGGGTCAACAAGAAAAGTGTGTGAAATTGCTTTGTCTGTAAGAGAGCAGCTTTCAAATGTATAATTTTTTTCTACATATGTTCTTACTGCTATTGTGATAGTAAAAATTTTCCCCTAAATCTGAGCTAATAAAATCTGTGAACAAGAGATGTCAAATTTTTTTTCATGGACCTTAATAAATGTTTTATTTTCTATTAAATTAAATGTTTAACATATTTTATTTTTATGTGCAAACTTACCCATTTGCCTTTTACAGTGTTTGTGTGTGATTGAAGAGGAGTAAGGGGTGACTTGGTGGATGGTATATTACAAATGGGGACAGGGGAACTTAATGTCCTTCCCACCTTCTGGGTCCAGGGCCCAGCACTGGGCTTAAGCATGCTTATTTGTGAGTGCCTGCACCTGCTGTCTTAACTGCCCTGAACATCTGCTTAATGCAAGAGTTGCTTTTGACTGATTAGTCCTTCATGATGCCACACCACAGAGAAAAGACAATATCTGAATCAGAAATATCACCAATTTATATATCAAGTTAAGATCCTGAACTGAAACAGGGCTGAAGAATGCAAGGCGTTTGAGGGAGATGGGGTGGAAAATAGGAAAGTCTTACAAAAGACACAGGAAGGTGAAAAGTAAAGAAATGAAAGCAGTTCTGAGGATAGCTCAATCAATACTGAATATCCCCCAAGATGTTTCTTTTATATAGAGGCTACCTCACTTAGCACAGGAGGAAGTGGACTCTTGAAAGGGGTTGAACAGGGTCAGGGAGACAGTACCTAAGAGACTCACTTAGCAGACCAAATAGACCTCTCAGGCCACCTTGCCCCACAGGACTGTTCATGGAGAAAGCTGTCTGCCTTACATATTAAATAAAGCCAGGCTTCTTAGCAGTCAGCAGATGCTTTGATTAAACTCACTTACTAAGAGAAGTTTAAACATACCTAGCTGCCCTGAGCACAACACGGGAACACAGGGAGAGCTCTGTTTCTTTTAGGGCCAAACTCTACAGGAGGATGTCTGATCATTAAAATTTGAAAAACAAAAGTGATGGCTTTTTTGGGGGGTGGGGGTGGGGGGATGAGACTCAAAAGCTGCCTGTGAGCTATAAATAAGACCATTTGATTATTTATTTATAGCTATACTTCTATTTATAGCCATGATTCTATTCCACCAAAACAGATGTCCTTAAAATCATTTATTACAGAGTAAAGAGGCATGATTTTATATATCTCTATATATACAAAGGGTATATATTACAAATATATTAATATATTACATATATACTACTAAGGATAAGCATTTATTTATTTCAAAATTGGCTTGCTTTTTCATAAAGATCAAATTCTTTATAGAGCAGGGCCTAAAACATATAAACTACAATGAGGATCTTGATGTTAGAATGACAATAATAGTCACATCCATTTATTTCCTATGTGCCCATCATATTAAAAACAATGATCTAAATTGACACTTCCAAATACTCAATGAAATATGTGATAGTTTTAGCTAATGAATAAAGAAAATTAAGTAAGCCTGGATTCCCTACACAATCTTATATCTTAAATCCCACTCTCTGGAAACTATAACTGGGGGTAAATAATGGAATGAATTAATCGAAGTTAATGCTCACATAACCATATTCAAATACCTAAAGAGAGGCTAACTTAAGGGCTCCGTCCAGGTGCTGCTGAGCAAGAGTTCCTGAGAAGCAGGCGCACAAGTCGCTCAGATCTAACCATTTTAAACCCAGCGATCTTTCCTTAAAGCTCAACTATCAATAACAGGCAATGGTCAGAAAGCAAAACAACCTCCTTTCCAAAAGTAAAACTTTCTATTCTATAGCTATGGAAGAAACAAGCTTAATTACTCCCTAGTTATGAAGAATTCATGTTATGTTTATCTTCTGGAAATATTATTTCCTCAAGTCTTGAGGCAACTCTCACATTTGTCTTTGCAAATAGCTTTGGTATTTCAAATACTTCAATTTTAGGTAAAATTTATTTACATAACTTTATTAATGTTGGAAAGATCATAAGTTTCCAGACATAAGTCATACATTTTTCAACTTTCTCTTGCCAAGGTAGTAAATAAAAAACCAGTTGAGGATGTCACACAGGAAACCATAATATTTTCTTAGATTAATGTAATAAATCCATTTTGCTAATATGTAAACAGACATGGAAAAATATATAAATAATTAGAGACTATGATACTAATAAAAATGTTAAGCTGTGAATCATAACATAAGCAGCATGGTTAAAAAGATCAATTGGACTTTCTAATTACATACTGAATTTCATTTATATAATGTAGCTGAAACTCACATGCACACAATTACTCACATTAGTATATTTATACCTATTAATTCATATGCAGTTACTAGAACATGATGTCATTGCCCATCTAAAAGAGATACTGCATTAATAGCTTAGTCTCCCCAAAGAATATTTGTTTACAACATGAATATTTCATATTTGGGAAATCTCTAAGAATTTGAATATAGATTAATTTATAATGTGCTCTTTAGTTCTACTCAGTAGTGCAAATGACACTGGGTAATTCACCCAGCTTCTGAAAGACTCTACAGACCTGACCTTATTCAGATTACCATATTAGATACGTTTTAAAATTAACTATAAGTGACAATGAGTTTTAGAAAATAAATATCCACATGGAGCCATTTGAATAATTAAATATTTTATTCTTTAAAAATGAGTGGATGCTGGAAAGGATGTGGAAAAATAGGAACTCTTTCATTGCTGTAGGAAATGCAAAACAGTAGAGCCACTTTGGAAGACAGTTTGGAAGTTTCTTACAAAATTAGACACACCTACTGTACTATGCAGCAATTTCACTCCTTGGTATTTAACCAAAGAAGTTGAAAATTTATGTTCACATAAAAACCTGCATATGAATGTTTATAACAGCTTTATTCATAATTGCCAAAACTTTGGTGGTTGAATGAATAAACTATGGCATCCAGGCAATGGGTTATTATTCAGCCTTAAAATGACATGAGCTATCAAGCCATGGCATGGTGAACACAAAATATAATATACAGATGATGTATTCTAGGATTGTCCACCCAAAACCTATATAATTGCATTAACCAATGTTACCCAAATAAATTCAATTTTTAAAAAGGCATGGCAATGGGGAAATAAAGGAGACATCAGTAATACTTTCAACAATATAGTTTTTTAAAAAGACATGGAGAAAATTTAGATGAATATTACTGAGTAAAAGCAGCTAATACAAAAAGGTTACGTACTGTATAATACCAACTATATGACATTCTGGAAAAGGCAAAACTATGGAGACAGTAAAAAGGCCAGAGTATACTTAGAGCAGTGAAACAACTCTACATATTCTATAATTGTGGGTACATGCCATTATATATTTGTCCAAACCCATAGAATGTATAACACCAGCAGTGAACCATAATGTAAACTATGGACTTTGCATGATTATAATGTGTTAATATAGGTTCATTGATTATAACAGATGCACTACTAGGTGAGGGGATTTGATTATAGGAAAGACTATACATGTGTGGGAACCAGGAATAGATGGAATATCTACCTTCCTCTCAATATTGGTGTGAACCTAACTACTCTAAAAAGTAAAGTCTATTAATATTTAATGGGAAAATTATCTGTAAAGACATTTCTCTAAAGAATATATACAAATGACACATGAAAAGATGTTCCACATCATTGGCCATCAGAGAAATGAAAATACAATCCATACTGAGATACCATTCCATACCGACTAGGATAGCTATAACCACCTACCTAATAAAAGAGTAACATGCTAATTGACCATACCTTTGTGATGCCCACCAGCCAATCAGGAGTGAGTATGCAAATTAACCCAACAAAGATGGTGGGTTAATTTGCATACGTGGGCACCAAGCGGCGGGGGCGGGGCGGGATGCTTGTGTCATCACCGTGGCGACGACGCAGGTGTTCCACACCACCACCCCCTGCTCCGGGCCTCTGGGCAGCATGGGAGGGCAGAAAGGAGGCTCCGGGCCTGAGCCGAAAGAAGGCTCTGGACAGAGCGAAGGCGGTGCCAGCAGCCAGGGGAAGGAAGGCCCATTCTTGCACGAATCTTCATGCATCGGGCCTCTACTAAAAGTATATAAGTGGCAAGAATGTGGAGAAATTGAAATCCTCATACACTGCTGGTGGGAATGTAAAATGATACAGACACTTTGGAAAACAGTTTGGCAGTTCCTCAAAAAGTTAGAATTATATATGATCCAACAATTCCACTCCTAGGTATATACCCCCCAAAATATAAATATACAGCCACACAAAAATCTGTACATGAATGTTCATGGTAGCATTCTTCATAATGGCCAAAAAGTGGAAACAGCACAGGCATTTATCAACTGATGACTGTATAAATGAAATGTGCTATATCCATACAATGAAATACCATTGGTAATAAAAACAAGTGTTAATTGTTGCTACAACACAGAAGAACCATGAAACATTATGCAAAGTGGAAGAGATGGGTCACAAAAGACACATTATATGATTCCAATTATATGAAATATCTAGGAAAGGCAAATCCATGGACACATAAAATGTATCAGTGGATACATAGGGCTTATGGGAAATGGAAGCATGAGGACAATTAGGGAGTGACTGTTGGGAGTTCTTTGTAAGGGGATGAAAATGTTCTGAAATTGACTGTGGTAATGGTTACACGATCATGTGAATATACTAAAAACTACTGACTTGTACACTTAAAATGGGTGATTTGTATGATATGCAATTTATATCTCAATAAAGATGTTAAATTTTTTTTAACTTATAGTTAGAAAAATAGGCTAGAAATTTTAACAAACAATTCACTAAAAATATATAAATATGGTCCTAACCATATGAAAAGACATTAAATCATACCAGCAGAAAAATGCAAATTTCAATTACACAGAGATAGCTTCTCATCTCTAAAACTGAAAAAAAAAAAAAAGTAAAAAACTGCTGTTGAAGCTGAGGGACAAAAGCACTACCTTAGCCGAAACCGGTTTGGCTCAGTGGATAGAGCATCGACCTGGGGACTCAAGGGTCCCAGGTTCGATTCCGGTCAAGGGCATGTACCTTGGTTGCGGGCACATCCCCAGTAGGGGGTATGCAAGAGGCAGCTGATCAATGTTTCTCTCTCATCGATGTTTCTAACTCTCTATCCCTCTCTCTTCCTCTCTGTAAAAAATCAATAAAATATATTTTAAAAAAAAAAGCACTACCTTACATGTCTGGTGGTAATGTAAATAGAAAAGGCTTATGAATGGGTACTTTGCATTATCTAATAAATATAGATATGGGCTTAGCTTCTGACCTACATCTAGAAATTTACCATGAAGATACATCTCTCATAATAAAAATACACATTTGCAGAAAGTTTTCACAGCAGTAAAATTTATAATTGCTACATGTTGTAAGCAATTTAAATGCATAAATGTAGAAAAGTGGTTGAAAAGGATTTGGAACATCCACATAATGAAGTACTGTCCTGCTATAAAATAAGAAAGAATATATTTATGAGCTGGCACAGAGTGATTTCCAGGCTATGTGAAATAAAGAAAGTGCAAAAAGATATCTGTGCTCTTTTTGTATAAGCAAGAAAAGAAAATAAACATGCATGCATGCATGCATATATAAAATCATACATACATACATACATACATACATACATACATACATACATACAAACACAGGAAGATAAACCAGAAATTAATGAGACTGATTGCCTACAGGAGTGAGTGGGTGGAATTGGGTAGGAGGGTGAAGAATGGGAGCAAACAGAAAAAATAGGGGAATGGGGTGTGACTTCTCAGAGTACACATTGTGGTACAATTCTATCCTTCAAATCCATATGAATTATCCATATACTTAAAAATAGGATAAATAAAATTAACCAAAATTAGGGGAGGAGGCTTTATTCAAGTAAGCTTTGAACACATTATTTGGGTTAATGCTTGAAGATTAAAGTCAAAAATAGTTCAACAAATATTGATTCAGAGTTGATAAGTTTGTCTTTCTTTACCTCTTATTAGTTTTTGGGTTTGTTGTTGTTTTTGTGTGTTATTTTTTGCAGCTGACTTGGGGAAGAAATTCTTAAATTACTTTCTGAAATAAAATAATTCAGTTCCTTTACATATACTCCCTGAATAATTCATTCAATATATATTTATTGTGTATCTAATACATAATAGCTACTAGTTCATATACAGATAACCACATGAAAATTAAGGAATGGCAAATATATTCAGTGAGCTCAAATTTGTGGGCATGGGGTGGGTGGGGGTGGGGAATAGAAATGCCAAAAATAATTTCAGGGTAGAAAATTAAATTTTTAAAAAAGCTATAGGAAAAATTTACATACACTTGTATAAACTTGTGAGTGAAAGGTTAGAGAGCAGCATTTTCAGGAGGAATAGAAATGAACATGAACCTTCATTGGGGAAGATGTGACTGAACAGGACATTTGATCACTCATTTGCCCTGAAACTAGCTAAAAGAGACATTAGCACAGTAGCCTGACACTGTACACAAAAAATGGGTCACTACTGAAAGGCTCATCATAAAAGTAACTGCCAGAATTTCAAATTATAAAAATGTTCTTTTCATAGACATGATGCAGCTATATTGTGAAATTAGAATATACACACAGAAATATACAAATGATTTAATGATTTCTACCTAAATATCTGTTAAGCATTTGTATTAAATTATCAACGACACTGTTTGCTAGGTGACTAATAAGGATTCTATTAAAAAAAGAATGCCTTGTCAAAATACTTGTAATTCATCTATTTGGGGTGTTCATATTCAGAGGACAAAATACTTATTACTGCTCCCAATACACAAAAATGTCTTCTAAAAGCTACCATTTTCAAATTGTTTTAATTACATTGTATCATTATTTTAATTTGGTTAGAATTTATGGCATCTATCCACTGCCTTTCAAATAAAATAAAAGGCTCAATAAATGGATAATTAAATATAAAAATTTAGAGAGGAAGAAAGCAATGGAGAAGAAAAGCATATTCTTTTATCTGTCACCAGAGGAGAATCAATTTGTTGACTTGCAAATGAACTGTCAGAATTGTAGATGAAGAAATCTGCTTTGCATGGCTGCCCCGGATTTATTTTATGCAAGAATTATCTGCTTTCTTCTATACAAGGCAGCATAGAAGGCAGAGAAAGAAGATTTACATTGTATGCCATAGATACCACATTGTGTCAAATAACTTCCAGGGGAATTTCAGTATGGATATCCAGATACCAGTATCACAAGTTTTGGAGAAAAAAAGAGAAAGCATTCGTTCCAAATTACTTATCTGTTATCCTATATAATAAAGCGGTAATATGCAAATTGACTCTCATGCCCTCACAATATGGCTGCCTACTACCAGGCCGTCAGGGAGGTTAGTGAGGGACGACCAAACAACTGAACAAGCAGGCTGCATGGGGCGACCAGGCCAGCAGGAGGGTTAATGAAGGATGACCAAACGACTGAACAGCAGGCTGTGTGGGGCAACCAGGCTGGCGGGGGGGGGGGGGGGGGCCAGTTGGGGGCGACCAGGCCAACAAGGGGGGCAGTAAGGGGTGACCAGGCCGGCAGGGGGGGGCAGTTAGGAGCAACCAGGCCAGCAGGGAGGGGGAGTTAGGGGCAACCAGGCTGGCGGAGGGGGCAGTTAGGGGTGATCAGGCCAGCACATAGAGGCAGTGAAGGGTGACCAGGCTGGTGGGGGGAGGGGCAGTTAGGGACGACCAGGCAGGCAGGCAGGCAGGTGAGTGATTAGGAGTCAGTCGGTCCAGGATTGTGAGAGGGATGTCCGACTGCCGGTTTAGGCCTGATCCCCAGGATCAAGCCTAAACCAGCAGTCAGATATACCCTAAGGGGTCCTGAATTGGAGAGGGTACAGGCTGGGCTGAGGGGACACCCCCACCGTTGCATGAATTTCATGCAATGGGCCTCTAGTTATTTTCATAAAGGGAAAAAAGAAACATAAGCTTTGTGGTATAGGATATTCCTATCTATAGTATATTCAAAGTTAGAGGGTGTGATGGTTAATTTTCTGTGTCAAGTTCTTTGGGTAAGTGATGTCTGAATAGCTGGGAAAATGTTCTTTCTTGGTGAGTCTATGAGGGAGTAACTGGGTGAGACTAGCATTTGAGTCGATAACGAAGCTCGCTCTCGCCAAGCAGGGCCTGAACAGAGCAAACGGGAAGAGGAAGAGCAAATCTTCTCTTTTGCTTGATCTGAGACATCCATCTTCTCCTGTTCTCAGACATCAGCAACACTCTGGCCTTTGGGGTGTATGTGTGAGTGTGTGTATTCTTAGGCCTTTGGACTCAGAATAACTTACACCATCAGCTTTCCTGTTTCTCCAGTTCACAGATAAATTGTAGGACTTCTCTGCCTCCATAACCATGTAAACCAATTTCTATTTATATATCTTCTAGTGGCCTGGTGCATGAAATTCGTGCACAGGGGGCTGTCCCTCAGCCCGGCCTGCACGCTCTCCAATCTGGAAACCCTCGGGGGATGTCCAACTACATGGACTATTTGGATTTTGGATTTCACATGGCCCATGTACCATATTTGATTTTACAATTTGAAAAAGTCGAGGACACTGGTCTTCATCCGGAATTTCTGCCTTAACTATATGGTCAATGTCATCTTCTGTTTGTAATTTGGATTCCCTATATAATATCAATAATGTGTGAGTGTGAGGTAGTCTGCGTTTCTGAAATCCAATGACATGAATTTTAGCTATTACTTTGCCAAATAAATGGAATTTACATATTTCATTTAAAAGAGCACTCAGCTTAATATTAAAAACTGGCTACCAAGTCAGGTCTGTTTTCAACTTTTTGCCAGCGTAGTAAATTGTTTGTAATATCTGCCAATTTGGGGTTGCATGTCATGGTTATGAATAAATCGGGCTTGCCACACTTTGTTACAATTGCCATAACATCCTGATATTGCTGCTACATATTTCTGGGACTACCCTCAAAAGATGATGGAAGTATTATCATTTTACCAATAGACACATTGTCATTTTCAGATCTAGATGGGAGATAATCCATCAAACCACTATATTTTTCAACTCTCAACTTACATTGGTTTGCTTTAATGAAATTTATCCAATAGGCCTCCATTTTTTAATATGAATCCACAATTAACCGTTGATTTAATTTCCCTGCATTTAAAATGGGATTGAACATGTCCCACACAGGTAGATGAAATCCATAATACTGCATTTGTGTGACTCATGTCCTTACATTTTGTCTAGTATCATTGTCAGTTACACTGTCGTCTCTGAGTCTTAATGCAATATTTGTTCCCCAGCCTTTTTCACCATGTGGAAAAAGAATAGGATATGTAATTGCATCTAATGTAGGAAACAGGATACTGATTTGTTTCATTTTAGTAGCATTCAGATTATTGGGATCTGGTTTACAATGAATGAGCAAGTCCCTTTCAAAAGGAGGTTCTCCATCTTCGTTTCTGATTATGACGGCAACCTTGGTTACACGGGGAGAATTATATCTACCTGGATCACTGTTGTGATCATATTTAATCATCATTGTTACTTCCATGGGAGCAATACCTTTTGCTGCTGCTTCAGATTGGGCTTCCTTTTCTACCTCATGTACCATCTTATACAATTTTAATTCATTTATTTCATCCATGAGATTGTTGATGTTGATCATGAGTCTTTCTGAGCAGCCCTGGTTTTCTGGCATTGCTAATCTTTTACTTGTCGCTTCAGCCGTATCTAAAATATAGAGTTGAGCAAACTTCCGAGAAACACCATCCGAAGGATATAAAGTTCCAGTACAGTGAAAAACTTGTCCATGTAGTCTAAAACAGTATGGCCCATATCCTGATGGTGATGCAATATTTGCACCAATTGAAGCAAAAGCAAAAGAACTATTTATGGAACGAATATTTTCCATGAAATTTTTACTATCAGAATCTTTATCTGTCATTGATCTTTTTAAATATGCCAGGTATTCTGGAAAATGTATATCATTTGGACAAACTTTATCTTTGCTACATTGAGTAAATTTTCCATCAGATGGTTTTTCATCAGAGAAATTTAGTGATAGGCAAAACTGACATCTAACAGTTATTCCACCACAACTATATTCGAGAATTGCATCCTCATGTAATCCATTTTTGCTGAGAAGGCAGTTCCTACCAGTATTGGTCATACTTGTTGATGACTGTTCTTTAGACATATTCTGTCATCACCGCCGCCTTCTTTCAACTTCAGAGGCACGTTGGTCTTTAGATATTTTCTGTCAACGAAGCCAGCTTCTTTTGGCTGCAAAGCTACGTTGTGCCAATTGTTGCTCTTCAGATACATTCTGTTGCTGACGCTGCCTTCTTTCAGCTTCAGAGGCACATTGTTCTTCACACATTTTCTGTTGATGATGCAGGCTTCTTTTGGCTGCAGAGCTATGTTTTGTCAATAGTTGCTCTTTAGACATATTCCCACCTCCCTGCTGTCAGGGTCTGGGATGCAGGTGAATTAGAGTCCTGGCTGTCAGGCCGCTGAGAGCTGGCTGACCAAGGCTGATTCTGTGGGGGATGGGATTCTCTCCTCCCTGTTGTCAGAGTCTGGGCCGGTGCCCACAGGGACACATCATCAAGTCCGCCTGCACTGGAAGACCCAGAGTCAAGTCCCCGCCCACTTGTGTGTGCCTCAAAATCCCGCGAGATCCAGACCTGCCTGTGCCCACGCAGACAGATGCAGCATCAAGCCGCACAGATCCACGGGACCACTCACAAAGCAGCCCCCGTGGTGCTGAGGGAACCCCAGTGGAAGCTGCGCAGAGCAGCAACCGGGACCCACCCCCCAGCAGAGCTGAGGGAACTCTGGTGGCAGGCACTCGGTGTGAGGGTTAATTTGCATATTACCTCTTTATTATATAGTATTTCTATACATCTATATCTGTATCTGACCTCAGGAGAACAGAATCAATATAATTTTATATATCTACTCTATATCTATATATGAATCTATATTTACAAATATTAACTTAGAAGAGTTATATAATTAAACAGATTCTGGGATAAGTTACTTAATTTTTTCATAGATAAGTTACACATGTCTTTTAAAATGAAGACATCATGTCACTAGGATGGTTCTCCCATATCTTCTGATTAATATGTAATTCCTCCTCACAGTAGGAAAGTAATATGTGCCACAATTTTAGATTCAAGGCCAGAAAGAAAACCAGTGACTGAATAGCTGACTTTTATCTCACAGTCCATTCCTGATTTCTGTTGCTAGTTGCAAGGCAGAAAAGGTGGGGATTGTTCAGAGGAATTTAGTGTGTGTGTGTGTGTGTGTGTGTGTGTGTGTGTGTATGCATGTTCTAAAGATGTAAAATGCTATTTCTGCAGTGCATTATAGGCAACATTTGAAAAGTCACTAAATTAGGTTTAGATTGTTAGGGTAGCAACATATTTTGTTGGCTAAATGTGTTACCCCATAGAGCTGTGAATTATGAAACCTAATACATCTTAGTAAAATAAAAATTGTCTTAATTAATTAGTGTTAGATTGACTAAATCTTCCACGTATATCTAGTGCTATCTTTTATCAGTGATAAAAGAAAGTAAAACATAAACTTCAATTCGATCAGTTAGAACTTGTTACTTTTTTATTAAGTGTGGGATGACTTCAAAATAATTATTTTATTGTACAGATTTTTAATCTCTGATATTGGAAACTACAATAGATTTCAATGTGATTTGACAGATGTAAGCCTTCTTGAAATATAAACACTTTCAAGATGACATATATTTTGACACTATCTATCTATCTATCTATATATATAAAAGGCTAATATGCAAAGTGTCCCTTCAGTAGTTCGACTGGGAGACCAGGAGTTCAATTGCTCACTATGATGTGTGCTGACCACCAGGGGGCAGCACAGAACAAAGGAAGGCCCCAGCTGGCAGCTGGCAGGCCCCGATAGCCCTGATCACTGGCCAGGCCTAGGGACCCTACCCGTGCACAGATTTCATGCACCAGTTCTCTACTACTAAATAAAAAGTGTGCCTTAGCGTGGTTTACCCCACACAGGCATAGACCCACTAACAGGAGGAGTTCTTAATAACCAGGCAATAATCATAACTGCAGATGTAGTGAAGAGCTCACTATATCTCCTGTTGTAAGGATCTCTCATCTGCTGGGAAACAGAGCGTCTCATCCAGCAGAGCCTTAATTCATAAGGCAAAAAGCACAAATTCTTAAGTATGTTTCTGGAGGTGATGCTATATCTAGCCTTTGGTTCTTTCACATGTTATTCTAGATACTGAGAAACCAGACCTGTATGTTGAGTACTGGCTTGGTATATTTAGTGTACCATATAGTGGGTGCTGTTTCCAAGACAGTAGTTTAACAAGGCTCTTAACAAGTCATTACATTGTGCTTTTAGGCCAGTTTATGGAATAATAGGTAGAGCCTACGATCACTCACTCATTGTCAGACCACCTCATTTACCATAAAACTATCTCTTATGTTTCAAAGGTGTTATGTGGTATTCTTTAATGGTAAATAAAAAAAATTTGTAACCCTTAGAAGGTAGTACAAGCAGAGGTACAGGAGTTAAGGAACCCCTCCCCCCAAAAGATGAATGTTTATTTCCTCCAGGGTCTGACGTAACTAATTTCTCAATATGTGGCTGGCCGGTCGCCTTGAGTTATATTACCATAGCGAAGGCTCAACACTGGTGGTTGCTCTTGGCAGATAATCAGTAATGGCATTACCTAGATCATTCTTCATGAGAAGTTGCTTATGCTGCTTGGACCATGTATTACAATACCCTGCCTGATGCCACACCCCCTGCATTCATCGGACTTCTGCACAGGAGTAATTTCAGGAGACAGGTTGGCTGTCATGATGCCCACCTACTTGTTAAGAGACTTCTACACAGTGGATTCTCTGTGGTGGGCATTTGCAAGAAACACCAGATATACATGTTTTCTGCTCCCTTCCACAGATCCATCTATATTCCTTTCCCTAGACTTTCTTATTACTGATTTTTCAATCTAGCCCATTTTACACTCATGACTGACTAGTCAAGCCATTCACCACCTCCAGAGTAATGCTGGCAATCTTGATCCAGTATCTAGAAGGGTTCATCAATCTGGAGAAGGGGCTGTGTATAAATTCAATAAGAGTCCAGAGATGAAACATAATTTTGAAAGGCATTTGTGGGGGGCAGAGGAGCTTGGCTAAAGAAACCAAGTTCTCCTTGTCTCAGGACCCCTTGCTTTTTATTAACACAAATTGTCCTAAGGCAAGGTGGAGATATACACATCAAAGGGTAGGGTCAGGTACAGAATCCATTGTCAGATTGGGGAATTGCCTTCGGCTAGTCAGGTGTTTGGCCAACAGGGGGCAATAACATGTAGACTGAGATGCCCTGAGCTGTCTGGAAGCAAGCAATCATCCTTTTCAGATTTGGGGAAATGCCCTCAGCCATTCCCAACAGGCGATAACATATGTGACTCAGCCCTTGTTGAGTCCCCAAGTTCCATCAACCTTTTGATGAAACTCTTGAAATAATGACATGCTGGAATTGGCTTCCAGCACCAGAGTCCATGCATATGATTGCCTTATACAATGTGAAGACCAAGTAAACTGCTCACAAAAATTGGGAAGATCCACCCCTCATGTCATCATGATTTCTGAGAGGGTATGTACTGTAGAACGTTCCATTTTTAGCTCACATCAACATATCAGGCAAACCCACCCATTATCTAGGGCCAAGATATTTTCCACTTCTGTAGGTGATTTAAATAATTCCCTATAAGGACACAGATGTAGATAAGGGAGAGGCATCAGTGCAAAAGAGTAAGGTTACATGAGTTAGGACTACCTATTCATGTAACATCTCTGTAACATGTTACCTGCTCAGCCTAATACAAAATGGACCATTTCTATTAAACAAAAGATTATTATTGTAACTGCATGCTCATAAGTCTTAAAAGATCTGATGTTTCCTAACATTTTATAGGCAGTGTAATGGAATGGAACATGACCGGGACTTCGACATGCTGATAGAGTCCTATAGTTCATCAAGGGAATTAGTCTGCATATTAAGCATTTTTCTGCTACAAAAGACATGGCCTTACTCTGCAATCTTTTTGTGGATGGCAAAGACTCCACAAAGCTCCTATCCCCACAATCCCCACCTATAACAAGATATTAAACACACACACACACACAAAAAGATATTAAACACACTTATATATTCTGAGTAATATGCTTTAAGTCCAGAACAACTTAAACTGTATTCTGGTCCAAATGTCTTCTAGGGACCACTCAAAACTAATATCTTTTCTGAATCATTTAATAGCTTTCAGTAGTATAACGAATACAATAGTTATATTATCCCCCAAATTCAAAGAAACTTACTAAGTATTATGCTTCTTTATTAGAGGTTCAAGGTCCAAAAACTTGTTCTTTACCTCTAAGTGAATGTCTTGATAATGCTTCAAAACATTGAATCACTAAATACTTTTTATGATGAGGCAGGATTTTAATCTCTGTAATATTTTCTTTCACATTCTGCCAGGAGTCTACTCTACATGTAACTACCTAATACTAAATTCAATTAACTTAATGTTATCATATAATGGACTAGCACGATTTCTTCAGAAAGTCAAGAGACCCAATTGTGACCAAAATCATGATAGTTAACCTGGGATAACATAGTGAAAATGTTTATTGTAGTCCTTCTTATGTAAAAGGGAATTGGATTAATTTTCCTTAATAATAGGGATTGAAGAAAAACGTTCTACTGATGGGTAATTATTCATAAAGTGTCATAGCTATTATGTTCGTCAAAGTCTAGATGACATTGTCCTCTGAAACTACCATTATAATTACAGATGGGGTTAAGTTGATGTGAGACAGTGCAGCAAAGCATCTTATAAGAATAGAAAGCTGATTGCTGTTAAAATAGATGTCAATTTCTAGTTTGCTATTAGCTTGAAATTCTTTTGAAACCTTTAAGTAAGTCAAATATCCCATCTTGTTATCCACATGGTAAAACAACAATAGAAGGATGGCAAAGCTAAATGCAATATATTTATATAGTCATTATATAGTATGTACATAGTTTCTTTAAAAACGTTATGTGTCCACTGCTGAGCCACACATAGTTAATTTAGTTGTTTTTGCAATGATAAAGTTTATGCTCAGAGAGGTTAAGTTACTAGCCAAAGTCACACAATCATTACTTGGGAAAGCCTAACAGTCAGACCTGGCTAGCTCTAAAGTGACTAAACTTTCCTTTACAGCACCTTAATTTTCAGTTTACTACAGTTTCAGGGGCTTTTATTTTATAACATTTGTTTACAGCAAGTGTTATCTTCATAGATAATTTGGGGGCAGGGGGAGATAAACATGGCAGAGTAATATAAAATCATAGAATCTACCTTGTCTACTCTCTTAAAGAAAAAAAAAATTAATAGGTAACACAGCTAAAAACTTACCAGAAGCAACCTACAAAGAAAAGGAAACCTTAAACTGACAAAAATTCACATCAGAGAAACTGAGGAATAAAACAGATTCTGGATCTGTAAAGAGTATGGCTCTAAACCACAACCCCAGGAATCCTCTAAGTCTATTCTAATTATTCTCCAACTAGAGGCCCGATGCATGAAATTCATGCAAGAGTAGGCTGCCAGCACCGCTTCCCTCTGGCACCCTGGACCCGGGCTTCCCTCACAGTCCCGGCTTTGTCCAGAAGGTAGTCCGGAAGGACGTCCGGTCTAATTAGCATATTATGCATTTATTATTATAGATATTATTCCCACAGTTATCCACTTAGACTATAGAGGCAAACTAAATTCATGTCTTTGTAATTGTCTCCTTGTCTCTTCCAACTGCTATGTG
This sequence comes from Cnephaeus nilssonii, assembly GCF_951640355.1. Taxonomy (NCBI): domain Eukaryota; kingdom Metazoa; phylum Chordata; class Mammalia; order Chiroptera; family Vespertilionidae; genus Cnephaeus; species Cnephaeus nilssonii. Next base: position 30,308,657 of record NC_137087.1, on the reverse strand, counting down.
GTTTATATGGGTTCTGCAGAAAGGTGCCTGAAAGGCTGAGAGTGCTGGTGAATATCCAGGGCCCATTCTCTCTGCAAGTTGTGATTTCAGGGATGGACAGCAGAAAAGTACAAACCCATGTGAATGGATTCTCCTCATTTCACATTATTTAGAATGAAAAAAAAATAATATTACAACTCTTCAGATGTTTGAACCTCTATGCATCACAGAGCCCAAATCCTAGACATCTCATTGCCTATGACTACTCCTTACAGTCATAATCATTTTCCTTTTCTTCAATTCACTTAAATTGGTCTAGCCCAACTATGAATTATAGCAGCATTATACAGGCAAGAAAAGTAATTCGTCTGGAGCATCAAGATAACTCCAGAAAAATCAAGGAACCAAGTTAGAAATCATGATCATTTGAACTTCCTAGAACTCAGAAATACTTTACATAGTATTCAGTTATGTAAGGCAAACTTCTGTACCCTTGTAAAGAATGAATTCTGCACCCCCCCCCCTTTTTTTAAAGCATAGAAACAAAATGACTTAGAAAGGTTCTGTTTACATTTCCCCATGTTCCCTCTTCTGGTTTCAATGATATACTTAGTCTCTTGATAATGAATTATCCTTTATTTCCTAAACTTTTAAAATAAGGTGACCTCGGTCTTACAGGTAGTAAAAATTCAAATTACTGAATAAACATTAGTGCCACAGATGAGAATTGTTCTTTTAAAGTTAAAAATTGTTCTGCTTTAAGTGCCTTTTCTAAAGTGCATACATTTCAATTCCCTGTTTGCCCTTTCTCCTATTTTAATATAATTGAGTGAAAATGATGTTCCTGGAATATGTTCTTTGTCGAAGAAGTTCGATAGCATATATTCACTAAAGGGAAGAAAATTCTTCCTAAAACCCTTTACCCAGCATTGAGATATACACTTCACTTGCCCTTTATAATTTCTCTTTTGTTTTGCATTGCAGAATGTTGCACACTAAATACTTTCTACTACCTTCGAGAGATTTTTTTTTTTCATTCAAAGGAAGGACACATTTTAAACATTATTTCTGTATTCATCAAAGATTCTCCTTGGATTTTTTTTCTGAAGCACTCTCTACACTTATAATCACTAAATTAATATTTCCAGCCCTATCCTCTTTTCTGAATTTCAGACTTATATACCCAAATGCACACCCAACATCTGCATCTGGACATCCGGATGTCTAACCTTGCAAATGAACATGCTGACAACACACTCCCTGACATTCTGCTCTTCCTGCTAATGGTTGCCAATCCCAGTTTTTCTCTTTGCAGTAACAGTTTCATCCAGGTCTTCAAGATGCAAACCTGAAAGTTACCTCAAGCTCCTCCCTTTCATCTTATACATCTCACAATTTTTCTTGGACCCATTAAAGAACTCAAGTTGCAGTGGAAACTGCCACACTAAAACCTGGAAAGACATATGAATCCAGAGGATCTCAGCCATGATCTTCTTACCTGAAGCAGAAGTCCCTGGCAGTCTAAATTGGAAGGCACACTTAAATGGTAGTTTCCATCAGCTGCTGGAGGCTGAGCGTGGACTGGTGTGAGAGTGAGCAACTGCTGGGATTGCAGTGTCAGGAAGTTTTCCATATTTTCATGAGCTTTACCTTCAAACAGGCCACCAGGTTATCATTGTAAAGACCCAAGAAATATCAACGTATAGCTGTAGCAGAAGTAGGAGAAGCATATTTATTTTGAAATATGCCCAGATTATTCTTCATAAAAACGGCCTACATTCAAGGGGAAAATACTTTACCAGGACTTATCCCAAATGGAGAAGGGCATTTTTATCACTCCAGCATCATCTAGCTTTTCTATTTCACCTAACAAAGAAAAAAAAAACTAGACTACTAGAGTATAAATGTAAATACCACATTCCCAAGGCATAGGCCCACTAAAAGACTAACATTTAGTCATAAAATTATAAAACACTTACCCTCTCCCATACCTTACCACCACACAAACACAAACCAATAAAATAGTGCATTACAATTGATCAAATGTATTCCAAAGAGTTGTTATAATATCTTTAATAAAAAGTGGATAATATATATACACAGTATATCACAAATTGAATATTCTCAATAATACTTGAATCCAAACCTAGTACCAAATAGGTGCTAGGGATAATTAATGAATTGAATAAAATTGACTAGCCTCTACCATGTGCTAGGCCATACTGTGGCCATAAAGATAAGTTAGAGAGTCACATCTTTTGCATGGGCCTCTTAAACTAGCACTTAAATCATTAAAAACAGAAGATTTTATCAATTCTGGCCACATTTTATCACTTTTATCTACTTTCATCAGACAGAGAAAAATTACCTAAACTAGATACCTCTTTCCTTGTTTCTCATCACGTAGACCCAGAAAATACATTAACTAACTGACATAATTAACTTTGGATTCTGTTAAACAATAAAAGAATTTATCTCAAAGGATTCCATGGAATTATGTTTAAAGTAACCATGAAATTAATATCTTTATAACATTTGAGGGATTTTTTTTTCTAGAAATACAGCCATGGTGCATTTAAGTAAACTAAGTAGAATTGGATCTTGAACAAAGATTATCCTAAATTTATACAGTAGATAGCAATGATAATATGGTTAGGTTTCTGATTTTACCTAAGACTAAAAAAGGAAAATGAATTAAATTTGGAAGGGAAAATAAATTAATTAGAATATGGTGTAGGAATCCAGGTAACTTAGTCATTGGCAGTTTAACTCTGCCTTTTATAATCTTTTTAAGTTTAGACAAGTCATTTTCTTATTCTGGGCCTCTGTTCTCTCATTCTTAAGGCCCTTTGGATCTAATATTCTAGATTCCAGATAGAGATTTTATATTCTACATGCAGCTCCACATGCATAATTAATAGTAATAATAAATAATGGTAACAGAAACCAAATCAGTATATTTAACCATTTCTTCTATAGTTTACCCAGATTAATAAATGGTTCAGGTTCATCTGCACAACCATATCAAAATGGGTTAAGAAACCCATTTCCTTTGACTTGGTGATGTCACCTAAATCATTATATTGTGCCCAAGACACAGGAAAGTGAACAGCAAAATGATTTTATTCATTTGCCAATGACTAACAGTAATAACATATAGAATGAAAATCAGACTGGAAAGTTACTGATTATTCCTATATTATATATTGGAGGAAATCTCAGAAGTTATTTCATTGATAATATTTACATAAATTAAAATTTTATATATGGGATCCTAGTTTAGCAATCAAATGTTACATAAAATAAAATATTTTTTTAATATAAGATATCTCCAATAATGATTTTTTAAAATGTTATTGACTGTTATTTTTTTAGAGGAGCTTTAGGTTCACAGCAAAATTAAGAAGAAGGTACAGAGATTTCCAATTATCCCCTGCCCCCAATATGCATAGCCTCCCACATTATCAACATAGCCTACCAGAGTGGTGAATTTGTAACAATCAATGAGCCTACATCATAATGACCCAAAGCGCATCATTTACAATATGGTTCACTCTTGGTGTTGTATATTCTGCAGGTCTGGACAAATGTATAATCACATGAATCTACCATTATAGTATCACTAGAGGCCTGGGACACAAAATTTGTGCACTCGGAGGAGGGGGTCTCTCAGCCCGGATTGCGAGAGGGCACAGGCCAGGCCAAGGGACCCCACCAGTGCACGATCAGGGCCGGGGAGGGACACAGGAGGTTGGCCAGCCGGGGAGGGACTACAGAAGGGCTCCAGGGTATGTCTGGCCCGTCTCGCTTAGTCCCGATAGGCCAAACCACAGCAGCAAGCTAACCTACCGATCAGAGCATCTGACCCCTGGTGATCAGTGTACATCATAGCGAGCAGTTGAGTGGCCTTAGCATATTATTAGCATATTACACTTTGATTGGTTGAATGGCTGACTGGACGACCAAACACTTAGCATATTAGACTTTTATTATATATGATAAATAGTATTTTCACTGCCCTAAAAATCCTCTGTGCTCCACCTATTTATCCTCCACCCACCGTTCCAACCCCTGGAAAGCATTAATCTTTTTACTATCTCCATAGTTTTGTTTACTCTGTGCCATGCATTGCGTTAAGCATTTTTCATGCATTACATCAATTATGAAATACAGACAGGCAGAACAGTGCTGAAAGAATAAATAAGTGGTCATCTATTTCAAGCTCAAAATTGTCAGGCCAGGAACTACATTCAGTTTTTTCATCTGCTTTCTGAACTTTCATTATATGTCAGGCATAAAGAATAAGAATGAAAAATGAATAAAACTTCTTTCATGGAACATACAGTCTAATGAAACAGAAAGACAATATGTACATTTGATTCCATGTGAAGAGTTTTATAACAAGGGGTAATGTGATATGTATAATATAATGTGAGATGCAAAATATAATTTTCTCTATCTAAGGATATTGGGAATTTTCCCTGGTTGGTAGTACATGAACTAGGACTCCAAGAACAGTATTATTTTCTCACATCATATGGACATTCTGGTCAGAAGGTAGAAGAAATGCAGAGTCACATGGGGTTTATGTAATTGTTTAGCATAACAGAGTTTCCTGCACTTATACCTGATCAATTTCTTATTAGATTTATTGGAGACAATAGCTTCACCAAGATGTTGGGCTTCATTAGAAAAGATAACAGATCTCTCAGCACAGGCACAATGAAACTCTGCTACAGCGGCTAGCTGTGTATTCCAGTAACATGCTAATTAGACCAGACATCTTCCAGATGACCTTCTGGACATACTTCCAAACAAAGCCATGGTGGCGGGTCAAGACAGAGGCAGTTAGGGGCAATCAAGCCAGCAGGGGAGAGCAGTTAGGGGGATCAGGCCGGCAGGGGAGAGCAGTTAGAGGGATCAGGCCAGTAGGGGAGAGCAGTTAAGGAGATCAGGCTGGCAGGGGAGATCAGTTAGGGTGATCAGGCCAGCAGGCAGAGGCGGTTAGAGGCAATCAGGCAGGCAGGCAGGTGAGCGGTTAGAAGCCAGCAGTTCCAGATTGAGAGAGGGATGTCTAACTGCCGGTTTAGGCCTGATCCCTAAACCAGCAGTCAGACATCCCCCGAGGGGTCCTGGATTGGAGAGGGTGCAGGCTGGGCTGAGGGACACCACCCCCACCCTGCACGAATTTTGTGCACCAGGCCTCTAGTATTCTAATATAAATAAATTAACATAATTTTATGGAATTCATACACAGCTTTTGACTTTTTAGATTGTTTTTCTCATTTTTGCCATAATATCATCAGTTACAGAAATAATATATATTTTTTAACCTGTGATTACATGTCATCTAAAAATCAGCCTTGCCCTAGTCAGTTTTGTTCAGCGGCTAGAGCATCAGCCTGCAGACTGAAAGGTTCCAGGTTTGAGTCTGGTCAAGGGCACATGCCCAGGTTGTGATCCCCAATAGGGTGTGTGCAGGAAGGCAGCCGATCAATGATTCTCTCTCATCATTGATATTTCTATCTCTCTCTCCCTCTTCCTTACTCTCTGAAATAAAATAAAAATATATTAAAAATAGATATAAAAAATAAAAATTAGCCTGACCTCTAAGATGCATTTTTATTTCTAAGGACTCATAAACAGGTATAACGAGAAAATTCTCTATCTTTAGTTACTCAATTTGAATAAAGTAGGCGCTAGTATCAATGTACTCCCCTGTACTTCCCCCATAGATATTCTTACTGGTATCTTAACATATCCCTCCAATTTCTGTCTATTGCTTGCTTAGGCTACCCTATGTGGTTATCTTCAGTATTTTAACTTGTGTTTTTGGCCTTTTATTTGATTCTTTGTGTCCTCTTACCCAAGAATGTATTTATTTTCTATATAGGAATTTTACTTTTTTTGTCCTTGTTCATAATGACAAACGCACATTTTGCAAAGTCAATGATAGAATTAGGAAAGTATAGGTTATATTTTAAGAACATGTTTAGTTTGTTGCATTATAAAATGATGAAGATTGGACATTTAATATTACTCATAAGGAGATTCCCTGGATGGCCCCTTTTAGAAAACAGTACCCCATTCAATTCTTTTACTTTTTTAAGGTACAATAACCCCTTCTTTCTCTTGGAAGTGCCACTATATACCCACCCATCAGCATTCTTTATCACTTGGCTAACAGGTCCATGTAAACATTGCTAACTTTTTCCCAAGTTATTAATGGATTTGGGTCAGACTAAGATCATTATCTCTTTTAAAATGTGCAAAGTACACTTTCTGTCCTTTAAATTCAGCAAAATTTGCACATTTAAAAACAGCTTTATAAAGTTCAGTCTGCAGAAGGTTAATGGCATTTTCCTTTCTGTATTTAAAATGCTCACATTTTACTTATCTTGCAATTAATCAATATAAGCACAAATGGCAAGTATGCATGGACACCCACTGCTCGATGGCTTTTTATACAAACCACAAAATCCAATTGACATTTTGTGCTATTTTCTCTTCTTATTTAAACCTCATAATAACCTTTTGCTCTTCAGAATTTTGTTTTATTTTTAGAACTTTGCTTACTTTACTGAATAGACCTAGTGTGCATCATCTACAAGTGCCCAAATGATCAACCATGATAAAACATCCATAATGAAAAAAAAAATTTATTTCAATAGCATCATATCAGAATGACTTTGGGATGGAATTTAATGTCACATTGCTTAAAGCTGGCATCCTTTTTGTCCCTCTTCCTCAAAGTGCCAGGAGGTAAAATTAGAATTTTATTAATTCAGATCATTTGTAATCACCATATAGATTTAATTATCATATGAGCATGGAATAAGGCACAGTCTTTCCTAGGTATGATATGTATGTATATGTATATGCACTCAGCATTTGGTGTCTGGATAAAAATTGTGAAACTCTGAAATAAATGACACACATAAGAAAGTATCTAGTTGTGAAATCTTCATGATATGTTTTTGACCATTAATTGTAGGCAACAGCATTTGATTTTACAATTATTGTTATCTGACTTATAACTGAGAGAAAAGCTATAGGGCAAAGTAATTTAAAATATCTAAATTATTACAGATTTCATTTTATCTGTGTTAATTAAAATGAAAATTCTCATCTTTTCAATCTATATATATAAAAGCCCAATGACCAGAACGGCAGAATGACCAGAACAACCAGTGGCTATGACACGGCACTGCGGCAGCCAACCAGCCTGATCCAGGCCCCGATCAGCCCCCCACCAGCCAGCCCGGCTGAGCCCCAAATCAGCCCCTAACACCCCAATTGTGGGCGGGGCCAGCCAATCAACTGCTCTCGGCCCCTCCCCCCAGCCGGCCCTGCCCCCAATCGGCTCCCAACACCCCAAATGGGGGCAGAGCCCACCAGCCAACCACCCTCGGACCCTCCCCCTGGCTGGCTCTGCCCCCAATTGCCCCCCCCCACCCCAATCAGGGGCAGAGCTGGCCAGCCAACTGCCCATGGCCCCTCCTCCCACTGGCCCGGCCCAATGGGCCCCCATCAGGGCGGGCCAGCCGGGCCCCACTTGTGCACAAATTTGTGCACTGGGCCTCTAGTAAATAAATAAATGACTCATGTCTAGCCTAGACAGGTAATATAACACAAATGCAAATAGTTTTCTTTTCAGAGAAAAAATTTAAGCCCCCACCTTGAAGTACTACTTACATTTAATTTATACAGAATTTTTGAGAGACTTGAATATCTGACTTCCCAGATTGCCCTCGTTATGAGAAGAAGTAGCCTACTTCTAAAGGAAGAGCAAATGTAGTCTCTGAGAAGGGACCTCTAGGAGTGAGGCAGGAGGTAAATGTTATACAAAGTTGACACAAGAATACTAAAATTTTCTGAAATAATTTAACATAGTGGGAAGGAGTAAAATCTTCTTTGTGTTCTAAGATATTACAATCACTCTGGAATATTGCAAAATGAAGAAATATGTACACTATTGTTACGCGCTGAATTGTGTCTCTCCCCAAATTGATATGTTGAATCTCTAACTCCAGTATCTCAGACTGTGACTGACAGTATTTGGATAGAGGGCCTTTCAAAGGGGGCTCTGGGACATCTCTTTAGCTATCAGCCGACATTCTCTTTATTGTTTATCACTTAGTTAAAGGTTAAGAAGGAAACTGATGGGAATTTATGAATGACTTCCTATGTGTAATCTGAGATTCTTAGAAGGAAGTGTGATTGAAATTTAGGCCATTATAATGGATAATTCCCTGACTGTACCTTGATAAAATAGTCATAATATTATCACTTAAAATATTTTAATTTTAATATTTATTGATTTCAGAGAGGAAAGGGGAGAGAGATAGAAACATAAATGATGAGAAATAATCATTGATCAGCTGCCTCCTGCACACCCCCTACTGGGGATTGAGCCCACAACCCAGGCATATGCCCTAAACCGAAATTGAACCATGACCTCCTGGTTTATAGTTCAACACTTGACTACTGAGCCAAGCTGGCTGGGCAAGAAAGTATTTTTTGAAAGGAATTAGTGAATGATTGGTCAACCAGAGCACCATAATTGCGTTCTCATAATTCCCCTGAACATGCTACTACTGAATAGAAATAAGTTTTGGTCCTCTAATGGTAGAAGAATTAAACTTATTTGATTTGTGCAGACACAGTTCATTTCTATTACAATATAAATAATAGTGTCATACCAATATTGCTGTCCCCCAAATTTAATCACTATTTAAGTTTGTTTAGGTTTCTTTAAAGACACTATTAAACTTTTATATATTTAACAAAGTAATATGCTTGGCAAGGAAGTAGATATAACAGGACTACCTGTTTACTTGTTCCAGAGGACAACTGTTAATCTTCCATATTGGTCTAACTAGCAAACATCTGTTCGCAATCTGCAAGTACAAAACCTAAAAGATCTCTTATGTCCCCATTTCTTAAGGGACAGAGACTGTGACTGAATTGTGAAAATGGGAGCTTGGAGCATAATCTTCTAATTATTAGTTTTCTCTTTGGGAATTTTGTGTTTCTAGGTTGAGAAATAGCAATAATAATCAGATTACATATAAAGTCTGATTTTGTTATATATTGTCACCTAACAAATTTCATTCTCTAAGGAACCATTTTAATTTGCTCAAATTTTGATGGGTCAGAAATTTGGAAAAGACTTGACTGAGTGGTTTTCTCAGATCATTGCCCCAGCAGGTAGCAGGACAGGGGTCAGGGTATTTCTCTCTCTCTCTCTCTCTCTCTCTCTCTCTCTCTCTCTCTCTCTCTCTCTCTCTTTCTGTTAAAACTGAATAAATTTAAATGTGATTATGATGGAAGTAATTGTTTTAGTCAGAATTTGTTGTGTTTGTAAGTTAAAAAAAAATCACTTTTTCCTGTGGGAATTAAATGCTAAGGTAATTAACTGTAACTGAAGTAGATAATTTTCCTTAAACTTTGTTTTCTTGTTTCTCAAAACCTCTATTATCTATCACACACAAACACAGAAACCCAAAGAATATTGACAAGGTAAAATCTGAATCATCCCAATATTCAGTATTCACACCTGTAAAATGAAAATCATTGACCCTAAATGACTTCCAAACACCATTCCTATTCTTGAGATTAAAAGTAATTCTTGAGGTCTGGAATGTTTTCACTCTCATATTGTATTTATACAGCCTTTCTTGGTCATCCAACTAATCAAACATTCATTCAATAAAAACATGAGTGCTTATACTGTCCACTATGCTAAAAGCAAATGATATAATTTTGGACAATATAATATGCCCCAACCCTCATGGAAGATATTTTCATAAGGAAACAAACAGGCTCCTCATCACTTACTATTGCTTTCTTGTCATCACTTACTTGCTTGGCTCCTCCATGTCTCCATCACAGAATATCTTAGATACTCCTCACTTTTGTGTTCATCTAGCATATCATTGCTCCATATGTTCTTGGAATATCTACTACTTTTGCCCCTCTGTCTCCACATATTTTTAACTATAACACTAAATTTTGTTCTGTGTTTTTGCTGTAACTAAGTGTGCTCTAACCAATTATGAAGCAAACTAAAAATTATAGGCAATGCCCTTCTTCCAAGCCACTAGACTGGAATAAACTGTCAGAAGTCCTTCTTGCTGACAAAACATTCAATCCTCAAATTCCCTACCAGTATGATAATTTTAAGATAAATTAATTACATAGTATATTTACATACTATTAATATTAAAATTACTTTTGCCTTAACGTGCAGACTCATCTCCGTGGGTCAATGGATGAAGCTGAACTCTTCATTCCATTTCATGGGAGGATGAATACAGAAAAAATAGCTCAAGTGCACCAGAAAGTCAGTAGCACTACTTGAAACTAGTATGACATCATTAACCTCATTTTTATTTTAGTTGCTAAGAGTCAGAATTTTTTTTCTTGGAATCTCCATGCTTATGATTACAATATAGTCCAAGTGATTTGGACATGTTCTTTAATATCTCAATCACAGCTTTCTTAATCTATAAAAATAACAGGACAATACAATATACAGATGATGTATTGTAGAAGTGTACACCTGAAACCTATATAATTTTATTAACCATTGTCACACCAACAAATTCAATTTAAAAAAGAGAAGAAAAGCCTTTGTTTTAAGGAAATCATAAAAATATAAAAATAACAGGAATAAATTGTACTTCTAGCCAAGATGAAATAACAGATCCAGATGTACCATCTCTTCTGAAAATGGACAAAAAATGGACAAAAAAATATGAAACAGGGGTTTGCAAGGCTCTAGACGTCAGACAATTCAGAACAGTGATCCCTAAGAGAGAGGAGACAAACCAGGCAATACCTGTCACTGCCTCCGCCTCCTGCCTTCAGAGGTTTTCAGGGCACAGCACAGGGAGGTGAAACTGAAGTGGAGTCAGGAAAACTCTTTGAGTTGGGAGACTGAGAAAAGCAACACAGCTAGAGGGTTTAGAACACAGGACCGGAGAGGATAGAGCAGCACAGACAGAACTCCAGCAATCTGCAGAGGGGCCCCTTTGACTATTCAGCTGAGTATGAATCTGTGCACTTATGTGAGAAACCTACCCAATGCTGGAGAAGAGTTTGCCAAAAAACATTAGAGGTAACAGTGCCTGAAATCCTCTCTTGGTCAGGAACAATGTCTGTTCTCTCTGGTCATGCTGGAAAACTCAAAATTCATGCTGCCTGGTATACAATACACAGAGAAACTTGCCTCCACAATGGGAGGAAATTCGACCAAGATTGACCACTGTTCTGATTATGCATAGATTTTAAAAGCATGACCCAAAATATTCAAACCGTTTAAAAGTAATTTAAGAAGATAAAGAATATATGTGGAACCCAGTCCCCCAAGCCTCTTCCCACCTGACAGCTGTCAGAAATGCAAACATAACCAACACCCTACAGAACAGAATGTACAATGTCTGACATACAATAAAAAATTACCAGACAAGAAAAGAAAAAGGGAAAGGTGACCTTAATACTAGTAATTGGAAGATAAATCAATTTGTATCAACCCAAAAAGAAGGCAGAAAAAGAGAACAAAGAACAGATAGGGGATATAGCAAATACATAGTAAGATGATGATGGATTTATACTTACCATATTAATAACAAATAAATGTAAAAAGGTTAAATACACCACATAGAAGGCAGAGAGGGTCAGATTGGATTTTTTTAAAGCTACGTGCTGCCTTATTTAAAACACACTTCAAGTGTGTAGACACCAAAGAATTAAAAATAAAAGAGTGAAAAATTCTACATGCTAAAACTAATTCATTGAAAGACAAAGTATACTCTAGAGCATAGACTATTATATGAAACAAGGAAGGTCCAATCCTATATAATAAAAGGCTAATATGCAAATTGTCTCTATGGGCTCGAGTTCGACCGACCAGGAGTTGGACGTGTGCTGACCACCAGGGGGCAGCATGGAACAGGGCAGGCGGTGGCGGTGGGGCAGGCAGCAGCGGGGAAGGGAGCCCCCGCCCCCCAGCCGGAGGCCGCTAGGGATCTACCCATGGATGATTTTTGTGCACTGGGCCTCTAGTGAAATATAAAGAAAAAGACATTAATCCACCAATAGGCCCTCTAAATGCTAATGTAGAGAGTAGTTCTGCCTATAAATAGTGATGGACGGAGACTTGACTTTGGGTGGTGAACACACAATTCAATGCACAGATGATGTGTTGTAGAATTGTGCACCAGAAACCTGTATACTTTTGTTAACCAATGTCACCCCAATAAATTTTTAAAAAAAGAGAATACTATTCTCCACCATGATAATTACAGTGTTGAGTAATCTTCCCTTTTCTCAAAGTGTAAAAACTTCATTTAAATTTACTATTAAGTAAAATCTGGATCCCTGTTAGCCTTCCTTACTCCAGGGTATGATCTGAGGAAAAAGCTCAAAACATGACAGACAATTAATCCAGGTAGAGATCTTAAATAATTAGTATAGTGATTTTCTAACTGTCCTCACTCAACTCTAAAATTAACCTTGCAATATTTTTTAAATCACTTACTAACCAATTGAATCCTTAAATTATACAATATTTTAAGATGTCATCTTACTACTATGACATGAAAATGAATATTTAATGAAATAGAAGTAGTTTAATTGAAATATATACATTTGGATATATGAGATTTATAAATGAGATATACAATATATGTATAAGATATATAGACGTATATACGATATATGTTTTTCCTCTCTACCTGAATATATAGCACTGCTCTTTTACAGTCTGTAAATATTTCTAAAAGAATGATAATGTGATCATTATATACAATACAAATAATCATAATTTCTCATCCTCTTCTTTCTGTATGTTATTTTTTTTAATGTGATTACAAGTTAAATGTATGCAAGTGTCTTTTCTATAAGAAATAATTTATTTTAGACATTAGAAATATTAGCAAAAATTCTGTTATTTTCTTGGAACTTTTATTATACCTCTCACAAACAAATAATAACAATGAATCATTTTTTAAGTTTATGCTGATTGAATAATTTCACTGTTGCATTTAACTAGAAAAATTAACTTTATATTTTAGAATGACAGTACAATTTTGTTAACATAAACCATCAAGCCACAGGTAATGAAATTATTTATTTAGGTTTTATTTCATCATGAAAGAATTGCCTTTATCTAAATTACCTTCTAGAAGATTCAGTCAAAATACCTAACTCCATTAGTAATACAAAATGCAAACTGCTTTAGAAAGTAAAGTGAGATTCCACTGAAGGTTTGGCCTCTCCATTATCCCATATAAGGAAGAGGAATGCCCCACTCCTAGTAGCTAAAGAAAACAGTTGGAATATTGATGAGCCTTAATGGAAAGAGAAAATAGCTTTTTAACAAATGCTTTAAATGGTCTGATGCTAGGAATGATTTAACAATTAAGATCCTTACATTTCAGTTTAGGTTTCTGTTCCTCTGGCAAAATTACTTATTGCAGTATCGATAAGAGTTAGTAACCTGGGGAAGTATTTGCCTCTAACCAGAAAATGCATGACATGAAATTCAAGCATTTGTGAAATCTAGAACTCTTTTTCGCATCAAAAATTATAAAAACAGCCCTAGCCAGTTTAGCTCAGTGAATAAAGTGTCTGGCCTGGGGACTGAAGTGCCCCAGGTTCGATTCCAGCTAATCGCACATGCCTGGGTTGCGGACTCGATCCCCAGTAGGGGGCATGCAGGAGGTAGCCAATTAATGATTCTCTCTCTCATCATTGATATTTCTATCTATCTCTCCCTCTCCCTTCTTCTCCAAAATCAATTTTATAAAAAAAAAAAAAAAGAATTGTAAAAACAGTAATTGCCTTTATTGGGTAGTGGGAGGTGAATAGCTTTAAGAATCCTATCTAATAAAAGAGTAATATGTAAATTAACCATCACTCCACTACTCCCACAAGCCACGCCCACCAGCCAATCAGGAGTGATTATGCAAATTAACCCAACCAAGATGACTGCAGCCACTGAGCGAGCAGAAGGCTTGGCTCCACTCCAGGCTACAAAGTTTCAATTGCAGAAGATAAATATATCCCAGATACCAGGGCCTCCGCTTGAGTCACCGGGGGCATGGCCGGCCTGCAAACCACCACAGGCCCCTCACCCAGGCTGCCCCAACGCACCAAGGGAACCCCCACCCTGATCTGGGACACCCTTCAGGGCAAACCAGCTGGCCCTCACCCATGCACCAGGCCTCTATCCTATCTAATAAAAGAGTAATATGCAGATTGACCATCACTCCAACACACAAGATCAAGATAGCTGTCCCCATGTGGTCAAAGATCCTGCCCCCATGTGGACACAAGATGGCCAGCAGGGGAGGGCAGTTGGGAGGGACCAGGCCTGCAAGGGAGGGCAGTTGGGGGCAATCAAGCCTGCAGGGGAGGGCAGTTAGGGGTGACCAGGCCGGCAGAGGAGGGAAGTTGGGGGCAAACAGGCTGGCAGAGGAGCAGTTAGACATCAATCAGGCTGGCAGGGGAGTGGTTTGGAAGTGATCAGGCTGGCAGGCAGAAGCGGTTAGGGGCAATCAGGAAGGCAGGCAGGCGAGCAGTTGGGAGCCAGCAGTCCTGGATTGTGAGAGGGATCCCAGATTGGAGAGGGTGCAGGCTGGGCTGAGGGACACCCCCGCCCCGTGCACGAATTTCGTGCACCGGGCCTCTAGTAAAAGATAAAATAAATATACAATGCATAAATGTAATCAGACTGATCTCATTCAAGTTCAGATTTTTAATCATAATTGTGACTATCTGTAACCTTTTTATTCATGGAACATATTTGTGTTATGATATTTGTATTTAAATGAATTAAAAATATATATGCTATTTAAGAAGATTCTCTGGAAGAAAGATAATTTTTACACTACAGCAATAACATAATTCAATATTATTTATTTCAAGTTTCTAATCACTAAATTTTTATCCATATCAGAGACTGCAATTATACATAAATTTATTTAAATGTACCCTAGGAATAGTTTAGTATTTATTTATTCTGAAATTTTTATTTATATATTATGTCAAGCAAAACACATCTGAATATTTGCAACTTTCCTTAACTACATTATCTTTTAACAACTTTAACAAAGATTGCTACTATTTTCTGTGTCTAATGTACATTAGAAGTTTTATATACATAATTCAAATAATATTTATATTCACACCTTTTATAGGAGAGAACATAGACTTCAATAAAAATTCTCACATCCAACTACTACTATAAAATTGTACACCTGAAACTTATATGATGCTATTAACCTATGTTACCTCAATTAATTTAATTTAAATTAAAATATAACATATGCTAAATAAATAAATGATGATAGATAGATAGATAGATAGATAGATAGATAGATAGATAGATAGATATCTGTCTCCATCACCTAGTTTGTGAGGGGTAGGAGTAAGAATACAACTCATCCGTTCTAACCTGAAGTCCATGATCCCCTCACTTCACCATGTCACCTCTCTGCAATAGAGATCCCAAACTTCATTCCATGAAATTAGATGGACAGATGTTTCTCAAAAAAAAAAAAAGAAAAGTTTCTTACCTAAAATTAACCTTTTGCACTCAGATGTCGAGTGTGACTCAACACGGTTAGCATTAGAATAAAGGAATCGAGAAAAAAGCAAGCTAGTGCAAAGGGTTAAAGAATATTCTATGTACAATGTACCCTCTGAAGGATTTATAACATGCATGTATTAATCTATAAAATTCTTCAAACTATTGATTTCTCCCCTCCTTTTCTTTTCCAGTTAAGTGTATACAAATGTATTTGACTGTATTTATTTATTTATTGGGATTTTTTATGGTTATGATTTTGCTGCCCTAACACTTATTAACTTTACAAGAAGTTAAGTATCTGTCTTGCCCCCATAGTATAGGAAAGGCTGGCCTAGATTAAAGATGTTCAGTGTAGTTTTGTGATGTTACTTTTTAGGAAGCTGTTCAATTCAAGGAAATCCACTTTGCTTTCCAATATGAATGCCTAAAACTTCAGGATGTTCAAAAAGATAACTCCAACTGTAAAGAATATAACATTTCTTTCAAAACTGTATTTTGTTAGCAAAAGAACAGAGTTGCTGTAGATTGCTCAAGACCTGTCTTTTGTTCCAGCACCTCTGAGCTAATCTATATAAATAAAAGCCTAAGCAACCAAACCACCAAACAACCAGTCAACCAGTCGCTATGATGCACACTGACCACCAGAGTACAGACGCTCAATGCACAGGATCAGGCTCCCTCTTATCTGGATCAGGCCTGTGGGGATCGGGCAGAAATAGGCTATCTAACATCCCCCGAGGGATCCTGGATTGTGAGAGGGCATAGGCCAGGCCGAAGGACCCCACTGGTGCACGAATCTGTGCACCGGGCCTCTAGTAATAGAATAATTGGGAAATGATTAAACATGCACATGTAATTGCCCTTTACTAGTCCACTGAATCCCAGGCTCAGTCCCTGTGCCAGAGGCAGCCAATCAATGATTCTCTCTTGTCATTGATGTTTCTATCTTTCTCTCCCTTTCTCTTCCTCTCTGAAATCAATAAAAAATATTTTTTAAAAAAATTATCTGCTTTAACTTTGTGGCTCCGAAACCCCAGCACTTTGCCTTGTGCAGAGAACATAATAAATGTTTACTGTTTAAACACTATCCTGAAGTTGCTATTCACAACAATGTTGACATTCAATACATATACTTAACTCATATATAAAACTAAATCTATTTCATGTCTCCTCTTTTTTATGTTTGTCAAAGAACTTCAAAATTTTCAGAATTATGTAATATAGGGAATAATACTCATTTATTTTCTTGTTTCACATTCTGGATAAATGCCATGAATTTGAGATTTGTGTTGTTACGATATTAAACTATTCCATGAGTTCTCTGTTGAAAGTAATAGTTTATGTTTTGTTTGAAACATAGTTCTTATAGCCTAAAATTCTTTCCTATAGGCAATCATTGTACTTATTCCACTTAGGTGTAATTGTTACTGCTGTTAGCAGGTTGTAAAGATGAAAAGCTGTTGCTTCAAAGCTATACAAAGAATTCAGTAGTTGAGTTTTATGGTTAATATATACTTTATTGTATTTTCAAAACTCCTAGTGATTGGGTGTATTACGCACCGCACATTACTAGACTAAGGAAAACCAACAGAGTCAACAAAAAAGTCAAATTTGATTCACATCCTTTTCTAGATGAAAACTGCTTCCAATACGTTTAAATAGTTCTATCCTGAGAAACATCGTGCTTATTCCTGGTGTAACCATTATTTTACTATCTTGTTTCATTGACATGATTGCAATTATCAATCAAATAAAAAGGTAAAAAAATTACTGAGTAGCTTTTATGTGCAAACAACTATGCTGAGCAAAGGAAAGCAGACTTTCAGAGATGTCAATAAGGGAGCCCTGCTTTGTACGAGTTCATAATTCTTTTCTAATGAATAAATCGTAGTCTCCCCAAGATCAGAAAAAAGGCAACTTTTTATCTCTGTGATGGGTCCTTAGTCATCTACTTACTCTTCTTTTTGGTTAAAGAATTAAGTTTGCTATTTTTCTGTACCTTGAACTCAATCCCTAGAGAAGGTTCATCCAGACAAAGGTCAGAAAAGAAGTGGTGCCCATCATCACATGTCACTATTTATCAGGGTCATAGTAAAACCCCAGTCCTTTTATAGCTAGTCCCAGAAATGCCTGGATTTTGAGGCAAAGTATAATATCCTTGATTTTTAAAAATATTTCTGTCTGTAGGGATGCCTTCAAAGATCACTGGTAATTTAGTGGTAGGTATTTCCCTTCTTCATAATTTTTTTGGAAAATGTATGAATAAATTTCTGAGAACAGCTCTACTCCTCCCTGAGGTTATATTTTGTCAACTATAAATATATATATTTGTGTGTGTGTGTGTGTGTGTGTGTGTGTGTGTGTGTGTGTGTGTGTTTGACAGTCTAATTGAGTTATCATCCTTATCAGTGGTTGGAAGTAGAAAATGAAACATTAATAACATGTAAATCTAAAGGTGTTTAAAATGACCAAAGAGATAACATCATTAGGCCCTCTTTTCTTGGCTGTGTTAATCAAGACATCTACATAATAAATTCATGTTGAGTTGATGAACTGGGCAATAATTCGCTATATTATTAATTAATCAGGACTCTTAAATATTTATTAAAAACACTATGCAGTGGGATTTAATGCTCAGATACAAGGGTTTAGAACTACTTTTCCACTGACTTGCACTCAGTGAACATTGCCTATGCTCAAGCTGGCTCTGAACAAACTCACAGGGACAGAACCACTGGAGCAGTGTAGCTGCCTTCAGTACCAATCAAATTATTTTAATATGAAATAGCATTAAAATTTACTTTACATGTGATTTTTAACCTTTTGCACTCGGATGTCGAGTGTGACTCGACACGGTTAGCATCGGTAGCAGCTCTTTTTATACTCTTTGAATGTATCAATAATTTGAAATATTAAAAAATCCAAATAAATAAGTTTGTATGAAAAGAAACTCCAGTTTTTTATTCTACTGTCGTGCTTTGTAAAATCTGGGGTATTTAAAATATTAAACCCCGAGTAGAATAAAGGAATCGAGAAAAAAGCAAGCGAGTGCAAAGGGTTAATATAATTTAAATGTCTTCCAAAGAGTGGGTAACTGCATACTTTGTGAGAATCTTGGATGACTGAATCATAAGTTTGTGACACAACTCTAGCAAGGTAACAAAATATTGTCTGTTTTGTTATTTACTTTCAAACATTAAGAGATTGTCACAAATACATATCTCACATAAACTGACCACTCTACCTGTAAATGCATGCTTCTTCTTTTAGCTGAAGTCCATTTAATAAAACATGATCATTATGAGGCATGGATTTTTACTTCATTTATTTTACACTTTTGGCATGATGTCTCTTCCTTTCGAGTTTATGATGTATACAAACTTAATAATCATATAGCTCATCCAGTTGGTAGTGGGGAAGGGCATGTAATAAGAATAGAGCACAGATGTTTAATAATTATTCATCTTACTAACTATAAATAAGACCCTGAGAAACTGAAGGATGAAACAAGGCTGTAAAAAGATAAGATGCCTCGATGGGTCCATTACTCAGAAAATAAATACATTTTGAGAACAGACCAAGCATAGGACATGCTTTAATTTGGTTGTTGTGCCCAGACCCTTACCCCCTCCAGGAGTTTTTCTCAGGAAGGCTGATCATTCTGTGATCCCAGGAATGGGGCAGAGCTGTTTATAACATCAAAGAAGAGTAATCGCCTTGTTATCAGACTTTGAGCTCCTGAAGGCTGGACTGCAGACCCTCCCCTCCCTTTTCCTGTTACACTTGTAGCTCACAGCTGCACATAGCTATCTTCTCCCTTGTCCTATCTAATAAAAGAGTAATATGCAAATTGACCATCACTCCAACACACAAGATGGCTGTCCCATGTGAACACAAGCTGGCTGCACAAAATGGCCAGCAGGGGAGGGCAGTTGGGGGTGACCAGGCCTTCAGGGAAGAGCAGTTGGGGGCGACCAGGCTGGCAAGGGAGGGCAGTTAGGGGTGAACTGGTCAACAGGGGAGGGCAGTTAGGGGTGACCATGTCGGCAGGGGAGGACAGTTAGGGGTGATCAGGCTGGCAGGGGAGGGCAGTTAGGGGCAATCGGGCCAGCAGGTGAGCAGTTAGGTGTCAATCAGGCTGGTAGGGGAGTGGTTAGGGGGTGATCAGGCTGGCAGGCAGGCAAGCGGTTGGTAGCCAGCAGTCCTGGATTGTGAGAGGGATGTCCGACTGCCCGTTTAGGCCCGATCTGACCAGGATCGGGCCTAAATGGGCAGTCGGACATCCCTCGAGGGGTCCCAGATTGGAGAGGGTGCAGGCTGGGCTGAAGGACACACACACACACACACACACACACACACACACACACACACCGTGCACGAATTTCGTGCACCGGGCCTCTAGTGTATATATAACTGGCAAGGGCAGGGGGTAGGGGGTCAAAGCATAATTTCCAGGGTGACCAACTGCTCTCCCATACTGCCAGCAGTATTGGCACAAACTCTCATACATGATTCAACCCTGTCTCTGCTTAATTTGGCTCAAGTAGTGACAGGCGGCCTCTGACCCACTGTGTCTGATTTCACAGTGAGTTGGATATCCTTATTAAGCCCATTTTACAAATGGGGAAGTGGAGGCACAGAGAAAGTAAATTACTTGCTCAAGTCACAAACCTATATTAAATCATTATTTGGATTAGTTTTCTATTGTTGCCATCCCAAGTTATCACAGTGTAAAATAATGCTTGCTTATTATCTCATAGTTCTGTCGGTTAGAAGTCTGACAGAGGTCTCAGCATAAAGGTGTTAAAATCAAGTAGGCTAAAATAAAAGTGTTAGGGCTTTGAACTTTATTGGAAGCTCTGGAAAAGAATCAAACTCAAAGCCCATTCACTTGTTAGCCTAATTCAGTTCCTTACAATTGTAGGATTGAGGTCCTTGGTTCCTGATTGGCTGTCAGCCAGGGGGAAGTCTTTGCTCCTAGATGCTGCCTTCATTGCTTTCTATGCTTTCCAGGCACTCCCAGAAGGCTCTCTCCAGTCCTTACATATGACCGTCCTCTCTCAAGACCTTCTCTAAGCTTGGAGTTTTCACTCCTTCTCTGACTCCAGCCAGAGTATGTTCTCTACTGATATGATTAGATTAGGTCCAACCAGATAAGGCAGGATAATTGCTCTCTTTAAGGGCCAGTAATCTTAATTACATCTGGAAAGGTCCTTTTACCCTGTAATGTAACCTCCTCTCAGGTTCCAAGGATGATGTGTGGATATTGTTAGGGAGGCCATTGTTTAGCCTATCATGCTATTATTCAATTTTTGTATTGGTTTTAGTTTCATCTACCCTGATAAACCACTTAAGGGTAATTTATAAGAGTAAAGATAATCTATTCCAATTTACTTAGCAGCAAGACATTTTAATCAAAGTGCTTACAACTACATAAGAATGATAATCTAGACATAGGCAGCTTTCCAATCTTCCTCTTTCTGCTCACCTTACCCAGTTTCCCAGGAAATTTCAGATATGGGGCAATGGGAGATGATCAAATCAAAAAGAGGCTGTCATTTCTTAGTCAAGAGGCTAGACCTCCAAATTTCTTCCATCATTCTCTGTGTTTTGGTATATCCTAAACTATAAAAAAGGGGTGTCAGTATAAACTTCCTCAGCAACTCTGACAACTAAATACATCTGTTTCTATGCATTTGTCCTAAGTTTTATCATTATTGGCTGCTGTACCAAAGAATGTCATTATTCAATTACTCTTTCTTAAATGCTGCTGAAAAATTATGTGATAATGCACCATAAGGTATAAAGCCCTTTCTTTATATAACTATCAGTCATGAATAATGATTTACAAACCTACAGGAACTCATACCAATTAATGATCCTATTCATTCTTGGTTTATAAATTATTCACAAAAAGCATGCTAATTAATTCGACCTGAGTGATCATCAGAAATAAAATCTTGAGCTGGCTTATGGGGTTCCTTAATATGTTTTATTCATTCTATTGACAAGGTCTGAGAGTCAATGTTAGTGAAGCCAAAAAAGAGACATACAGATGAGATGTGAAAGGGGACAGAATACATAATAGAAATAGATGGTGAAAGGGTTGCAGAGTAAACGGTGATTAATTAATACCCATGAAATTTCTGGTTATTTGAAAAACATCAATTAGTAAACAGCAAAAATAGGCTTATGTCAGAGCCTGTAAGGCTGAAGTTTTTCCAACTTATTTCCCAGTTAAAATATCTTAGTTGTCAAGGCACTTTTCCCTTTTGAATTAAGTTCCAGGAAGGAATTGTTATTTTTTTTTATAAGTGTCTCATGAAGTTCTTAGGAAAGAACTATTCTAATGTATACTGTGCAATTATGGAATATCCAAAGCAGAAACTGTAGGAGATTTTGAAGATTTGAGATAGCATCCAAGAATGCATGTCATGTTTACATCAAATAATCTTTGATGAAAAATATACTAAGTAAGGAAGCAAAATTTCTGTTATGTTGTACTTGGCCTGGGGTCCAGAAAAAAATTGTTTGTCACTAAAACACTGCTCCTAATTCTCATTTATTGGGGTTCTACCTAACATTGTTGGATCTACCAAATCCCCTTACTAATATTATTGGGTTATATGGTATCTTCTTATATGATAGAGTTGCTATGTTTTGTTTTTAAATGATGCATGACATATCTCAGGATGTGGCTCATCCAGGTCACTGGAATAGCAAAGAAACCAAGCCTGCTCTTTGGAAAAGAGCATGTAGAATGCTTCACACTCAGTTTAAATTGATGGAAAGAAGCACCAGCCTGGCAAAATAATGTAATAAATACACAAAGTATTTTGTGACCCTTAGTAGATGGCAGCTCTAGCCCAAAGATGGGCAGAACTTGGCAGGAAGGCATTTGGAAATATATGGGCCACAATTCACTTAGGGTATATACCATCATCAGTGTCTGCAGAGAGTAGATGAGTTCTGGTCATGCCTAGTTAAAGAGTTGAACTCAAGAAAATGGGAGAGGAGGTAATTCCCTATGCTTTAAAAATAGGACAGACATTTATTTAGCTCTAGCAAGAGAGGTATATCAAAGCAGACTCAGTGTTGACATGGTACTAATCATCATAGGGTCCTAGATCCTCATTTCCTGTGTCTCTGCTAAAGACTGGGTCTGGAGAGTAGAGGAAGGTGGGTTATCAAAGGTTGAAACCAAATCATCCAATGATTGGGCAAGCAAGGCCATGTGTAAAGGTTATGATAATGGTTCTCAAATTGGGCATGGAAGAATTCCTATGATGACTTTGTAAAAATGCAGGTTCTGGTCCATCAAACATCCTCTGGACTGCTTTTTTGATAAAACATCATAAATCATCTGAAGATCATACAGTGGAAAAATGGTTAGTGTTCTTTGGAAACAGACAGACCCATAATTGTGTATCAACACCTCCATATCCTAACTGAATGACTTTGAACAAGTTACTTAAATTCATTGAAGCGCAGCTTCCCAGAACAAAATGGTAATAAATTTTATACCTCAGAAGATTGTCATAAGGATCAAATGAAAGGACAGTATATGTCATATAGTATGTACTAAATATTGAATGATAGAAAATAAGCACTCTTATTAGAGCTGAGGACCAATCAAACAAAGCCTGACAATAGGTATTAGGAAAATAATTATGCTCATCCCCTCACCCAAATTGGTAATATTAAGGATATCACTTAATTTTTAAAAATTAACAAACTTTTCACAATACACTAAAAACAATAGACTGAGAAAGTTCAGTCTTTGGGCATAGTTTAATAAAGCTAATGAAGAGCTCACCATAACCCTTGCTTCCTTTATTTCTGAAAATGTCAAAGTGAGGGGGAGTAGGTTTATAGTTAAAGGTATAATTAAATGTGGATTCTGTAGCACATGGTAAAACAAAATCTTATGGATATAGACATTTGAAGTACAGAGGAAAGAAACAGATCTTCACTGTTCTAGAATTCACAGTTCTTCCAAATTCTAGAATTCATGATATTTTTCCAAAATGGCATTTCATATCTAATTTGTTTACATTGTTTAACTTGTTTATATTGAAAGAAGAGAAAGGAGATAAAACTTAAGCTACAACATATGTTTCTGACCATTGGAATAGTCAAAAGCAAAGTATAGAAATAAAAATAAGTATAGCAATAAAATTTAAAAGGTTGACAATAAGAATTTCATATTCTTAGTAAAAATATTAGTATTTCATTTATCTTTTTAAAAATTTTATCTTTAGCCCAGCCAGTGTGGCTCAGTGGTAGAGCATTGACCGAGGAGATTGCTGTTCTATTCTCATCAGGGCACATGCCCGGGTTGTGGGCTCCATCCCCAGAAGGGGACATGCAGGAGGCAGCCAATCCATGATGTTTCTCACTCATCAATTTTTCTATCTCTCTATTCCTTCCCCTTCCTTCCTCTTTAAAAATCAATAAAAACATATTTTAAAAATTTTATCTTTATTGTTGAAAGTATTACAGATGCCCTCTTTTTCCCCCATTGACCCCCTACTCTTATTCTACCCCCTCTTCAGGCCTTCACTGAATTATTGTCTGTCCATGGGTTATGCATAAATGTTGCTAATTTCTAAGCAGAATTCATGCTACTCTACATTAAGCATTTTCAGTTTCTTTAATTATGTGAACTTGTTAATGATGCAGTAAAACTTGCATAGTTTTTCAAAAAAGAATCTCTAAAGCAATCTCTTATCTACATTAAAAGTAAATGAATGTTAGTTATATTGGGGTCCAAAGGAAATTTAACCTATTATCACAATGAAAGACAAACAGGTCCTTCCCCCCTTTCTCCATCGTGACACATTTTTTTGCGTGTAATATTTACTCTTTAAATGTGTGAGTTAAAACTACCTCAAAATATTGTTATGAGTTTTTAAAATGTGGCAATAAGAAGTGCCCATGCCATGAAGTAAATTCTCAGTATTATAATTACTCATGCTCCTAAATTTGTCAAGCACTTAATAAAATCAAGTAAAAAACAAAATTTGCAAAAATATTAAACATTAATGCCTGATTCATTTATACTCAATTATAAAACAGCCAAAAGGTTAAATTTGTCAAATATATGACTCATAGTTTTTGAAAAGGTAAATGGAATATATGAAAATTCATGTAAAATAAATTCAACCACATTGCATTATTCCAAATATAGAAGAAATTTGAATTTGTTAACTCATAATAGCAAAGGCAAATGTTGGAACTAAGTTGTGAATTAAAACAAAAATTAAAAGCAAAATTAGGAAAGCCTATGATTTTTAAATGATATGACTGCATTATAAGTTAAGTCCACATAATCTCTTAATGCATGAGGATTACAGAATAATAACTCTATTCTTAATATATTTTAATGTAATTTCCATGGCAAGGTCTAAGAAATGAGCTCATTTAATAAAAGTTTGCAGACTTTAGAGTTCTGAAAAAGGAGAAATGTTTCAGTGGAATGTATTTTATTTAAAGAATGCAATACCCTGGATCCGGGTGAGGCCACGCGACCCTGGGTCTGGGAGAGGCCACGCGCCTCTGGGTCCGGGTGAGGCCACGTGCCCCTGGGTCCGGGGGAAGCTAGATCCCGGGTCCGGGCGAGGCCGTGTGCCCCTGGATCCGGGTGAGGCTGGGTCCCAGGCCCGGGAGAGGCCACGCACCCCTGGGTCCGGGTGAGGCCATGCGCTCCTGGGTCCAGGTGAAGCTGAATCCTGGGTCTGGGCGAGGCCGTGTGCCCATGGATCCGGGTGAGGCTGGGTCCGGGTCCGGGTGAGGCCGTGGGCCCCTGGATCCGGGTGAGGCTGGGTCCGGGTCCGGGTGAGGCCGTGGGCCCCTAGATCCGGGTGAGGCTGGGTCCGGGTCCGGGTGAGGCCGTGGGCCCCTGGATCCGGGTGAGGCTGGGTCCGGGTCCGGGTGAGGCCGTGGGCCCCTGGATCCGGGCGAGCCTGGCCCCGGGTCCGGGTGAGGCCGTGGGCCCCTGGATCCGGGCGAGCCTGGCCCGGGTCCGGGTGAGGCCGTGGGCCCCTGGATCCGGGCGAGCCTGGCCCCGGGTCCGGGTGAGGCCATGGGCCCCTGGATCCGGGCGAGCCTGGCCCCGGGTCCGGGTGAGGCCGTGGGTCCCTGGATCCGGGCGAGCCTGGGTCCCGGGTCCAGGTGAGGCCGTGGGCCCCTGGATCCGGGCGAGCCTGGCCCCGGGTCCGGGTGAGGCCGTGGGCCCCTGGATCCGGGTGAGCCTGGCCCCGGGTCCAGGTGAGGCTGTGGGCCCCTGGATCCGGGTGAGCCTGGGTTCCGGGTCCGGGTGAGGCCGTGGGCCCCTGGATCCGGGTGAGCCTGGCCCCGGGTCCGGGTGAGGCCGTGGGCCCCTGGATCCGGGTGAGCCTGGCCCCGGGCCCGGGTGAGGCCGTGGGCCCCTGGATCCGGGTGAGCCTGGCCCCGGGCCCGGGTGAGGCCGTGGGCCCCTGGACCCGGGTGAGCCTGGGTCCCGGGTCCGGGTGAGGCCGTGGGCCCCTGGACCCGGGTGAGCCTGGGTCCCGGGCCCGGGTGAGGCCGTGGGCCCCTGGACCCGGGTGAGCCTGGGTCCCGGGCCCGGGTGAGGCCGTGGGCCCCTGGACCCGGGTGAGCCTGGGTCCCGGGCCCGGGTGAGGCCGTGGGCCCCTGGACCCGGGTCCGGGTGAGGCCGTGGGCCCCTGGATCTGGGTGAGGCCACGCGACCCTGGGTCTGGGAGAGGCCATGTGCCCCTGGGTCCGGGTGAGGCCACGTGCCCCTGGATCCGGGTGAGGATGGATCCCGGGCCCGGGAGAGGCCACGCGCCCCTGGGTCCGGGTGAGGCCATGCGCCCCTGGGTCCGGGTGAAGCTGAATCCTGGGTCTGGGCGAGGCCGTGTGCCCCTGGATCCGGGTGAGGCTGGGTCCCGGGTCCGGGTGAGGCCATGGGCCCCTGGATCCGGGTGAAGCCGTGCCCCTGGGTCCGGCCGAGACCAAACCAGAGGGAGTCGGACCTGCATTACCACCATTTGTCCACCATCCAGAGCTGAGGGGTCAGTACCGACATGTACTCATAAGGAACTGGTGGACATTGATATTGGGTCTCAAAAGAACTGTTGGTCCAGAAAGAAACTCACTACAGACTGATTCATTTGCCTGTCAGCATAACTATTATTGCTCCTCGCACATTCAATTCCTATAAGTATATCTCTAGTGACACATGATTTCGCTCATCTAGGGGAAATGATGAACAACATAGACTGATGAACAAGAACAGAACCAGAAACAAGGAGGCATCGATCGGACTATCAGGCCTCAGAGGGAGGATAGGGGAGGTTGGGGGGAGGGGGGAGAGATCAACCAAAGGTCTTGTGTGCACGCATATGAGCCTAACCAATGGTTAAGTTCAACAGGGGGTTGGGGCATCCATGGGGAGGGGTGTGGGAGGGGAATGGGGGGATGAGGACAAATATGTGACACCTTAATCAATAAAGAAATTTAAAAAAAATAAAATAAAAAATAAAGAATGCAATAATTTTTAAATAAGTTCAGCAGTTCATAAACCTCCCACCATAATTCTCCACCTCTCTGCACCGGTGTCCATATAGTCTTCCTTCCCTCCATTGCCACCAAGCAGCTGCCTACGCTCTATGGACATATGTCCCACTATTCTCTAAGTGCCATTTCTTATTTGTTCAAGAAAGTCTGTCCATATACCCTCTCTTAACTCTACATTTCCTGCCAACCACTGTCCTGTTTTTGTTGTATTATTTTTCCTTTTCAAATTGAACTTCTCCAATAGTTATTATACTTATTTTATCTTATTCATACTCTTACTCCCTTGAGTAGACTGCGATTGGACTTTAATCCCAACATCCACCAAAACTGCTCCTTATTTTCATGTTGCAAAATATAGCATTTATTTCTCAGTTCTTGTACAGCCTCCCTTGCAGGATTTGACATTTGATCATTCCATCGTCCCTGATGCACTTACTTGATAGGGCTTGCAGATTATCATACTCCTCATTGTTGCATACCCCATCAGCCACTCTTCATTCTACTCTTTCTTCTTAGTAGAATGAAGAGTGGCTGATTCCTTCATGTCTTCCCAACTTTCAAGTGATGGAGTGCCCAGGTGCTTCTGCCCTTTGTCTCTTTTCCACCTATACTCTTTTTTACACATTGCATTCTCAAAAAAATATCCTCCTCTGCAGTTTCTATTGGTGATTGGGTGTCTTGGGTTGGGTGCTAATGTGGAGATATAGAGAATAAACTGGAGAAACAATGCTAATACAATTATTTCTTTCATTTCTGTGTTTACAGCAAGAAATGTGTCTAGCTAAAATCATGATCCTTAATATGTATACATCGCCATCTGCTTTCCATCCTTCACAAAGATTGGTAAGTGCACACAGCAATTTGTTAATGGGCAGAATTTGCTGGGGACTTCGAATCCTTCCAAGGAGGGGGCTTTTGAACTTCCTGATCTGTACTTGACCACTGTAACTATTCCTTTGGAATTCATGGGAAGTCATATCTAAAGCTCCTTGCTTAAAGACCAATTACTAGTACAACATAGGGAGAAAACCTGATTATATTTTCATTTACCTGTTCAAACCTGAGAAAGACGTTTGCTCTGTTCATCATTAGGAATAAGAAACTGCAAAAAAAACAAAAACTATATCCTCTTTTGTTACAGAATGGAAACCACTGCAATGGCTCTTCATCCCCAACTCCTGGCAGAAGAAATCTTTCCAAATTC
Organism: Cnephaeus nilssonii; assembly: GCF_951640355.1. Classification (NCBI taxonomy): domain Eukaryota; kingdom Metazoa; phylum Chordata; class Mammalia; order Chiroptera; family Vespertilionidae; genus Cnephaeus; species Cnephaeus nilssonii. The sequence goes on along the minus strand of NC_137087.1, from coordinate 30,280,314 downwards.
AGCCTCAGCTCTGCCACTATCCAATTTATGTTGGTAGGCAATTACCTTCTTTGGCTGCCTTAAAAATTTAGACTGTTAGACAAGATAACCTTTAAGACAACTCCTAGCTTATAAATTCTGGGATTCTGCAATCTTGCAAATCTTGGAAGGGCCCCGTGTCAGGGGCAGACATTTGAGGTGTATGATATGTCAGTGAGAGCAACTGCACCCACACCGCTCAGTGCAGATGTGGGGGACCCACCCCACCTGACGCTCAGCAGGCCCTCGCTCTGACAGAGCTCTACCTAAATGGCTGCTGCTGGGCATTCTTCACTAGATTCCTTTGCAGGTCTTGAGCACCAAGGTCAGGAGAAGGCCCCTCAAATTCCACTCTAAGCAACTGTTCTCTCCTAGAGAGACTAGCAAATTTCCAGCATATGACAAAAGCAGCAGCCTTGGCGGCCACCGTCTGGTGCAGGTCGAGGCTGCAGCAACTTTATCCTCCTTCCTTGTGACAAGGCACTCGATAGAAAATGCTGCTCTCTCTTTCTTCTTGCCAGCTCTTTTATCACATCATATTTATCAATTCGGATATACAACCTGGTGTCATGAGAGGTACTGGAAGAAAATCAAGGCCCTGGTTAAGTAAATCCTGTCAAATTAGACAGGGTCACAGCAGACTCTCAGCTCACCAGAGAATATTAATATGGTTATGTGCCTGCCGGTATCTGGGCGAAGCAAATCCCGTCAGCTCCACTCTCAAAATATATCCATTACCTGACCGCTTCTCTCCACCAGAGTGATACCACAGAATGCCAAGCCTCCGCTTGCCCTCTCCCAGAATCCTGCAGGCCTTCTAACAGTCCATCTTGCTCTCCTTCTCTGCATGGCACCCATAATAATCTTAAAACATGACTCAAATGATCTCACTCTCTTGCTCAACATTGTCACATAGTTTCCTGGCACACTCAGGATCAAGTCCAATCTTCTCACCATGGACTGCAGAGCCCATAAGATCTGGGCTTTGCCTTCCTTTCAGACATCCTTTCTTTCTCCTCTTGTCTTTATTCTCTCTGCTCTAAACATCATGAATGTTTCATTACACCATGGAAACAGCCATCTCCACTCTCGGGGCCTTGGTCCCAAGGCTCTTCTCTTTCCAGAAGAATGTTCTTACAGTCATGTATGTGGCATTCCACCTCACTGCATTCAAATATCACCTTATTAGTTGTGTTTTCCAGACCAATTATCTAATTAAAACCCTATTTAATCCTATCTACATGTCTGGCTTTTAAAAATATGCAATACCTGACATAATATTCTAGGTTTATTTTATTTATTTATTAATTTATTTGCTTAAGTTACTTTCATTCAAATAACAGTTCATTGAGGGAGGGACATTTATGATTCACCACTGCATCAGCAGTGCCCGGAACAGTGTCTGGCACATACTGAGCACTAAATCAATACTTTATAAAAGGTAAAACATTAAACCATGAACCTATTGTTAGCATCATTGTTTCATTTTTTAAAAGCAGGATAATCAGGAACTTGACAATACAGTTCATTAAGCCTAAACCAGGAGTCTGCAAACTATGTCCAGAACCACAATCGGCCTCCTTTTTCCTTTTTGTTTTTAAATAAATTTCATTGCAACACATCCAGGCTCACTTACTAATGTCTCTGGCTGCTTTGGAGCTATGCCAAGAGACCTTATAGGCTGTGAAACATAAATATTTACCATCTGGGAAAACATATGCCACGCTTTGCCTAAACTATAAAATTCTGACATAATTTCTTATATTTCCTTTTTCTTTGGCATTGTTGCCTTTCTATATTTCTAGTCACCTCAAAGCAAAGCTGGAGCCAACAGAAACTTTGTTAACTTTGAAAAAGAGAAATAGAGATAATTATGAAGAACTCAGGGTGAGTTGTTCAACTTCAGAACCAGTCCCATAATTACCAGATGTTTCTCTTCACCATTTCTTCCTTTCACTTAATCAGGCATTTATTTGAGGAGACTGGGATTTATAAAGAGAAAATCTCAGGGCATTCTCTGTTCCCAATGTTGGAAACTACTTAGAGAAATGTTGTTTGAATAAGTGGATGTTGTTTCATTTTAATTTCTCCTTCAGAGAGTTTCTTGCCAAAACCATACCTATGGTAGACATTGCTTGCTTCCCATACCTATAGTAGACATTTCATGAAGACCATTTCCCCTGGAAAATCTTTGCCTTTTATTGGTTAAATGGGCAAAATGCTGAGATGCCCAAATTTACTTTTATGGTATTGTCAGTCACCAATTGGGGCGAACTGTCTAATAGAAAGATTACCCATCACAAAATCTAGGCAAGATACATATTTTTCATTCCCAAATTATTTTATTGAATAATTATTATTCTACTTGTGTGATATAGTATAATGCAAATGTATAAATAAATATTTTTATTTTTTATAAAAAAATAGCTGAAATGCATGGCTCATTGTTCTAGTTAGACAAAAGCTTTATTCATCTAGTTACTGATCTGAGACCCTGAGAATATTGCTTGCCTTTGGATGGTGAATAACTTAACCTACATATAGTTATAGTAAAGATTAAGGCCATTTAATGTATTATTGGTATGCAATAAATGATAACTCCCTTCTCAATTACCTATAAAAGAAATGTTTTAAATCCTATGCAGGAACAGTTTCATGAATTCCTGAGGACAAGTAACACAGCAGATGCTTTCAATGACCCACAGAACCTTGGTACTTACTGCTCCCAGGCACTGTTCTGACTTCGCCCTGTAAGTACCTTCCAATCTCTGACTCCTTTCTCTGACTAAGGGAGCTTCTTAGTTTTTGTGCAGGTCAGGACAGAGGTGCTGCTGTCATGTGTATCTTTGTGCAAGTACAGGTTGTTAAATTTTCTGGAATTTCACAGCCTGGTTCTTAAACACAACCATTGCTGCAAGTTAAACTGCATAAACTTACAATTAAATAAGTTATATTAAAAACCAGGGTAGCCCAGCCGGTGTGCACAGCAGTTGAGCCTGGACCCATGCACCAAGAAGTCACAGGTTCGATGCCAGGTCAAGGCACATGCCTGGGTTGTGAGTTGGATCCCCAGTAGGGGGCATGCAGGAGGCACCCGATCAATGTTTCTCTCTCATCCATCTCTCTCTCCCTCCCCCTTCCTCTATCTCTAAAAATAAATTTTAAAAAGGGGTTAAACATGCTCAAAACTCATCACTTCCTAATCATTTTATGTTTTACTATTATCTAGGTTTTTGAGGATTTTATGTCTTTTTTGTGTCTGGAACGTGGAGATTCCATATACAGTGTGAGGCTGTACATCTCTTCCCAACTGTACACTCGGTGACATAATGTTGGAGCCAGAAATGTGCCCTGGTAGAGTGGTTCCACCAAAGAAATTGGCAGATACTACAAATTAGGACTCTGTTGAGAGAGCTAATGTTAAATAGTTATCAGCATACCATTGTCCAAAACTCAACCAAAACCAAATAGAAATCAGTGGAAATTATAATACCCAAGCCTCCTACTCCCTTGGTTGGGACAAATAACAGATGTGTTCCATGTTTCTCAGACATTCCAGAAAGATTGCATTCAGATGCTCACAGTGGTAACAAATACAGTAATGAAGGGAAAAACTGGCATTGATGAAATCTCACCGGTGGCTGACATTTATAAATTAGGCTTGATAACAGGACATGTTGCTTTGACACTGGATTCTCAAGTATTATTTGGTGACAATAGGGATTCCAGAATAGCAGGGGCTAGTAGGCAGTAATTAATTATCAGAGGCCAGGAGGAAATCCTATCTAATAAAGAGGGAATATGCTAATTGACCCTCATGCCATCACAAAGATGGAGGTGCCCACAACCAAGGAGGGAATATGCTAATTGACTGCCACACCCTCAAAGATGGCGGTACACATAGCCACAAGATGGCAGCACCCAGTCCCTTCAGCCCCACTGGACGGCAGGCTCCACGCGCCTGCCTCTGGAGTCCCCAAGTCCCCTCAGCCCCCTAGCCACCTAGGTCCAGTCTGAGGCACAGGCAAGCCTCGGATGGCGGCTGACCAGCTACCCAGGGCCACCCGAGGCTCATGTAACCGGGGCCAGCCGAGGCTTGCGCTGCCAGTAGTGGCAGCAGCAGAGGTGTGATGGGGGCATCGCCTTCCCCTGATCACCAGGTTGCCTCTCGCCCCTGAGGGCTCCTGGACTGTGAGAGGGGGCAGGCCGGGCTGAGGGACCCCCCCTCCAGTGCATGAATTTTCATGCACCAGGCCTCTACTAATTACCATAATAAAAAACAAGACCAAAATGGCAACGCGGAGGCCTGACATGTAAAAATCTGTCACAATGAGTATGAGAACATAAAGTGAGATAACTGGGCACCCAATGAGACTGTGGCTTTATTTATACAGTGAAATGCAGCTGACAAAAGCCCTTGCCCAGTTTACAGGTATGAATCAGTTCTCTGACTCAATGACAATACATTGAAAGGGGTCTCCTGCACAAGATTAAAGGTTCTCTGGAAGTAGTAACTTACAACTCCACAGAAAAAAATATATAGTATCTATTTCACCAACCCTTCTCATAAGACTCCATGGGGCCATTTAAAGAGTAACTATATTGGGAAAGAAGATTTAAGAATTGCTGATGTACTGATATAGTATGTGAGCTGACCCTGCTCTAGGCGCAGCACACCATACTAACCCCCATGTTAGAGTGGGGTGTTAGAATGGGGCATGCAATCACCAGATGATAAATGAAATACTGTTCCACTTCATTTTTGCAATGAGTCCAGCAGGTCACCCTATGGCTATTTTCTCAATCCCTGAATGTATAATAAGGGCATATATTCTTAAATGTGGGTATAACTCTAAGATTCACGGAGTAAGAGGCATCATAATAAGGTCAAGCAGAAGCCCTTGAACTGCTATCTCATCACCCTGAGACAAACTTAGAAAAGCAGAAGCAATACATACCCCTTGTGGAATGGCAGTTAAGAACAACCCTCAAAGACTTAAGGATGTATGGCTAGTGGTCGCTGTTATTGTGTAATTGGCCATGATGGCTTCTGCAAATATGAGTTGGTTCATGGTGGGTCAATTATTGAAAACTTATCCAAGTGGTTACCCCAATCATATCTACAGTGTCCAAGATAGGCTTTTTACCAGAACAAATCAAAAAAGGCTTTTTACTAGAACAATTGCCAAGAATCTATTGATCTTTAAAATGCATTATTTCAATTAGAAAAGGAAATAAAAGGTACTTGGCTTCCATCTGGAACAGAGAGCAGTACACCTTTACAACCTTGCTCCAAGTCTATAATTCTCTTGATCTCTGTCACAGTTTTTTGCAGAATTGATTGATCAAATATCTTGAGCAGGAAGTGGCAAGTAACCTGAATACCCTGGTAAGACAAACATGTGCCAAACTATGAGACAAACCATACAAAGAACCAGAGTCCTATCACACTGGAGATGATTTTAGGGTCCAAAGGTTTGCGGCATATTATAACATCCTATACAAGCTAATAGAATGTACTTTATATCTGTATTGATGTTATTTTCTTCATTCCATCCTCTTTCTCTTCCTTCTCCCCTAACCCTTTCCCTCTCCCTCCTCTTCTTTTTCTCTCTTAAATTAATTCAGATTTGCCAAGTTCCTTCTATTTTAATTATTTCCAAAACATAAGCAGTGATGTTATTGATCCAACTAATTTTAAATATTTCCTTATCCTTCTTTTTTATTATTATTTTTACCAGTCCTTTCAGTTTACTTTCTTTGGGTTTGCTTTTAAGATTTTCTAGCATAATGAGCCAAATGTTTAATGAACTTATTTTCAATAAATCTTGCATTCTAAAATTTAATTTATGACTCTATAATTCCCGCTAGAAAAAAAAGATGGCGGCTGGCAGGACGGAGCTGAGAGAGAGGAAGTGAATGAGTGAGGATACGAAAGGAGTGTGTGTGGATGTGCGTGGGGTGTGTGTGAGTAAGTGAGGGAAAGTTAAATCTCGCAGAAGCAGCAGGGGATGGACTATAGCCTCTCCTTGACAAGGAGAGACTACCACCGTTGAGGGCACTCCCCGGAGGACAGGACTCCAGCACGGAGCCCACGCCATCTTCAACGGCCTTTTTTAGAAACTCATCAACACCATCAACAAGACAGGCCTTGTAACTGCCCCGCGACCCAGCACACACTCCAGCCAATACCCTGCTACCCCCACTGCAGACCTGCGGACCCTGGGAACTCCACCTCCAAAGGTACACCTTTCCGCAGCTGTAAGTGCAACTCCCCTTCCCCAACAACAGAACCCCAGGTTCGCGCAAGTGCACGCACTTGCGCGCGAGTTCCCCATCCCATAGGCAAGCTTGAACACTTTATTCCGACTTGCGTGCTTCTCCTTGGGTGGCGCAAGGGAGACGCCGAAAGCACCCGAGGGTGTGTTTCTGTGCAGACAGGGGCGCGCGGCCCCTCAGTGGAAATTCTGAATTCCCTCTTCCTAGAGGGTTGCCACATTCACCCTAGCTGCTCAACCGCGGTGCCGGTGCCCAGACCCCTCGGAGTGTATAAGAGCTCTGCGCCCTGAGAGCTCGCCATCCCAGCAGCCTGGCACACCAAACACAACTAACCACAGGGCGCTAGTGGGAGCCACTGTGAGCTCCCCTTGGGTGCGATTTTGAACAAGCAGGGGCACACTCCCCTCCAGCAGTAGAGGCTTTGAATTCACTTAGCCTGGATACCGACCCACAGGCACCTCAATTGCACGGCTACACTGCCAGGGCCCTACAGGGTCCTTCAGGGTACCTCACTGGCAAACATACTGAGGGTGCTCCTGTGAACCACCACTGGGAGTAAGCGCCTATCCACCACAGGTTAAACAGCAAAAGCTGGGTCTGCCCACCCCATGAATGCAGAACTCTGGGCAACACAGTCACGCCTTTCCAAAGAGCAGGTCCCTGAGCCCCAACACCCCAACAGACGGTTCCTGGGGGCTACTGTGAGTCCCTGCTGGGCACACGTGATTACAATTAAGGGTGCAAGAAAGCAAAAATTGGGACACTCCCTTCCACAGCGGCTGACTTCTAGACACCGCAGTTGTGCCTCTCAAGCTCGCAGGCCTACATCAAGAGAACCCAAATAGCTCGAATAGTGAGCTACACTAGATTAACAAGCTCAGGGAACTGAGAGATTATGCCAGTAGCACCATCCCCAAAAGAACCTGGGCAGCAAAGCAATTGGATCTACAGTTAAAATATTACAGGAAAACATGGGAAGACAAAAAGCAATACCCAAAGGAAAGAAAAAGAGGAATCACCAGAAAGGGAGTTAAATGAATTCGTGGCTAGCAGCTTATCAGAGACTAGAGGCCCAGCGCACGAAATTCGTGCACGGAGGGGGGTTGTCCCTCAGCCCAGCCTGTACCCTCTCCAATATGGGACCCCTTGAGGGATGTCCGACTGCCCACTTAGGCCCGATCCCGATCGGGCCTAAACGGGCAGTCGGACATCCCTCTCACAATCCAGGACTGCTGGCTCCCAACTGCTTGCCTGCCTGCCTTCCTGATTGCCCCTAACCACTTCTGCCTGCCAGCCTGATCACCTCCCAACCACTCTGCTGCCAGCCTGTTTGCCCCCAACTTCCCTCCTCTGCCGGCCTGGTCACCCCTAACTGCCCTCTCCTGCAGGACTGATCACCTCCAACTGCCCTCCCTTGCAGGCCTGGTCCCTCTCAACTGCCCTCCCTTGCAGGCCTGGTCCTTCTCAACTGCCCTCCCTTGCAGGCCGGGTGCCTCCCAACTGCCCTCTCCTGCTGGCCATCTTGTGGTGGCCATCTTGTGTCCACATGGGGGCAGGATCTTTGACCACATGGGGGCAGCTATATTGTGTGTTGCAGTGATGATCAATCTGCATATTACTCTTTTATTAGATAGGATAGAGGCCTGGTACAGGGGTGGGGGCCAGCTGGTTTGCCCTGAAGGGCGTCCCAGATCAGGTGGGGGTTCCCTTGGGGTGTGGGGCAGCCTGAGCGAGGGGCCTGTGGTGGTTTGCAGGCCGGCCACGCCCCCTGGCAACCCAAGCGGAGGCCCTGGTATCTGGAATTTATTTTCCTTCTACAATTGAAACTTTGTAGCCTGGAGCAGAGCCAAGCCTGGGGCTCCCTCCGAGGCTGGCAGCCATTTGTGTTGGGGTTATAATTGAAACTTTGTTGCCTTAAGCGGGTGGGCCCAGCCAGGGTGTTGGAAAGATTTGCTTCCCCTGTTGCCGGTGGTAACCCTGGCCTGCTCTCTCAAGCTCCATTCTGCCGCCATTTGTTTGAATTTGTTTACCTTCTATAATTGAAACTTTGTAGCTTGAGTGGAGGCTTAGGCCTGGCCAGGGCAGGTCGAAAGCTTGGCTTCCTCTGTTACCTAGGAAACCTTGCTCTCTGTGGCTGTAGCCATCTTGGTTTAGGTTAATTTGCATACTCGCTCTGATTGGATGCTGGGCGTGGCTTGTGGGTGTGTCGGAGGTATGGTCAATTAGCATATTTATCTATTATTAGATAGGATAGAATTCAGAGTAATGGTTATAAGCATGTTTAAATGGCAAATACACTCTATAATTCCCTTGGATTATTACTGAAAGCATATCTCATACATTTATACCAGGTGTACTGGTTAATAATGGTGGGTTTTGTAATCAAAGTAAACACAATAATTTCAAGAGAAACATCAAAAGTGCTTTATTCAAAGTAATGTCCATCACTAGCTACACACTTCCCCCATCTTTCAGGTAAATTGTGGATACCGTCCCAATAGAACTTTTCTTGTTTTGAGGCAAACCATTCAGAGACCCAATTTTCCACTTCATACGTTTTGAAGTGCTGCTCAGAAAGTGCATGTGCCATTGATCAGAACAAGTGGTAATCTGAAGGAGCAAGGTCTGGTGAATATGGCGTGTGGGTTAATACTTCACAGGCAAGATATTTGAACTTGTCTTTAACTGGTCTTGAAGTGTGTGATGGTGCATTATCATGAAGCAAAATTACTTTGCTGTGTCTTCTGGCATATTCTGGTCATTTCACAATGAAAGCATGGTTCAAATTGATTATTTGTTGTCAGTAGCGATCAGTATTAACGGTTTCACCTGGTTTTAGAAGCTCATAATACACCACACCTTCCTGATCCCACCAAAAGCAGAGCATTGTCTTCTTTCTGAAGTGATTTGGCCTTACAGTTAATGTTGATGGTTGACCTGGATCAACTCATGATTTTGTGCATTTGGGATTCTCAAAATAAATCCACTTTTCATCGCCAGTCACAATTCAATGCAAAAAAGACTTTCTTTCGTGCCATTGAAGCAACATTTTACTGATGACTTTTCAGTTTTCCATTTGTCTTTCGTTCAGTTGATGTGGCACCCATTTTCCTTCCTTTAAAATATTTCCTATTGCTTGTAAACCATCGAAAATTGTTTGCTGAGCAATGTTTAATTTTTCTGCAAGTTGTTTTTGAGTTTGACATGCATTTTCATCCAATAATGCTTGTAATTGTTGGTCTTCAAACTTTTTCGGTTGACCTGGATGTTCTTTGTCTTTCACATCGAAATCATCACTTTTAAAGCATTTAAACCATCGCTCACAAGTATCTTGAGATGGAGCATGTTCACCATAAGCTTCCCGAAGTATTCAGCAGCACTTTTCTTCAAAATAAAGTAATAAATTAAAACTTCCCGCAAATGCTCTCTTTTTGGCACAAAATTTGACATTTTTAAGCATAAAAATATCTATGATGTTAACACCTTCAGAAAATTTGACATATGAAGTTTTGAAGCTTGCTGTTAATACAACAAAATAGTAGACATATCAAATCACGTATATATCAACATATGTGTAACTCCATCTATTGAAAAAAATGTGCATTATTAACCGGTACACCTGGTATATGACACTAATTATACATTCTACAAAATTGTAGCTTTAGTCTTGATTTTCTTTATAAAATAAGACTGTTCTGTTTTGTTTTGTTTCTCTTTATTATTTCCCAATTGGATTTGCTTTTGCACTAATTTTTTTGTTTCTAATATTATTACATTATGGCCACATTCTGTCAGAAAGTAAATAGGGGTTAATAGAAGAATAAAAAAATGAATAAAAAATTAAAAAATAAACTTAAAAGATATTTCTCTTATTTTTTTTAGTGTGTAACCTAGAGATTTGTGGTCGTTCCATGAGATAACCCCAGCTATGACATTATACATAATATATGTAAATCTAATTACATTTAAAGAGAAAACACTTTATATGTATACAGGGTGCCTCAAAAAGATGTATACACAATTGTCTGTAGATTCTATTACATTTTGAAAATGAAATGTATTTTAATAGGCACCGCCTTTATAATTATTCAGTGTGTATATATTTTTGGGACAACCTGTGTGTGTGTGTGTGTGTGTGTGTGTGTGTGTGTGTGTGTAGAGAGAGAGAGATATAATATTATACATATATGATATATATATATATATAAATTTATATATATAAATATCATATATATAATATTATCTATTATAAATTTAATATATAATGTATATAATATATACATATATTTGAAATTATTTTCCAGTGATAAAAGAATAATAGTAATAGGCAATATTTCAAATACTGTTGAAATGAGAGACACTATAAAAATCAGCAATTTATACAAAAGCGTTCATAGAAAAAGAATGTACTTTTTTGTTTGTGTTAAGCCTCACCCATGGATATTTTTCCATTAATTTTTAGAGAGAGTGTGAGAGAACCAAGGTACGTACCCTTGATTGGAATCAAACCCGGGACCCTTCAGTCCATGGGCTGACGCTCTATCCACTGAGCAAAACTGTCTAGAGCAAGAATGTACTTTTTAAAGTTTATAGCCAAGTAATGTGTTTCTGCTTTTGCATTATCTTGTACATTTGACTGTACCACTAAAAAGAACAGTTAGTATACTAGTAAAAGAGTTTTCTAAGCATCACTAAAGTCTGCATAGGGTGAAAACAGTAGGTTCAAGTGGAATGGACAGTGACAGTTTAGAAGACCCATGATCCCTGTCACTTTAAGAAAAATGACAGTAGGAAAAGCAAAAGGTACACAAATGTGGCTGGAATGAAGTAACATTTTGCATGCAAGGTTTTATATATTACCCAAGGAATTTCTCTCACATTTCCACAATGCCAATTCACACTTTATCTCATTAATTGTACCTATTAAGCAGCTCAGATATCTGTATCTTCCTTTTTGTCTCCTATATTTAGTGCTTAATTTAGGTACTCATTTTCTCTTGCCTAAAGTCTCAAAATAGTTCTCTTTTATTCAACAAGTAGTTAATGAATACCCACTATGTATTAAGAAATGTTCTAGAAGTTAGGAATAAAGTCTATGTAGGATTAATAACGTCCTTGTTCTTTCAGGGTTCCCTTTTGAAAGAGAAAAAAATATATAATAAAAGACTAAATGATATACTATATTAGTATATGATTAAGTTATATGACAAAAAATACAATAGGGTTTCATAAAATAGTTAGGGTGAGAGCCTAATTTACTTCAAGTGGATAATCAAGACTTATTAAGGAAAGATTTTGAAGAAGTAAACCATCCTGATAAAGAAGGCTCCAACATCAGAGACAGGCACAACCAACAAAGGAAGCAGTGAGCTCAAGGCCCAGAGAGAGTGGCAGGAGAGAAGATATGAAATGTAAACCTAGTCCAGGACAAAACAGCAAATACAAAATTCGGATTTTATTTTAAATAATCTTAGAAATCAATGGAGGATTTTAATTTAATGTAAATTAAAACCACCGTGAGCAACTTTTCACCTGTCAGTTTAGTTCTGAGCATACCAAGATTTGATGAGGTTGTAGAAAAACAAAAACGTGCATACTTTTACAAAAGAAGGAAAAATTGACACAACTTTGGAAACCATTTTGACACATATCTTATGTATCTACAAGACCATGCTAGGTATATACCTTTCAGAAAAAATATTGAAAATATATGTGACATGTATGAGAATGTTCAAAGTGGCGCTCTTTATTATAGGTAAAAAACTGGAAACAAATTGTGGTATATCCATACAAGTGAAATCAAATAAAGCCCAGCCGGCATGGCTCAGTGGTTGAGCATAGAGCTATGAACAAGGAGGTCATGTTTCGGTTCCCGGTCAGGGCTCATGCCTGGATTGCTGGCTTGATCCCTAGTGTGGGGTATGCAGGAGGCAGCCAGTCACTGATTCTCTCTCATCATTGATGTTTCTATATCTCTCTCCCTCTCCCTTCCTCTCTGAAATCAATAAAAATATTACATAAAAAGAAAGCAAATATAGCCATAAATTTACAAAGATGTGTTTCTCAAAACATGAAGCTAAATAAAAAGAAGCAAATCTTACAGAAAGACATAGCATGTTATTTTTATTACAGAAAGGTCAAAGCCAGTCAAAATTAAATAATAGTTTAAATACCAAATAAACAGTTTAAAACTAACTAATAAAAAGACAGATGATAGGTATTTTAGATAGATAGATAGATAGATAGATAATAGATAGATAGATAGATAGATAGATAGATAGATAGATAGATAGATAGATGATAGATAGATAGATAGATGCATCAAAAGAGTCCTTAGTAGAAATTTGTCAAAATGAATGAGGACAGTTTTACTAATTTCTAGATGAGTGACTTTTTTTCTAATCAAGTCTTAAGAAAATCCAATCCACTGCTATTTTTATACTCCAAGCTATTGCAATATTTTAATACACATACATCTAAAAGAGTGAGAAATAGTGTTCATGTACCATCATCCTGCTTGACTATTAGAGTTATTTCTGGTTGGTATGCTCTAAAAGGCATTCTGATTGGTTATCTTGCTTTCATTTTAACACTTTTCATATCTTGGACATACGAGATACGAGAAGGTAAAAAATTATGTTTCCCACTTCAATATACTAATTTGGTTAAGATAATCTATTAGTTTTCTGCTGCTGTGTAACAAACTGCCACAAACTTAATGGCTTAAGAAACATAAATTGCAGAGAACCTGAATCATTCATACAATCTTTGTGGGAATGTAAAATCACATAGCCATTCTGGAAAACAGTTTGGCAGTTTCTTGTAAAACTAAATATGCAATTATTATATTACCCAGATTTTGTACCCTTGATCATTTATCTCAGAAAAATTAATATTTATATTAGGAGGGTAAAAAATGCAAACACACATACACAGCCTACCCAAAGATATATGCATCATAAATGCCAATAAAAACGTATTTAAAAAAAAAATATATATATATATATATATATATATATATATATATTCTTGGAAAAAAGCAAAACATCTCATTCATGTTGGAACAGTTATTGTATAGCATTTGAGAAAAGGCTCTGAAAATGTTACTTCCATTAGCACTCAAACAGAAAATCAGCAGAGGCAAATTCACCTGAGACTCGTGGAGAATTATATAAACATAACTAATGAGACAAAAATATTTTTGCAATAAAATATGGAAAAAATACCTTTGCTACTTAACCAGATATTAAAAACTATATCTCATGCCTTTGAGACTTATTGCCAGTTGGATAGGCTATTCTAGAAATGGAAACCATAAGAATTGTGTTATTAAGCTCTCTGCCATGTTGCAAGTCCATCTAAAAAATATAGGAAATCAGATGAACAAAATCATATACATTAATTAAAATATTATTAATAAATAGATTATTATTAGGATATAATAAAAAGCAATGTTTTATTTTTTTCTGAATTTAATGCCATAGCACTATCCTTTCTATTAAAGAACCTGTGACTTTTGCCATCTACTTCATATTTCCTCTCAGTTTCTAAATGCAATTGCCCAAATGTTAACAATTGTACCACATTGGAGACAAGATTTGAATACAGCTCTCCCTAGTTTCAAAACTTACAATTATACTTTGATATGCTACCTTCTCTCTCCATTTTTTTTTCTTTCTCTCAAACTCCTCTTATCATCTCTCCCATCCTCCTACCATTCCCCATACCATATCGTAACAAAATGTGCTTATTGTGTATTTCATTTGCTCAGGAGACTACTAGGGTATTGATTTGCTCACTTAATCTACTAAATAATTTTGAGTCAAAAATTTCTATAGCAGAACAAGTCATTGGGGAAATCAAGAAAAGATGCCAGAACATATAGCAAAGGTGCTTTTGGACTCTAGCTGTGGGATACAGAAGTAAGATACAGGGGTGAAGGCCATTACTCCAGTGTGAACATGAAAGGCGCTGCTTAATTTTCCTGTGCTAAGCCCAACTCTATCTCCAGTTGAAGAGAGGAATATCTATAGATGGAAAAGGTAGAAAAAGATATTACTGCTTACCCACTCCCACCTCTCACAAGGGGAAATTAATACATAGAATTGAGCATGTGCTCAATCCAGAGCTACCTGGGACAAGATGAGTCAGGGTGTACAATTCGTGGATTCACTACCCAAAAGCAGTCTGAAGTATCAACCACATATTTTAATGTATGGTGATAGTTTGGATTCTGTCTGCTGAATTGATTTTTCATTTATTTGGTTACAGACTGAGGTGAGAAAAAGTGTTACATATTGGACCTTCTCAGATATCTCAATATAGAGAGTGTATTATTTACACATTCATGTTACACAAGGGTTCATATTTACTGAAATTTAAAATTGCTAATTTTCCCATATTAGGATTTCAATGTACACATTTTTAATTCAACACCAAAACTCCATGGCAGAGCTATAAAGCTTACCACAATATATACAAACATATATGGTACCTTTTTAGTTCCCCATTTTATAATTGAAGTCCCTCCTAGAACATTCTCTTTTATGAGTCTTTACTAATTTATTCTCAAGGACCACTAATACCCTGGCATCTTGGGGTGGGTGCATTTACTGTCACCCTGACAACTCCCTGTGCATGTCTCCCATAATGACTCTTTAAACTCTGTGCTGCAGATCACTCATAGCATTCATTGAAACATATTGCTCTTGTTTATGAAGTGCTCATCAGCAACTTGAGGCAGAAGCCATGAATCATTTGTATTTTAATCGCCTGAGCCTGGCACAATGATTAGTGCATAATAGATGATAATAAAGAATACTATAAAGAATAATTGAAGAATGGAATGCACATATGCTGTACCTTGAAAGCTGTAACAGAAACCCATGTGAGTAAATTCTAATCACTGAAATCAGCTACAATTCATACAGAACTATTTAGGGGGGAATCTGTTACTCGGTGGTTCTCATAAGCCACACCATGTTCAAGTGGCTTTACCTAAAATTTAACATTTGCTGCCACAACAAAAAAGGCAAAATACCCATAACCATCACAAACGCTCCAAATATTTTTATTTCCTATTAGTAAAGTAGGGTACTTTACTAAGCCGTATGGCTCTCGGATTCTTTTTCCCAATGGAGCATATCTATAATTTTCAAGATAGAATTATAAATTAAAATAGAGCTGGTAATATAAGGTAATATGAATGAAATAACATGAGTGTTAGGACAAGTTATACAGTAAACATTACATAATTTTATTCCTATAAGGTTTTTACAGTCTTTTGATGTTGGCCAATATCTACTTAAATGAGCAATTCCAAATATCTACTCCATGAGTAAAACTTGCTGAATAATAATAGCCTTTGTAATACAATTCCTATCAGGAAATACTCATTTCCTTCATCTTTCTTATTATGTACCAGGAAAATTGAATCTGACCTATTTGGTACAATATTAAAGTGATATTTAATATTTAGTCTTAATGCCCTAATTATTTAACCAAAGAGGTAATGAAATTCAATATTTAATAAAAGTATGGTCTGAACATTGTACATTGTAATTCCTTATTTTTATTAATTTTATTTATGCTATAAGGAATTATAAAGTACAACATGCCTGACCATCTACTTCCTTTATAATTAAATTATATGATTAACTGTCTCATTTGTGGTAGTAATTATTTGATGTTGGGTCTATTAAGTTTTTTGGCTGTGAATATTTTTGTGAGAATTTGAAACAAATTGCATTACCTCCTACCCGTCAAATGTTGATTAAATCCTACAACAATTTAAAATCCACTATAGCATTTAAAATGCATGCCAAATTGGAAGGATAATGCATATGTGCTGTGTATGAATATGAATTTCTCTCTATTTAGGTTGTTCATTTAGAAATCAAACAAACAAAAAACCCTCATATATACAGACCACTCACTGAGAACAAGCACTTCAGCTTTTTAAAATAAATGTAACAGCATCCCCACCTTCCACTGGTAGATGATATCTTGACTTTTTTTTTTCAGAATTTGAGCTGAACTAGTGATGGTGTGCTTTGAATGAGTGGGTCTTAAACTTTAGAGTATGTTGGAATCACATAGAAAGTTTATCAAAACCCAGGTTGTTGGCATCTACCTTCAAAGTTTCTGATTGGTAGGTCTTGGCTGGTGCTTAATACTTTTAATTTTTCACAAGATCCAGAAGATGCTGTTGACTTCAACATAATTCTCTTACTTGTGGGATGGTCCCTCATTGGAAAACCTCAGATTATATGGATGTCACTGCAGCCAGAACACCTGAGAGCAAGCCTTGCATGTTTTGCTTGTATTGTGAAGGGCAGTTACCTAGCAGTAGAGGTTGGGGGTTTCTGGAGATGAGGGCTCTAACATCTTTTACATTTGCCTAATGATTCCAATTCCAAAGTTTCTATTTTCTTCACAACCCAACTAGCTTTTCTTTGTTTCTCCCCAATCCAGGCATTTTGTTTTCAGTCCTCTCTAGTCTAGTAAGCCCGCACTACAGCTATATTTACTTTCCATCTTTGCGTTGCCAGTTCTATCTCTCTCCTCTGTTATTTTCTCCTTTCCTGTTTTCTTTTTCACTGTGGTCTTAAACTTTTTTATGGCTTTAATTTCATTTTAGTGTTTTGTGAAATGTAGATATTAATCCACTTTCCCCAGCTGGATGTTCTCCCCCATGCGCCCTCACCAATACATAATTCTCATTTTAGTTGCTTTCATCAAACCTGGAGGACTTGTCAGAAACAGAATCATTTAAGCTATTTTATAAACAGAGAATACTTCAGTGATGTGTCCCAAAGACTCACTAATGTTTTATGTTAGAAGTGTTGCTTTACCTCTTCCAAAATTAATTAGGTATGCCATAAAATGCTTTTCACTAAATAAAGGCTAAAAAAAAAATATGAAGCTAATTTTGTTATTGTGTGAGGAATATTTCCTTCTGGTTGTTCATAATATCATTACAACTCAATTTAATTAAAGTTCAAAAGTATTTATCCATGGTCTCTGATATGTCATTGTCTTTCTTGTCAATTTCTCTCTTTCCTGAGGCTCTGGACATAAAACCTGAATGGATCACTGTCTTTACAGAAACTACAGTCAGTTGGAGGCAACACACATATGCAGGCAATTCCATGTAGGGTGATACGGGCTATGGTAGAAGAATGCCACCTCTATGAAAGCATTGAAAGGTGCTCACCCCGACACTCAGGATTCACAACAAGCATAACTAAAAAAGCAACTTCTCAAGTGAGACCCAAGGTTTACTACCTATAGAGCGCTGTTTCTTATTTCTCCAACCTTTCTGCCTCATTTGCCTTCTCTATTTCTGCTGCTTTAAGCTGAGCTAAAATTCCAAGCTTTAAATATTTAATCAGGGCGTGGTTCTAAAGGACTAGAAAATCTTATCATCTAGTGATATTTATTTTCCTTGCACCTAGAGTTCCTTAATTCTAGTGTTTTATCGAATAAATTTCTATGTATCTATGCAAGTGGTTTCATATTCTTAGGCACTAGACACACAATGTGCAAAATTGAATGTGGAGATTTTGTTAGGCCCTTCTCCTTCTAGCAGTGAATTTTCTAAGCATTGTTTTTTCTTTATATAAAATAGTAAAAGTATTTTCTTCCATTGCAGATAAGTATTGTAAGGGTCAACTAAAATGTTGACTGTAAATTGATAAGCACTCTATCCGACATAATAAGTACTTAATGTTAAATATTGTTGGAATTATCATCATAAATATTATATAATAACAAAACCAGTTCAGTTTTTTCACATTATGCTATTTGTATTACAAGCCATCCCATGGCAATTGACAAAAATATGTGGGTACAAGTCATCCACATGGACAGCATAAACACTGTATGTACAATTCATACATAATCTAAGGTTAATGACCCCATTTGCATGTCATAACCTCTGCTATTGAATTATAGTGGTAAAAATAGTTTATAGTGTTTAAACCCATACTTTATCCATTTGAATTATTAGCTACCATTATGTGATTCCTAGAGATGACATTCTTTTTTATTTGTTTAGTAATTGGCTATTTGATTTTTTATTCTTCTATAACCATTATCATGCCATTTTTTTGGTCTCTGGGAATATAATTTAGTTTTCCATAATATATAAGTAGAATGTTTTTCTTATGTCTCTGTCTGGGAAGATAAAATATAGAAAGACATTAAAATATCTAATAATTTGTATTAGGATTGAGGGGGCATAATTTTTATTAACAATTTTCCACTACTTTGTCCATCACCTTGTTTTAACAAAACATTAATACAATAGTCAGTTGTACAGAAGAGAATACAAGTATGTATGTTTGTGTGTGTATGTGTATGTGTGCATTCATTCATGTGTGGCATTTACTGCCTCAAAACAGCAATTATAAGAAAAATAAAGCATGCTTTAAATCACAAATTTAAAAATTAAGTGAATAAAGCATGTAATATTATCTATCTTCAGGAAAACAATTTAGGCTTACAAAATTAATGTATGCATTATTCCAATATGAATCAAGAAATAGGGTAAAGCTATTTTTAATCCCTAGGGGGAAAATGTGTATATATAAAATGTGTATATTAAAGTTCATGAGAACTAGTTAAATTGTTTACTAATGTAATTATTTGTTTTCCAATTTTTGGAATGGATAGCACATGTTAAAAATGTAATTTATACAGAACTCTTAATGAGTATGCATACAAATATAAAAAGATAGCATATGGATGAAAGAAGGTGAAGACATTAAGAAAAAACAAATATATAACACATAGACACAGACAACAGTGTGTTGTCAGTCAGAGGGAAAGGGGGTTGGGGGTAGGCAGAGGTGGGTAAAGGGGGCGGGGAATGCGGACGGAAAGAAACTCTGCTTGGGGCGATGGGCACATGATGCGGTAGGCTGATGTTTCGTTGAGTTGTACACTTGAAATCTGTATCGTTTTGTGAACCAAGGTCACCTCAATAAATTCCATTTAATAAATTAATTAAATAGTTAAAAGATATTTTAAAACATGAGCAGAGGACCTGAGCAGACACTTCTCCCAAGAAGACATTCAAATGGCCAACAAATATATGAAAAGATGGCTCAACTTCACAAACAATTAGGGAAATGCAAATCAATGGGATACCACCTCCCACCTTTAAAATGCCTATTATCAACAAGACAGGCAATAACATGCAATAAGTGTTGGAGTGGTTGTGGAGAAAAGGGAACCTTCTTTCACCACTGGAGGGAATGTAAACTGGTACAGCCACTATGTAAAACAGTATGGTGGTTCCTCAAAAATTTAAGAATATAGTTACCATATGACCCAGCAATCTCTCTTCTGGGTATCTACCTGAAAAATTTGAAGACATGGAATCGTACCCCTATGTTCATTGCATACTTATGATCATTGCTTTTTGTTTTATGAAAATTTGCTTCAATACAGTTGAATAAAAACATTTAAATAAATACAAATAGTACTTTAAATGCAACCTTAAGGCCAGCCAGTGGTTGAACATTGACCAATGAACCAGGAGGTCACAGTTTGATTCCTGATCAGGCCATATACCTTGGTTGCAGGCTCGATTCCCTGTGTGGCAAGCAGGAGGCAGCTGATCAGTGATTCTCTATAATCATTGATGTTTCTATCTCACCCTCACCTTCCCTTCCTCCATGAAATCAATAAAATTATATTTTAAAAAAAATAAATGTAACCTTAAAAAAATCATAAGCAATCAGGATGGAGGCAATATTTTGCTTTTTTTTTTTCCATTGAGGGATTGAAAAGATAAACTATCTCTCTGGCTAAAGATGGAGAGTAGAAACCTGAAGACTACATATTATAAATTTAAAAATCAGAAGAATAATTCCATGTGAGCAACCAAAAAACAAATTTTAATTTCTCCAACCCTGGTTTTGCTGAGTGATGGTTACAGACTCACCATGTAGTATAGTAAGTACTTATTTTAAATATTAAGCAGAACCTCCTGCCAAGCTAAAAGAGGTAAGAGTACAAAATGATAAATAAATCTCTTAGATCAGTGTAATCCTCATAATGCACTCTTTCAGCTCAAATATCTGACATCCATGTACACAGCTCACAAGCTGCACTGAAATCCAATTTTCAATAAAACTGGCATCTGTCAAGCATATTCATCTTTACAGTAGAAACAAAATCCTAGTACAACAACCTGTAACATGCTTTGTTCAATGATTTTCAAGGTTTAGCTATTCCAAATTGTAAGTCATATATGAATGGTTGAAACTCCCAGTGAGAAAAGTTATTAGCTTGACAATAAACAAATTATGATCCACTGAAAATTTATATCATGTAATATTCTCATAATGAACATGCAGTTGAAATTTTCTAATGATTTTCAAAGAAATGTATTCCCAAAAAAGTTCATCAGTATCAGCAAAGTTTCAAGATGAAACAGTTACATGAAGAAAAAGTACTGGAAAAAGGAAAAAGAGCTAGGAAACAAAAAAAGAGAGGAAGAGGGAGACTGAAATGGAGACCAAGAGGTAAAGGAGAGAAGAAGTGGGAAGGCAGAGGAGGAGAAGGAAGAGGAAAAAACGGGAGAGAGAAAAGAACAGAGTAGAGGGAAGAAAACACAATCAGCAAAAAAGACTGCGGTTATAACATTACACTTTTAGAGTAGTAGAGTGTTTATCAAGGCTTAGGTAACTACTTCACTGAAGCTCTCAAATAAAACAAACAAAAAACAATAATCTTGATTCAGTTTCCAAGGATTATCCTCCATTGAACTAGCTGTCTTTATGAATGTGACATATCATATATATATTACACACATATTCAGGTTTTTAAATCACTTCTACTGAAAAGAGTTATTTTAATAGCATACAAGATCATTTACTATAGGAAATGGAAATATCATATTGCCCCATACAAAACTAAACAGTACATGTAATTATTCATAAAAAGTTATTAAGGTTATTAAGTAGGTAATTATAATTGCAAGTTTTCTTGAACTAAATTGGCCAAGTTTTACCCCCATCCCTGGCTTTTCTACTGTGGTTCTCCCTATATCCATAACAGCAGATGGTCAAAATTTCAGGTATCCTTTTAAAAGGAACTGTGGCTCAAGGAAGTTGCAGCCAGCTCAATATTTCTAGTTTTTAATAAGTGACATCCAGAATCTTATCCCAGGTGTCGTGACTTCAGACCTTGATATTAGTCACATGTCTTGAATGAACATTGTGTAATGAAAATAATTTCATTGAAACTTCTCTTTATTTATATATCTAGTGGTAGAAAATACAGGGAAAGAGGATCTTTTAAATTATTGATTTTATATGGTAGAATTACAAATCAAAGCAAGATTGATTCATTTTTTTAATATCTTTTCAACTTTTTACCATACCTTTCTCTGAATTTGACCATAACTCATTGGCATGCTATGAAACTGTAGGATGACTTCAGAAATGGTGGCTATGAATTGTGAGAGGTAATGGCAGTTCAGGAAAATGTTTTCTGTGTGAATTGCAATTATGTAATTCTTACCTCAGCTATATTCTGTATGTCTGTCATTCATCTTGCTTTGTGCTGCCCACAAGTTCATTGCCTAGAGGAATAAAAATAAAGAAATTCAATGTCTTTAGTTAATGTCTCTGAAGCAATTTTTGGTGAATCAAACTAAGACTATCTTTCCCATTTAATGCTTAATAAAAACCACAGGTCATGTATACCTCAATTGCTGTAATAAATACAGTGGATGCTGTTGTCAAGAAAACAATTATTTAACCCATTTTGAGGAAATCATATTCAAAAACTTTCTCAACTGGACAATTTCCAGAATTCCTTTAATAAGATTATATTATATTATTTGGTGACTGTCCAAATAGAATGCTTAAGGTAAAAACCAATCTCTGACATGATCTCACTCATTTGTGGAATATAATGAACAACATAAACTGATGAACAAAAACAGAACCAGAGTCATAGAAGCATCAAACAGACTGTCCAACTTATGAGGGAAGGCAGGGGGGTGAGGGGCTAAGAGACTTGTATGCATGCATATGAGCATAACCAATGGACACAGACCCGGAGGGGGGGGGCGGGCGCGGGGAGAGGTCAATAGGGGAAAAAGGAGACTTAATGTAAAACTTTAAACTATAAATAATTTAAATTTAAAAAAACAATCTCTGGTAAATAATGGTCTTGGTCTCTTGAATTATTGGAAAAATAATGAGAGGTAGGGCTCCTCCAGGTAATGCTAATTTACTTGCATACATATCAAAGTATATACATATGCTCACAAGACTTCCGCCTATACTCTGTGGGGTAGATATACCTAAGAGTAATAAAAGTAAATATATTCATGGATATCTGGTAGCATACTATGCATACTTTTCTCCACCTTTATTTTGCAGTTCAGAATATATTCTGGAGATAACTATGTTCTGGTAAATAGTAATAATTCTCATTCCTGCATGGTAATCCAAAATTTGAGAAGCCTTGAATTACAAGCAGATTTATATTTGGTATTAAGTTTAACTGTGGAGTTGATAGAGTTTTTTATAAAGTAGATGGATGTTTAAACATCACTCCATAATTTCTGAATCAGAATCTCTGAGTTTGGGTTCAGAAATCCATATGTAAAATGTATCCTCAAAAATCTAAAACAGATAGTTTTTCCATTTATATTTGCTTGAACTTTAGGGGTAAACAACAGAACATGCTGTGTCGTTTACACTTTATTTTTACACGTAAAGAAAATATAGGGAGTGGTACTTTCTATGCAATGTGTAACAGTACATAATGATAAGGTCCACCAAATTGTTTTCAGTCCTGTAATCACCGCACATGTTTCAGCAGCACAGTCAGTCAATGCAGCTTGAAGATCAAAGGATAATTCCACACAAGCTCAAGCTTGAGCTTGTGCAGAATGGTACTCTTTCTGCTAAAATACATCTTTCAAATATATTGATTACCTGAAGAGATGAGATGAAAACTGCATCAATTTTGCCAACTAAAACTGACAAATTAACAAGGACAAGAGTACATCTAGCTTGTCTTTCACAAAACTGTATGCGCTTGGTGTTACCTCAATTCACAGGTCTGTATATAGGTAAGAAAACTGAACTCCTGTTCTTGGTCAATTTCATCAGTGGGAAAATATTTTCTCTCCCTTGAAAACTGGATATTTTACAAATCTATTAAATTGTCAGTTTAGCTTCAGGCTATCTTGATTGACTCCTAGATAGAAAATGAAATCCAGTCTTGTTTCATTGTCAAATGCCCATTTAGAAGAGTTTCAACTACTGGGGACAGATGGGGCATGAAGAGATCCAAAGACATAAAAGCCTCTGATCAAATTTTTTGAGTAGAATAAAATAATTAGAAACTGGTCTAGGTTATTAAAAAAGATATTTCACTGATATATTTATACCTTAATTTAATGAACTGAAAAGTTATAGAACACCACAATACCTTCCATTTATAATGCAGTAGATACTTCCTAATCTTAAAGGTAGCTCCCTCCTATCTAATCAATTATGCAGCATAGTTAGGATCACTTTTGCATAATTAGTCATAGAATTAAGTACCTAAGATACAGAGTCACAGAGCTAGCAACTCAGCATTTTAAGTTACATAGCTATCTTATAAATTTTTTAATTAAAATTCAATCTTTAAAATATTTCATTTTTAATATAATTGATGGCCACCCCAACTGATAAATCCAAAACATATAACAGCCCTTGACAAGCCACAATGTAACCTATGTTCATACTAATCACCCTTATTCCACACTGCTCCTTTGTTATTAGCAAAGAAGAAATAGACACTTATTAAAAAACTACATAAGATACTCAAAGAAACACATATCCAACAACATAGCAGGATAACTTGGTATAAAAGGATAATCCTGTTGCTAAAACAAATAAAAACACTGAATAAAATATGAGTTATCAACAATAAATATATTGTCCTGCTCAAAGAAATAAATTCAAAATAATTTCAATGCATCAGAACCAAAAAGAAAATTGAAAATAGGAATGCCAAGTAGCAGCCTAGGCATCTCTCAGAACAGCAGAATCTAAAATAGGACTAAGGAATAAGTGTTAAAGCCCATGCTTAGACAGATGTGACCTTAGGCTGAAGCAGATAAGGGAACAGATTTGAGGTCATGAATAAAAATTTAAAAATAGCACATCTAATAAATGTGAAGTCTATACATTTTGGAGAGCAGTAGCAAGGAATCAATGGGCAACGTGTAGAGAAGAAATATTAAAATATTGAAAACATAAAATAAAAAGCATATACAAAACCAGCCTAACATTAGAGTTTACTGATAAAACAAAGAAGAGAATTAGATTATTAGTACTTATGAGAACCTGAAACAACTAAAACCATTTTACAGAGATTATAAATAGTAAAATGAGAAGAAACAGACACTACAAAGAACAGAATTTTTAAAAATATAATAGAGTGGATTGAGAAACAGAACTTCAAAAAATATAGCTATTAAAATTAAAACTTCAAAGAATGAACTTAATGGCTGATTAAACATAGTTGGAAAAACTATTAGTAAATGTGAAGATAGCTCAGAAACTCAAAGCCCTGTGAGAGTTGAAAGTGTTTAGGTCAGAGGGGTAAAGAATAAAATGTAAAGCATCAGCATATGCTTAAATGTAGTTCCAGCAAAAGAGAACAGAGAAAATTCGTAGTAGTCTATTTTTGAAGAAATGATGTATTAACATATATCCAATACATATTCTTTCAAAAGGAAGGAAAGTGAACTATATCTGTGTATAGTATATATCTAGAATATACATATGTGTGTGTATATACATACACATATATATAGTATATGTACAGTATATAGATATGTGAGAGAGACAGGCACACCATCAAAGAGTATGAGCACCATATGTACTAGTATATATGATACTCAAAGTAAAGGTATTATATTAGAAGAGGATAAAGACAATGATTAATTTTATATTGTGTTAAACAGAGTATGCATTTAAACATTTAAAAGTAACTTCTAAAATCCTATCTAATAAAAGAGTAATATGCAAATTAACCATCACTCTGCTATACCCACAAGCCACGCCCACCAGCCAATCAGGAGCAGGTATGCAAATTAACACAACCAAGATGGCAGCGACCACAGAGCGAGCAGGAGGCTTGGGTTTCTCCGGCAATGGAGGAAGCCAAGCTTTCTGCACACCCTGGCAGGCTCAGGTCTCCGCTTAAGGCTACAAAGTTTCAATTATAGAAGATAAATAAATCCCAACAAAAATGGCAGCAGCCACGAAGCTGGAGAGAGCAGGAGGCTTGGGTTGGCCCCGGCGATGGAGGAAGCCAAACTTCTGCATCCCTGACCTGCCTTGGCCTCCGCTTAAGGCTACAAAGTTTCAATCATAGAAGATATAAATAAATCCCAACAAAAATGGCTGTGGCCATAGAGCAAGCAGGAGGCTTGGCTCCACTCAAGGCTACAAAGTTTCAATTATAGAAGATAAATAAATCCCAAATACCAGGGCCTCCACTTGGGTCGCCAGGGGGCATGGCCAGCCTGAAAACCACCACAGGAACCTCGCCCAGGCCGCCCCACGCCCCAAGGGAAGCCCCACCCTGATCCGGGACACACTTCAGGGCAAACCAGCCGGCCCCCACCCATGAACCAGGCCTCTATCCTATCTAATAAAAGAGTAATATGCAAATTGACCATCATTCCAACACAAGATGGCTGTCCCATGTGGTCAAAGATGGCTGCCCCCATGTGAACACAAGATGGCCACCACAAGATGGCCAGCAGGGGAGGACAGTTGGGAGGGACCAGGCCTGCAAGGGAGGGCAGTTGGGGGCGATCAAGCCTGCAGGGGAGGGCAGTTAGGGGTGACCAGGCCAGCAGAGGAGGGAAGTTGGGGTTCACCAGGCCTGCAGGGGAGGGCAGTTAGGGGCAATGAGGCTGGCAGGGGAGCAGTTAGGCATCAACCAGGCTGTCAGAGAGTGGTTAGGGGGTGATCAGGCTGGCAGGCAGAAGCGGGTAGGGGCAATAAGGAAGGCAGGCAGGCAAGCAGTTGGGAGCCAGCAGTCCTGGATTGTGAGAGGGATGTCCGACTGCCCGTTTAGGCCCAATCCTACCGGGCCTAACCAGGTAATCGGACATCCCTCGAGGGGTCCCAGATTGGAGAGGGTGCAGGCTGGGCTGAGGGACACACACCCCCATGCACAAGTTTCATGCACCGGGCCTCTAGTAATATCAATAAAATATGTAGCTTTGAAACAAGCAGCAGAGCCAACATAAGCACAGCAACCAGTAATTATTTCAGTAAGTTGTAAACATATGGGTTTACAGACAAGTTGCTGTGACCCCTCTGACATGTAAAAGAATTTATTTGAAGACTATGTAGACTTACTACCAACACCCCTAGGACAGCATGCACCCCCTTTAGCATCAGCCTCCACATATCCTCCTACACACTAAACTAATAGCCAAGATTAAAGTAACAATGAAACCAGGCCAGATATGTGCTATATACACCCTGGAAGGGAGAGTGATTCATTTGGATAAGAAGAAAAATAAATTAGAGGCCTGGCTTGGCTTTGCTGCCACTTGACTAAAGTGAACCCTGCTATACTTGAGCTTCAATAATGTGTATTCTTGAGCATGGGATGGCGTGCAACATCACATCAGACTCACTTTATACAGCAAAGGACATTCAAGAGTGGGTAGGCTCACAACCATAGAGTTATATTGTAATATCATAGATCGCTTCACTCAGAAACTGCCCACCTAATGGAAAGAGTGATGTAGGCACAGCTTATTATCAGTCAGAGGTGATACCCTGCAGGGCTGGGGTGCCTTATTCTAGAATGCAGTTTGCACTCCATCAAGGTTTTTATATATAGTTATTAGAGGACCAGTGAACGAAATTTGTGTATGAGGAGGGAGATCCCTCAGCCAAGCCTGCACCCTCTCACAATCCAGGACCCCTGGGGGGATGTCCAAATGCCAGGCCTAAACTGGCAGTCGGACATAACCTCTCACAATCCAGACCACTGGCTCATAACCACTCGCCTACATGCCTGCCTGATCACCCCTAACCACTCACCTGCCTTCCTGACCACCCCTAACAACTAGCCTGCCTGCCTGATCACCCCTAACCACTCTGCCTGCCTTCCTGCCTGACCGCCCCTAACCAATCACCTGCCTGCCTGATCGCCCCAACCATCTCTGCCTGCCTGCCTGCCTGATTGCCCCTAACTGCTTGCCTGCCTGCCTGATCACCCCTAACTGCTCGCCTGCCTGCCTGATCACCCCTAACCACCAATGCCTCGGCCCCCACCACTGCAGCTTCATCCAGAAGGATGTCCGGAATGACGTCCAGAAGGTTGTTTGGCTGTCCGGTCTAATTAGCATATTATGCTTTTATTATTATAGATATCCTACTAGAGGTCTGGTGCATGAAATTCATGCACGTGTAGGATCCCTAGGCCTGGCCAGCGATCAGGGCCAATCAGGGTCTTCCAGCTGCTGGCCAGGGCCTTTCTTCATTCCGCACTGCCCCCTGGTGGTCAGCACACGTCATAACAAGCAATCAAACTCCCGGTCTCCCAGTCGAACTCCCAAGGGGACACTTTGCATATTAGCCTTTTATACATGAAGATAGGAAGAAGAAAGCAAGAGATGTGAGCAGAGTGGTCTCACTTATTGTCATTTTCATCTTTCCAATTGAGAAATGTGTGCTTCCCATCCTCAAAACTCGTGAGCTATGCAACTTTGGAGGTCTTGTGTCACAAAACCAGAATACATAGGATAAGTTTCAACAAATGGGTTATGCTTGGGTTCTTCGGGCTGTTTGTGCTACCCAGCATGTAAGTACTTGTCATCTTGATGGGTTTTTATAAAAATGATAATCAATAATGGGGGCAGGAGGAACATTTTAATACACAAATGACCCACCTGGGTGCCTCTTGGTACCCCTTGCCCAATTTGGTTAGTAAGTAACAAGCACAGTAGCCTCAACTTGAGAAGAGAATACTGACCCAGGCTCAAGCCCCTCAATTATTAGGTCTGGGTCACACGACCAGGTAAGTCATTGAGACCAGCAGAGATACTAGTTGAGAGTGAATGTAGGGGAGGAAGATAAGCACTAATTGCAACCCCAAGTTTACACTCATCAGGGAAAGCTATAATTCATCCTACCACCCTCCCTCTACTAAGTTTGACCCTGAATGAAGACTCCCTGGAATATTAGAGGAGCTACTGTCTGGATTTATATGAGAAGATGTACCCAGAATACAAAAGGGAGGAATATGATATTTGCTATTCTGCCTACCCACATCCCGCTTTGGAGATAAACAACTTATTCCCTCAGTTTTGGGGAGTTTTACCAGCAGTCAGCCTTCTGCTATGGGCCTGCTTCAGGATTTGCCTTAGTTAAAGCAAGCTGCTCATCTCAAGGACATGCTTCCTTTCTAGGTCAGCTAGCATATAATGCAGGGGTACCAAGGTCCAAGCCTCTCACCTGTACTTAGGCGAGTCCAACTGCGGAACACCCATGGGTTCACCTTCACCATTGATGAAACTAGATCTCTGCCCAATCTGGCATCCAGCCTTTCCTTTCTCCTTCCATTAGTTCTTGTCCCAAGGGAATTCCCAATTAAAACTTTTGCACAATAATTACTATCTCAGTATCTACTTTCCAACCAGAACACATGGTTATATTGTGATTTTTTTTTTTAATGAAAGATATGCATGTCTGCAGAGATTTCAATGGATTGGTTTTATTAGAAATCCATGGGATTATCTGATCAACATTTCTCCTCCACAGTCATAATATAGGTGTATGGCAGCTGAAACAGCCATGGTTCAATATGACCCTACTTCAGGCCATAGCAGACGAGTTAGAGGTGAGTAGTATAGGGCCTCGCTGGACCAATCAATTCATCCCCAAGGGTGATAAGATAGCTACTCTCTTCCTAGTGGCAGACATTAGCCTTGGGATTTGTCAGCTACTATGTTTTGTCATACAAAACTGAGAAATAAAACTGGCAGAATTTTAGAATAAAAGTATGAAGTTACTCTGCAAAGGAGAGAGGGAAAATGGAGAGATTCCTAATAATGAACAAGTCATTCGGTAATAACTGTTTCTAAATTACAGACACATTTTAGTCTACAGTTTTGATGAGACAACCAAGGTCCTCATAATAAATTTCATATTTTAATTAAACAGCTTCAAAAATGGGCTTGTGCTATTTACAAGCAAAAATCTAAAAAATGCTAAATATTTTTAATTACTTTATTGATTAAGGTATCACATATTTGTTCTCATCCCCCCCCCATTCCCATCCCAAACCCCTCCCCACGCATGCCCCCACCACCCTATTGTCCGTGATCACTGGTTAGGCTCATATGCAAGCACACAAGTCCTTTGGTTGATCTATCTCCCTTAACCCCACCCTATCCTACTTGTATATTATGTAAAACATCATAATTTTATTGACTGATATTGGGTTAAAACTTGTAATTTATCTTGTTTTCTCTCATTTATCAACATCAATCTGTACATGTGGCCAAGGACTTGAGCCAAATGAAAAAAATGTGTCATTATTCATTCATGTACTTATTCTGTTTTTAAATCTTTCAATTACACAGATAAATGTTGTTCTATACTAGAATAAATAATTTAGTTGTAAATAATGTTTATATCTGTAAAAATTTTAAATTATAAATATAGTATAAATTTTAACAGGTTAATGTACATATTTGGTGCATATAAATGTAAGTAAGTATATTATACTAATTTATTATTAATTCAATATTAATCTAAGAACACTAGAATTTTCATAGGAGTTGTTACTTGAAGAGATTCTTTCAAGTCTAGTGAGTTCTTCTGTAAGTCATAAATTTTTTACCAGTTTCCTAAATAACATATCATTTTAGAAAATGAGAGTCATAATGTAAATTTATTCACTCACTCTTAAATTTCAAAAGAAAGTAAATATTGACATTTTGATCAATAGGCATATTGATGGATATTAGTAGAGCATAAACATTCACTGCAAAAAAATATTTTAAAATAACTATTTTGTATTTAGTTATATATGTATATAATATATTTATTATACTTATATATTAATTTTAGATACTCAAATATAGATTATGACATTTACTTTTATCACATACAAAATTAAATGTATATCCTTAATGTTCCTTAAATTGAGGGAGAAATATTCACATGCATGCTAAAAATTACTTTTTTCATCAGACTCAGAAAATAGACACACAAACATAAAACAAGAGCAAAAAAAGAATGATTTCATCTATATGCTAAACACATAGTTATACAAGAAAGACAGCTAAACTGAACCGTGATTAAATATTGTTTAAATCATAGAAAACACTTTCATGGTGTCTGGCAAAAATTTATTGAAAAATATAGCTAACATATAATTTACAATTCAAAGGAATGTGGGATCATTTCAGATGCCTAATACCTCTTTAGCACTACAATGCAATTTCCAAGAGAAAGTGTTGTTTTTTTAAATTAAATATTACCTACCAATATGTTGCTTACCAAAGCAGCGGAATTGACTGATCACATTAATTTCAGTATTTTATAGCCATGGTTCTAGGCTTTCATAGGAATCCTATATAGTAAAAGCCTAATATGCTAAGTGTTCAGTCGTCCCGTCAGTCCTTCAACCAATCAAAGCGTAATATGCTAATGATATGCTAAGGCTACTCAACCGCTCGTTATGACATGCACTGACCACCGGGGGAAGACAGTCAACCAGTTGACCAGTTGCTATGCCGTGCACTGACCACCAGGGGGAAGACGCTCTGACCGGTAGGGTAGCTTGCTCCTGGGGTCTGGCTGATTGGGACTGATTGAGACGGGCCAGACACGTCCTAGAGCCCTCCTGCGGTCCCTCCCTGGCCCCAATCGTGCACCGGTGGGGTTCTTTGGCCTGGCCTGCGCCCTCTCACAATCCATGCTGAGGGACCGCCTCCCCCCGCTGCTCCCCTCCAAGTGCACAAATTTCATGCACTGGGCCTCTAGTAATAGGATAAATCATCAGGCTGCTTCACCATGATTAAAGCAAGCTGACAGAGCTTGGAAAATGTACCTACTCCATAAAAGACATCTCATATGTGCTTGGTGAAAAGACACAAACATGAATTAAATATGAGTTGCATGCTCAACAACAAATTTTTAATCAGATAAGAGATCAAAGGTGTACATAAATAGGCAATAGGTATAACAAACACTGTCCAAACCAGAGAGTAGATGACTCTCCCTATACTGAGCATGACAAGAGGACTCTGTACATTTTGAGAGTGCATCCTTGCTCTAAAGCCAGGTTGGGGAAGTGATGAAGCAAACTGTGTGGCCATAATAAAGCCAAGCTTGTTTTTTTATTGACCTACTTCAAAAGTATATTAAAGATGATTCCCTCTTCACCATATTTGAAGCACTTTGTTTAAAACACAAGCATGAAGAAAATTTATAGGAGAGAAACATATATCAATTTTTCAAGAGCAGAATAAAGGATTCCAAGTGTGTGTTTTAAATGTACTTAAATGTATTTCCTAGTGGTAAATCTAATGAAAGGAAAGCAGTTGTTGAGCCAGCTCTTCTTAAAAAATTAGTATTTTAATTTCTCATTACAGTTGACATACAATAGTATGTTAGTTTCAGGTGTACAACCTGTGATTAGATATTTTATATAACTTACAAAGTGATCCCCTGATAAATCTAGTACCCATCTGACACCGTACATAATTACTACTATATTATTGACTATATTCTCTATGCTGAACTTTACATCCTCATGACTACTCTGTAACTAGCAATTTGTCTTTTTTTAAAAAGAGGAGGAAGGCGAAGGAAGTGACAGAGGCACTTTTTGTTTTCCATATAGAAAGTGAGAGAACCAGGCCTGTTAGTCAGGACCTAGCTGTATGTAGCATCAGGTCTCCTCTTTCCCACCTTTTTTCTTGTCATCATTAGCACAGTGCTGCCTTCCAGCTTTTAGAAATGGCTTTGACCTCTCACACAGTTCACAGGGTCAGGCCCACAGGAATCTACACAACACAAGGTCCAGCCCTTGCTTGCAGGAAGTATCAGAGGAAATGCTAGGTCAAAATTCCCGTTTCTAACATGACTGAGCTGTTGATTCATCTTCCCTACCAGGCCATAAATACCATCCTGAAGCCAGGACTTCAAATCATTCATTCATTCATTCATTGTTGTTGTTGTCATTAATCCTCACCAAGGATATTTTTCCATTTATTCTTAGAGAGAGTGGAAGGGAGGGGGAGAGACAAAGAAAGAGAGAGATGTTGATTGGTTGCCTCCTGCATGCACCCTGACAGGGCTGGGAATCCAGCCTGCAACTTAGGCATGTGCCCTTGACTGGAATCTAATGCAGGAACCTCAGTTCCCAAGCTGACACTCTATCCACTGAGCCAAACCAGTCAGGGCTAAATTATTTAAAAGTAATAACTCCTATTGTTTTTTCCCTTGAGCTTTTCTCAAACTTCTAGAGTTCTCTCTTCCAGAAAGTGGCAACCATGTATGCTTTAGCCTTGGTCTTACAACCCTTACTCCAAATCTTCACTTGTTCTTAAATTACAATATCCACATGTTCCTCCCAGCTCAATACCCTGTGAATATCAGCCTACACTGGAACCTTGTTGTCTTCCACACCCCAATTGCTTTTGCTAAATAATATGGGACTTGGGGAACTGTTTTTATATTTTCTAATTGAATTGTTCCACTCCCCCTGTTGGCAAACCTACTTAGATATATATACAGGCAGCCTTAACAATATGTATGTGAAAGAGAAGCCATAAATAATTGGACAGTTATGTTTTCTGTGTTTACTTGTTAATTTTTATGGCCTCGGTAACACAAGCCCAGCTAACAATCTTCTTTGCTTTGGCTTTTTGTGAACATGCTTCATTAAGGAATTTTATAGTTCTATAAGTAAATCAAAATAAAACTTAGTCAAAGATATAAATTTTGTGGGCAGCCATCAGTTGGAATTACTACCTACAATGTTAATGGGTGATTTTGTATGCCAAAGATCTATATCACCTCATGGGTGCATTGGGCATTTCTTGTGTGCATGAAATTGAGAGCTTCTCAACTCCAAAGTAAAAATAATACTAATGCTGACCACACCAGAAAGAAACATTTGGAAAGCACTGTGTATTTAACAAATGTTTATTGGTCCAATTTTTCCCATTAGACTTCTGGTAAAATCTTTTCATTGGTGCTCCTTGATTTACTCTGTCTCATACAAATATATGTAGATAAGTATATATATATATATATATATATATATATATATATATATATATATATATATATATATATGGTATATCCTATCTAATAATAGAGTAAAATGTAAATTACCATCACTCCGCTACGCCCACGATTGGGCGGTGGGAGGCTGGGGGGCGGGACTCGGGGTGGCCTATCCAGCCATTGAGAGGCACGGATCCGCTGCCACTGAGGGGGGCGGGACTCCCGCCCCCTGCGACTCTCAACGGCCAGATCTAGGCCAGATCCGCGGGCCGCTGAGGGGGCCTGCGGTGGACACCCAGCTGCGCCTCTCAACGGCAGGGTAGCCAGGTGTCCGCGGCAGCCCCCCTCAGCGGCCGTTGAGAGGCGCAGGGGGTGGGAGTCCCGCCCCCTGCGCCTCTCAACAGCAGGGTAGCCCCCCTCAGCGGCCACAGACCATCAAAAGCGTGGGAGCTGGGTGCCTGTCCGCTCAAGCACCCAGCTCCCCACGATCAAAAGCAAAAGTGTGGCAGCTAGATGCCTTTCCGCTCAAGCACCAGCGATCGAAAGTGAAAGCGTGGCAGCTGGATGCCTGTCCACTCAGACACCAGCAGACAGGCACCCAGCTCCCCGCGATCAAAAGCAAAAGCGTGGCAGCTGGATGCCTTTCCGCTCAGATACCAGGCCTTTCAGAAGCCTCCGCCGTGCTGGATGCTTCTGAAAGGCCTGGTGCACTAGCGGACAGGCACCCAGCTCCCCGTGATCAAAAGCAAAAGCGTGTAGGGGACCCTACACGTGCATGATTCAATCATGCACTGGGCCTCTAGTGTATATATATACACATACACAAATATATGTATATATTTGTGATTTGTGAATATATCTGTTTGTATTAGTGCTGTGAATCTGCTGGAAGCAGAAGGCAGTAAAATCTAAGTCCAGAAAAGATCATTTAAAGTCAAAATAATAAAGGTCACAATTTCGAGAAAAAATCTTCTAGTATACACACACACCTCCAAAAGAAAAAATTAAAATATTCATTCAGAAAATATCATTATATTTTTTGCTATTCCTTTCTAAATTTCAAAACAATTCTATTACTATTCAAAATAGAGACGATAAGTTGCCAGAATATATGAGCCCTGAATATGTATTACAACAGTTAATATAATGTAGCTTTCACAGTTGATCAGGATAATTATAATATTCTTTAAAACAGTACTGCAAGAATGTTAATTATGAACAGTGACCATAAACCAAAGACAAAATATAGCAGGAAAAACCATATGAAAGCAATGCATTTTAGAGAAAAATCAAATGTGGAATTATCTTAAGACCATAAATTTTATTAAATCATCAGCTCAGTTTGTCCTCTTTGGCAAGAAATCTAGGAATTTCATCTGCATTCTAACCCATTACCTGGTCAATGCACTTGAGAAATATATTGTCAACTTCCACTTACTCTTGTTTTCACTGGGCTATGCCAACCTCCTTCCACCTTTGGGTCTCGGCACTCTCTGCCAGACAGACCTTTGCAGAGCTGCCTCCTCCTCATTCTGTCTCAGCTCAATGTACCCCTTCCTCAGAGAGTCCTTTCCTGAATATCTAAGCTGGCAGACCATCCCAAACAAAGTAGAGGGTTTCCCATTACTAGTCATCACTCTGATTTATTTTCTTCTTAGTGCTTAGTAATATAAAAACTATTGATTTCTGGCTGAGATTTGGAAACAGTCTAAGTGCCCATCAGCAGATGAGTGGATTAAAAACTGTGGTACATCTACACAATGGAATACTACACTGCTATAAAAAAAGACAGAACTCCTACCATTTGCAACAGCATGGATAGACCTGAAGAGCATTATGCTAAGCGAAATAAGCCAGTCAGAGAAAAGTAAGTATCACATGATCTCACTCATTTGTGGAATATAATGAACAACGTAAACTGATGAACAAAAATAGAGCCAGAGACATAGAAACATAGAACAGACTGTCAAACCTCAGAGGGAAGGTAGAAGAGGGTCGGGGTGAGGATGAGGGGAGATTGGGTAGGGTAAGAGATCAACCAAAGGACTTGTATGCATGTATATAAGCATAACCAATGGACACAGACAGTAGGGAGGTGAGGGAATGTGCTGGGGGGTGGGAGTGGCCAGGGAGAGGTCAATGGGAGAAAAAGGAGACATCTGTAATACTTGAAACAATAAAGAATTTAATAAAAAAAACTATTTATTTATTTCCATATTTATTGCCTCCCTCCAAACAAAATGTGAGCACTTGAGAGAAGGGTTCTTATCTATCTTGCACATGGCATGGTTGAATGCACTTCAAATGAACCACTCTGGAGCCCCATAAGATTGCTCTTTACCTTCCCTTTTGCAAAGTGTGCACTGTAACATATATATGTTAAAATCTCTTTGTCTCCCCCTGGTGAACAAACCCAATCATGAGCATCCATAATACTGATTATGACTTGCACAGGTCAATGTTGTTATACAAGAGATTTTGAAGAGGCACAGCTGCCTATAAGAAAAGATGAATAATTCTAAAGGCTAAAATTTGACCCACAAGGTCCATTTGACCCCAATACTGCTGCCTCATTTCACAGACTCTGTAAAACAGCATGTCAAAGTTGAGGAAGACTAACACAAAATAAACATCAGTCATTTTTCAAAATTTATTTACAAGCAAATAAGTGTAACTTGATTTACTTGATTAAAAATCATAAAGCAATAAATATAGCTGCCTTTATATTGTTATTTCATTTAACACTACATTTTTCTATTCAGTACACTTGTACTTCTTGTACTTTCAGTACTTCATGTAAATCTCAAAACAACCTTTTGAAGTTGGTAATACTGTTCTTTTGTTTCTCAAAGAAAAAAATATATGATGTAATTAAGGAATGGGAATACTGAAGAGAGAAATGTGACCAAACTCAAGTTTTAAAGTGCTAATGGGAACGGAGAAATGAAAAGTTAGGAACAACTTTTTCTGATTGCTGCATGTTCTCATGTTTGCTTGTCTCTCACTCTCGGTCCCTCCATCCCTCCTTCCTTCCATCTTTCCTCTCTTTCAGTGCTTTTCTCTTCACATTTACCTTAAGAATCTACCATCTTTCCATAGTCTATTCTCAAAAATAATATGTTTGGCTAATTAAGAATTGGCCAAAATGTTGACACTCAATAAATCCATAAACGTACATGAACTCTTTTCAAAATTCTATATAGGTAATATGGTGCATTCAACTATGAAAGAATTTATGTATTTTTGCTGTTTTCATAACCCATCATATAGTGTAATACAAGGTTCTTCTTCTCTCACACAAATTGTTCACACTTTCTTTGAATTTCTTAAGATTCCTGGGTTTGTATATATTTGCATCTTTAGAATTTTTTTCTTAAATATTAATTTAATTTAGCAATTTTCCCTCTTCCTAAACCTACTATTCATAATATCACCTCTTTGGAAAAAGGTTATATCACCTCCTTTTACCCACAATTTTCTTTATATTCATGTATTTTCTGTCAGACATCTATTAAATTCCTGTCATCTATTTATGTATGTATACATTGTGAAGGCAGGTTATTACACATATTGAGTCACTGTATGAGATTATAGCATGAGCCAGTGATCAAGTGATCCAGGATAATGTAAATTTGGGATAAAAGTAATATCTTAGGAAAACCTGCTTGATTAAATACTCAACAATACACATGGATTTAGTAACAAGCTCCTAAAAGAAACATTCTTTTTCCAAAAATGGCATAAGATTTTGGCAAATCATGATAACTTGATTTCTAGCAAAAATAAAATGGCACCTTACAGTTTTGTTCTTTGCAGCACATATTTTTTCTGCCATGCAAAGATAAGAAAGGTTACAGCAGGTGGTCATTTTGTTTTGAGCATAATGGTTAATAGCTTTTTCTGCTGTCAGAATTTTTAAAGGCATTAATTTTATCTGAGGTCCTCCCCCTTTTTTGGCTTTCCTTCTTTCCTGAATATTAATTATGTAAATTTCTCTTCCAGCCACTTCACAGTATGAACCTGAATCAATGTGTCCCTCCCATCACATTTATTCAGGCTCAGCTCCTCTTCCATCACCCAGGAGACAAGTTGAGAAAGTACAAAGCTCTAATTCTATTTTTTTTTCTTGGTGGAAAAATAATGATACAATAGACAGTTTATGTCCTCATTTCAGCCAGCATCAAATCATAAGCCTGAATACTCTTACAGTTTGGAGGGCTTTCTCATCTAATGTTATAGTATATATAGATTTTGTGAATAAAATAATTGAACATTTAAAAGGCATCAAGCACAAATACATGGTTCATTTTATAAAAACATTGTATCTCACTAGAAAAGGTTGATTAGGATTTCACATCATATCTCCCTATTTTTTTTAAAAAAAAAGGTGTTTTCAGGATACTAGAGCCACTCTTCACAGCCTTTCACCTACCATTTCCAAACCTACATTCTAGAGTATAACTCACATCAGTTATCTTTTCCCCAGCTCGGGTGATTTGCCTAGTCATCTTGGAACACACATTTCAAGTTTTTCAAGTGGTCTTTACTACCCTCCTATATTCAACTTGCAGAGGCCGGTCCAGGTTCTGCTCAATGGGACAAAGCACATTAGCTTCTCAGTCCCTGAGCTATCAGTGAAAAATGGAAGATTAAACATATGTGCTTTTTTCTTCTCTGTCATAATTCCCCTTAAATGATAATAAAAGTACATAAAGATATAAACTTCTAATCAAGAAGTGCATGAGAAGAGGACCATCAGTAGAAGGTAAAAGAAGAATGAATTTCTTTAAAAAAAAAAAGGAGTAAAAAAGATGGAATAATAACCACCAAAATGGGCCTGAGGGAGAAAATTGTCTTTGAGTTTGTAAAGTGGAGGATATAATCCAGAAGGAGAAACTGGTTTGGCAGAAAACCAGAAGCCTTTGGGTACGAATTGCCAGACACTAAAGTAAGTGGGATGGGAACTGAGGCTGAAAATATGGAGGTGCAATGCATAGAAAAGTGGACCTCACCCCATTCTTCGGCCACCCAGGATGGGGAAAATAATCCCAGCAGTTACATGACTTCCTCAGAGACAAATTAAAGTAGGAGGGAGATTCTACTCAAAAGAAGACTACTATATCCCAAGCAAACACCTCTAATTTCTAGAATTTGGGAGCCATCTCCACAGAGCCTTGCTCCCTAGATCCCCAACTAATCACATGAAATTAAAGGCAATTTAGAGGCCAGCCTCATCCAGAACAGAAAGCTCCAAGCATATTTTTCCAGCAAACAGATAATTTGTGGGGGGAACTACAGGAAACATCTCAAAAGTGTAAAAAGGTAGCTCATAAAAGAAGAATAGCATGTTAATAAAAATGGAACAGAAAACTTTCTCCTGAAAACTTACAGAAATTCTGAGAAACTAATTTTGACAAAGATATAACAATGAGAGCAATAAATATAAAACAGAGGTGATCTAACCAAGTAGTCCAATGTAAGAACAAATAGGTATTTTACAAGAAAAGAATGGAGATAATCAAAACAATAATATCTTTTTAAAAAGGAACAATAATGTCTAAGAAAACTACAATTGAAATCCAGCTGTTATCTTGGCTCATTTCTCATCTTGCTGTAAATAGCATCATCCTTCTCTGTTTTCCTCAACATTTCATGACTGGAAATTGTGACTCTTCAATTCATGATCTAACTAAATAGATACTTTACACCAAATACCCCATAAGACCATATAATTAAACATACTTCTCCTAAAATAAATATATATGTGCACACACAAATATATGTTCTACATACAAATGCATGTGATATATGCAAATGTTACATATACAAATTTCCCTATCATTCTCTCTATATTTTTTCAAAAACACATATTTTTATAAATTAATGAGACTTAAGACATTTTATAATAACTATGCAATGTGCAAACTTGAGCCTCTCGTTAAAGGCAAATCAATTAGGTATATCACACGGTATATGTCAATATCGAATTTGTGTGTGTGTGTGTGTGTGTGTGTGGTCTATTGAAATTGAAGTCTTCTCCTCTGATCCATTATGTTTTGCTATTCTTAGTTCTCTAATCCTCCTAAAAAGGGCTATTACTGCTAAAAGTTTCCTATATATAATCCTGTCTAATAAAGAGGGAATATGCTAATTGACCATCACACCCTCAAAGATGGCAGCGCCCACAGCCAAAAGATGGCAGCACCCAGTCCCCTCAGCCCCCCAGCTGCCCAGGGCCAGCCCGACGAGGCTCAGATAACCAGGGCCAGACAAGGCTTGCGCTGCTGGCAGTGGTAACAGCAGAGGTGTGATGGGGGCGTCACCTTCCCCTGATCACCGGGTCATCTCCTGCCCCTGAGGACTCCTGGAGTGTGAGAGGGGGAGGCCAGGCTGAGGGACACTCCCTCCAGTGCATGAATTTTCATGTACCGGGCCTCTAGTATGTAAATAAATACATATGTGTGTGTGTACATATACAACCACTTATATTTATATATTTTATTTAAAATAGTAATTTTTAACTTTTTATGCTGTCAAGGTAGATGTCAAGAATTTATTAAATATTGATTCATTTTTAAGGCCCTATTGAAAAATACTAAGAAGAACAAGAGAAAAAGAACACAACAAAACTACTATTTAAAAAACCGTGGTACTCTGGGAAGCCATCATTGTAGGCCTCTTTTCACACATATGTGATTGTGGGAATCTTTTTTACATAATTCTATATAATGAAAGGCTAATATGCAAATTGTCCCCTCAACCAGGAGTTTGACCGGGAGTTCAAGCAAGGGCCGGGCCAGCTGGCCAACCACCGATGACTCTTCCCCTCAGCCAGCCCCACATCCCATCGGCCATGGCCCCTCCCCCTGGCCAGCCTGGCCCTATCGGACCAGCCTCGATTGGGGCAGGCTGGCCAGACCCCACCCGTGCATGAATTCGTGCACGGGGCCTCTAGTACAATCATAAAATGGCTGTTTCCACTTTTAAAGTATTAAACGTTAATTATTTAAATACAACCAAAGGAGGTGACTAAAATAAAAAGTTATCTGAGACTTTTTCCACAAAAATACTGTAGTTTCTGAAAAGATAGATTTCTAAAGTTAAAAGGGAAGCAACTCTAGGATATTGGAAAAACGATTTTTGAACTCCATGTTTAGATTTTATAACTCAGTATTGATTGTGAGGTTTGTGAGTTGAGAAAACTGTCATTGTTCATCATTCTTTCCAACTTCCCATCTCCCACCATCAAATATTATCTTTGGAAGTTTATTGCTATTTGGACTTTGTCAATTTTGTAACATTTAAGTTTTCTCTAATAAAATTTTCCCCAAAATTTTAGCATATTTATATACCTCCATAATGAAAAAGGAAAAGGAAATTCATCAATCTTTATGTAAGACCATTCCAGAAAGTGCTAAAGTAACATATATAGTACATGATGAAACTATGCAAAAGAAGAAAGTGCGTAACTTGTGGATTTATTATGTGATGGCTTGTTTAAAAAAATAAAAATAAAAGCATATTGAATGGCATTGTTGTAAGGCGGAAAGCCAACAAAACTTCCAGTCCTGTTACCCAGGATCAGGGAATGTTCAATCCTCTCAGCTAGTGCTAGCTGACTTGGACATTTCAAAAGTTAATACTATAGAATGAAAAATGTTAAACTTGCAGGAGAGGCAGGTTCTTCAAACCAAGAAACTATGGAAAAATCAGAAAAATACCAAGTGTTATTCAGAAAAATATTCTTATGAAAAAACAGGTTTTCTACAATAAAGAGACTGGCTTGTTTCACACGGATGCTGTTGGCAAGCAACCCTATATAACATAAATGGTGTTTCAGTTGATAAAAATGTTGTAATCAGAGGCTTGCTGGAATCTAACCCTACATTTACCCTACGAGCAAAAATTCAGTATTCACTAATGCAGTGTCTGTGGTAACTTTCTAGAACATTAGTATGGCAAATATATGATAAGAATCAACTGTATGTGTAGCAGAAGTTCCAGCTAAAACTAAACTTCAATACAGTTCCCCTTCCAGATTGACAAAGATGATCATCTCATGCTAATTACATTAATTAGAAAAACAACAAAGAAATAAAGAGTGTTTGAGATGGACAGAAGAGATCTTTACTAGCTCTACTTTAGGAAAAGACTGTTGATATAAAAGCAGTTGTGCAGAAGCCAAAGTGATCAAAAGGGAACGGAAGAGCTTAGCTATCAGAGACTGTAGAGGGCCTATGATGTCAACACACATCCTGTGTATTTCAGTGATACTGTCTATACAGTGATTCATGTCAATAAGCTAGGTATTCATAAATATGTTATCTATGGAATTGTTCACCTAAAATTAAAAATCT
This sequence comes from Cnephaeus nilssonii, assembly GCF_951640355.1. Lineage (NCBI taxonomy): Eukaryota > Metazoa > Chordata > Mammalia > Chiroptera > Vespertilionidae > Cnephaeus > Cnephaeus nilssonii. The sequence continues at coordinate 30,238,355 of NC_137087.1, read as the reverse complement.
GAAATGAGAGGCAACAATTGTTTGTTTGAGATCCAAGAATCACAATTCTGAGAGAACAAATTCAGGCAGAAACCCAAAAAATGTCCCCATTATAGGAGGAAAGCAAGGAGTTTTTATGAGGAAAAGGAAAGAATAATTACATGAAAAGAAAGAATTCCTATTGGTGCTGACAAGCTGGTTAATCTTTAGTGGTAAATGACTGGATGCTAATTCTGTCTTCAGATAGAGAGTTCATAATCATCAATACTTGTGGTCTGGATGTCCAGTCTATTGCTGTTTTTACACACAATGGTTTGTAATACAACCTTGGTTTTTCCCAGTCCAAAGATCTGGTCCAATCCAAACAGTTCAAAGGTTCAAAGAGCAAGACTGCAAAGCAGATCCTTTGGATGGCTGCTCCGGCTCTTATTTTAAAATGGCTCCACTTATGTCAACTTTCACAGAATAAATACATAGGAGGGTCTATGATTTAGGACTAGCTCCTTATCCTGGTGGCATTTGTGAATTGGCCTGTTTGCGATCAATATGGCAGCCTAGAGCAATGAATATTTCTGCTTCCTCTTGCTGGGGGAAAATAGAGCCCATTGAGTAAGAGGGTGTAACAGAGTATCTGAGGAACTGAAGAGAGTTAGCCGGGGGAAAGCAGCCTCGGGAGGCACAGGAAAGGCTTCTTGACGCTTTTGAGCTTGTGGCATAGTGTGCAGCTTACACTTATTTTTACTTCTTGAGAGAACAGAACTAGAAACAATAGTTAAAAATTTACAAAGAGAAAAGGTTTTAGCTAACTGTTGAGGATAAATTTAAACACATAGATTTATTCAATAATAAAACTGAATGCACTGAGACAATCTGTTATTCCCCTCAGTGTCATAATTAATCAGAAACAGAGCAATGCTTTGTCAGGGAAGCTGTACAGGGAATTTTTCTTTAGGTAGAAAGATGTATCAAGTGATGGTCAAGTTCCTCCTAGCTCAAATTATTCAATACAGTGTATATTGTTCACATTATGGAAATGTATTAACACCAGGCAACATATAAATAATTAGGCAATGAACAATGTGAGTAGATAGAAAAATTGTCAGTTAAGTAAATATGACTTTTAATAAAACCCACTTCCTATATATAAATAATTTGTAAGGAGATCTTGCTACATTATTTGAAATAAAGAAGGAACCCCTCTTTTAAAAAATCCAGTAGAGAACTATAAAACAAATAGTGTATAGCAACAGTAACCACAGGAGTAACTGGGAGAAAGAAAGGATGGATTCCCAGGATTAATTAAAGTACAAATGCAATCACCTCGGGAAACTAAGCACAGGCTACAGAATAAATAGTCATTCATCAATAATTGCATTTAATTAGTCATTCTAGAAGTTGCAGAGATTGGTCCTCTGGAGTTAAACAGAAATGAATAATTATACTGGTGTCATCACTTCTGGCACTGCTCCTCACCTCAAAGTGTGACACCTCTAAGCCTTGGTTTCCTCATATGTAAAAACAAATAAATAATAATGACAATAGACTTCATTGAGTTGCTAAAGGGATTACATTAGATAATTAATATAAAGGCCTTAGTACAGTAGCAACCATAGAGTATAACCACTAAAAATGTTATCAACAATAGTAGCAACATCAATAACAGTACTGTCATTATCTCAGGCTGGGAATGACAGGATGATTTCATTGAAAAGATAGCATAGCAGCAGATTCTTGAAGAAAGGTTAAGCATTAGATATGAAATGATGGTGACAAGGGAATATTCCAGGGGACCAACATGCTGTGGAGGGGGGAATAAAAACTCATACATAGTATGTAAAACAAGACAGAATTTGATTGCTAATTGATGAGCAATTCTGTAAAAGCAAAAGTAATGAAAACTCCACTTTTCCTATGCTCAGATAAAAAAAAATATATTTGGTATCATCATTGACCCCTCTCTTTCTCCAGTATCAAACATTTGTTCAATCACAAGTCTTGTCGTCTTACATTTTTAAAACATTTTAAATTAATTTTAATTTGCCTACTTTGTACCACCACCATGAATGCCACCACCCTAATCAAAGAAACCATCTCCCACCTATGTGATTAGTGAGATACCCACGGCTAAGAAAAGTTACCCAAACTTATAAATCAAAAAGGGAGTACAGCATGTCCTTGCAATGTCATACAGAGCATTGTTTAATAAGTCTATCCAAGGAATGTTTAATTTTGACCAAAATGGCCTTAATGTTCCTCTCAGCTTAATTAAACATTAGACTGGCTACTTCCTGGGGCTAGCTCCCTGACTTCCTTTTTCTTAGAGAATTTACTTCAGAAAACTTGTCACTGTAAATGCCTTCTCTGCCCCTGTGTGATGTATATAAAACTACTGAAAAGCCCATGGCCACATTTATGACCCAGGAATGTCTTTCTCAAGGGCCTGGGAGCCATTCGTTTGGAATGTAATCATCAAGGAAGATAGAGCCCATTTCTCAAAGTCTCTGTAGAAGGGTAGTAGCCTAAACTCAATGGGTGAAAACTAGCAAAAACAGGAGGCCTAATTACAGAGCAAAAAAATGGAAAACTCAGGAATAAATCAATGTGCTGGACATATTCCATTGATCCATCTCCCCCCTAACATCCTCCATGAATAAAGCATGAACATAAAGCACCCAGCAATATCAAATTCGGTTAGATAGTTGGCAGGATGGGGAAATCAATAGCATCTTGGCATATTGATGAGAAATGCTGACTGATTTATGGCATTATTCTGAGCTCTAGGCATCAGTGACTATTTTTTTTAATTTTTATTATATAAAGCTTATGTTTTTTTCTTATAAAAGCAATACTTGATTATCATACAAAACTTTTAAATTATAGAAAGCTGTGATGATTACAATTACAAAGAAGAAATACATATGTAAGACTGGATACAATCTTGCAAACAGCTATCCTTGGATAGTAACTCTGAACCTACCCTCGGGGCAAGTGACAAACAGTTCACAAATCATAGCAATCTATGACCACCCTTCCATTAGTACTGCTCTTGATAATTCTGGACATTCTTTCTTGCATAAATGAATATAAATCCCCCTATTAATCTACGTAATGAGTTTTAAAATACAAAGTTCAAAGACTACATGCACTTAGAAAACAATCCATTTGTGTCTGATACTAATCCCCAGCTTCAGAAAGTCCTAGATAAATATACTCACTGGAGTTGGAGCTATCGCTAGCAATTGATTAAAAAATAAATAATTCAAGATCAGAGAAATATCTTTTCTGGGTAAGTAGCAGTATCTGCTTATTCTCTGTTGTTATCACACAAGATAAACTGAAAATTGAATGAGTTATAGTATTCCTTTATGACACATTTGGTCATAACCTCAGGCAATACAAACGTAATCCTTTTCAAGCTTACATATTTCCCGTGAATGTCTAAAATCCATATACTTCAGAGGTCACCCTATCTTCCTTCATTCCTTCCTTCCCTCCTTCCAACCCACCTATCTACCTGCCTACCTACCTATCTATATTTATACACATATAAAATATATGTATACATATTTTTTCTGGAGAATGAATTATTTCTAAAAGGAATGATGCAGTATGTAGTGCTTAAAAACATGATCTTTGAAGTTGGGAGTATGTCTTGAGTTCTATGATTAATTATCTGTGTTTCCATGAGCTAGTAGCTCGATCACACTGAGCTTTAATAAAACAATTGTAATTCTCAAGAGGAGGATCTGGCCAATGAGATGAAGCATACAAATGCTAAGCATAGTGTTTGGCATGAGAAAACATCCTTCTATCTAATAAAAGAGTAATATGCAAATTGACCATCACTCCAATACACAAGATGGCTGCCCCCATGTGGTCAAAGATGGCTGCCACAAGATGGCCAACAGGGGAGGGCAGTTGGGAGGGACCCGGCCTGCAAGGGAGGGCAGTTGTGGGCAATCAGGCCAGCAGGAGAGGGCAGTTGGGAGGGACCAGGCCTGCAAGGGAGGGCAGTTGGGGATGATCAAGCCTGCAGGGGAGGGCAGTTAGGGGTGACCAGGCCGGCAGAGGAGGGAAGTTGGGGACAACCGGGCCTGCAGGGAAGGGCAGTTGGAGGGGACCCAGGCCTGCAGGGGAGAGCAGTGGGGGGGGGGGGGGGGACCAGGCCTGCAGGGGAGGGCAGTTAGGGGCAAACAGGCTGGCAGGTGAGCAGTTAGGCATCAATCAGGCTGGCAGGGGAGTGGTTAGGGGGTGATCAGGCTGGCAGGCAGAAGTGGTTAGGGGCAATCAGGAAGGCAGGCAGGTAAGTAGTTGGGAGCCAGCAGTCCTGGATTGTGAGAGGGATGTCCGGCTGCCCGTATAGGCCCGATCCTACTGGCCCTACTGGGATCGGGCCTAAACAGGCAGCTGGATATCCCTTGAGGGGGTCCCAGATTGGAGAGGGTGCAGGCTGGGCTGAGGGACACACCCCCCATGCACAAATTTCGTGCACCAGGCCTCTAGTTCAATAGATAATAGGTGTTATTATCATTATTAATACATTCACTGATTACTAGGTACTGAGCTTGCTCCAATTCAGGAGTAAACATTACAGTTCAGTGTAAACCCAATACACAGTTATAAATATGGACACAAACAAAATATGGAAAGTGTTAAGCTATAAATCATAATTTAGTTTGCCTATGAACTCAGTGTTTGGTTTTTTTGCTTATTTTTTAAATAAAGATATGAAAAGAGTTCTTTTCTTTTCTTTTTTTAAATATATTTTATTGATTTTTTACAGAGAGGAAGGGAGAGGGATAGAGAGCTAGAAACATCGATGAGAGAGAAACATCGACCAGCTGCCTCCTGCACACCCCCTACCGGGGATGTGCCCACAACCAATGCACATGCCCTGGACCGGAATCGAACCTGGGACCTTTCAGTCCACACACCGACGCTCTATCCACTGAGCCAAACCGGTTTCGGCAAGAGTTCTTTTCTAAAGTTAGAGTTATTTGCTATTTTACATAGTCTGCATCTCTGTTTTCTTAGGAAAAAGTCCCCTTATAAGTTCAGATATTAAGATTCATTTGTATATTGGTTTTCTTTATTTCAGGGAACACTCTGGCCCTGGTTTTTTAAAAGATACATACACTCTAGTTTCTATCACATGGTGTATTATGTTTCAGATTCTAAACCCATAACTCTATTGAATCACTTGAGAATTGGATCCTCCTAACATTCACCATTAATTTTGGTTCTATTTTTATATTTTCTACATTGAATGATTTGTCACTAATCAGAAAAGACAGCAATCTTGTATCTGAATTTTCCTTCTACTATGCACTTAAATATATTGTCTGATTTCTTTCCAGCTATAAGAAAATGACAGTCTGTCCACCCTGTCAGTTGTCTTTCATAAAACTATCATTTTCTCTGCTTTCTTAGAGATTGGTACCCATTTTAAATTATGAGTTTTTAATTCTTGACTTATAGTCCGAAGATAAATCACTGGGGAGACATAGTTTAAAATATGTATGTGATTTTAATAAGTTAAGATTATAGAGTAGTTTAAAGTCAGACTTCCTAAATTCTAATTTTACTCCCACCATCAAGCTGTGGGACTTTGAGGAAGCTACCTGCCCATTCTGTGTCCATTTCCTTATTTGTAAGGTAAGAATAATAGTTTCTACCTTATAAATTTAAGAATTAAATTGAACAGACTGTCAAACCTCAGAGGGAAGGCAGGGGAGGGTGGGGGAGTAGAGACTAATCAATGACCTCATATGCATATATGCATAACCCATGGACACAGACAATAAAGTGGTGAAGGCCTGGGGTGGTGGGTGGGAAAGGAATGGGAGCGGTCAATGGAGGAAAAGGGAGACATACTTTCAATAATAAAGATTTAAATAAAAATAAAAGAATTAAAATGTTTTATGTTCTGTCTGTACCAGTTAGTAATAACAACTACTATTACTAACTAAACCAGTTAGTAATAACAACTACTATTAATACTCTATTTTTCATGTATGGCTTCTAAGGCTACAATCTTGATATTACATTCTGGTCACTACATCCTCATGGATCTCTTAAGAAGATATTAACTTCATAACTGCTTTTACATTTAATCCTAATCCAGTATTACTCTGCTTTGTAGAAATGGTGCTTATAAGGTCCAATGTCCATCATATAACTCCTTCCACGATCACAGATCAGATAGCCCTCAAATTCTTCTCTAGTTCCTTCTAGGCTTAAGATTCAATACTAAGTGATACTTATACACTTTATGGTGGCCTCCCTTCCAATAGTGGGAAAAGCCCTGAGAGTGTGGAAATAAGCATCATTTTTATAAATATGAACATGAGAAAGAAAGGCACTCTTTACATTAGTCGTCTAGAGCATAAATTGGCCTAAAATGGTACCAGTATGCTTCTAATCCAGCCCCAAGTTCTGATTTCCAAGTACAAGCCACTCCCCAAATCCTGTTGGCTTTCCTTAAAAATTCATAGCACTACATTTGTCCATATTGCCCACTGAACACCAACACTTCCATATGAAACCATGTTTCAGTTTCCAGCACACAGGTCTATAAACCTGGAGCCCATCAGTCAGTGCACCTTGCTGTTTTTGAGCATGCAATATTTCAGTGCCTTTTTGCCTCTGATTTAGTGAGAACTTGGTGCCCTCAAAAAACTTTTTTCGGAAAATGGCTAACTCTATGATTATGTAGAAGGATGTCTTTTTGACTCGTGTTTTTTTATATATTTTTTTTATTGATTTCAGAGAGGAAGGGAGAGGGAGAGAGAGATAAAAACATCAATGATAAGAGAGAATCCATCGGTTGCCTCCTGCCCACCCCACACTAGGGATCAAGCCTGCAACTTGGGCATGTGCCCTGACTAGGAATTGAACTGTGACCTCCTAGTTCATAGGTCAATGCTCAACCACTGAACCATGCTGGCTGGGCTTGAATAGTTATTTTAACTATGTGTATAGCTAAATAGATGTCAAAGATGGGTAAAGATATCATTTTTTTAAAGAAATCACTAGAGTAAAGCCATGAAGTGGTCTTCCTTTGATGAAATGAAGGAGATGGAGAGAAGTAGTTAGTTTATATCTTCTGAAATAAAATTCACCCCAGCATTTTATCATCAAGACCCACAGGAAAAAAATAGTGAAGTTTTAGGCTATAATCTTTCTTCCCATTCCATCCTCTCTGTCAAGACTAATATTATTTTGGCACAATTTCACTGGTGCAATTCCTCAAGTTCAAATCTAAGGTTCCAAAAATATTATCAAAGAAAAGGCAGAGCAAGGGTATAAACAAGATGAGTCTGGTCATCTTACTATGTCAAAAATTAAGAACTTCTCAAAACAGTAATGGGGCATGCCTTAGACATAGCAACCAGCATGAAGGGGCTTCCACTCTCTAAATCTCAGACAATTTGTGCCTCTGCCCCAAAATAAAGAGCATGATAAATTATAAAATACTAGAGACCCAGTGCATGAAGTCATGCACCAATGGGGTCCCTCGGCCTGGTCTGCAGGATTGGGCTGAAACTGGTTCTCCAATATCCCCTGAGGGGTCCTAGATTGCAAGAGGGCACAGGCCAGGCTGAAGGACCCCACCGGTGTACGATTGGGGCCTGGGAGGGGCTGCGGGAGGGCTCCAGGGTGTGTCCAGTCATCTCACTCAGTCCTAATAGGCCAGACCCCAGCAGCAAGCTAACCTACCAGTAGGAGCATCTGCCCCCCTGGTGGTCAGTGCACATCATAGCGAACGGTTGAGTGGCCTTAGCATATCATTAGCATATTACACTTTGGTTGGTTGAACAGACGGACAAACAGACACTTAGCATGTTAGGCTTTTATTATATAGGATAGAAGAAAAGGTGGACAAACATGAGTGTACCAATTGATACAGATACAAAATAAATAGGATAGAAGGGCAATAAGACTACACCTTTCAGTACCAATGACAACTAGTTAATATGGAGAGAGTGCTGATGTTGAAAATCATCACTTTGTAACTATCAAAGTAATTGTTATTTCACAGATGCATCAGAAACAGATGCCAAAACTTGGGGGAACATATTGGTAGTGAGCGTTCATAGATTTCTGCAGCCCTTTTTCTCAGCAGTTAATGGCACATGCTGTTTCATGTCCATCATTGCCAGGTGTTTGTTTTTCCGTCTACTTTGTGGCGTTAACCTTATGAATAAGGTTATGCTTTATGTGTGAACTATTTAAAAAAAGATAATTTGGTGGGGTGAAAGAGTCTGTGTTGTGTCAATAGGCAGAGAGAAAGTTCAAGGGGTTATAAGAAATAGCAGGAAAGTGCAGCACCTGTTTCAGATAATTGTATCATGCAACAGATCCCATTGGGGTGGGGGAACAAGAGAAGGGGGAGGTTAAGGGTCTCTAAAGAATCCATGAAGAAGAGTCGGTTTTTGGAAATCTGCCCAGTCAGATGGTGTGACAGACCAAAAATAAAATTTTTTAATATTCAGCTATGTAAATGATTTTTCCTTGGCCCTGGTTTTATTTCCTCTCTCCTCCCCGTCCTGATCCTGAAGAAACTAGAACTCAGTGGCTATGGGAAAAGGCAGGACTCTCAAACATTGCAATCTGTAGCCTAGAACTGTGTATGTCATTTTATGCTTGAGGGAACATTCTGAATCTTCAAAAAATGGAGATATAACATAGTTTATGCCCAGTTTTCCTCAATGCAAATGGTATTTTCCCTTTTTTCAAATACTAGCTTGAAATTAGATTGCCTATTCAGTTTACTATTTAACATATTACTCCAAATCTCAACCAACCATTTATTATGTTCATAGGCTCTTTAGTCAGGAAATCAGACATGACATATCAAGGATGCTTTCTTTGATCCATGATATCCAGGGATTCCTCTGGAAAGACTTAAAGACAGGAGATGACTTGATGGGAAGAGACTGGAATCATGTGAAACCTTGCTCATTCAGTCTAAATCTGCTCACTCTCAAGGTTGATACTGGCTGACAGCTGAATTCTTAGCCATGGCTCTCAACCAGAACACCTACATGTGTCTCCCTAGGTGGCCTGAATCTCCTCATGGAGGCTGAGTTCCTAAGATGATGGTCCTCACACCCAAAAAGGCGATGGAAATTGTATCCTTTGTATACTCTAGCCTCGAGTGTTATAAAACATCATTTCTGTCAGTCACACTCTATTGGATGGAACAATTACAAACCCACTAAGGTTCCCAGTAGGGGTGAAGATTAGTATGGAATATACATGGTGATAAAAAATAGCAAGGTTTTAGATTATGTGTTACCAGAAATATCACTCCAGCCATTTTTGGAAGGTACAATTAACTACACTGCCTATTTTCAAGTCCACATAGTGCTAAAGTAACCTTAAAGAAGATACCTAAAAAAAAATCCCAAACCTCTATTTTTGTACCAATAAAATGTGATGAGAATAATAGTACATACTCATTGGTTTGTGATAAAGATTAAATTAGAATATTACATACAAGGTTCAACAATTCTTAGATGCATCCTAAAAATAAATGTGAACTATCATTATTTCCTACACCTGCCAAGAAGACTTCTAAATCTGATAGTGAAAGGTATAAATTAGCACACTGACACAGCTCTTTTATTCTTTCAGGCTCTTGAAATCTGGGTAAGCTATGCTGTTTTGTTTGGAAGAGTAATTATCAGTTAAATTAGGGATGTGAAGGTGACTTAAGCAGATGGTATATTTGGAGTAGGGAAGAATAATTACTGTTTAATAACAACATCATTGAGGGAAATGATCATGACAATTCATTTCATTAATTTTCCCTTTCCCACTTCACTACAAACCACTCTAAACTTGGAAGAAAATAAATACTAGAATATGCAATATACAAAATAGAAGACTTCAAACTATCGAGGTTACTATCACCAAATCAGTAATCATTACAATGTTGCTTTGGGCCATTTGACAGATCAATCAAACCATGTTGTTATGGGAAGCAAACTGTCACACTAAATACTTGTGGTTGATTTCACGTACTTTTGACAAGCAAGTAAATTATAAGCCATATAACCCAAGAGTACAAAATTATTGACAACATGTCCACAGGTGAAAATTTGAAGGAAAACTGGCCAAAAGATCCATCAGGCCTTAGAAAACAATTATTAGCCATCCTTGGGAATCTATTTACATTTGGACCCATTGTTTCTCATTGCACTTGGAAGAGTTGATTATTCTGGAAAGATTTTCATGAAATGCATGACTCAGTTGCAATTTACAGTTTTGCTTCATGTCAGTTTCTAGAGATTTTTTGTGTTCAGAATTGAAAAGTAATAACCTTATTTACAAATAGTATTCTTCAATGGAATGGGATCAGCGGGTATCTATGGAGACAAAAATCCCTAGAAAATAACCTCAGAAATGGCATTAAAGCTTCTTAGAAATCTCAAATTTAATAATGCAAAATATGTTTCCCTTTATTATAAAATATTTAAAGTTGATTCCCGGGTAGTATGTCTTTAACTGTGTATAAATGTTTGATTTTCAACATGGAAGCAAATGCAACATGCAATCAGACAGAACTGGGTTGGGATCCCTATCCTAATACATATGGGGCCACTTTCATCACCATGATAAACCTCAACATTTTCATATGTAAAAACAGAAGAACAACCTTCTACACAGGAAAGATTACATGTGAGCATTAAACAATAATATATCAAATGTATAGCAAAGTTCCTCTCATTAAGAAATTATTAATGTCAGTTTTATCAACCCTCCCCTTCTAATCTTTTATAGTTTAAAAACCGATATAATTAAGTTTGTCAAATGATGTTATAGTGGATATTTTTCAGCCTTCTCGGCAGCCAAGTGCATAGATATTCTGATGGGGATCTGTTCCCATCTTGTTTCCTGATGCAGAGCCTGAGCATGCAAGAGATGTGTTTGCATGCAGGCTGCAGTGGCTCATGCTTGAGGGTGGCAGGAATATGCTCCCCAGTTCTTGGTGTTGATATTGAAAATATGCTTAACATTTTTTTATAATTTGCACCCCATTCAAGAGGTCAATGTTCCCAAAATACAGGAGTCTGAATAAATAATGCATCATCTTTTTCTTGCCATTAGCAATTTCTGTTATTTTATTATGGTCTTAACACTTTAATTACACATTTTTAAAAGACAAAATATATCATGATCAGATGTTTTATTAACAGTCTGGCTCCATCTATATATAAAAGGCTAATACACAAAGTGTCCCCTCAGGAGTTCGACCAGGAGACCAGGAATTCGATCACTCTCTAAGACGTGTGCGGACCACCAGGGGGTGGTGCAGAATGAAGGGAGGTCCCGGCCAGCAGCTGGAAGGAAGGCCCGGATCGGCCCTGATTGCCAGCCAGGCCTAGGGACCCTACCCATGTACAAATTTTGTGCACTGGGCCTTTAGTATCCTAATAACATCATGTTGCAGGGTAATTTTCAATATATAAATTATGGGAAAGCAAAAATTCAGGCTATAGCACCTGGTAAGGAAGTACCTAAATAGACATGTGCAAACATTTTGTTTTATAAATACATCAATTGAAATATTTTAAAAATTATTCCACTTTAAATAAGTGAAACTAATCTAAATTCCAAATTATTCCATAAAGAAGAAATTTTGGAAAACTATAGAGAAGGTAAAAGGCATAAAGATGCACATAAACTTTTTTAAAAGTATCTCTAAGACATGTGAAATTAATAAAAGCAAGTTGCAGAAGGATATAAAAAATACCATTACTATTGTTAATAGAAAGACATTCACACACAAAAATGCCCTATCATTTAATGGGGATATATATATGTAGATACATAGAGAAGTGTTTAATAAGTTTACACCAAGTGGATATATCACTAATAGCACACAAATAGTATGTACCATAGACATGAGGAGATAGCCAAGAAAATTTTAACTTTCCTTAAACTGTTTAAATTATTTTACAACTTTAATTTATTCAAGTATTTCTTATATAATTTCAAATATATATACATATGTATTTTATCAGTGAAAACTTTCCATGGTGGTACTTTAAAAGATCTACTTTATCTCCATTGTATTCCATTTATATATTTAATTACTTACATAATGGCTATACATAACATATTTAACCATTCCCCTATCAATGGACATTCAAATTATTTCCATTCTTTTACTATTGCAAACAATGCTGCAAATAGCATGCTTATTTTATATATTTTTCATTATATAATTTTTCCATGGAAGTTTTTATTAGAGTAAGAAATGTTATGTCAAAAAGATTAACATTTCTAAATTGAATAGATGTTATCAAATTGCTCTATAATATTTTATAATTTTCCTATCAGAGCCAGAGTGCTCATTTATCTACATTTTTGCCTTCAGTGAAGCAAGGTTTGCAAACTGTGACATAACAAATGCTGCTAAATTATAGAAAGCCTCCAGAAATCCACTGAGGTTAAAGATCATTGGCAGAGTAATCTGTGGTGTCAGATTTATTCTATTTTGGTCATGAGAGAGAGAATACTGCCACCGAGAATATATTCTCAGAATTTTCCAACAATGAGGTTGGTTGAGAAAGATTGAGAATACACCTCCTAGGATTTTACTTTACTTGATCCTCCAATGTGTAATACAGACTACCTTGTAAGCATAAAATATAGAAACTACATTCTTATTGGTTATGAAAACTACTTTCTTTTTTAAGACCTAATTATGTCACAGGCTTCAGAAATTTAGTCTTATATTACAAACTATATATCCCCAGAATAATGGTCATACTAAATTTTGCCGGAAACTAGGGACCAAATGTTATAACCACAAAATAACTGCAATCGGGCCAACACAAAATGCTCTTTATATTATTGATTTCCTTTAGGAATAATTTTAAAATGTTTGATATTCAGGGGTACTTAATTAAAAGGCATTAAAATTAGAAAGTGGAAATTGAGGGAGCAGTAGTTTTTTTACTTTGCCTGGTCACATCCAGCACACTGATTAAAACTCAAAAATCCCCAAAGGTTGTTTGTGTGTGTACATGTATGTGAGTGTGAGTGTGTGTGTGTGTGTGTGTGTGTGTGTGTGTGTTCTTTTTCTCTTTTTGGTAAAATATTAAATATATTTTACAGTTTTAACATGACTTGTCTTCTAATAAAGTAATCATAAATATGGATATGATGACTACATTGTCCTACCAATAGATGTACCTGGTTGCTAGGGAAGCCCTAACAAAGAAACATGGATTGGGTAGCTTAAACAACATACACTTATTTTCTCACAGCTCTGGAGGCTAAAAGTCAGAGGTCAAGGAGTCAGCAGAGTTAATTTCTTCTAAATCTCTTTCTATTAACAGCAGCAAATAAGGTTCAAAGACTGACTCAGACTACTGACTCAGCATTTCTTTCTTTGGCTTACATTTTCCCCAGCACAGTAGAACTGTTATTAGACAAATCAAATTTCAAACTACATAATACAATATTGATATATTTAGACTATAATATTCAAGTCCTATTACATAATATAGAAGTGAGATTTAAAAAGAAAATGTAAATTTTCTGGACCCTTTCATGGATGCTTAATACATGCAAGTTGTCTCTTGGGCCTCCCAGCCATGACATAGATCACAATGATCTTGTTACTCTTTGTCTCTTGAATGTAGACAAGGCTGTCACTCCCTAATAGCTAATGATCATTCTATAGGTGAACTTCATTTGCCATTGCTGCTCCAGACCATGCTAGAGTAATCTGAATATACACCTGGTATGACAAGTTAAGTATAAAAATTGTATGTTCTGAAATATTTAGACAGAAGTCAGATTACCACTGTAGTATGAGAAATAAAATAGAAATCAGCCCCTTTTTCATCAAACAAGCAACTTTTTTTATATCAAAGCCAAGGAAATCTAAAGACATTTCCTAATGCCTAATCACTAAATCAAGTGAAAAGAAAAAGCTATTTCAAGAAATTGCAGCAAACATTCTGCAAAGCATAAGTATCCCATTACTTTGGGGACATTTCATGATTAAAACTAATATCCTGAGTTAAAATTTCCAGGGGACATAGTTAATGGATGGAAGCAAAAGCTTCAAGAGAAATCACTTGGAAAATAATCAATACTAAAAATCTGTACTCTGAGCAAATGTTCACGCAAAAACTACGATTAGGAAATAAGGACTCAAAGCAAAAACAGACACTTAAGTTGCCTAGGAGACCTAGAAAAGAACCTCAAGTAGACAAACATTAAAATATATTATTTAAACTTAGTTTAGGAAAATGATGCCCAGGAAAAAAAAAATTAGTACTGATTTCACAAATTTTATATCTTTTATATTTACTTTTATATGAAGAAGGCTGCAGAGCATGCATAGTTCTTCAGTGATTAAGTTCTCATTAGCTATAATATATAGATTTGTTCAATCCTAGTACACAAATAATCTATAGAAATTGAACTTCGAGAGAAGGCACAAACCAAAATGTGTCTATGAACCCTGAAAAAGGAAGTCTGTGGATTTCTTCCTAGCCGCTGTTGATTCAGGTAGCCAGTGTTGGCAGTTAAGTGTACTGACCCCAGAATCATATAAAGTAAGTCTGAATACAGTTATGTGATCTTAGGAAAGTCATTTTAAATTTTCATCCTTAGTTTCTCATTTTTAGAGCAGGAAAATCATGTTCTACCTTCAAGGTGCTTCAGAGGGCAAACTGAAGTAAAGTGTTAAAAGCACCTGGTGTATAGTGAACTGCTCAGAAATGTTAGCTGCCGTGAGCTACTACTAATACTACCTGCTGGAGATCTCTCCTCGTTCCCTGGCCCAGGTATTCCCACTTAGAGACTTGGCTCCAGAGGCTGTGTGTCTACACATATGTCCACACATGCACATGTGTTTATGTGGAGAGGGAGAGGGTTCGTTTTAGATATAGAGAAGAGTTGCAAAACTACAGCACAATTATCAAACCTAAGAAATTAACCTTGGTACAATACTCTTAACCAAAGTGCAGAATTTACTCAGGTGTTAACACTTTTTCCATTTAAGTCCTTTCTCTATTCCAAGATCCCACACTGACTTTACTTATGTCTCCAAAATCTCCTCCAATTTTCGAAAGTCCCTCAGCCTTTCATGTCCTTAACACTTCCTAAGAGCACTGGGCCATGACTCTGGAAAATATGTCTCCTTTTGGGTTTGTTTGATGTTTTCTCGTGATTTCTCATGAAGTGTTGTATTGTTGGAAGGATAGCTCAGAGGAAATGTGCCCTTCTCAGAGCAGCATAAGAAGTAATGAGGTTGATATGTACTATTGGGGATGTTAACCTTGATTATTTGACTAAGTTGATACTCCCCTGTAAATTTACTATTGTCCCCTTTATAATTACTAAATATTTCAGGGGAGAAAATCTGAGACTATGAATATATCCTGTTTCAGCTTCAACTTTCACCTACTCTTTTAGCATCTCTCCATGGATCTTGCCTATGGAAAATTATTGTGGTGTTCCATTCCTTATATATTTATTAACTAGTGGCCCGGTGTACGAAATTCTTGAATGGGGGGGGGGGGAGGGGGAGGGGGGAAAGGGTGTCCCTCAAACTGGTCTGTACCCTCTCCAATCTGGGACCCCTCAGGGGATAACCGGCAGTCAGATATCCCTCTCACAATCCAGATCTGCTGGCTCCTAACCACTCGCCTGCCTGCCTGATTGCCCCTAACTTCTTCTGCCTGCCAGCCTGATTGTCCCTAACTGCTCCCCTGCTGGCTTGATTGCCCCTAACCACCTCTGCCTCGGCCCCGCATCCGGGACTTAGGATTCCCTCCTCCAGCCGACCACAGGCACCTGGGGTCCGGGCTTCCCTCCCTCTGGTCAGCCCTAGGCGCCCAGGCCAGCTGCAGCTGCAGGGGATGGTGGGCAGGTGGCTTCGCCTGGGCAGCAGCCACAAGTGCTGGCACCCGGGACTGCGGGGTGGGCGCCTTCTCCATCTCCCAGGCCACAGCCAGCCGCAGATACTGTTGCCCAGGACTGCGGGATGGGCGGCTTCTCTACCAGGCTGTAGCCAGCCGCAGTTGCTGGCACCTGGACCACAGGCGGGCGGCTTCTCCATCTTCCCTGGGATGCAGTGTGGGTGACTTCTCTGGCTGGCTGCAGCCTGGGATCATGGGACAGGCTGCTTCTTCATCTCCAGGGCTCTAGCCAGCCTCAGGCGCTGGGGCCCAGTTTCTCTGTCTCCCCCAGGATGTGGGGCAGGCAGACGTGAGGCTTCTGCTGCTGGCTGCAGCCTGGGATCACAGGGCAGGCAGCTTCTTTGTCTCCTGGGCTGCAGCCAGTCTCAGGCACTAGCGCCTGAGTTTTCCACCCCCACAGGCCCATAGCAGCGGGGGGGGGGCTGCCGCCATGTTTTCATGTTAATTTGCATACTCACTCTGATTGGCTGGTAGTGTAGCAGAGTGACAATAATTTGCATGTTTCTATTTTATTAGTGTAGATTGGAATTTTTCTCAAGGAATATTTGTTCATTTCTCCATCATTTGTTTAGGTATTCATAGAAATTCATATATTTATCTTATTCTTTGGTTTATGATCCATTACTATACTTATTTTATTGCTTAAATTGTTCTTGCTTTGGCAACTGAGAGTTCTGTATGATCAGTGTGTGGGTACTTTTAATGTGCCTCCATCTTTTAAGAACTCCCTTATATTCTGTCGCCACAAGATGCTCCAGGACCATCTTGTATTTTCCATGCTCTAATGCTGAAATCAACCAGTTCTCCATTGAGCCCTGGTCTTCTTGCTGGAAAGTAGTAGTTAGAAACCAAGATATGGGTTCTAGGTGTGCTTATTGCTGCTGGGGCATCACTACTTTAAACCCTTCTAAGTACATAGCGCTAGAAAGTATATGTATGCTTACTAACTTATGCACGAACACATATCTATACATATTTATTTCTGTATCTGCTTATCTGTGTCTATTTATACATTATATGCAATTTTTTAAAAATGAATACATACTGGCCCCTCCAACTCTAGTCTAGTATAAGAGGGTTGATTCTAACCCTCTCCTTATTGGTAACTCCCTCCTCCAGCAGTAAAAACTCCCCTCTCGTTAGCTATAATATATTTATTTGCTCAATCCTAGTACACAAATAAAGTAATTTCAGAATTCCTAACCTAGATTCCTGAGAAACACAAAATTACAAAGTACGGTCCATTATTTGGATTTACTTCGTTTTGCCTTTACCTTTAAGGTATCCAGTCAAAACACCATTTTGCAATGTTACTTAGGTCAGTTACTTTCTTCTCCAGCTGCTTAAGTGCACTCATGTGATTCATTCATTATACAGTTGGCTTCGTTTGCCACAGTCTGCATCCTTCCCCCCAAAATATTGGTTTTGCTTTCTTAGAGCAAACATCACTTTTTGTGGTGGGCAGATATTTAGGTTTTAACAAATACATAGATTCATGTGTCCACCACCACAATTCCACACAGAAAGGAGCATCACCCCAAAATTTCTGCCACACTATACCATTATAACAACTCCTTTCCCATTCCCAATTCCTGGCAACCACTCTTCTGTTCTCCTCCTCATAGGTTTGTCTTTTCCAGTGTATCGTGCACACTGAACCAGACAATATGTAGTCTTTAGTTTGGCTTCTTTCACTTAGTAAAATGCATTTAAGATTCAACCATACTAATGGGTGAATCAATAGCTCATTCATTTTGCTTGCTGGGTCATATTACATTGTATAAATGTACCATAGTCTGTTTATCCTGAGAAAAATAAAAATCATGCCCTGAAGTCCAAGAACTGATCTTATTTTCACAGCTAGGTCGCAATGTTATTACAAAATGACCTGTTGTTTTCAGCTAAGCCTCGCTGTTTTCCTATTGACATAATCTTACAGAATATCCATGTCAGGCAAAGCCATGGTACAAACCACAAAATACAAAACATCCTACTTCTCACTAACTGAGTAACTGCCTCTTCTTTACTAATTTCAGCTTAACCTTACTCTTGTCTGGCCTCCTTATAGGGAAGATTAACTGAGATGCCCAATCATAGAATTGTCCCACTTTCTTACTACACCTAATCTAGAGTGAACCTCTGCTTCCTAGACTCTCCCCGGAATTATTCAACCAAACACCAAATCATATACACTGAGTGGCCAGATTATTATGATCTCTGAACGCATAATAATCTGGCCACTCAGTGTATATCCTACATAATAAAAGGCTAATATGCAAATTGTCCCCTTGACCAGGAGTTCGACCAGCAGGCAGGCTGGCCAATCGTCCATGTCCCCTCCCCCTGGCCAGGCTGGCCGGACCTCACCCATGCACGAATTCATGTTCCGGGCCTCTAATATATATATATATACACACACACATACACACACACACACTGAGTGGCCAGATTATTATGCGTTCAGGGATCATAATAATCTGGCCACTCAGTGTAAGTTACTAGCATCCTTGTACTGAGACACCTCACAGTTCCCTGAGGTTAGCACGCTTCCTAATAGGAGCCATGGCTAACATGATGCTAAGGCACAAAGTATAGGAAAAAATTATCTAGGTAATCAGGGTGCCTGCAGGCTGAGGGAGGGATTCAGGCAGCTATGGGGATTTGAAGAACAGGAGAGAGAGGCAAACTGGACTAAAAGTATCTCAGTGTGACAGGAATGTGACTTCATGTGATTGGGTCCGATCACATGAAGCCACATTCCTGTCACACTGAGATACTTTTAGTATCTATTACTTTAGTTTAATTGCTCATGTGTATAGAATATTTACTGTATGTTAAAACAATTACATTTGTAAGCATAACAATATCTATTACTTTAGTTTAATTGCGCATGTGTATAGAATATTTACTGTATGTTAAAACAATTACAGTTGTAAGCATAATAATTATAATCTTTACTTTTCTTCATGTCAAAGTTCTATGAGAGTTAGTTATTGCTAAGGGATACGTTTAGGCAATTGCTCATTCATAATCCTATTGAGTGCAGTGCTCATTAGCTAAATTAAGTGTTAATTTCATGAGCCTTGATAGACTTAATGTGTTTTTCCAACTACTTGGTGTACCAAAGCAAAGTGGCTTTGGGGCTTGTCAAAATAGATTACTTAATAGTACGATATATAAAAATATATCACCTCTAGTAGTAAGGTATTATTCATGTTAGGTGCACTTTAGAATACTTCAAACCTTCATTTACAGTCATAGATCATAAAGGCTTTTAGAAAAAAATGTAATACATAAAAGATATTAACAACTTTGAACTGGATTGATAACTTAGAGAAATTATGATGAGAGAATTGTTAAGTTCTTCCTCAGAGGGTAAGTTCCTAACTGCTGGTCATTTCAGTTTTTTCATTACATTGAAAACGAGACAAGGATTGTTTCCTACAAGCGAAGGGGAATACATAAAAGAAATGGACTTGGATCCAGAAGGATAAGAACCATGCGCAAATAGGTTTAACATTTTTGAAATTTGTAAAATCTTTTACCTTTGTCTTTCTTTTTTGTGAACATAGGAGTTTCTGGGGTCCAAAATCCCATAAGTGGCAGGAAAAGTAGGCCCGGTGGCCTTGCTTGGTAACAAGAAATAATGACAGGGGAAAGCAGAGTGGAGCCATTGGGTCTCAAGTGAGGTATTTTAGGTAAAATGAGATTTTTAAAAGAAAACAAAAATATGATTATATAAGCTGGCTATATATCTTCTTGAGGTGTACGGAAAATACATTTGTAATATTATATTTATAGAATGTGAACTACAACTAATAGATGCTGCTTCAAATTCTTTTGATAGGCTATTGGAAATGAGATAGCAAGGTTTATGACGTTTTATCACTGGGGTCACTTGTTTGAATTAAGCCCAGGTCAGTACCCACGGGCAGTCACTATTATCCAGTGATGATGTTTGATCTGTGGATGGCTGCTACACCTGCCACACTCAGAAGCACTAAAGAAGTTCCATTATGGTTGGAGAGAATGACAGTAGACAAGGGGTAGGGAGTCTGGGGTTCCAGCTCTGCCACATATTAACTGTTTTTCCTTAGGCAAGTCATCTAAATTCTATGGACTTTTGTTTAGACTCTAGAATGACATTATTCTAGATCCCTAAGTCCATTATTCAAAAATTGAACCTCAAATTTATACCTCTTTGCCTATCAAATAGCAGAGGAAAAGAATTAATAAAAAGCACAAACTAACCTTTTCATAATAAACACTGTATCCTCTTTTTCTGTCAAGTAGGTTATCAGAGAAGCTGAAGAAAAGAAGGAACAGGGAGACTACTCACACAATTCAAAGTAACAAAGCTGCCTTGTGGCAAATGATTTAATTGTCAGCAGTGCTATCTGACAAGCTGAGCTGAAGATTAATGAAAGCCCTCTGGTTCCAAAATTTCATTCTGTGAAAGAGTTGGGATTTTCAGCATTCAATCAATTGAGCCTAAGCAGTTACACTTTAACAAGACTGCCAATGGAAGACCCATCCACGGCATCCTCTTCTATGCCTATACCTGCCCAGCACATGGGATACAGACATGTTCTCAGCCCTGAATAAGCCTGAAACTTTTACTCAGGAAATTAGGTGGGGTAATCTTTAATCTGCTATCTTTCCTAAGACAGTTGTTGATTTAGTTTGCCTCTCCTTTTAATGCTCACTTTCTTCCCACCAGTTGGTCAGTTTTCCAGTTAAACCAACTCCTCTGTTTTCAGTCAGTGTCTATAAGAGCTATTCACTTAAATGCATTGGTTTGGACTTACCATTTTGACTCTATATCATGTCCACTATTCTCATTTTATTTTTTTCACTGTTCTCATTTTAATAGCAGGTTTGTGTTATGTAATTGCTCCAGTTATAGGTCTGTTGCAATAAGACAGTTAAGAGACATTAGTTTTCAGTTCATTAGTTTAGTGTTCACAAATAATATTTATTTTTAATATACTGGATACAATGTGTGTGTGTGTGTGTGTGTGTGTGTGTGTGTGTGTTGACCTGTGAGTGTGCATACCTGATTTCATGCATGCGTGTATGTCTGTGTATGAGGATAGGGCTTTCTTTTCTCTATGGTTTGTTTTCAACTCCTTTGTCAAAAATTAGTTGCCTATACACATTATTTCAGTCCTGTTCCATTGGTCTGTGTGTCTGGTTTTTCTGAGAATACCATGCTGTTTTGATTACTGTCACTTTGCAGTATAATTTGAAATCAGGGAGTGTGATACCTCCTGCTGCATTTTTTCCCCCTCAGGATTACTTTGGCTATTTGGGGTATTCTGTGGTTCTATACAAACCTGATGCTTTTTTGTTCTATTTCTTTTTTAAAAAAATGCTACTAGAATTTTGATGGGGATTGCATTAAATCTGTATATCGCTTTGGGTAATATGTCCATTTAAAATAAGTTAATTCCTCCAATCCATAAACATAAAATATCCTTCTATTTCTCTGGGTCTTTTTCAATCTCTTTTAATAATGTCTTGTAGTTTCCACTGGGGAGAGTAGGGCACCAGGGGAGGCCTAGGAATTCATGGTTTCAGTCTTAGGTTAAGCTTTAAGTATCTTTGTTACATTTAAATGAATATGACAGAAAAGCAGTAGAATAGTAATTTCCATTCAACAATGATCTTCTGAACAGTTGCTATGTATTACACAATACTAAGCACTGTGGATGCAAAATAGGAATAAAAGAATAAGACATAGAAAAACAAAATAAAGCATGCTTTGTATATGCTCTCCTGATTCTTATCATTTTGTAAAAAAAGATATAAGTAGAATAACTAATTACAAGTACACTGATGAATGCTATAAAAGTTGAAAGTTAAAAAGGTGCAAGAAATGGAACCTCATTTGAAGGTGCCAAAAAGGCATTCTTAAAATGTAATATGAGCCCTAGCCGGTTTTGTTCAGTGGGTAGAGCATTAGCGTGGGGACTGAAGGTCTCAGGTTCAATTCCGGTCAAAGGCACATGCCCAGGTTGTGGGCTTGATTCCCAGTAGGGGACGTGCAGGAGGCAGCTGATCAATGATTCTCTTTCATCATTTATGTTTCTATCTCTCCCTCTCTGAAATCAATAAAAATATATATATTTTTAAATGTAATATGAAACAAAAGATTTATCTTCAATTACATGCCTAAGCTACAAATAAATGTCAGGCCTACTTGCTAAGTTTCATTTTAAACTTATTTTCATGATATGACATATCAAACTAGTGAGATCTTAAGCTTTGAAACATTAGTAAATTCTTAAGATTGGTAGCAAGAATCTGAAAGGTATGGGGATAGCTAATTTACTTTTTGCAATGTTTAAGTTTCATAAGCTTTTCATACATCAAATATATTCTTGATGATTTCTATGAGCCAGTTGTACAGTCCTGATGGAGTACCAGATATTATAGAAATAGTGAGAGATGAGATTGATGGAAGCTAAAATATTTGAGCTTTGATTTAGAATTTAAGTCATTGACCTTAATCAGATAGCCACTATGAAGTTATGGAAAGTTTATGAGCTGGTCACTGTAATGGTCATAGCTATAATATAGGAAGATTAATTTGCAAAAGCTTTCTTGACAATCATATGCTAGTATTAAGGTATTCTGAAGTGTTTTAAACATGCATCCATTTCTCTATAGTGTCTAATATTATTTCGGTGGCATATGGCCCAATATTTTAAGCATACATCATCCTTCCACATACCTTACAATTTAATCATTAATCTCAGAAAATGCATTAACAGAGCTTATCATGAAGGAATAAATTTAATTTTACTATCAGTTTCATGCAGAGGTCTAATAATAAAATAGAACAAGTGGTATAATGAAATGGACTATAAAATTTCCCAACTTTCCCTTCCCTATTCAGTGCTCTTAGAATGTCAGGCAAAATAAGGACTTGCTTTGTTGTTTTCTATCCCAGCCAATTAACTAGAAATCCTCTCTTAAAAAGCACACATAAAACATTGAAATCTGTTATAGCACCTCTGTAAACAGATTGGAAATAATGGGAAAAGTGAAGACTGAATTTTTCCACATATGGTATATGAATGAGTAATTTCTAGGGTTTGGCATGAAGTCCTTAAAAGGTCTGGGTTATTTTCTTCAGGATTTATGTATGGTACTGAAGGTCATAAAGTCCTATAATTTAGTGTCATCAAGAATCAGAGGCCTCTCAGATAAGAGTGGCAGCTGTCAGTACTCTGTCAACAGCCACATGACGGTGGAGCAAATATGGACCTAGTATTAAGAGTGGGATGGTATAGATGGGGGAGAATTGGGAAGTTTTGAATCATATAACTCCTCATGAAATCCTCCCTCTCTAGTCAGGTTGGACCTGACCCTTTCTTGATCTCATCCAATGGCATGGGGGACAGTTTAGGGCAATGTAAATCTCTTAACTGTCTGTATTTTACATTTAATTTGCTAGGACACATGGACACTTGATTATAGAATAATTGGTTCTCTAAGCATAGGATTAGGAAGATTTCTATTCCTGTCACCTGTCTAGTTGATTTAAATTTTATACAATGAACATATACTTCTTTTATAAATAGAGGAGAAATTATTTTAAGATTCTGTCTCTCACTTTGCATACATAAATATACCAACAGATTCAATAGGTTATTATAATACTAGAGGCCCGGTGCACGAAATTCATACACGGGGGGGGGGGGGGGGGGGATATATGTCCCTCAGCCCAGCCTGCACCCTCTCCAATCTGGGACCCCTCAAGGGATGTCTGACTGCCCATTTAGGCCTGATCCCAGTGGTCGACATCCCTCTCACAATCCAAGACTGCTGGCTCCCAACCGCTCGCCTGCCTGCCTGCCTGATTGCCCCTAAACATTTCTGCCTGCCAGCATGATCACCCCCTAACCACTCCCCTGCCAGCCTGATCGATGCCTAACTGTTCCCCTGCTGGCCCAATAAACCCTAACTGCCCTCCCCTGCAGGCCTGGTTGCCCCCAACTGCCCTCCCCTGCTGGCCCAGTAACCCCTAAGTGCCCTCCCTTGCCGGCCTGGTTGCCCCCAACTCCCCTCCCCTGCAGGCCTGATCGCCCCTAACTGCCCTCCCCTGCAGGCCTGGTCACCCCCAATTGCCCTACCTTGCAGGGCTAGTCCCTCCCAACTGCCCTCCCCTGCTGGCCTGATCACCCACAACTACCCTCCCCTGCTGGCCATCTTGTGTCCACATGGGGGCAGTCATCTTTGACCACATGGGGGCGGCTATCTTGTGTGTTGTAGTGATGGTCAATTTGCATATTACCTCTTTATTATATAGAATTAGGGAGCAACATATTATCTTTTCAATCATTTAAAATTATAGTCTGGAGAAACCAAGATGGCGGCATAGGTAAACACCTAAACTGCTGCCTCCCACAACAATTTCAAAACTAAAAGACAAAACGGACATCATCCAGAACCACAGGAAGGCTGGCTGAGTGGAAATTCTACAACTAGAAGGAAAGAGAAAAGTACACTGAGACTCAGAGGAGCTGCAGGAGGCAGAGGTACTGAGACGTACACGCGGAGAGGACTGGCAACTGAGTGCGCGGCTGGCTTTCTCAAGCAGGAGGGAGACAAAAGCTCCCGACTTCAGTGAACTCCAGTTCCAGGAGAGACCCTGGGAACCCAGACTCATTCGGGGAGAAACTGGACTGTCTGGCAGCGGGTGGAACTCGAGGGCGGCTTTCTCTCAGAGGTGCTTGCAGCGATTACCACGGGACACTGAGACACAGGGGCCTATTAGGGCAGGGCTGATGGGAAACCAATGCTGTCTGCTCCACCCTGAGACTCCGCCCCATCCAAGCTGAGCACAGAGGCTTTTGCAAATCTTGTCTCATAAGGGTGTCTCCAGCACAGAAGTTCTCCCAGCGTAGACACAGCTGATCCTCACAGTCAATTGGCCTGGAGGTCAATTCCTCCCAGTGATACCAACAACAATCAAGGCTTAACTACAACAAGACTGTACACACAGTCCACAAAGGGGTGCACCAAGAATGTCCACCTCAGGTAACTGGGAAGGCTGAGCCACTGGGCCCTATAGGACACCTAGCACACAATGCCACTCTATCAACTCAGGGAAGCAGCCAAAATGCGGAGAAAAAGAAACATCACAAATGAAAGAAATGGAGGAAAGCAAACGACTGGATATAGAGTTCAAAACCACGATTATAAGGTTTTTCAAGAATTTTCTAGAAAAGGCTGATAATTTAGAGATACCCTCGAGGATATGAAAAAGGACCAACTAGAAATTAAGCATACACTGACTGAAATAAAAAATATTATACAGAGATCCAACAGCAGACTAGAGGATCGCAAGAATCAAGTCAAAGATTTGAAATACAAAGAAGCAAAAAACACTCAGCCCGAAAAGCAAAAAGCAAAAAGAATCCAAAAATATGAAGATAGTGTAAGGAGCCTCTGGGACAACTTCAAGTGTACCAACATCAGAATTATAGGGGTGCCAGAAGAAGAGAGAGAGCAAGATATTGAAAACCTATTTGAAGAAATAATGACAGAACACTTCCTGCACCTGGTGAAAGAAATAGACTTACAAGTCCAGGAAGCGCACAGAACCCCAAACAAAAGGAATCCAAAGAGGACCACACCAAGACACATCATAATTAAAATGCCAAGAGCAAAATACAAAGAGAGAATATTAAAAGCAGCAAGAGAAAAACAGTTAGTTACCTACAAGGGAGCACCCATATGACTGTCAGCTGATTTCTCAACAGAAACTATGCAGGCCAAATGGGAATGACAAGAAATATTCAAAGTGATGAATAGCAAGAACCTACAACCAAGATTACTCTACCCAGTAAAGCTATCATTCAGAATTGAAGGGCAGATAAAGAGCTTCACAGATAAGAAAAAGCTAAAGGAGTTCATCAACACCAAACCAGTATTATATGAAATGCTGAAAGGTATTCTTTAAGAAGAGGAAGAAGAAGAAAAAGGTAAAGATAAAAATTATGAACAACAAATGCACATCTATCAACAAGTGAATCTAAAAATCAAGTGAATAAAAAAATCTGATGAACAGAATAAACTGGTGAATATAATAGAATCAGAGGCATAGAAAGGGAGTGGACTGACGATTCTCGGAGGATAGGTGTGTGGGGGGGTGCAGGAAGAGACTGGACAAAAATCGTACAACTTAGAAGAGGACAGTGGTGGGGGGGTAAGGGCAGAGGGTGGGGTGGGAACCGGGTGGAGGGGAGCTATGGGGGAAAAAAGAGGAACAATTTTAATAATCTGAACAATAAAGATTTATTAAATTAAAAAATAAAATTATGATCTGGACAGATCTACTCTTATTAAAGTAAATAAATAGGAACACTTTGGAGGCATTATTAGTAAAAAAAAAATTTTATAAAAGAGAAGAACAATGCCAGAGGAAAAAAATTAAATGGTAGTCTACAGCAGCATCTAGCTGTTGCTATTGAAACTCTCCATTTGATTGAAAATTCTAAAATTTTATTTGTGTTCTTAAATGTGAAAAAATTACCTGGATATCCAGGAACTCAGTCAAGCTATGCAATGGAACAGTGAACAGAATGAATTTAAAGATGACTGATTAACAGAAATTGTCTATTTTCAAAAAAACCTACAAATAATGACAACAGCAATTCGTACATTTATAACAATAATGTTAAGAACTAATATTGTAGTGAACTTCCAAAGGTCCAATCATTATCCTCAGCACAGCTTTTATGCATCACTTCACGTAATCTTCACTACAATCATATGAAGAGAATATCTATCCCCTCCCCATTTCACAGATGTATAAACTGAGGCTTAGCATGAATTAATGACTTGCTCAAAGTTGCACAAATAGTTAAGGAGTACAGAAGGATTTGAACCTAGCTCTATCTAATTCTTGGTCCCATTATCTAAAGCACAATTATCTCTAGGATGTATATGAGATATTAGTGGGTAAAATAAATATAAGTTTTATTTACCATTATTTGAGATGTTTTAAAATCCATTCATAATCGAACTGGTAAAATTTCAGTGACTGATAAACTGGATATCTAAAAGAGCTGATAAAATATTGAGAATATCTCTATAATTTATATGTTCACATATAAATGTGTTCATAAATCAATCATTTGCACAGCTTCTCTGCTCAAGGCATTCATATTTTCTGAGTGACTTTCCCTGGTGTTCTAATATTCTTCCATTTTTTAGTCACAGAATAAATAGCTCAAACCAAGAATTCTCAACATTTCCCTGAAAATAGTCCCTTTTGAAAAGCTGTATAAAGTTCTGAATGTTCTTTGTTACCCCTAAAAGCACATGCAAACATAAAAACACTATTCAGACTATTTCAGGGGATTCACTCTAAAATCAGGGGAGGCATAAAACCAGTTTGCCCAAGATAGTCCTGTTGCCAGTGTCTGAAATATATGCAGTAGTGTCCTCGTTAGGACAATATATCACATGGACTCCCTACCTAAAAACCACTCTAGTTAAAAATATCAACCCATTCTTCATTTTATTTTTCTTCTTGGTCAGGACTGTATTTGCCTTTCTTATGATGCTGCTGCTGTCCATTGGGAAAGGTGAAGATGTGAACAATGGGCAAACATCAGTGAGAGTGAACAAATAAGCACCTGCAATCATCACCTTTGGTGGCAAATTGTTTCCCTATAATTTTCTGAGTATCTTAATATTACAAGCTGAACTGTGCCTCCCCAAAATTCATTTGTTAGGTTCTAACCTCCAGTCCCTCAAAAGGTGATTATGTTTGCAGATAGGATCTTTAAAGAAGCAATTAAGTTAAATGAGGTCTTTAGGGTGGACCCTAATCAAAAGGACTGATGTCCTAAGAGGAAATTTTGTCACAGATGAGTGCAGAGAAAAGACTATGTATAGAAACAAAGATGAAGAAGATACCATCTACAAGTTAAGGAGAGACTCTCCAAAAGAAACTGAACTTACCACCACCTTGATCTTAGAATTCTAGCCTCCAGAATTATGAGAAAACTAGAGGCCTGGTGCACAGATTTGTGCACCAGTGGGGTCCTTCGGCCTGGCCTGTGATGATCAGGGTGAAACTGGCAGTCCAACATCCCCCGAGGGTTCCCAAAGTGTGAGAGGGCACTGTGCAAAGTTGCTGTGCAGCTCCTGCGTTGAGTGTCTGCCCCCTGGTGGTCAGTGCATGTCATAGCTACTGGATGGTTGGACAGTCAGCCAGTTGGCCAGTTGGCCGGGAGCTTAGGCTTTTATATATATATATATATATATATATATATATATATATATATATATATATAAATATATAAATATATATATATATTTATATATATATATATATATATATATATATATATATATGATAAATTTCCGTTGTTTAAGCCACCCAGCCTAGTAAGGCAGCCCCAGGAAACTAATGCACTTAATAACTGATCTTGGCATCTCCCCAATGTGAATGCAGTTTTGAACATTCTTTATTTGTATGACCAAAGCTCAACATTGAATTGGAGAATGACAAATTAATAGTATTATTTTTCCAATGAGGGATGGCATTATTTCCTTCATTTCCTAAGCCTCAGAATTTGTACCTGGTATGATATTGAGCCTGATATTAGCTGCTGAAATGCTTAATAATATCATGATGAGATATTTTTCAGAGCTAGCTTCAAACAGAAAGTGACTTTTTCCCACAAAAGAAGATTTTTAAATAACATAACTATCAACCCAGTAGGGAGATGATGCTGATCAGGGAATAGGAAACCCAGCTGGTCAATAGCACAGAGAGAGACAGAGAGCTAAAGTTTCATGCAGTCTTGAGGTCAGCCAAAGATTAAGTGCCCAGAATTTTTGAAAATTATAGTGGAATGTAGCAATAAACTTTCTCATAAATTTGTTTCAAAAGCTGTACTAAAAGAAAAATTTGCAGTAGCAAATGTCCTTAGGTAAGTTATGCAAGTGTAAACAAGTGTTCACCTCTAATAAAGGACTAGTAGGTAGACAGGGACATCTGACATAAGGAATGCTAAACATATCAAGTGGAATTCACAGGAGACAGATGATGAATCTAGATCAGCTTAGAATTATTTCCTCAACCACACTGGTTAAGGGTTATCATCCAATTTTAAGTGAGGAATAACTGAGACAAAGGACAAAATCTATTCAATATTTTTTATGTGCCCTTATATATAAACTAGAGGCCCGGTGCACGGAATTCATGCACTGGGGTAGGGGGTCCCTCAGCCCAGCCTGCCCCCTGTCACAGTCCAGGAGCCCTCAGGGGATGTCCTTAGGCCTAAGCCGCAGTCTGGCCTCCCTTTGCGGGAGGTGACCAGGCTGATCAGGGGAAGGCACCACCCCCATCACCCTGCTGCTGCCACCACAGCCGCCAAGGTGTTTTCATCAACTCGGACTCAAGTCCCTTCACCATGAAAAAATGACAACTTTCTTTAGGCATTTTCAAGATGTGTCTTTCATAGGATATGACATTTCTTTCTTTCTTTTTTTTTTTAATCCTCACCTTAGAATATGTTTCCATTTGATTTTTAGAGAGCGAGGAAGAGAGAGGGAAAGACAGAGAGAAACATCAATGTGAGAGGGACACTTCGATTGGTTGCTTCCTGCATGAGCCCTGACCTGGGCCCTGGCCAGGGAGGAGCCTGCAACCTAGGTACATGCTCTTCATCAGAATCAAACCTGGACCCTGCGGTCCGCAGGCCGAGGCTCTATCCACTGAGCCAAACTGGCTAGGGCAGGATATGACATTTCTTAGCCCCTCCAGCAGCGGACCTTCGTTTTTTCCTCCAGGAGTGAGGAGGAAAAACCCTAGATCACCTTCTTGGATTCTTATTACCCAAGTTACCAAGAACACTGCGAGTGGCGGTGTACAGCGAGCTTAGCCAGTGAGCGGTCAGAAAAAGTGTTTCCTCTGCAGCTCACGCGCAGAGGCCCCCTGGCGTGTGTCCGCTGGGGTGGGGGCGTGCTCCGAGCCATGCCACTGATGCTCAGAGCACGCCCCCAGCTCGGCCCACCCCCAGTCCCAGCCTCCCTGCAGCCGCTGGGGCTGGGGGCAGCACACAGTCCCCTCCCACCCAACTGTGTGTGCAGCTCCTCCTGAGCCGGTCGTGACGCCTTAAGGCATCCTGGCTAATTTGCGTATTACCTCTTTATATATATATATAGAAGATTGGAATTTTAAATAATATATAAGTATCATTAAAGAAGACTGGTAATATTATTTTAATAAGCTCTTTTCATATAGTCCTGAAATCCCTATAAACCTCTCAAATATTATCATGAAAAGGTATCAACACTAGACCATGAAGTCCAGTGTCCATATAAGACAGTTAAATAAGCAGAATTCTTCATGGAATCACATTTTGACAAGACTTATTTCTCTCTGGATAGAACAGATGTTAGCAACTGTGTGGAACCATACAAGTTAGATGGTTCCTTTAAAAACAAGGGCAATAACCAGGTATTTAGACAACGTGTTCAGTGCAAAATTTTTTACTTTTCCTATATGTTTATGATTGCACAGAAATACATATACTTACACATATACTTAGGAATATGATGCGTTTCATAGACCTTGACTTAGGAAAATTAGCTGCTATATTCTTCTGCCAATGAAATACATGTTACTACTTACTGTAAGTATGCCAGCCAGCACTCAAATACACTTGATCTAACCAATTTCTAGAGACTAAGACCCCACTTTGAATACAAACAGAAAAACCAATAACTTAATCTCTTTAGCCCATGCTTACTGAAGAAAAGCAAAACAGGAGTAAATCACTTAATGTCTGAATGGCTCTATAGAATCTGGAAATAATTTACCGATTTCATAGAGAAATGGCCCTGTATACTGTGAAGTAACTTTAAATACATTTACCTTCCTTAAAATTAACAAATAACTGAGAAGTTTACTCCCCTCTCTCAGAAAATAATCCCCCTTAATATGGATCATGGCACATTATGGCTTCACTTAATGTGTGGTGCAGTTGAGCATTTTTTTCCACTTTCTGAAGAAGGTCCCTGCGATGGAAAATATAATCAAGCCTCAATGCAGTAATCAAGTTCTCCTGCTGTGATCATTTCACCTGCTTCCCAGATGCACTCTCATTCCAACTAACTTCTAACTAAATAAACTCCCACATTTCCTATCAATATATTTGTGTTTAATCATAGTATAATCATAAACAATCATGTTATTTTTAAACCTTTTGAAAAATCCAATGTGTGATTTCATTTTTAAGCTTCTTTCAAATGCAGATAAAGTAATTACTTGAATTACCTTCTAAATAGATTTAAACATTTCTAGAGTACTTTTCGATTATTTTGGATTTTTTTATACCTTTAAGTGGCACACAATGTCATTTTAGGCAAACTGAGCAAACACTTAGTTTGGCATAAATATTTTACAGCCAGTCTGAATTTTAACTATCTCGACCTTGCGGTTGAGAATTTTATGAATATGGTTCTATGCAAATTGAGAGAAAAAAAATTAAAAAACTTTTACCAATAATGGAAAAAAAAGAAGAATAGAAAAGGAGGAG
Organism: Cnephaeus nilssonii; assembly: GCF_951640355.1. NCBI lineage: Eukaryota > Metazoa > Chordata > Mammalia > Chiroptera > Vespertilionidae > Cnephaeus > Cnephaeus nilssonii. The sequence continues at coordinate 30,206,851 of NC_137087.1, read as the reverse complement.
GGGGAAAGTGAGGGGGGAGGAGGAAGAGGAGAAGAATAAAGTGACTAACACATATCTGTATTTATTGTGTCCTAAACATTCTAAGCATTTAAAATTTTAACCCATTTATTTCTCTTAACAGCTCTATGATATAAGTAACTTCATTATCCTCTTTTAAGGAATGAGGAAACTGGGGCACAGGAATGTTGAAGAGCTTGCCAAAGTTCACAGTAAGAAACAAAACCAGAGATCCTTCCTACTTCCAAAACAGCCACTCCCCAGTGTCTGTGCTCTGAGTCATTCTTTCTTCTGCCTCCTCTGATCGAACATGCTTTCGTGTAACTCATTTCATTTAGTGTAATGTTAACTCCTCTTGCTATTAAAAGGCACAGAAATTGTAGAATGAACCATAAAGTTAATGAGTTTTTCAGGAAAAAGAGAAATGGCTAGCATGTTTCCTTTTACATCAATTTTTAAATCATCTTGGTTTCAGGAAATTTAAAACATAAAACAGTACTCACACAAATAGTACAAGTCACATTTTTGTGTTTCCAAATTTTTTAGTATGGAAAACTATGAAAGATGCTTTGTCTAATTTTGATTTTATTAAACTGTTAGATTGACTGATCATAAAATTTCTAATTTCTTAATACATATTTAAAATGACAGAATAAAAGGATCGAGAAGAGGAGGAAAAAGAGAAAACAAGGGTGGAAAGAAGAAAATACTTCAAGTTCCCTGGGGCTTCCCATTTCTGTGGCACAATAATCAAATTACGCCCTAATTTCCAGCAGCATGAAGAAACAATGACAATAATATCTAGGTACTTTTCTGGTGATCAATTCAAAACTGTAATAAAAATAAACCCCTGGTAGATATACTCTTAACATGACTAAATAAAGCATTAGGCTACTATAGTCTATTGTCACGAAGTGTGTGTGTGTGTGTGTGTGTGTGTGTGTGTGTGTGTGTGTTCATAATTAAGTCAATATTTTCTTATGAATTCTCTGGATCTTCAGAGATATGATCTCACAATTGGAAAAACCTAATTTTGCTAAACTTTGCTGAAACCTAGCTTTGGGTGGGGAGGCTGCTAGAAGAACTCATACTTTATCTGAGCTTCAGTGATCAGGAAATGTGTTAATGACACAGGCGATTCTATTCCATCCAACATCCTTTATCTATCTTTTTTTATATGTTTTTATTGATTTTTACAGGGAGAAGAAGAGAGAGTAATAGAGAGATGGAAACATCGATGAGAGAGAAACATCAATGGGCTGCCTCCTGCATGTACCCCTACTGGGGATTGAGCCCGCAACCCAAGCATGTGCCCTGCCTGGGAATTGAACTGGTGACCTCTTGGTTCCTGGGTTGGTGCTCAACCACTGAGCCACACCAGCCGGGCTCCTTTTTCTATCTAGATAACTTCAAAACCATTCCCAAACTCCACCCATGTGTTCCCCAACACACATACATACTCACTCATTTCTTTGGGGAATTGTTTCTCCAATACCACCCATATCCATGTCATTGTATTGGGACTTCTAATCATATTATCACACACAGTAGACATGGTAATTATTCCAGAGTTTGGACTGATGTCTCAATCAAAGCCATTCAGACCACTTACGTAAGGATATGTTTATTGATTTTAGAGAGAGAGGAAGGGAGAGGATCCAGAGAGAGAGAAACATCGATGTGAGAGACATACATTGATTGATTGCCTTCTTTATGCACCTTGACTGGGGATGGAACCCAAAACCTAGGTACGTGCCCTGACCAGAAATTAAACCTGCAACCTGTTTTGGTGTACAGGACAATGATCCAACCAACTGAATCAACTGGCCAGGGCTTACCCCGCATTTTTATATACTGAATTGGATACATATTTTTTCTCTTTGCTCTGAGATTACCTAACTGTAATAATTCAAGCCTAGACCTGTCTGCCTCCACTTTCTTTCTTCCACATGCTTCATACAAGAATAACCTGTCTGTATCAGAGAAGTTAAAGGCTGCAAAGAGTTTAGGGACCACAGAGTTAGCCAACTGCCCAAGTTAGAGGGCACACAGTCCTTCACAAGATACCTTCATTTCTGACACCAAATGCAAGTTCTAGAGGTTTCCCAAAACACCCTTATGTTTGAAGACCCATAGAACTCATTGATAGCTATTATTCTGTTATAGTTTATTACAGAAAAAGGATGCATCTTAACATGAGCCATGAAGGTTACAAGTGTAGGATTTCTGTTGTCCTCCCTCCATGGAGTCAGGACGCATTAATGTGTGATGATATGCATGGAGTAGTACCAACCATGGAACCTCACCTGAGCTTCAGCATTCTAAGTTTTTATTGGGGCTCCATTATGTAGACATGTTGATTGCCTATATGGCTGATTTCAGTCTCCAGATAAACTGATATCTCATTACCCAAAGCATCCCTACCCTAACTCACATTGTTGATTGTCCTGGCATGACCAGTTCCCTCCTTAAAACACTATAATTGTGGCCAATCCCAACTTTAAATCACATTGTTAACACTCTCAATATGATCCAAGGCCCCCAGACAAAGATATTCCTAAGGGGCATAACATTCCAAGAACCCATTATATTACTTCTCTGAAACTATAGGTAAAGGCAAGGCCAAATTCTTTACGACACAGAGGCTTACATATAGTGAGAAGAGAGAGAAAGAGAAGAAGAAAGCATTTTGAATCCTAAATCTGATGATGCTTATGGACTACAGGCAGTCCTCGGGTTATGTCGGACTCAACTTACGTCGTTTCATGGTTACATCACCATTTCCCATTTATTTATTTAAAAAAAAGTTTCATCATTTCGACGTATGTACATATGTGCTTTATGTTTTTCATGAATTGTTATCTTTCTTTTAATTTTTTTTACTGTTTCACTTCATTACTGCTGTGTATGTGCTCCATGTGAGTGACGTAGGTGCTTACGTAGGTGAGTTCCGACTTAAGGCCAAAATCACGTTACATCGCGCCACAAGAACGGATCTCCCACGTAACCCGAGGACCTACTGTATACCACGTCTATCTTTCCAAGTTACATGAGTCAATAAATTCCCTTTTTGCCTAAACATGTCACGGGTTTCTTTTATTTTTAAACAGAAAGAGGAGGAAAGGAGGAAGAGGATATTCCAATGCTAATCAAAGGTTATTGAGACACACCTGGCCAACAGTGGTATCTTAATAATTTTTCACAATGATTATCTGCCTGACAGACAAATAGCCATAACCATAAAAGCATTTGAGAAATACGTTGCACCAAAATTTGAAACTGTAACAGAAATAAACCCTATGGATTTATTTCATTCTAAGAAAAAATGTTAGCTACTCTTCACCATTGACACATTCCTGGGTATTTCAACCCAACAAAGCCAAGATTCCATGAATGCTGTAGAGTCCCTCCATACCCCAAGAACTGAAATAACTAGGAGCATCGTGACCTCTGGTTGTCTCATCACCCAGGTAGCACTTTATTTTCACTCTTATTATCACAGTGATGGATTGTGCAATTGGAAAAGAACTGAAGGTCCTTGGAGCCATTCCAACTTGAACAGAATTTTTAAAGTATATATTCTTCAGGACCTACTCTAAACCCTATGAGTCTGTGGACATATGCATGTTGATAAAACTTCTTGAGTGAGTCCATTGTCCACTTACTGATTTAAAAAAACCGCCTCCAGATATTTAAATGGTTTTCACTATACAGGTGTCTCAGCCAAGATCAAGAAAAACTCACTGTGGGACCAGGGGTACTGTACGATGCAGTAAATAATCTAGTGGCTAACCTGTGTCATAAGCACTCAATAGACATTTCTTTTAATCCTCACCCAAGGATATTTTTCCATTGGTTTTTGGACAGAGTAGAAGGGAGGGAGGGAGGAGGAGGAGGAGGAAGGATAGTAAACAGCTTACATTTGTTTTGTTTTAGGGTGTTGTTTTGTCCACCAGTCACTGCCCATTCTTTATTCTTATCTTCTTCTAGGGAAGTAGTCCTCTGTAACCTCTGTCTATGCTCTTGGGCTGTGGCAAATACTGCTATAAAGCTCCAGGGATTGGCACATGATGCCCCCTCTATCTAATGAGAACATTCTATACCTTTGACTGTAATGATTGGTTCAAGAATAAGCAGATAACTCAAACCAGTCCAATGAGAATCAGCCTGAGACTTTTAACTGTGTCAAAGGTAAAATGCAGTGCTGGAGTTGCTGGTAACTTCCTTTATGCCCACAATGAAGGGTCCTTTCTGAGACATGAAGTTTGTATAGGGGAAACTACAGACAACGATAGAGAGAGGGAGACACAGAGAAAGAGACTGAAGCTCTGTGTTCAAACAAAGTCACTTCCTTTGAATCTCACAGTTAAGTGAACAACCTATTCTGTGCTGGTTTAAACAGATTTGAATGAAGGTTTTGCTTCTTAAACAGCTGGTATCCTGACTAACAGAAGCAGCACAAGTGCACTCAGATCACAGACTCATGAAGCAGGGTCAGGGCCCAGGAGGACCTCAGGAAGTGCCAAAGATGCCAGGTTCTCCATCTTTAGCTCCCAAGTCAGGGAAATATTCGCATTCCTTCAGAAAACAACACAAAACACAGTTTGAGTCCCTGTCTAGAGTACACCGGATGGCCACAGCCAATTGGAATATAGAGGCCCTGCTTAGAGTATGCCAGATGTTTAAGGCCACTCTGAGCATGGGAATCTTAATCGGGATGTCCAAGGACTATACACAGGTGCAAGAACAAGGTCACAGTAATCTGTATGTACACTGTGCAAGCATGCCCTTGTATAATACAAAAGACTGAGGTCACTATTTAGAAAGAAGCCTCTTTTGTCTAAATAATATAAAATTGTTACTGACCAGCCAGTGTGGCTGCTCAGATAATAGCTGTGGGTATAGAGGTGCTGCTCCCATGTAAGACTAGACTGCTTAGTGTAAGACTACTGACCAGCAGGTAGGGGGCTATATTATGGGGAAGATATATTACTGACCAGCAGGCTGCTGGTGTGGGTACAGAGGCTGCTCTTACTGTGTGGGAAAGATGTTACCTAGCCAGTGTGCAGCTACTTGCTGTATGGGACTTTGAAGAACTACTTTGTCTAGTAGCTCCTTGTTAGCAATAGCTACATGGCCACTGGCTTCTACAATAAAGACTCTATTATATACCCACAACTTCTCATGGCTTCTTAATCGAATATCTGGGGTCCTAGGAGGTCCAGTCCCTGGCAGAGGGGCTCGGACCTGACAGTTGGCGTAATGGAGCAGAATGAAGGAACTGAATTCCAACACACAGCATCTCTCACTTATTAGCGATGTCAGAAATTTCTTTACAGAAAGAAAAGCTTCACCAAACTAGAGATAGGGACTTATAATTGGAATAGTGGTCCAGTGCACAAAATTTGTGCATGGGGGTTGGGGGTGTCCCTCAGCCCGGCCTGCACCCTCTCCAATCTGGGACCCCTCGAAAGATGTCCTACTGCCGGTTTGCAGGGATCGGGCCTAAACCAGCAGTCAGACATCCCTCTTGCAATCCGGCAAGCTGGCTCCTAACCACTCACCTGCCTGCCTGCCTGATTGTCCCTAACCACTCTGCCTGCCGGCCTGCTGCCCCCAACTGCCCCCTGCCACTGGCCTTCTCGCCCCCAAATGCCCCCCGCCAGCCTGATCACCCCCAACAGCCCCCCGTGCCAGCGTGCTCACCCCCAACTGCCCCCCTGCTGGCCTGCTTGCCCCCAACTGCCCCCCTGCTGGCCTGATCACCCCCAACTGACCCCCACTGATGGCCTGCTTGTCCCCAGCTGGCCCCCTTGCTGGTCTGCTCACCCCCAAATGCCCCCCCCCCACCAGCCTGATCACCCACAACTGCTGTCCCATCCTGGCCTGATCACCCACAACTGCGCTCCCCTCTTGGCCTCTAACTGCCTCTACCTCGGCCCCGCCACCATGGGTTTGTCCAGAAGAACGTCCAGAAGGTCTCCCAGTCTAATTAGCATATTACCCTTTTATTAGTATAGATAGAGGCCTGGTGCATGGGTGGGGGCTGGCTGGTTTGCCCTGAAGGGTGTCCCGGATCAGGGTGGGAGTTCCCTTGGGGTATGGGGCAGCCTAGGTGAGGGGCTGATGGCTGTTTGCAGGCTGGCCATGCCCCCAGCAGGGACCCTCACCCCATGGGGGTGTGGCTAGCCTGGGTAAGGGGCTGAGGGACGTTTTCAGGCTGGCCATGACCCCCAGTAACCCAGGTTCCCAGCCCCTCCTTGAGCAGAGGCCAGGGCGGGCTGGAAGCCTGGGTCACCCAGCCACTCCTTCAGTGGCAGCCAGGGTGGGTGGGAAGTTTGGCTTCCTCTGTCGCTGGGGGCAACCCAAGCCTCCTGCTCTCTCCAGCTCCATGGCCGCCACCATCTTTGTTGGGTTGATTTGCATACTCACTCCTGATTAGCTGGTGGGTGTAGTGGAGGGACAGTCAATTTGCATGTTTCTCTTTTATTAGTGTAGATACTCTTAGGGGAGAGGAATTCATGGCTTACTTCTTTAGTGTCACCAATGTGACTTTATCATTCAACCTTGGACACTGTGAAAATGAAAAGGGGTACTAATAATAATTATGCAAGGCTGCAGGAATAGACAATGACTGCTCCAGGCAAAAGAGACTATATGGCTATCCTACCCAGAAGTGTGGCAAGCAAATTGGTTTTTGTGTCAGAAGGTTTGAATTCAAATCCTGCCTCTGTGGGCACTTTAGTACTCATGGCTTTTATTTACCCACTAGAGGTCCAATGCATGAAATTGTGCAAGTGGCTTGGCCCTTGCAGCCAGGGTGGCTTGCCTCAGCCCTTCCAGCTGCAGCTTCATCCGGAAGGTTGTTCAGCTGTCTGGTCTAATTAGCATATTACGCTTTTATTATTATAGATTTTAAGATAGTTGAGATAAAATTATCTATCTCAAATGGCTAGTGTAAAGATCAAAAGCTATGAAGAATATTCTAAAATAATATTTATAAGCATATGCCAACCACAAAGTTTTATGCCAAATAGTTTTCTTCTAAATTAAAATCTTATTTTTTTAGAAGAAAAGAAGGGAAAAGGGTACTTTGAAGATTAAGTGAAATAGGAAAAGACAGAGGATGAAAGGTGGTCAGGGGTGGCTCTAAACACATAGGTTAGAGTTTATACTTTTGCCTGTGGTCAAGTGTGATCTTTCTTTTTTTTTTTTTCTTCCAATTTTTATTGAGATATATGTAATTGCGATATATCATTGTATAACTAAATTTAGGGTGTACAACATAATGATTTGATAATGTGTATATTGTAAAATGATTACCATAATACATTTAGTTAACATCACCTCACATAGCTAAAAAAAAAAAAAATGTTTTCTTCCCTGTAATCAGAACTTTTAAGATGTATTCTCTCAGAAAACTTGCCAATATGCAATACAGTATTACTGATTCTAGTCGCCATGCTGTATTTTACATTACAGTAAATGCTTATAACTGCAAGTTTGTACATTTTGACCACCTTCACCCAATACCCCCAAACTCTGGTTCTGTCAACTACGTATCTGATTTCTTTTTCTATGATTTTGGTCTTTCAGTTTCCACCTATATTGTGACCTTTCCTGAAGGCAGAGGGCACCACCTAGAGGTAGCATAGGTACATTGCACACATTAGCACAGCTTCTGAGCTTTGTAATAAGGGCATTTTGTAAGCATTTCCATCAAAGAAATTGATTATTGAGGATCTGGAAGCTTGCCCAACTCCACACATTAGAGTGAACTTTGGCCCTATTCTGATTCATTTAAATATTATCTTATCATCTTAAAAAAATACTTCTCAGAAATCTCTGATTTTACTTCCACTTAACTAGGATGCAAGACCCAGCTTGCCAATGAACTGTGAAATCTTAAGAAATACATTGAAGCTCTGAAATGTGGTTCCCTAAAATGAGGGTGTATCAGAATCATTAACAGAATATACTGAGTGCTCCAACTTTAATTCATCCTCTGGCTTCACTAATAACCCTGGGGAAATTACTTGCCCTTTGAAATCTTTGTTTCCTCAGCTGTAAGAAGAAAATAACAATAGTGCCTATCTCATAAATGGTTATGAGGATTAAATGAGAGTCATTGTTTAATGCACTTAGTGCAATACCTGGCTCATAAAATCCATGCTTGATGGCTGATTACTTTCCTTCCTTAATCCCTCCCAGTCATAACCTTCTACAGTTAAAAGAATTTAGTCTATGCCAGTGCAAATGGGATTTATCAAGCTTATAAAATTTATGTGTCCACTGGCTTAAATCCAGCTTCCTACATACAGTGTTCTAACTCACTTTTCCCTCATTGGCTGACTTGAAGATGTGCTACCCTGTCAATTGCCAATGTGCAGACCTAATACCTGCACCTCTAAGGATAACTATTTGGCATTGGTGCAACCTATTTACACAATGAAAGAAAGAAAGTACTTAAGGAGAAGTCCACCTGCCTCCAAGCAATTGCTGCCTCTTCATTCCAGGCAGATTGGCATTTGCAATGGAAATGAGATCAGTGCCATGTATATTTTTAGTTCACAATAGCCAAGCGGGCATATTTCTTTAGATTAAGCATGTGCAGTATCTTAAACAACAGTTGCTTGATAGAAGAGTTCAAACATTTAAATGCAGATGTTTCTTTCAGTTGCTAGAAGATACAAAAGTTTGATTATATGGTGAAACATTTTCATCAGGAGCGTCTTAAAAATATACACTGAGTGGCCAGATTATTATGATCTCTGAACGCATAATAATCTGGCCACTCAGTGTGTGTGTGTGTGTGTGTGTGTGTGTGTGTGTGTGTGTGTGTATTTTAGAGGCCCGGTGCATGAATTCATGCATGGGTGGGGTCCGGCCAGCCTGGCCAGGGGGAGGAGACATTGGTGGTTGGCCGGCCTGCCTGCTGATCGAAATCCTGGTCAAGGGGACAATTTGCATATTAGCCTTTTATTATATAGGATATACACTGAGTGGCCAGATTATTATGTGTTCAGAGATCATAATAATCTGGCCACGCAGTGTATTTTTAATATATAAATTGTCCACTTGTTTTATCTCTATTCTCACTATTGAAAATTATCTGAAGTCCAATAATACAAATTGAATAGCTTAAAATAGATTAAAATCTTGGGTCAAAAGAATACAAGGACTAAATTCAAACTATATGGAAAATCAGTTCTTTTTGTTGTAGTCCACCCAACTTAATCAACTCAACATTGATTGCACAAGTATTGTATGCTCTCTCACAGAGTTGAGCATGTTTGATTCCTCAAAAGCATTTATGGGTTTTTTAAAAAGATAAGAAGGAAATAAACTAAGGGAGATTTGTTTTTTGTGTTTGCTTTTTTTTTTTCTCTTCACTTTCTGCATAGAGTATATCCAGTGATCACAATTTACTCAAAAACCTGAAGGATTTCTGTAGTGCTTAAAGTTTAAATACAAATGCTAGTCTTTTAAAATAAACTAAAAAAAGAAAACTATCTAGGAACAGTTTGTATGTTCAAAGAGATGGGTCCTGCAAATCTGCAATACTATCCATTTAACCCAACTCCAGAAACCCATCATATGAAAAATAGGCAAGAGATGAAACTTTGAAAACGAGCTCACACTAAGGATGCTTATTTTTCTGGGTTAATTCTTTCTCTTATATGTTTTTAAATGAAATATACAGTGCTTAAATACAGCATGCAGACTGTGAAAGAAGTGTTCACTTATATCCATCTGATCATGCATTATTGGACATCACCCAGACTGATCAAGAATTTGGTAAACCACCATATAATGAGAGACCTTAAAGAACAGAAGAAATGCAGTTAAAAGCTTGATGCAAAGGCTATGAAAACATGGCATTGCAAACAGGGTCCTCTGAAGCCTATATTTGGAGATTAAGACAATTGGTATTTGACCTTTTGAAGACCACCTAGTATTACAGAGGCCATCAATTATGAAATCAAGTTTTAAGGGTTATACTTCTAAGACTGAGATTAATTAGAAGTGTATTCTAAACAAGCTGTCGAACTTTGGCCTTAGACACCACATTTAATTCAAGGTACAAGGAGGGGCTTTATGCCTATGCAATATGGTGAATAAGAGGGGTCTAGAAGAATGTGTTACTCCTAACATTTAATAACTACTTTATTAAATAACTAGGGGCCTAGTGCATGAAGATCCGTGCACAAGGGGGTGGGTCCCTCAGCCTGACCTATACCCTCTCCAATCTGGGAGCCCTCAGGGGAACCCTCTCCAATCCGGGAGTTTCTGTCTGTCTTTGCAATCATGTGAGCGAATTGTCTGAGACCCAACCCAGTTGGGTTTGTTGCTCACAGAATAATAGAGGTGTTTCTTTTTCATTGCTTCATTTTGGTGGAGATTTTCTGGAAGTTTTAGGATATCTTCCCTTTAATTTTTCCTAGACACTCTGATTTTACTTGTCTCTCACCTTTGCTTTCCCTCCATCCCCCACCGCAACAGTAACTAGCTCCAGGCTCACTTTACTCTAGTGTCTAGGATCGTGGTCAGCACACTGCAGCTCGCAAGCCACATGTGGTTCTTTGGCCCCTTGAGTGTGGCTCTTCCATAAAATACCATGACCTGGGATAGTCTATTTTGAAGAAGTGGCATTAGAAGAAGTTTAAGTTTAAAAAATTTGGCTCTCAAAAGAAATTTCAATCATTGTACTGTTGATATTTGGCTCTGTTGACTAACGAGTTTGCCGACCACTGGTCTAAGAGATCCGTCTGCCACCAGAACTACGATTCCCAACATTCCTGGTGCTCCCCACACTCTGGGCTTCCCCTTCCGGTACTGGGGCTGCCACCAGAACTATTGTTCCCAGAATTCCTGGTGCTCCCCGCCCTCTTGGTTTTCACTTCCTGCTCTGTCGCCATCCCATGGCCTCCAGCTCTGCCAAGTCCTCCAAGCTGCCAGCTCTCCCTCTCTGCTCTCCATCTGGCTTGGGGAGCCAAGTTCCCCAAGCCGCTCTACTCTCTGCCAGCTCTCCTGCTCTACTCTCTTCCTGGTGCCTGTGTATGCAAATTAACCTGCCATCTTTGTCGGGTTAATTTGCATACTCACTCCTGATTGGCTGGTGAGCGTAGCAGACAAAGGTACAAGTCAATTTACATGTTTCTCTTTTATTGTATAGGATTCTTGTGATATAGTTCAGGCTTGAAATTAAATACATCAACCCTATAAAAAACATTCAGAAAGTGTCCAGCATTTTAGCAAAATTAAAGAACTAAATTCCTTGGTGACAAATACACAACAGTTCAACGAGAAAAAGCAGGGATATTAGAATTCATTTATAACTGGTCTGGATGACAAGAAGGATTGCAAATGTGTCAACCACAGTGGATACCGTGGTGCTTCTCTAATGAACAGATTAGTCTAGCAAAGCATATGTATTGGTTAGAAATGAAAAATTAACTCAGAAGTCATGGGTGTGGGCATTTTTATACAAATAGTGGGTACCTCCAAAAAGATTTCTGTAGATTTATAGACGTTTTTCAGCTATCTGTCATGAGAAGAGTGGCCTACTCATACTTGTAAAATGCATGAGATATAACTTAGTGCTCAAAATAGTTCTGGAGGCACTGTTCTCATTTTCAAGCTTGTATTCTCATGGCACTCCTGGGATTCTGATTCCCTGGAAGAGCCTTTTTGACTATTTGGATGAGGCTCAAATTCAATTATGCTTCCTAATAGCTACTCTGTGACTGTATCTGAAGGAGAGAAATCCTGCAAAATCATTTCTAAACAACCAGCTGATGTAAAACACAAAATTCCCACTCGTCTGATTTATATTAGAATTTCTATTACACTGCTCTCAACATAATTTCTAGATTTGAACTAATATCTGTTGAAGCTTTAAAATGTACTTCAATTTTCTCATATGTCATCTATGACTTATCAGTTACAGAATCACTAAGAAAAGAAGTGCATTTGAACATGGCTACTTTTCAGCTTCAGCTAGTGCAACAGGTTGAATGTTTGTGTCCATCCCTAAAAAATCTCATATGTTAAAACTTAACACCCAATGTGATGATATTTGGAGGGACCTTTGAGAGGTGATTTAGCCACCTGAACAGACTAAGACCAGCATATAAAACTTGCAGCCCACAACGAATATTTTTGCGGCCCAGCCAATATAACGATATGTAAGAAACGTTTTAATAAAAATTTTGTAACTTAATTTTTATAATATCCTTTTATACATAATTATTAACAACAAACTACAATGTTCACTAATGACTAATTACTATAATCATGTTGCATTCATTTCCCTTACGCACCTTACCCACAGGTGCACCACTTCTCTCCACTAATACTAGCAGCGAATATTTAGCAGCCGATTGCCACGTCATTAGTCTTGGACTGACTTGTTTGGTGTGCACAACAGGAAATATTTTGCTTTTGGAGAACAAGAAAAATAGGTTTATTTGTGTTATGCTTATTAATTTGTGCAGTTATTCAGTGTCTGGTAAGTTAGTGTTCAAGAAAAGAAATATTAATTTTATTAAAATGTTCTATTATTTTATGTTAATGATTACTCATTTATTTCAGCCCTTTGTATTCAGCATGTCTCTATCAAAATAAACCTACATTTCTAGGAAAATTGAAGCTTTAGTTTTTTTTGCAGCCCACATAAACTTAAACCTTATTTATTTGGCCCATGTTAGCCTTTGAATTTGACATGCTTGGACTAAGACATCCAGTGAAAATAGAAGCATTCATTTGTGCATCTTCAATCATAGTACTTGTATAATAGTATTATAGTAATAAACTTGCTCTGTTATTTCTCAACTAAATAATCAACTTTGAGGGAAAGCTTGTCTTATTCATTTTCTATCCTGGAGTTTCACAAAGTTCATGACATAGAGTTGGAATTTCACAATTGTACAATAAATTATACAAAAATAAAGTTAAATAAAATCATAACAATGAACAAATTTTCAGCTTTTTAAAAATATTTTTCAGAAGGCATAAAGCTAAAAACATTTTGAAGCTTCTCTAGTTCTATTCTTAGGAGTTACACATAAAAAATTTGAGGCCAAGAGAATTTATATAGTTTGCTAATGGACTACCTAAGTTTTCAACCTTTGTCTATTAACTCCTATATCACACTTTCTATTTGTTATTACATTGAAAATAATTAAAATTCTATAAAATGAAAACCCTTTTGTCATTTTTTAGAAATAAGCTCTTTCTCATTAAAAATGATTTTTGTGAGCTTCCCAGGAGCAATGTACTAAACTAATACCTGAGAAGTAAATTAAAAAGTGTAATCCATGTCCCTGAACTCTGAGAAACTGTAATTACTGTGTAAAGGAAAATTCTGTTTTGTTACGTATTCTAGTTTCTCTTTCCAGCCATTACAATAGAATATAACGTGGGTATTTTTTCTCATGACATCTTCAAATCAACTTCATCATGTTTACATTTAAAAATTACATAGTTACTTATCATTGCGTATTATAGATAGGGAAGAAGGGAGAGAGGAGGGGAGGGAGGAAAAAGGAAGAGAGGTCTTTCTTCCAAGTAGAGCAAAGACCTAGCATAGAAATTATAATATTATTTTTGTTTGTTTGTTTTAATCTATTTATTTTTATTATTTCCTTTTCCTATTCCCCTACCTCTTCATTTTTACTTTTCTTATATAGATAATGAATGATTATAATGCTACAAATACTATTAACATTTATGTACTTTTCCCCCTATTTGGAGCTTTAGAATAATAATTACTTATTCTTATTGATGTTTATTGCTCTGGTGCAGTAGCTCATTAACATGTAAATATCCTCAAATAATTTTATTCACTGAGATTTGGAGAGAAATTAGGTTATATTAGTTTAAGTCAACAAATATTATTAAAATAATAATTACAGAAACTTAAATACTATTTCTGTCACCTAATCCCAGAGAGGTAAGTCATTGGGTTCCATAATCTGAAAATTATAGAGGAAGGGGGATATAAAAATAATAGAATGAATTTGGGGAATATCATTAGCATACATAATTTTGTCAAAATGAAAGAAATCATTTAGCTCTAGCTGGTTTGGCTCAGTGGATAGAGCCTTGGCCTGCTGACTGAAGAGTCACAGGTTCAATTCCAGTCAAAGGCACATGCCCAGGCTGTGGACTCAATCCCCAGTAGGGGGCATGCAGGAGGTAGCCGGTCAATAATTTTTTTCTCATCATTGATGTTTCTATCTCTCTCTCTCCCTCTCCCTCCCCTCTAAAGCCAATAAAAATATATTTTTTAAATCTGCAACTTTTCTAATATGAATATTAAAGTGCATTAAACTGCCATTAAATGTTATTGTATTTTAGTGTGAAATGTGAGAATGATTAAAATGGAAAAATAATTTTAACCAAGTTCTCTTGAAATTGAAAACATTTATTATGTACCTAATAGTACCCTTTTTACCACATATTATGCACAAAATTAATCCTTATGGAAATACTGAAAGCCTATACACCATTGTCATCCATATTAAGATATTTAAAATAGTCGGTGAAAAGTTAAAGTACATATCCTATATAATAAAAGCCTAATATGCAAATGGCCCCTCAACTGGAGCTCCACTGGGAATTTTACTGCTCAACCAGTTGCTATGATGCTAACTGACCACCAGGGAGCAGACGTTCCAACCGATAGGTTAGTTGCAGGCGCTGGTGGGATGGACTGGAAAGTGAGGTGTGAGGTGAGAGCCATCAGGAAGCTCCCAAAGTTGGGATCGGGACTGGGCGAGATGGCCCGGATCAGTCCTGATTGCTGGCCAGGTGGAGGGGCCCCACCTGTGCATGAATTTCGTGCACTGGGCCTCTAGTAATGTAATAAAAGAGGTACAACTAACGTCAGTGAAAACGGCACACTATTAGTATTCAATATTATTCTCAGGTTCCCTCTTTCAAAACTGAAGGGATAATGCTTTGGGGATGAAAAGACACCAATATGTGAGCCAATAATGTTGCTGAATAATGTAGTTCCTTGGTAGAAGCCTGTTACTGTGGTAGCACAACAATCTGAGGCAATGTTTTGATCTTCTGTCCATGAAACTTCTTAAGATAAAATATAACAAGCCAACAAGGTGAAAATATCACACTGACCATGTGCAATCTTAGGCACCAACTTCCTACAGGCAGGAAAGGCCAAGAAAACTGCATAGAGAGCTGTGATGCTCTACTCAAAAGTGGTCAAGGAGCATGGAAAATAAAGCACATCCCAGAAGGTGAAGCCAAAAGCTGTGTACAACGGCCGGATAAGCCAGTCCCAAATAGCAGAACTGGATCTATTCAAGGAACAGTCTCTAACACCAAAGTAGGAAGACCTAGCAGCATTTGCCCAGCTAAAGTTCAGACTCACTATAGACAAATGTCTACTATGTGGTTTTCATTTTTCCATTTTAAATATATTTTATTGATTTTTTTATTTTATTTTTTTAAATATATTTTATTGATTTTTTTTACTGAGAGGAAGGGAAAGGGATAGAGAGCTAGAAACATAGATGAGAGAGAAACATCGACCAGCTGCCTCCTGCACACCCCCTACGGGGGATGTGCCCACAACCAATGTACATGCCATTGACCGGAATCAAACCTGGGACCTTTCAGTCCGCAGACCGACGCTCAATCCACTGAGCCAAACCGGTTTCGGCCATTTTTCCATTTTAGAATGGATATGTCTCTTGTGATTATACTACCCCAGTGTAACTTATATGTTGGGTATATGTGATATTAATGATTAAGAACACACCTTACTTAAAGTACATTATAAAATACTGGATTCTTAGACTGATATTGTGATTGAATGAGATTTTATAGGGTCTTTGAAGGCATAAATAATTCTAAACAGCGGGTAGACTATGGTATATTGATTGTATTGATGGCATTAATTAATGTTGTCCCTACACCATGTCCTTTACCTGTAAAATCCTGGTCCCTTCCCTTCCTGACTCTGAGCTCAGCCATGACTTGCTTTGGCCAATAAGATGTTGGGAAATGTATCATAATCAAAGAACTGAAAAGCCAGGTGCATTTCTATTTGCTATATTACACAGTGGTGCTTGCTCTCTCTTGATCTCTGCCATCACCATGAGAACAAACAAGCGCGCCACAGGTATATGAGTGGCACTTAGAAAAAAATTGAGGTCATCCTAGATAAGCCAACAGCCAGCGGACCCTAAAACAGGTGAGAGAACAAAGCCAAGACCAGTTCATCTCAACCCAGATCAAAACAAATGAAAGATAAAATACATAGATTTGTGAGTAATAATAAATGGTGGTTGTTTTAAGCCACTGAGCTTTGGGGTGATTTATTAAGTAGCAATCACTAACCAATATATCTTCCATATATTGGGTCCCAGTCCTATGGTTGACCAGGACTAATTATTACACTATAGCCAGTTTCCATGGAGATTTGACAATCAATTCCTTTTCTGAGAACCAGCATTTAGAGGAATCATTATTGAGCATATTAACCCTAACCTCTCTGTATACTATCCTGATCACAAAATGTATCCTCTAAGCAAAATACCTCATTACATTATCAATCCCCTAAAAGCTGTGAAAATAACTGCATTTTACAAAGAAGAATCTAGAGAATTGTCAGCAATGCATGATATCCACACTCAGATGCAGATTATTTCTCCTGAGAAAGCCCAAGACCATTTTTATGGACAGCCCCAAAGGCAAATACTATCAAGTATGGAAAGTATAAATGAGGCTGCCATCTACAGATGCAGCACGAAGATTGAGAAAAGTCTTCTGCGCCCTCTAAGATTTCTCCCAAGTGTTCTCCAGGGCCTCTAAGATCCACTGTTGGCAATCATTTATATCCACCAATACTACTCTGTGGAATGTAGATCAAGTTTGCTAAGAAGTCTCAGGAGCAGGGCAATTGTTAACAGATGCTGGAAGCATTCTTTCTTTCCCCCTTGCTGGCAGATCAGAGACAGATGAACAAAAAAATTTACCACTCATAACAAATACATCATGGAATCTGGGATGGCCTTAGTGGGAATTTTGGAAAAATACAAGTGCAGGACAGTGTGTCCCCACTTCCAGGTTCCTGTTCTGTAGAAATCAAATGAGCAAGGAGGACATAGGGTCCCATATTCGCTACATAAACTTTCATTTTATCCCCATTTTCAGTATGTACTTTTCAATTATCATTCTGTCCTCTAGTCTGGATAACTGTTTATTTCTCTAGATAAATCTCAATAATAAATCTTCAGAACTCTGCTAGGATATGAGGAGTCAGTCATTCAGGTTTCACAGTAGGGAGAGGATATGGGTCCAACTGCTTTCTGAAGACCTTAAAACAATCCTCCTATTATTAGCCCTCCTTTATCTAGTCCTTATGAAGGTCCTGAATTCTAACAAGCCCTGGGCTTTTGGGGGATTCTGAGTTACACACAATTTGGCTTTACATGTTGCCAGGTTATGATTCACTTGCTTGGATATGATAAACCAACCACACTCATCTTCTTTCTGAACTTCCACATTTGTGTTGCTCACCTCTTTTCATACTCTCTTTGTCACTGTCAAAATAAGCATCTTAAAAATCCTGTCCTCTCACTTTAATGGGTTTTCACAAAGGAAAAGACATTAATGTGTCTGTTTAAACCACTATTTTAAACCAAAAGTATCAACCTGACTTTATTCTTAGACAAAAGTTCTACCATGTTGGTAAAATGTCCAAGATCTTAATTTAAGCTCAGAGAAGTGGTGTGGTTACAGTCACGCATTCCCCATGGTGCCAAGTCAGGACCTCAGGAAATGGAATCATTTCAAAGATGCTCCTGTAAATCTGTCACAGAAGCTCTACATGTTGGACCTATCTGTTAATCTGCAGTGTCTCCCAGAAGCCCTAGTAAATGCAGAGTCTGTACATCTTTTCATGCCAGAAAGAGGTAGCTCAAATGAGGACAGTTTCCATTATAGGGATAGTGATTAAATCCTGTGCCATATAATATCAGTACCTACAAAATTAAAATTGTAAGGCAGTAAGTAGTGGTTGCCGCTAACATAAATTTTCATAAATGCAAACATATACATTAATATCACTTCAATATAAAAGGCTGTAAGATGCAAAACAACAATGTCAGTGACTAAATATATATATATATATATATATATATGTGTGTGTGTGTGTGTGTGTGTGTGTGTGTGTGTGTGTGTGTATATATATATATATATATATATATATATATATATATATATTGCATTTGAATTTTTTCATTCAGTGCAAATGATACTTCCTGTGAGGTACATCAGACACATTTCTAAAGTAACCTTACATTTTGGTCAATATGAATGAAGTTATGCATTTTAGATGAATTGTAACTATTTTGTTAGTAGGATTTACCACAGGACTAAAAAGGGCAACTGGGTTCTAGCCATATGATTTTAAAATCTTGCTCAATTTCATCAAATAGTTATTTCGATGAAAACCACTCTTAAACTCTTTTTGTAGCCTTTAAACCAACATCTGTTTGAACTTTTTAAAATTTCATTTTAAATTTATCTCTCTAGGTTCCTGAAAACAGCAAACCACATTTTTAAAATCCCCAGTCCACAGGGGTCAGACCTTCAAATTACACTTTTTCAGCTGCCAGTCTGTATTAGGTCAGCAAGAAGCCAAGTAATAAAGGTCAAGTGTTAGAACTGTTGCTTTACTGAGTACCGTATTTTCCGGCGTATAAGACGACTGGGCATATAGAAGATTTTCCTGAGTTAAAAAGTCGTCTTATACGCCAGAAAATACGGTATATTGTTTTCCGGGAGGATCTACACTGGATCTACTATTTAACAAAATAAATAATAAAAGATAAATAAAAAGTGGCTAAACACAACTTTCCCACTGTTTTAAAAAACTAAATGCAGTTTCTATAGAGCAAACTCTTTCCAAACTGAAAATATCATCAGATTAATGATACTATAGTTAATCTTTATAAAGGTGGAATTACAACTCAAAATATGAACTTCAACTATAGGAACTAATAGAAGAATCACTTTAATAGGAGTCTGGTTTATTGCCTTTTATGATTACAAGATTATAAATATGATTCTGATAATGGTATCCTATATTATAAAAGCCTAGGTGGTGTCACGCCCTCGAGCAACACCCTCATGTTATGCCATCACAAGATGGCTGCCCTCAAGTCATCACAAGATGGCCACCACAGACGGCCAGCAGGGGAGGGCACTTGGGGGCAATCAGGCCAGCAGGGGAGGGCAGTTGGGGGTGATCAGGCCAGCAGGGGAGGGCAGTTGGGGCAAACAGGCCAGCAGGGGAGGGTAGTTGTGGGTGATCAGGCCGGCAGCGGAGGGCAGTTGGGGGTGAGCAGGTCAGCAAGGGAGGACAGTTGGGGGTGATCGGGCCGGCAGGGGAAGGCAGTTGGGAACCATCGGGCTGGCAGGGGAGGGCAATTGGGGGCGATCGGGCTGACAGAGGAGCAGTTAGGCATCAATCAGGCCAGCAGGGGAGCGGTTAGGGGGCAATCAGGCTGGCAGGCAGAAGCGGTTAGGGGCAAGGGATTGGGCCTAAACCAGCAGTCAGACATCGCCTGAGGGGTCCCAGATTGGAGAGGGTGCAGGCCAGGCTGAAGGACACCCCTCCCCATGCACGAATTTTGTGCACCAGGCCTCTAGTCTATATATATAAAAGGCTAAGTGACTGACTGTACATACGTCCAACTGTCTGACCAACCGACCAGCCAGTACATATGACACGCACTGGAAATTTAAAAACAAACGTTGACTCGCACATGTGCGATACATGTATAGCTCTCCCTGGTGCTGATCGCATGCGTGTGTTTCAATCTGTCATTGTCGATCATGAATTTTATTGTTTTTGTTGACATTTATATTATAGAGAAAGGGCAAACAGCAATATTAAAATATTGCTTCTAATTAATTTATTTTCAATGTGCACAAATCCATGCACTGGGCCACTAGTATAATATATATTAAGTTCAAAAATAAGACTTTTCAAAAGTTTATTATCTTGCTGACTCTATCTTTTATCTAGGTATTGCCACATATTTTATTTTGATCTGCTCTTTACTCGTCTCTGTTAGAATTTTAATATTCGCCTTTATTAATTATACTAGAGGCCTGGTGCATGAAATTCGTGCAAGGGGCGGGTCCCTCAGCCCAACCTGCACCTTCTCCAATCCGGGACCCTCAGGGGACGTCTGACTGCTGGTTTAGGCCCGATCCTGGATCTCACAATCCAGGACCACTGGCTCCTAACTGCTCACCTGCCTGCCTGATAACCCCTAACCCCTCTGCCTGCCTGTCTGATCATGCCTAACCACTTCTGCCTGCCTGATTGCCCCTAACCATCTCTGCCTGCCGGCCTGATCATGCCTAACCACTTCTGCCTGCCTGATTGCCCCTAACTGCCTCTACCTCAGCCCCCACACCCAGACCCAGGCTTCCCTCTTCCGGCTGGCCCCAGGTGCCTGGGACTGTGGGAAGCTTCTCCTGGGTTGGCCGCAGCCACAGGTGCCCGGGACCCCAGGCAGCTTTGCCCAGGCCCGGCTTTGTCAGAAAGGACGTCCAGTCTAATTAGCATATTACCCTTTTAGTAATATAGATCCTGAATGTGCAGCCAAGCTGTTCTGGATCAAAGAGAGATTGTCATTACTCATTTAGTAACCATGTGATTCCCGTGAACTGGACTCCTACCCCTCAGGTGAAGCAACAACAGCCAGGTCAGATTGCCTCCTCATACAACTTCCAAAGTCTGTATTACAGGTGAGGGTTAGAGAACATTGAATTTTATCTACATATCTATGGGAGAGAGAGGTAACTACCTCATTTCTACTAAAAAGGAAGGAGCTAGGATGAAAAGGATCCTTAGAGCTCCCTCTAAACTTCTGGGATATAAATACTTACCTCCAAGGATTAAACCCTTTTCTAACTTAGAGATGTCTCCAAGTTTCTGAGCCTTATCGTCCCTTCAGAGGTAAGCTTTTACTTCTGGAGTTTAAAAAAAAAACAAAACTCTGTCTGTACAGTTGTAAATTAATTTCCCACATCTTGCTTTTAGCCTAGCATTTATTTTATTTATTCAAAAAGACCCAACTCTACAGAAATACAAAAATATTTCCTCTACTTCCCACACTATTGCTAGTTCCAATGACTGCTATTATGAACTTTCTTGAGGGATTACCTGAAGTGTTTCTTACATAAGTAATAAACAGGCAGATATAACTTTCCCTTAGAAATTCCAGATATTATGCTGACATATTTCTTTCATATCATTAGCAAAAAGTCATTTTAACCTAATAAATAACATTATTTATTTTATCTTACAGAAGTTTCAGACAAAAAAACTCAGACATCATGAGTAAAAAAATTATAAAATAATGAATAATGCTACTAAAGAGGTTTTTTCAAATTTTCACCAGCAGGTTTCCCTCACTACCTCTGAATCATTCCATTTCTTCCTGTTACATGAGTCTGATGATGACATACCTTTTCTTTCTTTTTTCTTTATTATAATTAATTTATTTCTAAATATGTCACAGCTATGACATTTTGGAACAACTAATATAGCCTTTAATTAAGACTTGAAAGATTACTTCCGCTCTTTGTAGCAGTTCATTCCATTATGTTTTTTAAACTTCTCTGTGTCTAAAAATTATATTTCCTAAGCTTCATAAAAACCAAATTTACTTTTAGATACAATTCATTATGCAGGAAAAAAAACAATCCTTTAACCCTTTGCACTAGCTTGCTTTTTTCTCGATTCCTTTATTCTAATGCTAACCGTGTTGAGTCACACTCGAAATCTGAGTGCAAAAGGTTAAAAGTATGATGTTGCCCTAACCAGTTTGGTTCAGTGGATAGATCATCAGCCTCAGAACTGAAAGGTCCCAGGTTCAATTCTGCTCAACAGCACATGCCCGGGTTGTGGGTTCGATCCCCAGTGGGGGACTTGCAGGAGGCAGCGAATCAGTGATTCTCTCTCATCATGGATGTTTCTGTCTTTCTCTCCCTCTTTCTTCCTCTCTCAAATCAATAAAAATACATATTTTAAAAAAATTTTAATAAATAAAAGTATGGTGTAGTCTAGCTTTAAATGTAGAACTAGAGGATTATGCCATTTATATAAAATTGGAGCATTTATATTAAACTAGAGGCCTGGTGCATGAAAATTCATGCACTGGAGGGGGGGACCCTCAGCCCGGCCTGCCACCTCTCACAGTCCGGGAGCCTTCAGGGGTGGGAGGCAACCCAGCAATCAGGGGAAGGCAATACCCCATCACACCTCAGCCGGCCCTGGTTACTTGAGCCTTGGGTGACCCTGGGTGGCTGGGTAGCCACCATCTGAAGCTTGCCTGCGCCTCGGGCGTTGGCTGAGCAGTCATCATCTGAGGCTTGCCTGTGCCTCGGGCCGGCCCTGGGCAGCTGGGGGGCTGAAGGGACTGGGGTACCTGCCACCCCAGTGGGGCTGAGGGGTCTGGGTCCCATTATCTTGTGGCTGTGGGGACCTCCATCTTTGAGGGCACGGCAGTCAATTAGCATATTCCCTCCTTATTGGCTGTGGGTGCCGCCATCTTTGCAATGGTGTGAGGGTCTATTAGCATATTCCCTCTTTATTAGATAGGATGCAATATATTTCTGCATAATGCTACCCAGATGCTAATTGGGAGTGATTAGCACTTCTAATTCATGATTTATTGAACTAAGCCAGATTAGTTTGTGAGGACGACTCAATGTAAATAATATAGAATAAAATAACAATTATAGTTTGTCAGAAAAGGTTATATTTCACAGAAGACACTGAATTATGCAGTCTATAGAAAACAATAAATCTTTGGCTATTAGTTATGCAAATTTTTCTATCATGATTCTGTCATCAGATACAACATTTGAAAACAATTAAGCCCCTTCATATAAATTTAATTAGTATGATTCTAATTCCCTATATAAATATACCAGTTGAAAATAATTACTTTTATATAATTCTATAATCTTGCCTGGAAACAAAATCAATGGAATCAAAGGCATGGACCCAGATAAGTCTTATATGTCCTACAATGGTTATGTACATTTGATCATGATAGAAAACGACATTTGGGCACAAGCAACAATATACATCAACATAGCAAATCAAGAATAATGCACAATCCCAAAAATGAATTAAAGATAAAAATTATTATCTTATCCCAAATGAATAGTGCACTGAGATTTATTTCTATAAAATCAGGATATCTTTGTCTGCAAGGAAGACATACACAAACAAGTGCTTCTATAAATGGAGACTTATAAAAATCTTGGGTATACAAGAGAGAAAGCAAACATAGGGAGGTCTCTCAAGAAATAGAAATATTTCATGAGTACAATAAATTCTTGGTATCTCTAGTCTTAGAGAAGCTCTGATGAGTGAAGAACAATTCTAGTAGCTGAGTCTCCTGCCACAGGTTTCCACCACTCCCTGGGCCATGACCCATCTTTCTGATGATAAGCAAATTTTGTCTCTGGCTTATCTATTTCTGCCCACCAACTATTGGTTTAGGTAAAATGTTTAACATAATTTTCATCTTATCAACTACAAAATTCCATCAAAGTCTTCAAGTACAGGATTATTTCCAAAATTTATTTTAACCCAAAATATCAACCATTTGTTAATATAAATTCATCAACATTACCAAAAAATGTAGACTTGCAAGCATTAGCAACTTAATGAATGCTATCCTTTAGACTAAACTATTTCAGGAAGTCTTAGTTACTAATTCTCTGGAATTGGAACCAGCAACTCTCTTTGTTGTTGCTTTTATTTTCCCCAAAAAGTATTTATACCTACTCTTCAAAGAGTGTAAAATTCCTTGTTCACAGTGCTATATTTCACATGTCACATAAGGGAAAAGTAAATTCTGAAAATGTTACTTCCCTTATTTCAGGAGTCTATGCTGATCATTATTTAGGAAATACAAAATTTTTCATTCTTTTTCTAAGTAAGCTTGCCTGAAATGATCTTATACTGATAGTACTGCAACAGGAACGTTTGGGGGTGAAAAAGACAGGTTTTAGGAAATTTTAGAAATTTTGGAAATGAAGGGGACCATGGAGGAAGCACAGGGCTTCAGAGCAGCAGAAGGTGTATTTCCATAGAAAAGGGGAGCTGAAAAGCTGCAACAGGTACATTTCCATAGAATGAGGGAGCTGGGAACAGCAAAAGGTCTATATTTACAAAATAAAGGGAAGGAAGCCCTTCATCTAGAAGAAGAAGAAAGCCCAAAGGGAATAGGAAAACAATAAGGAAGGAGGGTGAGGGGGGAGAACCTCACATGAGGTTCAACCTTTGAGCACAGGAGTTACTATAGTCACCAGTCTAAGGGAATAGTGACCAGAGGGGATATCAAGGCACCAAGATCTGCAGCCTTTATAAGCCATAGGGAAAGGAAACCCAGTGGGACCCTTTCCCCCTCCCTACGTGGGAGTCTGTACTTGTTCTTTAATAAATTTCCACCTTTGCTCTACCATCTTCTGTCCGTGGATTCATTCTTCAACTCCAGCGGACAAAGAATCCGGGTTCCAGTGCAAAAATTACGTTTCAGTACTAACTGAATCCACCAATAATATGTCTCTGGTTGCCACTTTCAGGCAAATTACATGTACCTTTTAAATATTTTGGATGTTGGATTTTTTTTCTAGTCACTATTGACATTATCTTGTACATGCTTACAGCATCAGCATATCCATAAACTGTCAACCTAAGCTCAGTGTCCTTAAAACCTCTTCTGTCTTGTTTGTCTCTATGACTGTTATTTTAGGAACCTAACACCTAGAAGTTAATACCTGTTAACACTTGTTTTACTAACATTGAGAAGGCAAACCCCTATTTTGTAAAAACTGCTGTTTGGAATTTTCTGCTGTTTTTCTTAGATGGCCTCTTATTCTAAAAAAAATAACTTTGCTTTCTAGCCTGCTTTAGCCTGCTTGAATAATGAGGACCATAAATGTAGCTGTCTGACCTTGTAGGCTAGAGACTAGATATGTCCATAAATTTAGCTGTCTGACCTTGGAGGTCAAGACTAGGTATGCTCATAAATTTTAGAACTGTGTTTGTTTTCAAGACAGCAGCGAGATAACCACTAATTGCACAGAGGGCTGGCTCCTTAATAAAAAGGGAAGTTCTGCTTGTAGCTTTGCTTAGAATTTGAATTCATTTTCTCTAAGCCCACCGTGGTGAATAAAGTGTATCTCCAAACTCTCCTGCATTGTTTGATTATTCCAGATCTCTGTAACAACATAGTAACTTTGTTTAGACTTTCATTAGATATTTTCTTAGCAAGTGTGTTAACATCAGCTACAGCTTTATGATCTGTAGCACCTTAACAAATTTTCAAATAATTTATATCATGATGTTTCTGAAATTCTGCAGCCAATATTTTGAATATTTACATTCAATTATCAGTTCTTTATGGTATGTTCTAGTTTATTTTGTGACCTATACATCAGTTAGTAGCTCAAGTTCACTTTCTGGTTGTTGAGTCTACTCACTCAAACACACAACTGGAATCTTATTTTAGTTTTTTCTTTTGCTTTGGATTTATCATAGGATAGGTTTTATCCTCTTTTTTTTTAGAATGAGGTTTTTGGTTATCATTGTCACTGAGAAATTTCAAAAACTTGTTTCTCTATTTTCTTAAGAGATATGAAGTCATGTTTTTATACCATTTTCTTTGGTTAGATTTTTCAGTTAGATACTCCGTATATAAAATTCTTCTAAAAGACTTACATGATCAGACTTGGGGAGTAACTCTATTTTATGCACCATTGATTACAGCAAATGTTTCCTTTACTCATTTTCACTGTAACACATGAGGGGCAGTGGGAGCTCTAATAGTTGTTTACTTTATTTACATTTTCTCAGTGCAATTAAACTCAAAGTCACCAAAAAATAAAAGGTAAAAATATCTGTGATCAGCAAATTAAAAAGGCATAACATATTCCAGTCCTGTTCTCTTGTCCATTGAGTTTAGCACCAAACTTAGGAGAAAAAATATATGTACTATAGAGCTTCTCAGGATTGTGGAGTTGTCTTCTTTTATTTATGAGGTAGGCATTATAATTACTACCTCCACTTTACAGATGAAGAAACTATTATAGAAAAATTAAGTACATTTCCTTTGTCACTCATACAGTTTAGGCAGCAGAGACAAGCTTCAAACTCAGGCTCTACAGACATTTTTTTAGGTTGAATATACCAGAAAGGGGATGGGAATTTTTAATCTCTCTCTTTTTTTTAAGTCATCCCCTGACCCCCTCAACTTTGGGAACCATCAGGTTGTTCTCTGTATCTGTGGGTCTATTTCTGTTTTGTTTTGTTTATTCATTTGTCTTCTTAGATTGCACCAATAAATGAAATAATACAGTACATGTGTTTCTCTGTCAGACTTATTTTACTTAGCAAAATACCCTCCAAGTGCATCCATGTTGTTGCAAATGGCAGGATTTCATCTTCTTTATTGCTGAGTAATATTCTATTATATACAGTATATGTCACATCTTCTTTATACATTCATCTATTGATGGATACCTAGGTTGCTTCCATAACTTAGCTGCTACTAGTAATGCTGCAATGAACATAGGGTGCATATATCTTTTCAAATTCATGTTTTTACTTTCTTCAGATAAATACCCCAAAATGGAATTACTGGGCCATATGGCAGCTCTGTTTTCAATTTTTTGAGGAATCTCCATACTGTTTTCCATAGTGGGTGCACCAGTTTACAATCCTACCAATAGTGCATAAGGGTTCCCTTTGCTTCACATCCTCACCAGCAATTGTCATTTGTTGATTTTTTTATGATAGCTATTCTGACAGGTTTGAGATGGTACCTCATTGTGGTTTGATTTGCATTTCCCTGATGATTAGTGATACTGAACATCTTTTCATATTTGTATGTCCTCTTGGAAGAAATGTCTATCCAGGTTCTCTGTCCATTTTTTAATTGGATTGTTTGGTTTTTCAGTGTTCAGTTGTATGAGTGCCTTCCCAGCTGGCAGACAGCAATAACACAGCCACCTCATATCTGAACACAGAACCATACATCCACTCACTGGTGCATGCTTCAAGAGAACTATCACTTTCAATGGATGAATGGATAAACAAGCAATGGTTCACTTTTTAGCCTCTCAAATTCTAACAATCTTTTCTGAATTGCCTCTCCTTTAGCTTCACTAAATTGTTAACTCAATCTATTCTTACCCAGTAGCTGAAACTCACTCAAAGGTGCTCAAGTTCAATATGGTGATATTTTAATTAGAAAAAAATTTTTCATTTTCCCAGAGGTTGGGTCAAAAATAAGTTATTTCTTTTTCTTAATTGCATATTCTGTATTTTCTAATTTCTCACTTTCTTTCTAAATTAACAATTATTACTCAGGAAATACTTTTATAGTTTCTTAAAATGAAATAGCATATTTAAGGCTTAGTTATTATTGAATCAGTATTAAAATATTCAGGAAATGAAGAGTATTGGAGTGTATTTATAGGCTAATAAATAGCCACAAATACACTAAACTATTAGTATATTGCTAGTTGCCAAGATTAGGAGAAAATTTAATACAAAACTTAATAAATGTGGTGGCTTCTTATTAACTCTTGTTTTCTAAAATAATTTCCTTAAACTCAAATTCCATTTTTAAGAGTGAACAATGTTTAATTTCTTACAATTTTTAAAATGCCAGTATTTGTAAAAAGACTATATCACAGCCACATAATACATTACACACAAGCATCACAAATACTATTTTTTAATTTGCATAGACTTTCTCTTCCTTATTTTGCTCATTATTTGT
The DNA here is from genome assembly GCF_951640355.1 of Cnephaeus nilssonii. Lineage (NCBI taxonomy): Eukaryota > Metazoa > Chordata > Mammalia > Chiroptera > Vespertilionidae > Cnephaeus > Cnephaeus nilssonii. The sequence continues at coordinate 30,178,997 of NC_137087.1, read as the reverse complement.
TCCTGGTTGCTGCTTGAGAAACAGTGGGAACCTTTGCTTGAAAACCAAAGAATTTCTTTTAAAAGAAGGAATCGTAACATCTGAATCACCTTATTTTTAAAAGTTCAAAGTTGTAGAACTTCTTGGAGAGCCTAAGATATTCCAAGATGGAATCATTATGCAGAAAAGGATTGTGATGCCTCCTCTGTCCACTCCCAAGGAAGGGAAGCTTCAGGCCTCAGGGGGCCGTGGCAGGTTCAGTTTGTAGCTGAGCCAATAAAGCTCTCTTCTCCAGCATCCCAGCACTGCTACAAGCTCAGGGCTCTCTGAGGGGCTGGACTTTGAAATACAGTGAGGATTCCATTCACTGTAGGGATGTCATGCTTACAGTGCTGTGGACCAACCTTAGCTGAGTCTGAATCATTTTCAGTTGTTTTAAAACTGAATTCTAAAGCAGCTGATTAAAAGCACACTTTCATTCAATCTCACACAATACAAAGGCCTACCTACGATTTTTAGGAAGTGCATAGTGTTCCTCAACCCCTTCAATCCCACACCGCTCAGGTAACTAAAGTTGATGGGATTAGCCAAAGAACCTATATGCACAGCCCATAGACACAAACAACAGTGTGGTCATGGCCAGAGGGAAAGAAGGGGCAGGGGCTGGGTGGAGGCAGGCAAAGGGGGGGGGGAGAATAGGGACATATGTAATAGTGTTCAACAATAAAACTTAAGTTAAAAAAATAAAGTTAATGGGTTGAATGAGGAGAGACTTTTATCTTCCCTTCCTTTCTATCCCCATCAAAAACTACTGGTGGCTCTAGCCAGTTTGGCTCAATGGATAGAGCGTCAGTCTGCGGAATGAAGGGTCCTGGGTTAGATTCCAGCCAACAGCACATGCCCGGGTTGTGGGTTTGATCCCCAGTGGGGGGGGGGGGGGGCGTGCAGGAGGCAACCAATCAATGATTCTCATCAGTGATGTTTCTATCTCTCTCCCTCTCCCTTCCTCTCTGAAATCAATAAAGAAATATATTTTTTTTAAAAAATAAACACACTACTGACACCACCAGAGACCTCATATCAGCAGGTATCAGACACTGCCTCCAATTGTATGATGCTGATTCTTTGCAAAAACAGCTCCACTTGACAGCAACACAGTCCTCCCGCTCTCTTTCCTCAAGTTTTCCCCTATTTTCCTCAAGTCTTTCCCTACAAAGGACACTTGACTTGTTCTCTCTCACAGGTAAGTTCTAAGAAGCTCTGACAGTGGTTTGGGTGTGGGAGGAAGGGGTCCCTGCTTATCTTTTACCTGTCAGCTGCAGGATTCTGGCTAACAATGTGGTCAGGGGTCCTCTTAAAAACAAATATTCAGCTCAGCTGACGTGGCTCAGAGGTTGAGCATTGACCTATCAATCAGGAGATAATGGTTCATTTCCCTATCAAGACATATGCCCAGGTTTTAGGCTCAATCCCAGTGTGGGGCATGCAGGAGGCAGCCGATCAATGATTCTCTCTCATCATTGATGTTTCTATCTTTCTCTCCCTCTCCCTTCCTCTTTGAAATCAATAAAAATAGTGTCATGAAGCTAGTGTCAATAAAGAAAAGCAAAACAATACTGATGTAATTTAACAGTAGATGCTTAACAACCCTATATAATAAAAGCCTAATATGCTAAGTGTCTGGCCGTCCATTCAACCAATCAAAGCGTAATATGCTAATGATATGCTAAGACCACTCAACCGCTCGCTATGACATGCACTGACCACCAGGGGGAAGACAGTTGACCAGTCAGTCACTATGACATGCACTGACCACCAGGGGGCAGATACTCCGACTCGGAAGTTAGCTTGCTACTGGGGTCTGGCAGATCAGGACTGAGCTAGATGGGCCGGACACAACCTGGAGCCATCCCATGGTCCTTCCCCAGCTAGCCAACCTCCTGCATCCCTCCTCCATCCCGATCATGCACTGGTGGTGTCCCTCAGCCTATCCTGCACCCTCTCGCAATCCGGGACCTCTCAGAGGATGTCAGAAAGCGGGTTTTGGCCCGATCCCACAGGCCAGGCCGAGGGACCCCACTGGTGCACGAATTTATGCACTGGGCCTCTAGTTATATAATGAATGTTAACAGCAAAAATGAAACCAGAATTACCTGAATACACCTGCTATACTTATCAATAAACACCTTAACCTTGGTTGAGATTCAATAAAAATCTGAAGCATTATTGTATAGATTGATCTCCTTCATGCTCAAAGCACCCAGACCACTTGGTCAAAGACTTGCAAATCTTATAAAATGCCATTAAAACCACTATTTTGTGTTATTTTGTCAACATACTATCATTTTATAGATATGTCCCTATTATTTAAAGTAGATTCTTACATTTGAAGGACACAAATATCTAATTATTCAACTCCTCTCAGATAATACATATTCTAATTAATTTAACAATATGTAATTTCAATTCAAATCTCTATTTCAATGCTTATATATGAGCATTTTAAAACTGTTAGTACCTAAATTCATTTTTTCTAATCTCTTTCTACTTCATCTGCTCTGTGAGAAAGTTTTCTCTCTGTTCCCATATCTTCATTATTAGAATCTGCAATTATCTGATTGCTAAAAAATGCAGAATTGATGTTTCAAATTGTAATTATTTCATTCTTAGTAAACTTGAAAATGTTCCACACATTCATTTGCCACTTGAAAATATTTTGGGGAATTCCATGTTCATCCCTTTATAGAAACCCACTCTCAACTGGGTAGGAGTGGCACTCTATCACTGTAAATTTAGAAAATTTTTTAAGTTGCAAGAAAATGTGGCAAGTATTTCCGTGATTGCTTCACATTACCTTTTGCCCAAGGACCAAGGCAGAGCCTATCCAAAGTGCGTGTGATAAGAAGGAGTACTCAATTTACATCGTCAACCAGTTGTTTTCTGATTATAAATAAAAGCTCCAATGTTAGAGAGAAGAAGAAAAAAAGGGTAGTGATGCAAAGATTAGTTAAATGGGAGATTCTCTGTGTTTAGGAAGTCAATAATGATGTTCACCCCACCAGTTGAAGTCTAAATAAAATGAGACATTTTAAATAATGTGTAGAGGGAGAAACAGAGTAGATATCATTCAAAAGAAACACTACATGATCAATTGAACCAGACATAAACACAGTAATAAAACAGACTGAAATATAAGACCAAAAAATGTATGCTGTGAATCTTCATAAGACATAAAGTAAAGGCATCCCTTGATGTAGCAGGATAAGGAATTTTAGCATTACCCTGACGTGAGATCAGATTTGGTCTATGCCAATTACTATAACCCAGACATAGTATTTTACCTTTTTGTACCAGCATTGTTTCATCTTGAATTAGTGCCTATCTTGTATAATTGTTGGATATTTAAATGAGGTGATATATTTGAAAGTATCAGACAGACTTACACTATAATTACTGTTATTGCTGTTATTAATTTTCACTTTTCCAGATTTATTTCCAGTTTCCATATTCTAGAAACTAAAAATAATTTAAGGCATTTCCCAAAATGCATTTTCAAAAATAACCATCATTTGATAGCTGCACAATTCTGTGAATATAATAAAAATCATTGACTTGTACATTGTAAATGGGTGAATTGTATGACATGTATTGTATCTCAATAAAGCCATTTAACACATATATACACCCATATATCCATAAATGCATACATGCATGTGTATGTATACGTACCAGGTATATACATGCATATGTACATACATACTCTTTTATAATGTACTCAAATGCAGATGCTGAGGGATCCAAAAGCAGTTTCAATGACCCATCAGTATGTTAATGAGAAAAATTTCCAGAGCATGAAAATGAACCTGGGTCATGAGGACAAGCTACAGTGTTGAAAGGAATTCATCCTCCAAATAAACTAAAGCAGTTGCTACCCAGGTCAAGTCATAAAAACTATCTGTCCTCCCAGGCAATTATACAGGCCCTTCTGCTCTTCAAATTGGGGATAATGATGCTGATAATGAGAATTCGTTGGTGCCATTGATGCAAAAGACTCTATGTAGATGTAAAGTATCATTATGTTATTATATGTGGCCCACAGGTCTCATCATTGATATGCACAGTGTCAAAAGCAGTTTTTCCCCAGCCTGCTGCTGAGTGAAAATTTTAAACCCAATTTGTTATTATTATTACTGTTAAACCATTCGGAGCTTGTTGCATTTTACCCTCGAGTCAATTTATATTTTTGATTTCTGACTAAGCATATTGTAAAGTGGGGTTCGGCGAGCAGACTTTCCTTATGAGTTCTTGCCCTACGAAGTTTGAAGAATAAACTTGCAGATTAAAAGACTTCTTTAGTAAAAATGTGGAAGTTTAGTGGAAGCATATACAAACTCCATTGGGGAGGGGTCCCCCAAAGGGGATCCTTTGGGGAGGGTCCCCAAATGGAAAAAAAACTGCTCTCTCTCTCTCTCTCTCTCTCTCTCTCTCTCTCTCTCTCTCTCTCTCTCAAATGGGAATAAAATCTAAATACAATTTTTCTGAGTCTCTCTGTCTTCGGGTTTATAAAGGCTGCAGCTCTTTGTCTCTTCATGACATTTCTAATTGGACCCTTCCTTAAGTTATGATCCCTGTGCTTTCCTAATTGGTCATTCTCCTGCATAGTATCAGTTTCAAAGGTCAAAGCCATCTGGTGCCTCCCTTTTCCTCTACCTCTTATCTTGCAACATTTCTCTATCCTCTGTGAATGTATGCCTTCCTCTTGTAACATTTATCTATCCTCCATGAAAGGAAGATAAGCATTCTGGCATCTTGGAGCTATCTCCTTCCATCACATATGCATTTCTCTCCCATGGACCCCCCTTTTCCCTAAAACTGCCTGTCCTTTCTCTAAAATTCCTTTCAATATGACTGATGTTATGATACTGCAATGTCTTTGTACTTTAAGATTATCTCATAAGTGAAAAAACTAAAGGGGCCGTCAGTATTTTGGTCTTGTTTTATATCATGACTTTATGAAGGAATGTAAGCCTTGTTATTTTCTTAGCTTTACAATCATAGGATGTCACCCTCACCTGCTAATAATACCTGCCAATTATGCCTCATAAGATGTATGTCAGTTGTTGCAATTATGACTTACTCTTCCATGTTCATATCCCATTCTTTTCTCATTCACGTATCTCAGGCCTGACCCTATTCCTTTAATCCAGCCCTGGCCCAGTTCCACAGCTTGTAGCTGACAACCACATACACTCTACCACCCCTCATTTTGGAATCAATCTTCTCCCAAGTTCAAGCTTCCTTTACGCTCTGGAATTTTATTTCCATTTGTTTTGAGTGGTGGTGACGTTTTCTCCTCCTTTTCTTTAGAATTTTCAACAGATCTTAGTTTTCACAGATAGATTGATCTACAGATTTTCTAAAATATCTTTTCTCTGGCATTTTCTATTGCTGGCTGCTGCAAGTAATTTTACTCACATGAATTCAGGTATCAAAACATAATAAACTGTAAGACTATCCCTATGGCCCATTGAAATGAGAGAAAGAAGGATGCATCCAAACAAACCTTTTTTCATTTGTCAAAAGGCCATTTTCTGCCAATTCTGCATATACAAGTCCAACATATTAATCTAGGCCAAACTTATTTGACGAGTATCAGCATAATCCTAGTACAACACTGGTTATCCAAGTGAGTCCCTTGCATAAATCCTACCCCAGAGTTTTCAGGTTCAAGTCCAAATTCTTTAACATGACTTACAAGTGATATTAAATGCCAAATACCTTATAAGCCATTTTTGTTGGTTATTTGGGGAAACAAATTATGTCCATGAATATGATGCTAAGATTAAATGCTACTGAGCATTCACTGAATGCTCTATATTTGGATCATCATGTTTAGTGCTGGGGATGAGGAGATCACTAGGACCAAAATCCTGTTCTCAAGTAGCTCCCAGTCCAAAGGAGGAAGATAAATGCATACAAAGTAATTAAATTATATAAAGGAGTTTATGTCTGACAAAAATCTTGAGAAATGAGTGGAAATTTGTTAGGCATATAAGAAGGGAAGAGTTATTTGTGGCACAGAAAGCAGCATGTACAAATCCAATGGGTATTTGTATTGATCTCTCTGAAGAATGACTTTATTCTTGAAACTATGTCTACCCTTTGATACAGCTGAAAAGAGAATTAACAGTTTAGGAGACAGAGTTAGTAATGTTGAGTTATAATGAAGGGTAACTCTGAAAAGGCAAGGTCCTCCAAAAAAAGGGGGGACAGATCAGAAAATGGCCAAAAGGACTGAAAGGCAAGAAGAGGCTTTCTCTCTTCACCCAGACAGCTGTATACAAATGAAATTAAAATATATTGTTCAACTCATGATTTCTTCTATTGAGGAAGACTTATGTTATTTGAGAATCTCCTTTTGGCTAGAATAACTATATTTAGCCCACCTGTAGCTTCTGTAACTATGGATAAGAATCATGATATTTTTAGTAATCAAATCACAAATTTAGAGGGACCATTTTCTAGAATCTTTTTATTATAAGAAAACATAAATGAAGTGCTATATTATTTGATCATGATTACTCAGCTAGAGGAGAAAATCTAACTCAAGGTTTTTTTATTCCTAAACCACTAATTATTCAATCATATCAATCTGCCTACAAAGGCCAAAACTAAGATTCCTGACCTGACAGTTGAGATATTTGGTATACAAGTTTATCAATCTACCTACAAAAACCCCAAATCCCTTCAATCATTTATTTCCTAACCTAAAACTACTCAACTGAGTAGTTCATACTTGATTCATAATTAGCTATAATTTTATTAGCTCATAAAGAAATAAAGTTCAATTTATGACCTAGTATATACAAATCCAGGACAAAACCAGCCAATTGTTATTCTGGTTCAAGAATCCTCTGGTGTTGTCAGCCAGGTATCAGCCCTTATTCCATCTGTATTTCTTTAACAGATGCGAAAAGCTTACATGGCCCTACCTCTGGCCACATTTGAAGGGTCATGGGAATGACAGCTGATTAAAGCTGAACCAATTAAGTCTTTTATCAAGGTTTTCTCACTAGAAATGAGGAAAAGAACTCCATGAGAAGGATATTTGATGCTCAAGAATTCTTGATAATAGCATTTCTCGCCATCTGGATAAAGGTGAACTGCAGGGTGATAAAGTAAATGGAACGAACATACATGGAAAAACAAAGCTGTGAGTGAAGTGACAGTTGTGGCCACCCTGCACCCAGTTTCATAGCCCCGAAGGCTTTGTATCACTACACTTCCCAGAGGCAGGAGCCAACACTTAAAGATGAATTGTCTTCAGTGTAACAGAAATCTCAAAGTTAGCATAAAACTCTCAGAATCTCATCACTTTTGTATATAATGTATGAAATCCTTAGGGCAGGCCAGCAAGCTGGAAACTCAGGTAGGATTTGATGTTGCACTTGAGGCAGAATTCCTTCTCCCCCAGGAAACCTCAGTTCTTGCTCTTAATGTCTTCAACTGGTTGGATAAGGCCCATTCACATCAGGGAGGGTAATCTGCTTTACTTAAAGTCTACTGATTGTAGATGTTAACCACATCCTGAAATTAGTACTTGATTAAACAACTATAGCCTAGCCCAGTGGTCGGCAAACTCATTAGTCAAGAGAGCCAAATATCAACAGTACAACGATTGAAATTTCTTTTGAGAGCCATATTTTTTAAACTTAAACTTCTTCTAACACCACTTCTTCAAAATAGACTCGCCCAGGCCGTGGTATTTTGTGGAAGAGCCACACTCAAGGGGCCAAAGAGCCGCATGTGGCTCGTGAGCCGCGGTTTGCCTACCACAGGCCTAGCCATGTTGACACATAAGACTAATCATCATACTGTCCTTATTCTACAAATACCAAGTACCTTATAAGCCATTTTTGTTGGTTAATTTGGGATAACATAATATGTCCATAGAGAGAATACTCCAGAGTTCTAAATTTAGCCTCAGGATTTTGAAGCTAGTAATAAAGCACTCAAGTAAAATTCTTCTAATGTATTAAGTCAGCAGAAAACCTGAAGTGAATTATAGACCTGAAGGCATGCACAATAGGTGCATCAATTACTATTCTGAATATAAGTACCAGGAATTTACTCAATAATAGGTAAAAGCTTTTGTGTAAAGTTGTGCATGTAATGTTTTGCTATTGAACATTATACATGAAAGCATAAATATCCCAGCTGAAATAAAAATGTTCTAACTCAGCATCTGACAAAAAGAGTTTTGGACAGTATATATATATATATATATATATATATATATATATATATATATATATATATATATTCCAGCTGCTCTTGTAGGACATGCTGGAAAACAAGGGTACTTTAAACAACATCTGATAAGAATTAGAATATCACATGGTAGAATCATTCCTGCTTTTCTCTTGAACATATAGCAAGCAATTCATCATGCCTTTAGGATTTTCTTTCTTTAAAAATGCTGCTAGTGTGCTACCACTCATATACTTGCATGTGTTTTTCTGTATATACAGTTTTGTTTGATCCATAGAGTAGATGGTTCAGTAGATTTATTTTGAATCAATAATTCAGCATAATAATCTTCAAATAGTACATCAAGACAAGAAAAATATCACACGAAGTCAGGAAATGGATGTGCTTGTTTAGGCCTTGGGCAAAATATTTTATCTTAAAAATAGGCAAAGAAGATGTGAAAGAAGAAAAATTGATTTAAGTTCATGCTTTAACTCTCACTGGCTGTGCAAACTATAGAAAATTTTAAACTTTATTTTTCCAATGTAAATTGGGACCTTGCATAGTTGCCATAAATAGGAAATATGGCCCTAGCCAGTTTGGCTCAGTGGATAGAGCGCCGGCCTGCAGACCAAAGGGTCCCAGGTTCAATTCCAGTGAAGGACACATACCTCCATTGCAGGCTCCTCTCCAGCCCTGGCCCTGGTCAGGGTGCATGCAGGAGGCCATCAATCGATTTCTTTCTTTCACATCAATGTTTCTATCTGTCTTTCCCTCTCTCTTCCACTCTCTCTAAAAATCAATGGAAAAACATATCCTCGGCGAGGATTAAAATATATATATTACTAGAGGCCCAGTGCATGATTTAATCATGCACCTGGTGTACCAGCTGGCTGTCTGTCCGCCGGTGCCCCAGGCCTTCCGAAAGCCTCCGGCGCGGCGGAGGCTTTCGAAAGGCCTTGCGCCTGCGCACACAGACAGACAGCTCCCCCGCTTTGGCTTTTGATCGCGGGGGAGCCGGCTGTCTGTCTGTCCGCCGGTGCCCCAGGCCTTCCGAAAGCCTCCTGCGCGGCGGAGGCTTTCGAAAGGCCTCTTGCCGGCGCAGACAGACAGACAGCTCCCCCGCTTTGGCTTTTGATCGCAGGGGAGCCGGCTGGCTGTCTGTCCGCCGGTGCCCCAGGCCTTCCGAAAGCCTCCGGCGCGGCGGAGGCTTTCGAAAGGCCTCGCGCAGGCGCAGACAGACAGACAGCTCCCCCGCTTTGGCTTTTGATCTCGGGGGAGCCGGCTGGCTGTCTGTCCGCTGGTGCCCCAGGCCTTCCGAAAGCCTCCGGGGCAGCCATGACACAGACGCTGAGCTCGCGGCGCCAGTGGCGCCGCGAGCTCAGCGTCCTGCTGGCCCAATCAGCTACCCCAGCCACCCTGAGTCCCGCCCCCTGCGCCTCCTGCTGGCCCAATCGTGGGCGTAGCGGAGTGATGGTAATTTACATATTACCATTTTATTATGTAGGATATATATGAAATACAAAAAGCACCAGCACAATGCCTGGCACAGACAAGTTTTCAATAAATTAACACTGACTTGATTATCCTCTCTGGGTTTTAATTTTACTCATATCTATAATTTAGAAAATTGGGCTAGACTCCCCAGACACACTCCTCTCCCAAACTTGTGTGTTCTAATTACTAATAAATTCATTTGTGCTCTGAATAGTCAATTAGATGAACTTTTCTATTTACCCTGTCCTCTCTGAGGACAAGGCTTGAGATCAGGACCTAGCTATAACATTTCCCTTGCTTCTGGCAGTTTCATTAGAATATGGTGCTATGAGAGACATTTAGTATTTGATACATGATAGAGAGCTATCATGAATTTGTTTCTCCTCACATGAAAAACATGGCTTTGCAGGTAATTGCTTTGGATGACAAATATGTCTGTATCCAGCTAGTCCTGATTTTAACCAATGACTTATGTTCTTAACGTTTTTCAAATAATCACCAATGTCTCTCTACAGATAGTAAGGCAGAAGCCAAAGTTAAATATTTAGTCTTATAAATCAAGGATGAATGAGCATGACTCCTTGACAATGACAATTACAGCAGCCACCAAGGTGATTCTCTGGTCATGTTTATAAGTAATTGGGAAAGCTAGATTAATAAAGTAACTGTGATCTTACTTCAAATAATATCCTAAATGTAATATGCATTTAGTTCAATCTGAAAAACAAAAGGAAGAAGTAACTCTTGAAGAGTCTTTTCAATGATCAAATCCAACCTCTTCTAGTCCATCTTCTGAAATCCAGTGAGATGTAAGAGTGATAGAATAGAACCACATTTCTTCCTTGTAGAAGACCAGTTCCACCTACACAAACACAGAGTCTCTTATCAGGCCCACAGCCTGTGTTCTCCTGGTCACTCTGACTTTGTTTGTACATATGTTGTCCTCAAGCTATAGCATATCAAAACAGTCACAAAATTTAGTCACTGTCCCCAATTTCCACAACTACCAAAAAAACCTACACATACACGGATGTGAAAACAGAAATGAGGACACAATGGCATTTTAAAACAATGACATGTAACTTGAAGGATACTTGTAATTTATTGGAAAGGGGGTAGTAAGTCAGGTAGACTGTCCTTTCCCTGACTCTGACCTGATGGCAAATAAGTTTCTGGGGAAGGAGTTTAATATTTCCTACATGCTAGCTTTTTTCTCGTGTTTCACATTCTAACCTTTCTCTTTTCCTTATAGTTATCATTTCTCTCTCTCTCTCTCTCTCTCTCTCTCTCTCTCTCTCTCTCTCTCTCTCTCATTTTACAGATGAGGAGATTGAGGTTGTGGGAGATGTTATCCAGTGTTACATGGCTGGTAAGGATAAAGTCAGGATCCAGGCTTCTTTATGTCAAAGCCTAAGTTCTTACCACTATACTTTACTGTAAGTCTACAGAGGCAGAAACATTTCCCCTGGGAACTCTGCCGCTGTATCATTTTGTGGAAGTCAAAAAAATGGCTGTAGGATCCAAACGCAAAATTACACAGAAAAGTTGCCTAGTAGACAACAGAAAGTCCTTGTTATAGGTCTGTGTGCTGTGTTTTTTTAATTGCTAAAATCAAGCAAGTTTTGTTCATCTTCAACAATTAACAATCTATTAATTTGTTAAAGTGTACCTAAATGTAATAGCATCACATTACAATTGCAGTAAAAACATAGAACATAAAATATATACTACTATTTTTCTTGACTTCAAACAACAAAAGTTTGCATGGAATGGAACTACTCACTTGAGGGAGAAATTTATAGGCCTACATTTGAGCTCTGTATGATCCCAGCCTCCCTTATTTGCTCTTTCAGGAAACCATCTCTATCCAAATAAGAATAGTACAAAGCCATGAACAATATCCACACTCATCTGAGTCCCAGACCTTAAGTTCATAAACTGTACTGCTTACATTTTTTTTTTCTCTGTCTGAGTCTTTATTCTTGGAATCATTTGAAGATACATAAAGTAGTAAATATAACTTACCAGGTCTAAGTCACTTATTAAACTGCTCAACCCAACTCCACAGACAAGGATGGGAAAAGGTTCTCTCTCACTGTACCAGAATTAGCTTCTAAGATGGTTTCCTTCATGGAAAAAGCCCACATTCATACGCAAAAAAAAAAAAAAAAAAAAAAAGGAAGTTTCTGTAGCTTTATCCAAGTCACTAAGAAATATTAGGTAGTTAAGATTGGTGAACTCTAACATGCATTGACCTTAAAGAAGACTGTTTCACTTCTAAGTCTCAGATTCACCAACTGTAAATGGGAATAATAATGCTTGCTCTCACTACCTCCAAATATTGCTTTGAGAATTATATGAAATCAGATAAGACAGCTTTAAAAATCAAGGCTGAAAGAATTATAGCATTTTATTATCTTCAAATCCTTCTCAACTAAATTGATAAATATTAATTTTTTAATTACTAAAATGTCTACTCGTTGGTAAATTGTGTTTAAAATGAACTTGGGGTGGAAAGTTTATCATTTTCACATTAACACCTAGCTAATAATTTTAAGTGGCAAAACCCACAAAGAGGCAAGAATTAAGGCATATAGAAGTTATGGCATATGTTCCCATATTGGCATTAGGCCTTGTACACGTCTCATCGTGCTCATCACTTTCACAGGGTTGTGTTTCACTTTTCTAGCTCATTCTTTCTCTATTTTTCCCTATTCCAAGTAGCACCCTTAAATATATATACTTAACAATACATATTCTTAAGGAGAAATACTCTTAGATATAAGGAATGTAGGTAAGTTTTTATATGCTATATTTATATAACATTAAAAATAATTGAATGTATTTTCTTTTTATACTTATAAAATTCACAATTATAAGAATTTCAGTAGATAAATATAGAAATATTGGTTTACAATGAATGTAAAAAGTAGACGTTTGTTCTGAACAAGACATCAAATAAATTTTAAAACATACATTTTTAAGAAATAATTTATCAATAATTGTTACTATTGGGAAATTTATGAGAAAAGTAGTGTATCTTGCCATGTATCTATCTTTTTTTAGTTCCCTTTAAAATATGTTCCAAAATAATAACAAATATATGTCTTTCCTTTTCAAACATTGATAAGAATTACTCATTTTAGTAAAGTCAAATGTCAGTATACTCTTATTAATATTTGAGAAAGCTTAAATTCCTTTTGTCAATAGGTTAAGGGAAATCAAACATATTTTTCTACGTATGCATGAGATAATCAAGTTTTATTCTGCGTTCTATAAACCATTTATCAAGTATTTTCCCCGTAGGAAACAAAAGTGTCTATAATTTATTATGACATATCATTAGCTCCTAAAAAATACTTAATGGAAAAGATAAAAGAAGAAATCCCACTGAAAAACAAGAGTTGGTTTTATGAACATTTTCTATAAATGGCTATTTTTCAAAAAGAAATAGACTTCTGACCAATCTCTGTTCCATCAAGTCAAGTGTTACTGCCTTGATCTCAGGGATGTTTCAAATAAATATTTATCAAAATATAACAAAATAAGAGATAGAATAATGTAGATAATATGAAACAAAGCTAATAAAAGGAAGAAAAATGAAATCATAAGTCAGAGAAAGAAGAATAAAATAATTGGGAAATTATACTTGATAGAATACACTAAAAACTAAAGTGCATATATTTTTTAACATAGTACAAAGGGCAAAATTTAGAACAGAAGCAGGCAGTATTTAATAAATTGTTTGATGATGAGCTGATAAATGAGAATAGGAAAATCAAAAGGAACCCCAAAAAGAGACTAATAAAATTTATGCAAAACTGGCTTTCAAGATGTACTCAAAACTGTACTAATTTCCCCCAATTCTGATTAAGTACACATTTTTTCCAGTATTGCTTTTTTTTTTAAATCCTCACCCGAGGATATTTTTCCATTGATTTTTAGAGAGAATGAAAGAGAGAGGGAAAGACAGAGAGATATATTGATGTGAGAGAAATACGCATGAGCCCCGACCAGGGCCTGGACCGGGAGAAGCCTGCAACCGAGGTACATGCCCTTGACGGGAACAGAACCCAGGACCCTTCAGTCCACTAGCCGATGCTCTGTCCACTAAGCCAAACTGGCTAGGGCCAGTACTGCATTTTTAAGTATACACTTTCCCAGTACCAAACCCACAGAATAAAATCTCCAGGTATAGTTGCTCAATAAATATTTAATTACAGCCGAAACCGGTTTGGCTCAGTGGATAGAGTGTCGGTCTGCGGACTGAAAGGTCCCGGGTTCGATTCCGGTCAAGGGCATGTACCTTGGTTGCGGGCACATCCCCAGTAGGGGGTGTGCAGGAGGCAGCTGATCGATGTTTCTAACTGTCTATCCCTCTCTCTTCCTCTCTGTAAAAAATCAATAAAATATATTAAAAAATATATTTAATTACAGAATTACTGGTAATTTAAAGGATGATTATATTTTACATATATATTCATTTAAAAACAAGTCCCTGAGATACTTTCCTAAATGTTTTGCTGATGCTGCAAGAATCTGAGTAACTGTGATTCTGATATATATTAGCTCCATATATTAGGTTTGCTAGGTAAACTCCAAAAAAGCATCACTTCACAATGACTTTGATAAACTATTTAAATAATATCTAAAGCATCTTCCTATCATAGCATTTTTACAAAGGTTATATATTTTCTCTGTCTTTTTAGCATATATTTCAATTATAGAAAACTAACATTTTTAAGCTGTCATATTTCACTGTTTAATTGATGTCTACTTACATACAATATCGTATTAGTTTCAGTGTGCCTCACAGTGATTTGATAGTTATAAAGTGGTCCCCACGATATTTAACATCTGTTACCATACAAATTTATTATAATACTATTGACTATATTTGCTATACTATATATTGCAGCCCTATTACTTACTTTATAACTGGAAATTTGTACCTGTTAATCCCTTTCACTTATTGGGCCTCCCCCCTCAAAAAAGAAATCCTCCTAGTTCTGGTAACTACCAGATTGTCACTTGTATCTGTGAGTTACTTGTTTCTGTTTTATTTTCTTTGTTCATTTGTTTGGTTTTTTAGATTCCACATATACTGGTAACTAAAATCGTATGGCATTTCTCTTTCTCTGTTTGGCTTATTTCACTTAGTGTAATATATTCTAGGCCCATCTATGTTGTCACAAGTGGCTGATTAATATTCCATTGTATATATATGCCACATATTCTATATCCATTCAGCTATTGATGGACACTTAGATTGCCTCCATGTCATGGCTATTGTAAATAATGCTACAAACATATGAGTAGACATATCTTTTTTAAATTAGTGTTGTCATTTTCATTATATAAATATTCAGAAGTTGAGTTGCTCGGTTATGAGGTAGTTCTATTTTTTATTTTTGAGGAACCTCCATACTATTTTCCAAAGTGGGTACACCACTGTATATTCCCACCAACAGAGAGGGGTATATAAAAATCACAATATGGTGCTGAGGTTCCATGACTTAAAAATGTTGGTTTTTAAATAATGTTCAAATAAACCTTGAAGACTTTTTTGGTAAAGCATTTGCCTTGACTGCTGATTTTAAACATAAAGTGAACTTTACCCATTGTGAGTTCTTCTCACAAGTCTATTTAGTTAAACCTTCTAGTTCTCCAAACTAATTATCATGAATCATAAAACCCAACTTTTATCATGCCTGATGATTTAACATGCTTTCTGATTAATTTTTCTACTTAACTGATTGCCTCATCTTTTGAGAAGGAACGATTTAATATAAGTGACAGAGCCATATCTCGTGTGGCTCTTTTTAATATCTGTGCCTGGATGACTCTTGCACTTCTTATCATTTCCACTACAGTAGTCAAATATATGCAGAAATCTGGTTTCTTCATGAATTTAACAGGGACAGAGTTTGGAAAATAAATCAGCTTGACAAATGCATCTTTATTGGATTTTATGACCATATCTATAACTCTTCAGGAGATAGGAGAAATAAGCAGAGCATAAATATACCATTAAAATTCAAAATGCTGGATACTGAGTGAACATAAAACATCTAAGGGATTGCACAAGTTGTGGAGAAGAGTAATAGAAATGAAAAAGATGAGAAATGTCCTTGGAGTCTTTTAATAACAGTCAACAATTCAGCAAGAAGACAAGCAAGTATGAATATACATGTTTAAGAAGAAATTCTCTTTCAAGATGCCACGTTTAAGTTAGAGACTAGCAAAAGCCTTCTTATATCTTCTGACTCAAGACTGATGAAGAAAGATATAGTCAAAGAACTGGTAGACGTGTATATATAGTCAGAATAGCTAAGTAGATAAGCTACCTCAAGAACAAATAAAGGAACAATGAAACTAAAAGTTAAAACTCTCCATAGGGATAGCCATGGTCCCAGAATTAGGCAAAATGCGATGCTACTCTCACCCAATAATAAAAAAAAATGGCAGCGTTGTTTATAAAATTAGAAATAAAACATGTGGTTTTAATCATAGTCTTGCTTTACATTGAAAAAGAGGCAATGAAAGAATAAATCTGTCCTTTCATACTGGTGGAATAAGTTGGGTTTCTACTCTCTAAGGGTCCTCATGATGGTTTTCTCATGAGTAGAACTCCCTTGCTTCCAGAAATTTCTCCCACAGCCCTTCACTGTGAACTGTGTTTTGCAAAACCACTCTAGATTTTCTTAAGCTATCAACTTAGACTATACTAAGTCAGGCAACATGAAGTATTTCTAACTAGAATGTTTTAAAACTCCTTTGCCTATTGAATTTATTTCTCTCTTTGTAAGAGTTAGTTTTGTACTATCTGTACCTCCTAATTATGTTTCCATTTTTTTACCTTTCTGACAGATACAACAGACAAATCTGAACAGTTAAATGTAGACATTTTAAAATAAATTCATTTTTTCTTAAGTCACATTTAATCAATAAATGATTCCATAATATTTTAAAATGTAGTCTTCTCTCAATTGTAACAGTAATACCAATAACTTATCAACTAAATTATTTGAGGTTTAAATTTTCTTTTATGCCCACCAATGGGAAAACACATATATAGATGGTCTCCAACATAAGAGGTTCAACTGAACAATTTTTCAACTTTACAGTGATGCCAAAGCGATATGCATTCAGTAGAGACCATACTTCAAATCTTGAATTTTGATCTTTCCCCAGGCTAGCAATACTCTCTCATGAAGCTGGACAGTGGCAGTGATCCACAGCTCCCACGTAGCCATGAGGTCATGAGGGTAAACAACCCATACTCTACAGTATACTATGTTGTCAGCATTTTTTAGTGTGTGTTTTCACATCCCACCATGTCTACAAAACACCCATCTCTGTCTCCTGCTTCTAGTGAGAAGAAGGGAAAGGCAATTATTCTTGAGATGAAATTCAAGATAAAAACGCAGCATAAAGGCAGCAAGTCATGATTACATAAATTACATGAGATATTCAACATCATTTATAAAACTAGTGGCCCAATGCACGAAGATTCATGCAAGAATGGGCCTTCCTTTCCCTGGCTGCCAGCACCACCTTCGCTCCACCAGAGCCACCTTTTCGCTCCGGCTGAGAGCCACCTTTCCGCCTTCCCACGCTCCCCACTTCCCTCAAGCATACCAGGGCTACTCCATAGTGGTCCACTATGTTTTATTCATCCATTCATTATTGACACTTCAGAGGACAGAGTTATTGCCCATAAGTAGTTATTACAAGAGGAAATTAACTTCTAAGACCAATAAACAGATCTCTGCTGTAAGAGCCTAGGTGTAAGCCTAGAAAGGCTTAACTTGATTGGTTCCAGCATTGGGTTTGGAGAAGACAGACATGCTCCTCCTACTCTTAGGACAAATATGTCTTTTGGGTACCACGTCCAATTAAGATGTAATAATACTTCTTAGAGAATTAAGATGTGATGATACTTCCTAGAGAGATCAATGACAAGATATCTTTAATCTAAACAAAAATAAAAGCAAAGTGAGTCCTATAATGTCAGCATAATATCAAAATAGTGTTTCAGTGAATGAAAAATACAATGTCCAATTAAGCTAAAGTAAGAGCATATGTAAAAACTAACAAATATCTTTTTTGTTAGCATGTGACTCGCCATCCTCTTTAATAATTGTTTTGGTTTAAATCTCCTTGATTTCAAACCAAAACTGCTTCTCCCCTCACACTTACTTCCCTGAATAACTTGGCAAAAATAAAGGAAGAGCCAGAAATAGTAATAAAAGCTTAGCTTATAATTCTTATTACAGCCCCATGAGATAGGTATTACACTCCTATTTGTAGGTAAAGCAACTAAAGCACAGGAAGGTTGGGCAAGTATTATACATAAAGTAAGTATTATCCATAACCATCAACTAGTCTTGTCAACAATTTCACACCAGCAGGGGGAAAAAATCATCAAAATAGCCAAAGTAATCTCACAAAATCCCTGACATCAGGGGAGAGAATAGGAAAGGTCCAAATAAATGGACATGTCAAGAGACAGGCGAAGAATATAAGTAACCTAGGGCAAGTAAGAGCCAAAGTCCATACTGAATCCAAAGCCTGTGGTCTCAATGTAGTCTTTACCATCTCTCAGGAACATAAATTTGAGGTCTTTTCTTGTCATCTTTAATACTAAAAGTAAATGTATTTCAAATAAAGTTTTCCCCAAAAATCTTTTTTCATCAGATATGCCTTCCATTTGATTGTGTTACAGGCATGCCCCTCTAGCTAACACAATGTCCCATCACCATAGCCTAATATGAGTCTGCCCCTAGGAGACACATCCTGTGTGACTGAAATGGAATTGTATCCAAACATCACATTTTCTTAGGGTTCATTTGTAATCACCCAAAGCCAGTGACTCTGATAGTTGTTTGTTCTGACACTAAGAAACTATCCTTCAGTTTCTTTGCTGCTGCCGAGCAGTGAAAGGTACTTAGTGTACTCAGTGTAGAGCACAATGGCCCAGAGAGACAAGCTGCTATTTGACTTTGATCTACATCACGAGTCAGCACTCAGAGACAATATCATGTTAAAGCCATCTTTTTCTTTCTTTTATTTGTTGAATTTACAGGGGTGACATTGCTTAAAATTGTATAGATTTCAGGTGTACAATTCTATAATACATTATCTATATATTGTATTGTGTGTTCACTACCCAAAGTCAAGTCTCCTCCCATCACCACTTATCTCCTCTTTACCCTCTTCTACCTCCCCCAGGCCCCCTTTACCTCTGGTAATCACCATACTCTTACCTATGTCTATAAGTTTGGGGTTTTGGCTTAATTCTTTCATCTTTTCACCCCTTCCCCCCAACCCCCAAAACCATTATTTTTCTATCACTTTCTGAGACACTCATAAAATAGGCTTCCACTTGGAGCTTTTGATTTGCCCTGATTGTCTAAGTCAGTGGTCGGCAAACTCATTAGTCAACAGAGCCAAATATCAACAGTACGATTGAAATTTCTTTTGCGAGCCAAATTTTTTAAACTTAAACTTCTTCTAATGCCACTTCTTCAAAATAGACTCGCCCAGGCCGTGGTATTTTGTGGAAGAGCCACACTCAAGGGGCCAAAGAGCCGCATGTGGCTCGCGTGCTGCAGTTTGCCAACCACGGGTCTAAGTGGCTCATAGCTTGGAGACTGTCACATTCCTCCTAAAAAGGTAAATCTGAAAGTGTAAGGAGAGCCAGTAAGCACTGAGTTGTTACACAATTTCAGACCTTGAGGGTTCTGTTTCCGGCTCCCTGTGAGTGAAAGCATGGCTCTTTTCTGACCTGTGCAATTGAGGCACAAAATAGCATATACCTTGCATTGTGTCTTTTCTCTTAAAAACTGTTATTTAAATAATATCAAAATACTTTTTAAATAAGCATATTTACTCTTACTTCATGTATCCTGTACCTGGGTTTTACCTTAGGTCACATAGTTCAAGCATTGAATACACCTGGTAAACTATACAAGTGTTACATGAATAAGATACCAGTATTATCCATAACCATCTATTAGTCTTGTCAGCAATCTCACATCAGCTGAAAAACATCATCAAAATAGCCACAGTAATCTTATAAAATCCCTAAAACAGCAGGGGGAGAGAATAGGAAAGGTCCAAATAAATGGACATGTCAACAGACAGGTGAAGAATATAGGGTCCAGAGTAAGCATAGATGCAGGAAGAAGAGATAAGGAACAAAAAGGATTAAATGACAATGGAGAGAAATCAGGAAATGAGTGGATGAGTCCAGATGAAAAAATGTGGGTTTAAATATTAGAGACAGGATAAAACAAGCCCATTTTTCTGTAAATTCATCTTCCTTATAGTCTCCCTACCTTTGCCTATAAATATCCTTCCCCAATCGTAAAAACAAAATAAAACCACTCTAGGTGTGTGACCTAGAAAAGTTGCTTCACCTTTCTTGCCTTGAGTTTCCCACGTCAAGTGATCTATAGTAAAAAATAATGAGACAATGCATGTAAAACTAAATAGCTAATGACTAGACATATAGGAAACACTAAAAAATCTTATTCATAATTCACTCTTTTTTTAGAAATTAGGAGGGGCAGAGGAGAGAGAAAAAGAAGAAAGGATACTATGGAAATCAAATTTAAGAATGTAAGTAATTCTCATAATCAAAACATAATCATTCAAATTACTTATTTGGGGATCCAAATACCCCAGTTCTTCAACCCATGAGTTGAAACAATTTATGTAACATTGTGATGGTCTCATATTTACTTTTGAATTCCAGCAAGGGCATATCTCTATGAATATATGCACACACTTTAAAACTTTCCATCTCCAAAATAGAAGAAATTCAACAGCCAACATAATGTTAAGTCTCTCCACTATCCAATGATTCTTTCTGCATCCAAGTTATTAAACTCTTTATGAAAGCCTTGAGCCCTCTGTCATACTATGAGTGAAGTTCAAATTTCTACTGTACAGTCTAGTTTTTCTACGCAGAGGTGGAAGTTGATTGAAGTCAATGGGAGTTGGGTGTGAATAACTGATGGCAGCTTTTCCTCTCAGATAAAGTAACTTCTATTTTCTTTCCACCTGAGGAGCTTCTTCTCCTCTTTCATCTTAAGACAGATGCACTGAATACTGATGAGGCATGTCTTCACCCAACCTCAGTGATAAATTTTTGGAAAATTCATTTGGATTTCAAACACACAGTCTTCATTTTCTGCCGGGTTAAGTAATCTGCCAGAAATAATAACAGATTCCTTTCCACCAAAGGAATGAGGCAATGCATTACATCAAATCTCCACCATCTGCCTATTGTGATGTAATTCATCTCTTTTTGCTACTTCGACTCCATTTTAAAATCTGCTTATTGAAGTCTTTACCAAATAGTAAAAGATTCAAGTCAAATACTATTGAAAGCAAAGAACAAAATGAAGCTATCACCAACTCCTGATACATGAATTCAGGCTTAGGTCTTTGTCTCATCTTTGTCATCATCTTTTAGAATATAGAGAAAAGCACATATACTCTTGCTTCCCAAGACTGTGTCAAGGACAAAAATCACTTGAGTGATTTTCTACTAATTTGAATAGAAATGTTCTATATTGCTACAGAACAAACACAATTAAACAAAAGTAAATTATTCAATTTAGCCAAAATACACATAAAAGATAAATTAATCTGCATTTGGTCCCATAGGTAAAAAGAGTAGACTTGTTTGTTTAAGAAGGGATGAAAGAGCAGAAAAAGAGGGCAGGCACAAACATTTAGCTGCATTTGACAGACCCATGGGCTTTTACAGACACATAAATTGTGATCAAAATACAAAATGTATCATTTGAATCAAAAGTGAATTCTGTGCATATTTTCTTTAATAATAAGCAGACCATTCTCATGTGTGTTTTTTATCCTAAAGGAAAAAGCATTAAGATGCTTTTCATGAACAGAATAACTGTGGCTTGATGTATCATTACATATATCCCAACCACAGAAAACATATCCTATTTGATTGATGAGAAGAATAATAGATACTCTCTTAGAGAAAACAAATGTCTAATGAAATTGGATAATGACCTATACTTCCATATCTCTGCAGAGAATCTTACTAAAGTAGTCATTTAAGTGATAACAACTTATAATCAAAATGTGTATTTAGTATAACAAAAATCATTAATAGAATCATTAATTCTATTTCTGTCATACTTCCTCCAAGGTTCTGTTTAAAGTTCACCTTCTCCATGAAGCATTCTGTGAATTTTTAAATATGAATGGGAATTTTTTGTTCATGTAAAGGCCACATCCATTGATTATATCTTTTTTATTGTTGTTTATTTATTCATCAGTTGATAGGCAGTTGGGTTGTGTCTACTTTTTGGCTATTATGAATAACTAGAGGCCCGGTGCACGAAATTCATGCATGGGGGGGGTTGTCCCTCAGCCCAGCCTGCACCTTCTCCAATCTGGGACCCCTTGAGGGATGTCCGACTGCCCGTTTAGGCCCGATCCCAGTAGGATCGGGCCTAAACGGGCAGTCGGACATCCCTCTCACAATCCAGGACTGCTGGCCCCCAACTGCTCGCCTGCCTGCTTCCCTGATTGCCCCTAACCGCTTCTGCCTGCCAGCCTGATCACCTGCTAACCACTCCCCTGACAGCCTGATTGATGCCTAACTGCTCCCCTGCCAGCCTGTTTGCACCTCACTGCCCTCCCCTGCAGGCCTGGTCACCCCTAACTGCCCCCCCTGCAGGACTAGTCACCCCTAACTTCCCTCCTCTGCTGGCCTGGTCACCCCTAACTGCCCTCCCCTGCAGGCTTGATCACCCCCAACTGCCCTCCCTTGCAGGCCTGGTCCCTCCCAACTGTCCTCCCCTGCTGGCCATCTTGTGTCCACATGGGGGCAGCCATCTTTAACCATATGGGGGCAGCCATCTTGTGTGTTGGAGTGGTGGTCAATTTGAATATTCCTCTTTTATTAGATAGGATAGGGTCCTGGTGCATGGGTGGGGACCAGCTGGTTTGCCTTGAAGGGTGTCCCGGATCAGGGTGAGGGTTCCCTTGGGGTATGGAGCGGCCTGGACGAGGGGCCTGTGGTGGTTTGCAGGCCGGCCACACCACCCGGCGACCCAAGTAGAGGCCCTGGTATCTGGGATTTATTTATCTTCTATAATTGAAACTTTGTAGCCTTGAGCAGAGCCAAGCCTCCTGCTTGCTCTGTGGCCACAGCCATTTTTGTTGGGATTTATTTATCTTCTATAATTGAAACTTTGTAGCGGAGGCCAGGGCTGCGGGATCTTGGCTTCCTCCATCACCGAGGGGCCACCCAAGCCTTCTGCTCTCTCCAGCTCTGTGGCTGCCACCATTTTTGTTGGGATTTATTTATCTTCTATAATTGAAACTTTATAGCCTTGAGTGGAGGCCTGGGCCCGCCAGGGTGCGTGGAAAGCTTGGCTTCTTCCATTGCCAGGGAAACCCAAGCCTCCTGCTCTCTCCGTGGCCGCAGCCATCTTGGTTTAGTTTATTTGCATACTCACTTCTGATTGGCTGGTGGGCATGTCTTGTGGGTGTAGTGGAGTGATGGTTAATTTGCATATTACTCTTTTATTAGTTAGGATGTTACTATGAACAAAACAATGTATATACATACCATGGAATATTCTTCAGCCTTTTAAAAAGCTGAATACATGCTATAGCAGTGATAAACCTTGAAAACATTATGCTAAGTCAAATAAGCCAGAAACAAAACAACGAAGATGTATGATTCCACATATAGGAAGTATCTAGAATAGGCGAATTTATAGTTACAGAGAGCAGGCTACACATTACAAAGGGCTGGGACAAGGTAGCAATGGGGCTATTGTCTAATAGATACAGAATTTCTGTTGGGATGATGAAAAACTTTTGGAGATAATGGTGATGGTTGCAAAACAATGTGAACTGTAATTGATACCACTTAACAGTACACTTAAAATGGTTAACATATCAAATTATATGTTATGTACAGCATACCACATTTTTTAAAGATTTTTTAAAGACAGTTTCTAAGTCTAGGAAATCCAATGTCTAGGCTTCCTCTAGGACAGTTTCCATTTATTTTGTTCCTGTGATTTTTTTAAAAAAATATTATAATGTGGTAACTCTGGAAAACATATTCTCCCTCTTATCCATGGTTTGCCATTTTGTTGATTGTTGAAGGTTATAGTAATCCATGGTTTAGTGACCTTTCCCAACTACTATTGCACAGACTTTATTCCTTGTTGTGTATGGTCACTGATGACTCTGTTCATTAGCTTGTGTTCAGCTAGTGAGCTCGTGTTTTGACAGTTTTCCTTGAATGCCAGAAGAAAAAGAAAAAGAAAAGAAGAGAGAGAAAATGAGAGACAGAAAGAAAAACTACTTCAAATCTTTGCAGATTGTCTCTGTGCTGGGGCCCTCCTCCAAGTTAAGCAGGCTTGCATTTTGCCCAGACATCAGCCTGTTTGGGGTCTGAAAGCTTACTTTTTCCCAGGTGTTTTCCGAGCATGCTTTTTTCCCCCTATGCATGTGTGCGACTTTCTAATTCATCTGTACACACTGGTGCTTTGAGATACTCTAATTGCCCTAAGAAACGCTCTCTCTCCCAAGCCTTTCTTCCCTGGCTTTATGGTGGTCTATTATATGTTTCAACTATCATCTTTTGTTCTAGGCAACTGCATGTTGCTCTTCTACTGGTACCTTCTGGTACTTTCCTACAACACCAGCAGCTTTTCCAGTCTGCATGAGTTCCTGGTAGGTGCAACAAAGACAAGTGTCTGGTGTCAGAAATCAGGTAGCCCCAAAAAGGTTAGAACAGACATACAAAATAATTTGCCAACAAGTTCTGTTCTATTCCTTCCAGAATCAGGGACCACAATCCCACACTGACTTTGTGAGCTACCACTTTCAATAATGAGGGGGCCAGGCATGAACAAGTAAAACACCATAAGACTTTCCTACCATGTTTAAGTTGCACTTTTTTTTTAATTCAGCATTAGCTTGATGCTGTAAACTTTGTTTTCCAGTGTTCTAAGTTGGTTCTGACAGTTTCTGCTTATTTTTCAATATTTTCATGTTGGTTTAAAGGAAATCGTAACAACCTACTCTATCCTTTATCTGATATTACTCTGATACATTTTTTTAATTTAGGCCCAAATCATTTCTTTTTATATGGTAAATTATCTGTAAAGTAGTCTATTTCCAAGGATAGTGAAAATGGAAGAACTTCACAATTTTTACTCCTGTTCGGGGCCATAAAAATAAAAGATAATATTTATTGAGCATGCTCAAGTAACCTAAGAATTTTACAATATTGGTATACTTTAAAAACAAAACAAAACTCTGTCTCTATTACCTTTTGTGTATTATGTTAGCCTACAAAGAGAATCATTTATCAAAAGTAGTATACTATAAAAATTGAGACACAAGTATAAAATATTGAAAGGTATGTGAAAGGGCAATATTTTCAAGTATGAACTGCTATGTGAACATATACTTTTTGTACATGAAACTCTCCCTAGATCCAAAAAGCAAAAACCCTCCACATATGCCCTCAGGAAAATATCTTTACTGCAAAAATAAACAGTAATATATGAGTCAATGCTCAGTACTGAATTTAAAGATAGAATTTTGATGTTCATGATCATATATTTGAGAACAAAAGGGCTTTTGAATTACAAATGTTTTCACATTATGATCCCACGATTCTGGTCTAATAACAGATATTGCAGAATAAGCAATTTTGTTCTTGTCATCCTCTCCCTTTCTGAGATTAAAGTGGAGGTCTTCAAGGAGAGAGAATAAAAAGGAGGGCTGGAGAGGGAGCAAGACATCAGACTGTGACAGACTCTTGAGCAGAGCTGCATCCTCCCGCCCCTCTAGCTACGTTCTAGGCAGGAGTGCAATACAACCTCAGATAGGTTTGAGGGCCTGAGAATGAGGCCTCCTTCGGGGAGATACGAAAATGAGGTCTATGTAACCCAGGCAACATACAAAGGATTTCCAATTGGCTTCGTGAGAGAGCTGCTTATATTTTTGATGCCTTCAAAAAAGTTGAGTTGTAGATGTTAGCTGAGAGACAGAAAGAGATGTAGATGTTATCAGAGAGAGAGAAAGTATCTTTGACTGTAACAAGAGGAGCTACAAGGATGGGGGCATGACCTGGATTATATAGAACTGAATTCAGATACCACAGAGGGCATCACTGTAGAAGTCTTCAATGTCCGTGAACCAGATGGGAGATTGTGTACACTTCAGCAGATGCCACAATAGGCAGACACAAACAGATGATCAGGTAACCACACCTGACACGATAGCCACCCAACCCATAATGAGTGAGATAGAAGGGGCAATTGATAACTAATTGGGTTTAAATGTCACTAGACAAAACCTAGCTACCATAAACCAAAATTAACATTGCCTGGTGTCAGGCAGAAGAGGCACTTTATATAATTTAAACTAATTCACAGGGGGAAAAATATTTTTTATTGCACATCTGGGTTCATGGCTCATAAAATTAAAACATTTTTGGAGTAGAAGGAACCTTAAAAGTTGTTTATTCCAGCCTTGCCGGTGTGACTCAGTGATTGAGCATTGACCTATGAACCAGGAGGTCACAGTTTGATTCCCTGTCAGAGTATATGCCCAGGTTGTGGCTCAATCCCCAGTGTGGAGCATGCAGGAGGCAGCTGATCAATGATTCTCTCAACACTGATGTTTCTCTCTATCCTCTCCCTTCTTCTCTGAAGTCAATAAAAATATTTTTTTTAAAGTTGTTTACTCCAACCTTGTTATTTAGGCAATAAAGAAACAACAGTCTGGTGAGGTTAAGAGACTTGCACAAATTTACCCACACAGTGTAACAGAGTAAGAACCAGAACCAGTATCCTGTTTTCTAGTGTAGACTCTTCACTAGAAACAGACTGCCTCACTAGCACTATAAAAGCCATATTATATCACTGCAATACAATTTATTATTTCAAAACTTGTGGTTTCATGTGAACTGTGAATATAATTATACAGACTTGACAGTAGGTAACTATGGTATGTCAGTGTGTTATTCTTCCTTTCAGTGAATGTTAAAAGTATACCATCTGGATGTTAGAAGTAATTTTTGCTTCTGGGTTTGCTGGAGGCAAGAAAAGGATATTTTGTTATTAACACACCTCAAAAGAAGTAGTTAAAAACACCTTTGAATATTTTATCACCAACTTGTCTAATACATGCTTAAAAATTAGGTGGAAAAATCAATCTAAGTAAATCTGACTTTCAACTGCATTTTGTTTGATATGACAAATGTACAGCAACTTATACCAAATATTTTTTCCAGGCACTCTTTTTAATCTTTGTTTTTTGATATAAATGCTTTGATGTATGCTATTTCAAAGCTTTACCATTAAGCTTATTGCTGCAGGCAAGAATAAATAAAAACCTTTTGTGTCCTTATTTTTTGTTACAATTGTGCTCCTATTGTTAGCAAAGAGGAAGTACAAGATGTGAAAAATATCTTACAAATTTGGTTGGGGTATTTTTTGTATTTTATGTCATGCTAACTTTGATAAATTTACTAATCTAATAACCTTCATTTCCTAACTTCAAATCTAATATTTTTTCTTCCTTTAAATTTCACATCTTTGCAAACACAGGGTGTGGCAAAAGTAGGTCTTACAGTTGTAAGTACACAAAACACAGATTTTATTCTTGTATTATTGTTAATTATTGTATTATTTTCCATATGAACAACTGTCAACCTTCTCTTTGTCCCATCCTATATAAAGCCTGTTATAAGCCATTCTTTCCTAGAAATGATAAATTGATATTTTTCTTATGTAATCATTTTCTCTTTTGAGATATTCCTAGTTGTCCCCTATTTATGATTAGGAGAATCATAAGAACCATAAATAACACTGACTGGAAAATATCATTTGCAAAGGATTTTTATGTTCATTAGTGGATGTGATGTTGAAAAAATCCAGTAAGATAAAAATCATTTAAAAATAAGGATAATATAATGTATTGTAGAATTATACACCTGAAACCTATATAATTTTATTAATTAATGTCACCCCAATAAATTCAACAAAAAATAAGTAAATAAATAAAAACTCATTATGCCAACACAAAAAAAATTTTTTATAATAATAATGGTAGTAATAATAGAGTGATATTGATAGGTAAGTTTATCATTCTCAATTAAAGATGAATTTTTTTTCAAAAGCTCGGGGAGTTTAAATTCTTCAAGGTCAAATAGCTTATATTCCATATATATCCCAACTTAAATATTAACAGAGGAAATTACTTTAGAATAAAACCATCTTCAGTATAAACTTTAAAAATACTTTACACAAGTAGAGAGAGAAAGAAGGAAAAAAAAAAAAAAGACATACCCAAAAGGTCAGACAGGAACAACTACAAACACTTAATGTAGATTGGAGCTGGAGAATCATGATAAAATAAAATTTATTATATTTCCCACTTGAAAAGGAGGTAGCAATTTTCCTCATGAAGATGATCTCTATAAGAATTCTTCATTTTAAATGTGCCACCTCTTTCTGAGGAATGGCAGTTTATAAACAAAATACGATGAACTGTTTGTGTGGGGAAAAAATGCAAGGAACGGGGGTCATCCCAATACACAGAAGTATACTTACAGCGCATTTAGCAAGAGAAAATAGGAAAGAAAGAATATAAGATTTAAATTACATCCATTTAAAAGACATTTCTTAATATAAAATACCTCAGCTTTTCATGATTGCAATCTCTTTGTTGAATGAGATCTTGAGAGGTCACAGGGGCCTTATGCCCAAATCACCCAGAGCAGTGGGAAAGCCATACAGGTTTTAAAATAAACATTGAAGTGAGCACGATTTGTAAAAATGCACCAATCAACAAGTCTTTATTTTACCTTATAGTATGTCTGGGCGTGTATGAGGACTGTTGTAAAGATACACAAATAAAGACAGTGTCCCTGGCATTCTCTCTGAGCTTGCAGGGGGTTTTTTTCCTTTATTTTTAAGAATCAAAACACAATGCTAGATTGTCATTATCTGAAGGCTTAGAGGCATAAGGCACATTCTTCTGGTAATCAGAATCACAACAGGAAAAGCATCAATGTGGGCTAGTAAAGAGATGTGGGACTAAATCAGAACCTTCAGTGATTTCAGGGGTATAAGATATGGGGAAACTATGGGTAATGAAATTTCCTAAGGAAGAAAAAAGCATGTACAAATACACCACAGTGCGACCCAGTATGACAGTACAATAGCCGAGGCTCAAAGCAGCCCACGACTTTGGTTTCAGGTATGGCCAGAGTGGGAAAGAAATTACTAGAGATTCTCTATAAATTACTAGTGATTAAGCACTAACATGCTCAACATTCTTGCCAGGGAGTGTAACAATGCTTTACACATGCCTAAGTTGTAAGCAGCTTCTAACTGAACAACCAGATTGTATATTCTACTTGCCAACATAGCCTTCTTCTGACCATACTGACTTGGGGATAATCAATGGAGAAAAATGCAGGACAGCTCTGAGTCATTATTCAAACAGCATAATCCCTATGTAAATCAGATCACATTTACAAATACCAATGTTTGTGAGTGTATCCCCCTTTATTACTCCTCGCCACCTCTCTTTGCTTATAAAACCCAGGTTGAAAGCATGTGATAGGAAGGAGGTAATGCAGTGTAGTCATGAAGAAATTTAACCATTGTGAGTCCCAGAACAACACTTACTGAATTAGTAATCCTAGGCAAATGACCTAATTTCTCCAAGCCAATTTTTATATTTTATATTATAAATATAGCATATTTTATATGACAATTATAGATAAAGCCAATAAAACACTCAGGACGAAGGATGGCATAAAGCTTGAGTTCAATGTGTCAGCTATTAGTAGTATCACTACTCATTGGCTCTCGCTGTCCAGTGTTCTTCAATAAAATAATTTTTAATAATTTCTATTTTTAAAATTTACTAGCAACAATAAAGTATTACTAATATAATTTTCATCGTTTTAATAATTAATATAGTCACATAATTTTCTAACTCATAACAGAACTTCTTTTTAAGTGACACACTTGTTATTCTATTCTGCTGGGCAAAGATGAATCCAAACCTGAGGCTCCTTGTCTTAGAGCTCGCTGCGTGAGGTTGCCTATGTGCAAAGCAGCTTGTTCCCAAGTCAGCCTCTGCAGACCAGCACATCTACTGATCTGACTTATCAATGCCAACGACAGACTGGAAATTGTGGTTATTTGAGAATAAATGGGCAGCTTGAAGAAATCAGAGGTAGTGGAGGTTGCTATAAAGATTCATTTCCTCATAGTGCATGCACCCTGTTGAAATTTCCTAAATGTCAGATCTGGATGTTTCTCTGTTAATAAACATTTCCATTTCGATAAGGGATCTGGAAATTGGCTCCAATTTGATGTTACTGGTCAGAATGCATACAGCTTTCAGGACTTGACAATAATGGCAGATTTCTTAGAACCCTCATTGTGACACCATATGTGGGACATGTCTCACACAACAAGAAGGAAAAATATCTTTTGGATAGAGAACAGTTTTAGCTGCCAGGAACAAAGTGTGCCTTGTCCTTCCAGCAGCCCTGCTTTCCTCCATTGCCCGAAGGTCCTCTGAAGTGCACATAGTGTCACATATCCCGTATTTTGTCAGAAAATCCCAATCACACACACCAAATGTTCTGACCATAAATCCATCCGTTTTCATGGGCTGCAGTGCTAAATATAAAGAAATTAAATTTTAATCATATAGATAGTGAAGATCACGTTATTTTTCTATACAATCATATTAAGACCTGACTCAAAAAGTATGCAAGAAAAAAAAGTATACAAGAATTTCTTCTCACATTTGAAAAGAGAAGCAATTACCCTCTATTGTCATTTACTATTTAAACCATTGCAGGACTCCCTCTTAGTTAACCTTGACTCCATCAGTGTTGTCTGTAGAAAAATATATTTAATTATGGGCATTAATCTATTTTCTACCAGTATTGGATGTATACTACGGATTCTTTTCTAAAAAAGGCTCTGAGGCAGCTAGGCTTTCAGAAATTCCTTTCAATTTATAGAGCAGCACATCTTGTGTTGTTGCTGTTGTTTAACGTTTTTATTTATTTGAAAGAGAGAGAAAGGGGGAGGGGAAAAAGAGAGAGAAACATCAATGTAGTTGTGTCCTGCATGTCCCCTACTGGTGATCGAGTCTGCAACCCAGGGAATGTGCCCTGACCAGGAATTGAACCAGCAACCTTTTGATGCATGGGACGACACTCAACCAACTGAGCCAAACAAGCCAGAGCCGATTTTTTTTTTTATTAAGACCCTCAAAACAGCCCTATCAATGTATTTATTATTATGATAAATCTGTGATTGAGAACATTATCTTGGAGTGATTAGGTGATTGGTCAAAGACCATAAGGCCTCCAAATTCCACAGTCAAAAATCCAACTGAGATTAGTATAATCCAGATGCTGTATTCTTTCCACTTCACCACCATGCCTCCTGCAAGCAGGTGATGATGGAGAAGCTCTGTAAAGATATAAAACAGCTTTTTCCTATGTAAACTTGAGTCCATCAGCAGGCACTCAGAATTACCAAGAATTGAAGAGCATGCTAAAGTTTTATGCATCCTCTCTCACAAGCCATAGACCTGACCTTGTTCCAGGTTGCAAGGTCATCACAGGGCAGGTGGCACCAAACTCTTCTAACAGAGCAGCAAAGCCTGCTCTTGACCCATTCAGAAGCTCTTATGATGATCCTGGCATGGACCAAGGGGATCAATATATCCAAGCAGAACCAACAGAGTTCTGTAATCTCAGCTGGTACATTTGGATGGGAATCTGATTACTTCCATCTTTGTCTGGAAATAATTAACTAACTGCATAAGAAAGAGTTGGTGATTTTCAATATTGTTGTATTTCCCATGCCTAGCACATGGTAAAGGCTCAGCAAATAGCAATTTTAACATTCTACCAAGTCACAAGAAAAAGCATCATTACTTTAAGCTAAAGCTCACTGTCAAAGTTATAGAGTAGACATAAGACTTATTCTTTAAAATAAGGGAAAAAATTGAAAGTGGAATTTAGGCTATAATTTCAAGTATGAAAATGTTACATCACTGTGATGACTTGATGTATAGTATCCTCAGACCAATCTATATATATAAAAGTCTGATATATGCAGTGTTCCCTCAGTTCGATCACTTGCTACGACTTGTGCTGACCACCAGGGGGAGGCATGGAATGAAGGAAGGCCCCGGCCAGCAGCTGGCAGCCACTAGGGACCC
Source organism: Cnephaeus nilssonii (assembly GCF_951640355.1). NCBI lineage: Eukaryota > Metazoa > Chordata > Mammalia > Chiroptera > Vespertilionidae > Cnephaeus > Cnephaeus nilssonii. Next base: position 30,146,975 of record NC_137087.1, on the reverse strand, counting down.
TACCCATGCACAAATTTTGTGCACTGGGCCTCTAGTATAATTATGATCTGCATTCCAATTCTTTTTCTAAATCTGTAAAATAAGAGTTTGTACAATTTGTACACAGTTCACTAATCCACTTAAAAGTTGACCAGCTCCAAGAAAATGTGATGCTTGTGGATAAGGTTTTTGGGGACCCGCTTTTTCTCTTCAAAGGGTATTGCAACCTATGGGTTATAATCCCCCAAAGCCTCTTGGCTTGAGTGACATTCTAGAACTGGGAAAGCCAGAAAGGATGGGGTAGTGCAGGTGTGTCACCACTGCTGGGGCTGGATGAAAACAACATCTTCACATATGATGAACAGTACATTTATAGACAGACAGTTAAAACATAAGTGCCCTCCAGATTGCACACATTTCACAATAATCTTTTAAAATAATTGCTGCCACTTGAGGAGTAAGTACTCTCAGAAAATTACAAGGCTGTCAATTTATTCTCTTGCTTTTAAAATTCCATCACCCATTTCCCTAAGGTAACAGACTATAATGTCTTAAATCTCCAAAGACAGGAAGTCACATTTGCATTATAAATTACATATTTTCCTCACTTCCTTAGTTACCTTACAAAGTAAGTATAGACTTTTAGTTCATATTAATCTAGTCTGTGATTAATTATGCTCTAGCTCATTAGGATTTTTTTATTGGCAAAATGAATGTCAATGTTGAAAGAGATCCAGTAGGGTAGAGCACTTCATATTCATTTGCCACAAATGGTCTTACTTATTACTTACTAGTGGCCTGGTGCACGAAATTTGTGCACGGGGGTGGGGGGTGGGAAAGGTCCCCTCAGCCCAGCCTGCACCCTCTCCAATCGGGGACCCCTTGGGGGATGTCTGACCACTGGTTTAGGCCCAATCTCACTGGGGATCTTGCCCCTAACTGTCCTCCCCTGCCAGCCTAATCGCCCCTAACTGCCCTCCCCTGCTGGCCTGGTCACCCCAACTCCCCTCCCCTGCCAGCCTGATCTCGCCCCCAACTGCCCTCCCCTGCCAGCCTGATCTCACCCCCAACAGCCCTCCCCTGCTGGCCTGGTCACCCCAACTAACCTCCCCTGCCAGCCTGATCACCCCTAACTGCCTCTTCCTGCCTGATTGCCCCCAATGGCCCTCCCCTGCTGGCCTGATCTCGCCTCCAACTGCCCTCCCCTGACGGCCTGATCTCACCCCTAACTGCCCTCCCCTGACAGCCTGATCTCACCCCCAATGGCCCTCCCCTGCTGGCCTGATCTCACCCCCAACTGCCCTCCCCTTCCAGCCTGATCTCACCCCCAACTGCCCTCACCTGCTGGCCAGGTCACCCCAACTCCCCTCCCTGCCAGCCTGATCTCGACCCCAACTGCCTGCCCCTGCCAGCCTGATTGCCCCTAACGGCCTCTGCCTTGGCCCCCACCACCATGGCTCTGTCCGGAAGGAAGTCGGACGTCCAGAAGATGGCCGGTTGACCTGGTCTAATTAGTATATTACCCTTTTATTAGTATAGATAGATTATATAGGATAGGATTGCTTAAATAGGGAGTGGGGAGCCTTTTTCATCAGGGGGAGATGCTCTTAGCAGACAAAAATACATAATCCCTATATCTGGACTGATAGACAGCCATATGCACTATACTGCCAAACCAGTGATTAAAAAATTGCACCACTTTCTTACACCTTACACCAAACAGTTGTTGACCTTAAAACCCCTCCTCAGCCCCCACCTCAGGTTCTGCCTTCGCAGTTCACATATGAACTGGGCCTATCAACGGGGCTGATCAGCAACCCCAGCAGAGGCAAGAGAGAAAGAGAGGCATGGCTGCTGGCCAGGCCCCAAGAGAAAGAGAGAGTCAAGGGCTGATCAACAGCTGCCACGGAGGCTACGGATCAGACCCTGCTTCTATCTCCAGGACTCTCTTTGGGCCTGATCTGCAGTCCCCTCGGCAGTCAGTGCTGGGTTGACTTCCGGTCGGTCAAGCCTTTGGTCGTTTTGGATGTTTTGGACCCTGGGTTTTTATATATTAGGATTATAAAGAGAGAAGTACTGTTTCCCTAAAATTTTGAGGTTGCATGTTAGTTGCATGTTTCTTTTTCAAAACCAAATTTTATTTTAGTATACACATTATAAGTTTATCACTTAAGCACTTGCTACAGGTTTTTTAACCTTTTGCACTCGGATGTCGAGTGTGACTCGACACAGTTAGCATTAGAATAAAGGAATCGAGAAAAAAGCAAGCGAGTGCAAAGGGTTAATAGTATGAGTGGAATGGCTATTTACTGCTTGTTTTATAGAACTGTCTTATACTGTGATTATATAACATTCAACAAAATTGTTTAAGCAAGACCTGTCCAAGAAATCATATTTGGCAAATAAGAAAAAATCAAAGGCAAGGAATAGGAATATGATAATAATACCAAAGTTTTATACACATTTCCTCATATGTACCTCCCAACTTAATTACACTGAAAATCAAAGTTTTTTTCAGGTCCTAATGTAGACGAGTGAGCTTGAATGACTTGAGGTGCTGCCATAACCGAAAATATATAGATAATTCTTAAATGTCCCCCCACCTGTGCTCTCTGCATCTGGTCCTCCCAACTACTGGGAACACTTGCACAATCAAAAATCATTTCAAAAAAGACTGATTCATTTTAGCCCTAGCCTCATTATGGCAATAACATAGTTACCAGCCCTCCTGAATAATATTTCACCCCATCTAAGGTGGATACAGCTGATATTCTGCTGATGAAACTAATCAATAAATCTGTATTTCACTAACAATCTTTTACCATATCCTTCCTCACCCTGCCCCTAAACCAATGCCCACATTTGTAGTTCACACACAGCAAAAGCACAACAGAATAACTATCCTGTCACTTAGGAAGCAAATACAAATTTGTTTGTGATGGGATCTTGGTCTCTAGGTGAAATGTAGGCAGTTTTAAAAGAAAGACCTATTAATTAATATAAATAAATGACAAAAAGAGAAATATGCACAGTCACTAAAATGAAGACCAATCACAAATTCAGGTAAAAGGCAAGCTGCAAATAATTAAATGGCAGAGGAAATATAAGCTCACTTTTATTCATCTTACCTTCTCCTAGTATTTTTATTAAGCTGCCAACAAGAAGTCAATTTACTGTTCAACATTAACCATGTGTAATTTTACCAGGAAAGAGAGAACACACACACACACACACACACACACACACACACACACACACACAAGACTGTAAATTACCAGAGAAATAGCCAAAGGAAGGTAGCCAAAGGGAAAAACTGAAGATTTTGGGAGCCTGGATAATGATGTTTGATTGAATAGATGATATCAGGAAAGTATAAATGCCAAAACAGATTTAAAATCATAAGTGAATAAGGTTGATTATATAAAATTAAGAACTACATATACTTAAGATCATGATTTTATTGACCTCAAAGACTATAAATGTAAAGGGCAGATTCTTAAAGAAAGTGACTGAAAGGTATTGGATGAAAATCTACTTATAAGAGTTTTTTTTTAAACCACATCAGGTCAAATAAAAGTGAGTGCATGATAGCAAATAATCTTAACACTGACTGACAAGGAGGGGGCTAATTGCCGTCTTAGCTTTTCCTGGATACCAGACCAGTTCTACATTTCTTTTTGGCCAATTTTCAGCTCATGCAGTCAATTTAACAATGAGAAATTATTTAGCAAGGTATATGCTTGAGATATTAAAATTCACTTCTCCTTTGACTGAACTAAGCTATATTCATAAATCATGGATCCCTTGCCACTTCACTTTTACATTTCAGCTCCAGTAAATAGTCTTTGGGTGTTCTCACTAATGTCCTAGTCAATTTTCAATTCTGTACAAATGCAGAAGGAAAGTTATTTATCTCAACTAAATGTCAAGATTACATTTTGAATTAGCATGCCTTGCATTCCTGACCTCTATTTTTCACCTCTACTTTGTTTCATTTTTAAATGGTATATTTGTGCTTCAGGTGCAGTGTTAGCAGAAAATCAAGTCTCTGAATAAAAGAGTTTCTTTGTATTTTTATGCATTTATAATTCTAAAAATGTTTACAAATTGATATGTGTCAATGTCTTTAAAAAGCAAAGGCTTACTTCAGACTTTTAAGTGTAATTATTTTTTCCACCCCAAATGGATCTTTTTAAAAATAAAAAAGCAGTATTACTAAGTTAGGTAATTAACATACAACTAACTGTATTTTTAGTGTGTACAACGTGATAAGTTTTAACATATGTAAAGCATGAGACCATGCTCACAATCAACATAATGAGCATATATCTATTACCATACAAAATTTCCTTTTACTCTTTAGTAATCCATCCATTTCACCCCTTGGCCCTACTATCCCCAAGCAACCACTGAACTGCTGCTCTCAGTTCCTAAATACTGTATTAGTTTGCATGCCCTAAAATTTTTAAAAAATGCAATCATAAATTATGTGCTTTTTTTAAATATCACCTTCTTTCACTCATCGTAAGTATTTTGAGATCCATGTTGTAGCATGTATCAAGAGCTCACTCGCTGAGTACTATTCAACTATGTGTTATATCACAGTTGGTTACCATTCACTTATTTTTTAAAATATATTTTATTTTTTACAGAGAGGAAGGGAGAGGGATAGAGAGTTAGAAACATCGATGAGAGAGAAACATTGTTCAGCTGCCTCCTGCATACCTCCTACTGGGGATGTGCCTGCAACCAAGGTACATGCCCTTGACCAGAATCGAACCTGGGACCTTTCAGTCTGCAGGCCAACGCTCTATCCACTGAGCCAAACCGGTTAGGGCTATCCATTCACTTCTTTATGTACATTTGGGATGTCTCCAGTTTTTTACTGTTAAAAACAAAGCAGTTATAGCATTAAGTATAAGTTTTTGTATAAACATGCTTTTAGCAGTGAAACAACTGGATCGTGTACATTTAATTTTTTAAGAAACTGACAGTTTCCAAAGTGACTACACTGTTTGACTGAGCACAAAGTGTAAAAGAGCTCCAGTTGCTTCACTCCTGGACATTTCGTATTGTCAATCTTTTTAATTTTAGACTAATAGGTGTGTAATGATAACACTTGTTATTTTAATTGCATTTTGTAATATTTAATGATGTGTTTTTGATTGAAATAGTTTTAAATCTGTAGATCCATTTGAGGAGATTTGTATCTACACTAATAAAAGAGAAACATGCAAATTGACTGTACCTCTGCTATGCCCACCAGCCACGCCCACCAGCCAATCAGGAGTGAGTATGCAAATTAGCCCAACCAAGATGGTGGTGGCCACAGAGCTGGAGCGAGCAGGAGGCTTGGGTTGCCCTGGCGATGGAGGAAGCCAAGCTTCCCGCCTGCCCTGGCTGGCCCTGGCCTCCGCTCAAGGCTACAAAGTTTCAATTATAGAAGATAAATAAATCCCAAATACCTGTTTCCAGCTGGCCTTGGCCTCCACTCAAGGAGGTGCTGAAAAAATAAAAAAATAAAAAGGAGGGGCTGGGAGCTTGGGTTGCTGGGGGGTGATCAGGCCAGGATGGGACAGCAGTTGTGGGTGATCAGGCTGGTTGGGGGGCTGGGCTGTTGGGGGTAAGCAGAGCAGCAGGGGGGCTAGTTGGGGGTGAGCAGACCATCAGTGGGGGTCAGTTGGAAGTGATCAGGACAGCACGGGGGGGGGGCAGTTTGGAGTGAACAGGCAGCAGGGGGGCAGTTGGGGGCGAGCAGGCCAGTGGGGAGGGAAGGTGGGGGGAGCAGGGCAGCAGGGGGGGCAGTTGGGGGTGAGCAGGCTGGCACGTGGGACAGTTGGGGGTGATCAGGCTGGCGGGGGGGGGGCATTTGGGAGAGAGCAGGCCGACAGCAGGGGGCAGTTGGGGGCGAGCAGGCCAGCATGCAGAGTGGTTAGGGACAATCAGGCAGGCAGGCAGGCAGGCAGGCAGGCAGGTGAGCGGCTGGAGCCAGCAGTCCCGGATTGTGAGAGGGATGTCCGACTGTCGGTTTAGGCCTGATCCCTGTAAACAGGCAGTAGGACATCCTTCAAGTGGTCCCAGATTGGAGAGGGTGCAGGCCAGGCTGAGGAACACCCGCCCCTGTGCACAAATTTCATGCCCCGGCCCACTAGTTTGTAATAATACATTTTCTGAATCCTGAACCCAGTATCTCTTTAAATTCTTCAGAAACTTTTGTAACTTTTATTATACAAGATTTTTGCTCTTTCTTCAAATTCATCTCTAAGTATTTCATACTCAGTTTTACACTTATCTTTTATCTTGCCACTTTGGTAAACTCACCCATTGGCTCTAGAAGCTTTTTAACCCTTTGCACTCGCTTGCTTTTTTCTCGATTCCTTTATTCTAATGCTAACCGTGTCGAGTCACACTCGACATCCGAGTGCAAAAGGTTAAAAAATATTTCCTCAGATTTGCGACATAGATAATCATGTCATCTCTAAATAAAGACAATTTTACCTATCACTCTCGCATTTAAATGTGTTTTTCTTTTTCTGCCTTTATTGCCACCTAGAACTTCTAGTAAAATACTGAATGAGTGGTTAGAGGGGGCATCCCTGTCTTGTACTTAATCTTAGGGATAAATCATCTATGCTTTCACCTTGTACTATCATGTTATTTATAGATGTTCAAAATATGCTCTCTATCAGTTTAAGTAAGTTCTCTTATACTCCAATTTTATGAGATTTTTTTAAAGAATGAATAATAGATTTTTAATGCTTTTTCTATTAAGATTTTCACATAGTTTTTCATTTTTAGTTTGTTATTATAATAAATTAACTTGATTAATTTTCAAATGTTAAAGAAATCTTTTATCCCTTGTATAAATCCTAGGATTCACAGTGATGTATTCTTTAATATATTGATATACTTAATTTGCAAAAGCATTCTTTAGAAATTCATATTCTCATTAATGAGAAATACTGGTTTGAGTTTTCTTATATATATCTTTCTGTTAATTATTTACTATTTAATTTTACTTGTGTGAAGCTGATTTTTTACTTCTGACCTCCATAACTGCAAGAAAATACACTTTTCATTGTTTTTAAGCCATCAAGGTATGGTAACTTATTAAAGTAGCCATAGGAAATTAATGCCTTCCCTGCTCTCTCTGTGTTTCATTTGGGATAATTTAACCTTTAAGTTCACTAATCATTTATTCTGTAATATCTAATCTGTTACCAATCCCATCCAGTGGATTTTACATCTCAGACATTGTAGTGACATCCTTAGAAGTACAACTTGGATATTTTTCATATATTCCATATCTCTACTTAAATTTTGGAAATATGGGTTATGTTTATAATTTTTAATGTCATAGTCTGCTAATTCTAAAATCTGTGTCACTCTGGTCTAGGTTTGATTTATCAATGTACCTCTGCAATATGGAGAGTATTTTCTGCTTCTTTGCATGCATGGTTATTTTTAATTAAAGGCCTGCTGCACGAAAATTCATGCAAGGGGCTCGGCCCTCACAGCCGCGGTGGCTGCCTTGACCCTCTCAGCCACAGCGCCCCGCTTCATCCGGAAGGTCGTCCGGAAGGTCATTTGGATGGTCATTCTGCTGTTCATCTATCTGGTCTAATTAGCATATTATGCTTTTACTAGGGGCTCGGTGCACAAAATTTGTGCACTGGGGGTCGTGGGTCCCTCAGCCCAGCCTGCCCCCTCTCAAATACTGGGAGCCCTCAGGGGATGTCCTACTGATGGCTTAGGCCCGCTCCCCGTTGGGAACGGGCCTAAGCTGCAGTCTGGCCTCCCTTTGCGGGAGATGACTGGGCTGATCAGGGGAAGGCGCCAGCCCCATCACCCCATTGCTGCAGCCACTGCCAGCCACCGCAGTTGCCAAGGTATTTTCATCAGCAAGGACTCCAGCCCCTCCACCATGAAAAAATGACAACTTTCTTTAGGCATTTTCAAGATGTGACTTTCATAGGATATGACATTTCTTTTTTTATTATTATTTTTATCCTCACCTGAGCATATGTTTCCATTGATTTTTTTCCCCTTCCCTCCGATCCCAGGCTCAGCCCCTCCCCAAGACTAAAGCCTCTGACTGAGACTTTAGGCTTGGGCAGGCCCCACCCCCACCCCCAAACCCTGGCCCCTCTGATCGCCAGCTCGGGCCACCCAGGCTTGGGCAGGGGGCCCTGCCCCTCGCATTGCCAGCTTGGCCCCTTCCCAAGCCTAAAGCCTCTGCCCGAGGCTTTAGGCTTGAGCAGGCCACCCCCCACCACTCTGATCGCGGGCTTGGGCTGCCCAGGCTTTAGGCTTAGGAGGGGGGCCCCCCCGCCCCTCCAATGGTCGGCTGGGAGTGACCTGGGTGCCGAGGAGGTTCCTGGGACCCAGGTATGTATGCAAATTAACCTCCATCTTTGTTGGGTCAATTTGCATACTCACTCTGATTGGCTGTGGGCGTAGCAGAGTTATGGTCAATTTACATGTTTCTCTATTATTAGGTAAGATTATTATAGATTAGATGCCAGACATTCTGAATTTTACCTTGTTTGGCACTGGATATTTTTACATTTCTATAAATAATCTTGAGTTTGTTCTATGAACAGTTAAGTTTACTTGGAACTAGTTCCATCCTTTTGGAACTTGCTTTTACAGTAAGATTTGTTCATTGGAACCAGAGAAGTGATTAGTCCATAGCTAATTATTCCCCTCTACTGAGGCAGGTCCCTTCTGTGTACTCATGTCAATGTCCCATGAACTTGAGTGTTTCTAGTCTGTATTATGGGAACAGGCACTATTCCTAGTCCTGTGTAAGTGCCAAGCCCTGTTACCTTTAATCCTTTTGCTACAAATCCTCTTATTTATAAACTCTACTTTCTATCATACAGAATAATCCATTATTTCCTGAATACCTTCTGATTTTTCTTTCCATGTCCCTACCAGGAATTTCCTTCTTTCTTCTCTGCCTGGTAAACTGCTATCTACACTTTAAGATTCTGCTAAAAGAGTACTTTCTCTGTGAAGACCTCCTGGATTGCCCTAAACTCAACAAATGAGCTCTCTTCTAACATTACTTGGAATTGTGCTCACATTGCACTTTTCACATTTTGTGTGTAGATATTTTTTTAAAGAGCATCTGACTATCCAATGGATAAACTTCTTAAGATCAAGGATCACATATTACTCATCTTTAAGCATGTAATCCCTAGAACTTACCATATATTATTGTTCATTAACTGTTTTTATAACCACTCTATCATTAGTCTCCCCCCCTCAGATTTCATATATAAGAATGTACTAGGAAAAGCAATCAATTGTAGACTTACCACACCAAATGCTCCAACCAGAGCTCTCATTAGGGATTCCCCTTGAGCTTATTCTATTTGTTCCACTACATATTGTCCTCCCCACCTTCTCTCATCCAGTAAGATTTATATTACCAATTCTCTTAGAGTTAGCTTCTTTATTTCTTCCAAGATGAAATAAACATGATGCATAAAAAGTGTTCATTTTCTAATAGGAAATACCTTCATCAAAGTCAAGGCCATTCTTCCACATGAAATGCATATGCATTTTTAAAGTGGCAAGACACCATTATTTGTATTGACAAACCCATAGAAAATATTCAAATGGTCAGAAGTTTAATATGGACAGGGAAGCACATGTTCGCTTTGAAGACTTGTGGGTAAGATATTACGGAAGAACAAAGCCATGTGCACCCTTCACATAGCATTAGCTAGAAGCTGCCTACTCTGTCCATACTTAAGAGATGTGAATGATAAAATTATGTCGGTCAGTTATAAAATTAATCATATAACTCAGAGTATAGAATACAAAGAATTATACTGGTTGAGAAAAAACAAGTGGCAGAAAATGTGGAATTATCTTCTGTTACTTTTAACTACAGTCCTCATGTCTTTTGACGAGGTACACATGAAAAACAAATGAAATATCATATCCTCAAATACATGTTTCTTTCTCTAAAATTTACCTCAACCTCAAAATTGAAATTTCAAGAAAGGGTTTTTATTTGTATGTATGTATGTATGTATTTATTTATTTATTTATTGTGTGTGTATGTGTGCCTTAAATTGCAGTTCAATTTTTTTTATTTTTTTTTATTTTTATTGTTGAAAGTATTACATATGTCCCCCTTTCTCCCCCATTGACCACTTCTAGCCCGCCCCAGGCCTTCACCACACTATTGTCTATGTCCACGGGTTATGCATATATGCATACAAGTCCTTTGGTTGATCTCTTCCCACCCACCTACCTACCTTCACCTTCCCTCTGAGATTCCACAGTCTGTTTCATGCTTCTAATTTCTCTGGGTCTATTTTGTTTAATAGTTTAATTAGTTTATTAGAGTTCACATATGAGTGAGATCATGTGATATGTGTCTTTCTCTGACACATTTCGCTTAGCACAGTGGTCGGCAAACTCATTAGTCAACAGAGCCAAATATCAACAGTACAACAATTGAAATTTCTTTTGAGAGCCAAATTTTTTAAACTTAAACTTCTTCTAACGCCACTTCTTCAAAATAGACTCGCCCAAGCAGTGCTATTTTGTGGAAGAGCCACACTCAAGGGGCCAAAGAGCCATATGTGGCTCGCAAACCGCAGTTTGCCGACCACAGGCTTAGCATATCGCTCTCCAGGTCCCTCCATGCTGTTTCAAAGAGTAAGATATCCTTCTTTTTTATTGCTTCAAGCCAAGAGTTTTTAAAAATTCATTACTATTTCAAACATTGGACATCAGCTATTTTACTGATCTAGGTGGAGAACTATGATTTACATTTTTAAACTTTAATATCAAATTGACTTCAATTGACTCTCTTCAGTCTTCTTACATTAGCAATAGTCTTGAAAACATTGGTGGGTGGGCTTTTCAAGAACATAACAGTCCTGCCTTTCCACATAGCTTTTCTTTCTCAATGGCATTTTTTAAAGACAATCCACTTGCTGTTTTAGTTCTAAAGCAAACAGAAATTAAAGATCCTCTTTGAACTCCAAAAAAGGTAGTTGCTAGGAATCAGTTGATTAATATTACTCTCCCTAGCATTAAACTAGCCAGAGAATATGGGTATGACAAAGTCTAAGGAAAAGAAGCAAAGTCAAGCCTTCACAAGGATCGAAGTTTGTCTGCTTTTAGGTAGGGGTAGTACTTGGCTAGGCCCTTCCTCCCCTCTCGGCCCCACTGCTTCCCCTTTCCACCTACGATAAACTTGTTTCCCATGCCTCCTCCTCTTGGATAATTCTATGCTGTGCCCATGTAAAGGCTTCTCCCTTCATATGTTGCTATTTCAGAGATGGCTCTAACAAAGGTCATACTAAAACTAAATTAAATCTTAAATCAAGCTATTTATTTAAACTACTCTCTAACATTTTCAGAAATAATAAAGGCCACTATTCCTATACAAACAGAGGCTTTAATTTCATTTTAATTACCTTCTGAGCCTTTCATTCAAGGCAAATTTCACTCACTTAAATTTCAAGGCATAATTCATTCTCTTGCTGTTTTAATTAATATCCTAAGTATTTATTTTGTCCAGTGGCCTGTTAACATTCAAACCTATTTTTATTCTCTGCTATTCTGGATTCACTTGAAATATCCTCAGAGATTGAGAAAACCATTTCTATTGTATAATGTGCATATTCAATCATTTCTTCTAAAGTCAGCTCTCATCTCCTTCAATCCTTTGTTCTTTCTCCTTTTCTCCACTCTGTTCCACATACTTCTTAAATTTGTGATAACAATTTGTATCCAATTCTTTTTATGAAAGTAGAGAAAATGTTCGCATATCAGAGTGTGAGCCTAAAAATAACCTTCTGGGAAGTCTACCTTTTAGGTAGATGACAACTGTGAAGAGTGAAAATAAAAACTAAAATAGAAGCAAATAACTTGATGCCCAATGGGTAAATCTTATGTCAAAATCTATAGAAAAATAAAACTTCATTGATATCTACAAGTTATGAAAATACATACAATTTTGTTCTCTATTAGAGGCCTTGAACTTACTTTCAAATTGTTCTCTTCCTATGAAATATTTATAATCTTTTTTAAATGACTATTTTAAAAATGTTATTAATACGTTTTTTTCTTTTTCCTTTGTGTCTTTAAATAAAAACAGTGTGTGTGTGTGTGTGTGTGTGTGTGCTCATGTGTGCGTGTGAAATAAAATAGGGTTTAAATTTGCTTGTGAACCTCATCAACTTCCTCTCCCACAACAGTGGTGTAATTAATGTTTACTCTTATTACCTCCTCACTCTGTTCTTTGGTTTCCCAGTGATCTCGCAGTATGAGGATTAGGGTGCCAACCTAATCCTCAACACCTCTCATAACAGTAATAATAAGTGCTTTCATAGAACATACTAGAGGACCGATGCACAAAATTTGTGCAAGGGGCTCGGCCCTCGCAGTCCTGGCTTCATCTGGAAGGTCATCCGGAACGGAAGGTCGTTCAGCTATCCGGTCTAATTAGCATATTACACTTTTATTATTATAGATTTTGTGTCAAGCACTCTCTTATGTAACACATACATTTCATTTAATCCTCACACCATAATATGAAATGGGTACTATTATTATCCACATTTTACGATGAAGGAAGTGAGAAGGAACAGAGAGGCTAAGTAACTTGCCCAAAGTCATACAAATGGCAAAGGCTATACTTGAATCAGGAGGTTTGGATCTCTGAGCCTGTTCTACATAATCACTATGCTGGTCCTGTCACCAGTCTGTTTATTTTGGCTATGACCAGCAGTTTTCTAATTTGCTTCTTTGCATTTATTTTTATTTTTAAAAATTCCTTCACAATTCAAATCCCAATCCTCTGAAAAGATTTCCTCAACCAAATAAATGTATATAGTACAAAGTGTAACATTTTAATGTTTCTGAGATGTTTCTCTCCCTGAATTTAATATGATTTCTTTTATTTTTTTCAATGAAAATTTTATTCTATTGTAAATTAGCATAGACTTTTCTTTAAAATTATATTATTCTTTAATGCAAATAGTATAATACACTATATTATGTAATACAAAGCTGTAGCTTTTCTGACATTTATCCTCCTATTTTTAAAAACCATCAGAAATGATTTGGTTTTAAAAAGTTCTAAGATCTTGCCCTAACTGGTTTGGCTCAGTGGATAGAGCGTCGGCCTTCGGACAGAAGGGTCTCTGCTCGATTCCGGTTAAGGGCATGTACCTTGGTTCCAGTAGGAGGTGTGCAGGAGGCAGCTATCCCTCTCCCTTCCTCTCTGAAAAAATCAATAATATATATATTTTTTTTGAAGTTCTAAGATCTCCTAATCTTTCTGTCAAAAACTAATAATTAAAGCTTAAGATCATGAGGAAATCTGACATGAGACCTTTACCAGGTGACTGGTGAAGATATTTCATTTGAATTTTTTGTTGTTTTTTAAGAAAAGGAAGGGAGAACACATACTAAAATTATTTTAGTATGTGTTTTCCAAAGCACATACTAAAATAATTTTTAGAATGTTTTAAATTCAAATATTATTAATTTAAAAAATGTGTACATTTGAACGTAATTCCTTCAGCATTTGGGAAGTGCAATACCCTAACAAATGTTAAACAGCCAACAATAACCATTCTCTCATTACCAGCAGACACTCTTTCACGTCACCTTTACCTTATGTCAGTTCCACCGTAGGGCTGACAGCAGAGAGGTCTGCCCACAGCTCCCATGCCATATTGTAATTTCTTTTATTCTTAGAGATTCCTTCACTCTTCAAGCTCCTGACCCAACTCATGATTTTTTTGAAACATCATTTGTGCTTCATTCATCATTCAATGTGTACATTTGAAATAGTCACGTTAACTTGTCTGTTTCTTTAATACAAGAGTATAACACTTCACACATCTTGAGGGTTAAAATAGAGCCACAGTAGCCAACCAGAAGAACTGCTTACACATCTTGCTCCTTGAACCTTTGGAATGTTTGAACTAGGCAAAATCACCTTTGGACTGAACCAACCCAACATTCTTAAAAACAACTGCTTGTAAAACAGGAAAGCAGACTTCCTGACCACAAGATGGACATTCTTTCTGAAGATAGAAGTAACCAGCCACATACAGCTAAATAGTAACTCAGTTTGTTAACACCAACATAAATTCCCTCCTTCTATTCATGTAATTATTTCCCTTCCTTTTCTTAAAAAACAACAATAAGAACAACAAAACAACCTTGCCTTCACCCTGTAATTGGGACACAATTTGGGTTTCTGATTGAATCTATGCCCCCTGATTGTAATTCTTGTGATCTTGTTACTTCTCACTTTGGCTTCTTATTTTTAGATTAACAGAACAAAACCCTACATGGGGTCTTTGTGAATAACATTTCTTAATATATTAAATGTTGTGCTGAAAATTAAAACAATAAATCATTTTATGACAGGCAACAATGTGAAATCGGAATTTTCAGGTTTTGTTAATGAACTTGGGCATTGCTCTGCCTCTCTACCAGAAATTCAATAGAATGACACTACTGTTAAACCATGAAATAGGCCAACATCCTGGTTTAAACCTTTTCGTTGGTTAAAGGCAATTAATTTGTAACCCTCTCTTGATGGCCTCAGTCCCAGCCTAGTTAAGATGGCAGTTTTGGGATTAGCTCTAAATTTTATTTATATGTATGTCATCTTCTCTCCCAGAGAAAAACATGCCACAAAACTCAATGGAATGGAATTTCTTCAAAGCTATGTTATAAGAGCTCACCTATACCCTATAATTTCAGTAGTATCTGAGACTTTACATGTCCACATGCAAAAAATAAAAATAGAAACTGCAATAGCTTGTTGTAAATAAAAGCATATTCCTAATTACTGACCAGGTTCAAAACAAATCCCTCCCCTCATTCCTGCTTCCTTAACTTCTTATTTTCTTCCCATCGTCCTTCCTTCAAAGTTTTCTCTCTGCCTTTCTTTCCTACTTCACCCTTCCTTTCTCTCTTCTTTTCCTTAGAAGTATCATTGAATACTGGATGAAACATAGAATCTTGGAGTTAAAACATGCAACTTATTGGCTGATATTTTAAATTATCCTCTCCAAGTCTCAACTTTCTCATCCACAGATTAGAGCTAATTATGCCAACATTACAGAATTATTGTTAGAATTCAATAAGACAGTTTTTGTGAAGACCTTGGAATATGCCAAAAACTCATACAGGTAAGTCATTATTTGAAAATATAATTTCTTGCTTGCTTTCTACATCCTTCCCTTTCTTCTTTTCCCTGCATTAAATACTCCATGTAAGGCACCATGTTATGGGTTCTGTGGTGAGAACAGAAAGAAATGCTATTTTTTTCCATCTAATTAGCTCACTATCTACTGGGGAATATAAGATGACAAGAAATTTGGTTGAATGAGGCAAAATGAAAGGCTCCAGGTGTGATAAGACAATTACAGAGGAGGGTCCATTGGAGAGA
This sequence comes from Cnephaeus nilssonii, assembly GCF_951640355.1. NCBI lineage: Eukaryota > Metazoa > Chordata > Mammalia > Chiroptera > Vespertilionidae > Cnephaeus > Cnephaeus nilssonii. The sequence continues at coordinate 30,131,548 of NC_137087.1, read as the reverse complement.
AAGTTCTATGGAGGCCGACATGGAAAACAAGAAGGACCATCTCTTTACCTTCTCTCTCCTTTAAGAGTGGTAATAGCTGACAATTGCTAGGTGTGTGCTGAACAACACATCTGCGCAGAGCAACTCTGTGAGCCAGCTGGCCAGTTAAAGCTTTTATTTGGAATTTCCTTAGTTTTATACCATTTTCACAGCTGGTGCTCCTCAAAATGAAATATTTTTATTTCTTGGGTTCTCTATATGTGTTGGATAAATTGCTATTGATTTAATCAGAATCCAATTTAATAATAGAATCTCTCTTTAAATGCTTCCTTAAAATAGCAAGAAAGCATAGGTCCTAAGTCCTCCTAGTCATCTACTTTACTCAAGCTGTACTGTCTTTTATAGTACTATCTGGAGCCTAAAATAAATAGATCTTTGCTTCAAATTTTTTCTTTCCTTTTGATTGTTTAAAACAGATGAGTCAAACATTTTGTCCTAGGTCTTTGGGGATCACAAGGCAGAGAAAAATGCAGAAACTCATAATGAAGCTAGGGGACAAATTACAACTACACTGAAAGAGGTAAACAACAATCTAGACCAGTGATGGGCAACCTTTTGAGCCTGGTGTGTCAGACTTCGCCAAAAAACTGAGCATAACTCGGGTAGTGTGTCACTTTGAGGAAAAAATATTATTTCGCAAATGTTTCATCCTCAGGAGCAGCAAATGTTTCATCCTCGGCATGCGGCCGCCTCAGAATTGAACCTGGGACCTTTCAGTGCTGACACGCGTATCATAGGTTCACCATCACTGATATAGACCATCCTCACTAGTCCACTAACAGTTAATTCTAAGTAAGTGTTGAAATGGCCATCTAAGGGAAAAACAGATCAATCTTCCCCTTTGATGTGGAGCGATTAGACAGGTTTCTCAAAATTGGTGGAGCTATTTTTGGACCCTGAGAAACAGAAAAGCTTCTGATGGAGAGGTAGAAAGGCAGGCACCCCAGACTGGAGAAACAGCTTGAATATAAATGCTGTATCATGCAGAGTAAATAATGCAAACTGCTATAACACAAACAATCCCAATGCATTAGCACAATAGAGCTTTGTTTGTCCCTCGTGCACCTTATATAAATTCCGATGTAGGCAATCTCATCAGCTACCTTGGAATTATTCATTTCCAACATGGCTATATCATTTAGAGAGAAAAAAAGAGGAGGCGGCACAACAGCTTCTAACTTCCTTAAGCTGGAAGTGACCCATGTCACTTTGTTCACTGCACATCCGCCAAAACTAGTCATTGGGCTCCACGGGGACAGGTCTATGTCAGGGAAGCACCTGAATATCTGAGGAGCAATTGCAGTCACCATAAGTTAGAATTTCAAAAGATGTTTCTTGTTCCTGATAAGGGAGTAACAGGATAGCAACGTAAAAGATTGGTGGAGTTAGAGTGTGTAGTTCTTTTAATAGCTAGCTGAGAATTTGATTATATATTGTAAGTAACAAAAAGTAATTAAAGATTATTATAATGCAGAAGGCATCATAAATGAAGACAGTGTTATACCAGGTTATAAAAGGTAAGAACAAACAAGGTGATATAAACAACTGCCTCTATTTTGTTTCTTTGAGACTGAAAGTGTATGTTTACTATAGCCCCTCTAGCCCTTTACAGCAAACCTTTTAGTGTGTGTGTGTGTGTGTGTGTGTGTGTGTGTGTGTGTGTGTGTATTTCAATAAATACACATTAAGAACAAAATACATGCCAGACATTGTTGGATGTTTGGGAAACATCACTGTACAAAAGAGACAAAAATCTCTGCCCTGTGGCAGTAGGAAATTTTCTAAATTTTTACATTCCCTTAGCATTGGAATGACAAAGATATAGCATTCCTGTACACATGCTTCTATAATGAGCAATTAACCTAAATATCTAGTTTACATCAATTAATCTCCATTAGAAGCAGTGTACATATTTTGAAACAAAGAGTATTTGAAACAAAGATTATTAAGCAAAGATCAATAATCTTTAAAACAAATACTATTGAGCAGATGGAGAAATATAGTCTCCTTTTGCCCTAAAACCATGATCTAAAGTATTAAGATTTGATGAAGCCAATCTGATAAAGGCCATAGGACAAACTTATAATCTAACAAAATAGTTTTATTTTCTTTTTGTTAAAAAATTTTTTTTTCCAATTGCAGTTGACATACAGTATTATATTAGTTTCAGGTATACAACATAGTAATGAGACATTTATATAACTTACGAAGTGATCACCCCGATAACTCTAGTACCCATCTAACATGATACATAGTTATTACAATACTAGAGGCCCGGTGCACGAAATTCGTGCACTGGGGAGGGTGTCCCTCAGCCCAGCTTGCACCCTCTCTAATATGGGACCCCTCGGGGGATGTCCAACTGCAGGTTTAGGCCCGATCCCTGTGGAATCGGGCCTAAACCTGCAGTTGGACATCCCTCTCACACGGATCGCCCCAGGCACCCCCAGGGAGCGGCCACGCCCCCATGCCACGCCCCCTGGGGTGCCGATCGCCCCAGGCACCCCCGGGGAGCGGCGGCACGGGCGCGGCCACGCCCCCCCGGGGTGCCGATCTCCCCAGGCAACCCCGGGGAGCAATGGCAGGGGCGTGGCCACGCCCCCCGGGGTGCCGATCGCCCCAGGCACCCCCGGGGAGCGGCCACGCCCCTTTGCCATGCCCCCAGAAGGTGCTGATCGCCCCAGGCACCCCCGGGGAGCAATGGCAGGGGCGTGGCCACGCCCCCCCGGGGTGCCGATCGCCCCAGGCACCCCTGGGGAGCGGCCACGCCCCTATGCCACGACCCCCGGGGGTGCCCATCGCCCCAGGCACCCCTGGGGAGCGGCCACGCCCCCATGCCACGCCCCCCAGGGTGCCGATTGACCCAGGCACCCCCGGGGAGCGGCAGCATGGGCGCGGCCACGCCCTCCGGGGTGCCGATCACCCCAGGCACCCCCAGGGAGCGGGCACGGGCGCGGCCACGCCCCCCCCCAGGGTGCCGATGGCCCCAGGCACCCCTGGGGAGCAGCGGCACGGGCGCGGCCACGCCCTCCCGGGGTGCCGATCGCCCAGGCACCCCCGGGAGCGGCAGCAGGGGCGCGGCCACGCCCCCCGGGGTGCCGATCGCCCCAGGCACCCCCGGGGAGCGGCAGCATGGGCAGGGCTACGCCCCCCGGGGTGCCGATCACCCCAGGCACCCCCAGGGAGCGGGCACGGCACGGCCACGGCCCCCCCGGGGTGCCGATCGCCCCAGGCACCCCCGGGGAGCAGCGGCACGGGCGCGAACACGCCCCTCACGGGGTGCCTATCACCCCAGGCATCCCCGGGGAGCAGCGGCACGGGCGCGAACACCCCCCCACGGGGTGCCGATCGCCCCAGGCACCCCCGGGGAGCGGCAGCAGAGGCGCGGCCACGCCCCCCGGGGTGACGATCACCCTAGGCACCCCCGGGGAGCGGGCACGGGCGCGGCCACGCCCCCCCAGGGTGCCGATCACCCCAGGCACCCCCGGGGAGCGGCCACGCCCCCATGCCACGGCCCCCCCCGGGGTGCCGATCGCCCCAGGCACCCCCGGGGAGCGGCCATGCCCCCATGCCACGCCCCCCGGGGTGCCCATCGCCCCAGGCACCCCCGGGGAGCGGCCACGCCCCATGCCACGCCCCCCGGGGTGCCGATCACCCCAGGCACTCCCGGGGAGCAGCTACACGGGCGTGACCACGCCCCCCCGGGTGCCTATCACCCCAGGCACCCCCCGGGAGCGGGCACGGGCGTGGCCACGCCCCCCCGGGGTGCCAATCGCCCCAGGCACTCCCGGGGAGCGGCAGCAGGGGCGCGGCCACGCCCCCCCGGGGTGCCGATCACCCCAGGCACCCCAGGGGAGCAGCGGCTCGGGCGTGGCCACTGGGCACCGCCATCTTGATTTTATCAACGGTCGACAGGCCACCCGGAGTCCCGCCCTCAGCCTCCGCTGGCCCAATCATGGGCATAGCGGAGGTGCGGTCAATTTGCATGTTTCTCTATTATAAGGTAAGACTAGAGACCTGGTGCGGGGGTGGGGGGTGTCCTCCAGCCCAGCCTGCACCCTCTCCAATCTGGACTGCTGGCTCCCAACTGCTCGCCTGCCTGCCTTGCTGATTGCCCCTAACTGCTTCTGCCTGCCAGCCTGATCACCCCTTAACCACTCCCCTGACAACCTGATTGATGCCTAACTGCTCCCCTGCCAGCCTGTTTGCCCCTAACTGCCCTCCCCTGCAGGCCTGGGTCCCTCCCAACTGCCCTCCAGGCCTGGTCATCCCCCAACTTCCCTCCTCTGCCGGCCTCGTCACCCCTAACTGCCCCCCCTGCAGGTTTGATCACCCCCAACTGCCCTCCCTTGCAGGCCTGGTCCCTCCCAAATGCCCTCCCCTGCTGGCCATCTTGTGGTGGCCATCTTGTGTCCACATGGGGGCAGGATCTTTGACCACATGGGGGCAGCCATCTTGTGTGGTGGAGTGATGGTCAATTTGCATATTACTCTTTTATTAGATAGGCTAGAGGCCTGGTGCATGGTTGGGGACCAGCTGGTTTGCCCTGAAGGGTGTCCCGGATCAGGGTGGGGGTTCTCTTGGGGCGTGGGGCGGCCTGGGCGAGGGGCCTGTGGTGGTTTGCAGGCCGGCCACACCCCTCGGCGACCCAAGGGGAGGCCCTGGTATTTGGGATTTATTTATCTTCTACAATTGAAACTTTGCAGCCTGGAGTGGAGCCAAGCCTTCTGCTCGCTCCATGGCGGCCTCCATTTCTGTTGGGATTTATTTATCTTCTCTAATTGAAACTTTGTAGCTTTGATCAGAGGCCAAGGCAGGCCAGGGTGTGCAGAAAGCTTGGCTTCCTCCATAGCCAGGGGCAACCCCAGCCTCCTGCTCTCTCCAGATCCGTGGCTGCCGCCATTTTTGTTGGGATTTATTTATCTTCTATAATTGAAAGTTTGTAGCCTGGAGTGGAGGCCTGGGCCCGCCAGGGTGTGCAGAAAGCTTGGCTTCCTCCATCGCCAGGGAAACCCAAGCCTCCTTCCTGCTTTTTCTGTGGCTGCAGTCATCTTGGTTGGGTTAATTTGCATACTCCTGATTGGCTGGTGGGCGTGGTTTGTGGGTGTAGCAGAGGTACGGTCAATTTGCATATTACTCTTTTATTAGATAAGATTATTGGTTATATTCCCTAAGCCAGTGGTCACCAACCTTTCGGACCTCACAGACCACCAGTGGTCCATGGACCACCGGTTGGCGACCACTGCCCTATGCTGTACTTTATAGCCCCCGGGACTGTTTTTATAACTGGCAATTTAAGTATCACATCCCTTCACCTTTTTCATCCATCCCCCAAACTCCCCTCCTATCTAGTAACTATCAAACTGTTCTCTGTATCTATGAGTTTGTTTCTGTTTTGTTTTTTCATTTCTTTTGTTGTTGTTTTTTGTTTGTTTTTTTTTAGATTCCACATACAACTAGCAGTCCTCGGGTTACATCAGACTCAACGTATGTCGTTTCGTGGTTACGTCACTGTCTCCCATTTATTTATATAAAAAAAAAGTTCCGTCATTTCAACGTATATACTTATGTGCTTTATGTTTTTATTATTTATTTACCACATGTAAAGGTCCGGAATTGTTATCTTTCTTTTAAATTTTTTTTTACTGTTCCACTTCATTACTGCTGTGTATGTGCTCCATGTGAGTGACGTAGGTGCTTATGTAGGTGGATTCCGACTTACAGCGAAAATCACGTTAAGTCGCGCCATAGGAATAGATCTCCGACGTAACCCGAGGAACTTCTTTCTGTATAAGTGAAATCATATGGTACTTATTTTCCTCTGTATGACTTATTTCACTTAGCATAATACTCTCAAGGTCCATCCATGTCAAAATGGCAAAATGGCATTATTTTTTATGGCTGAGTAATATGGATATTGTATATATAAATAATCTTCTTTATCCTTGCCTCTATGGATGGACAATTAAATTGCTTCCATATCTTAGCTATTGTAAATAATGCTGAAATAAACATAGAGATGTTTATGTCTTTTCAAATTATTGTTTTGGGTTTCTATGTATAAATACCCAGTAGTGGAATTACTGGGTACTTCTTTGTCTCTTGTTAGAGTGTTTTAAAGTCTATTTTGTCTAATGTAAGTATTGCTATCCCAGCATTTTCATGCAAATGGAAACAAAATAGGTTTATTTTCTTGCTACAACAAAGAAAGGCACTTCAAAGCAACTGTGTGATGACTCTCATCAAACAAAGAAAGAGGCAGGGTTATTGTAGGATTCATGGAAAGGGTGAAGTTTAGGTAAAATTTAAATGAAACAGAGCTTTTATTGTTCAAAGTGAAGCAAGGGCATGATGAAAGAGGTTTACATCCTGTCTGGACTGCAAAGTGGACTCAAGGTTCTGTTTCCTTGGAAACTACAAAGTTAAGATAAATTTAGCATGTTTTATTTAGAAACTCCTTATCTATAGCTCTGAACATGAATTAGTAATTCTGGTTCTCTCCAAGATCCTCTTTGTAAAATGGGCTATTCTATTCTAACTAATATGGTTTTCAAACAGCAAAGTTTCTGACAATCTATGATTTTAGAAAACAAAATAATATCTCAACACTACATCCTTTTTGTTAATCAACAAAATCCATTTTTGCAGATTCATAGTTTTCTCATTCCCACCTCCATAATATTTACCTACTAAAAGACCATGGGAAATTATAATCTCGACCTCCTTTCTCTATCCAGTACTCTTAATATGTATTGCATACCCGCTATAAACAAATTATATACTATTAGTGGCCTGGTGCACGAAATTCATGCATGGGGGGGTCCCCTCAGCCCAGCCTGCACACTCTCCAATTAGGGACCCCTTGGGGGATGTCCAACTGCCAGTTTAGTTGGACATCCCTCTCACAATCAGAGACCGCTGGCTCCTAACCGCTCCTGCCTGCCTGATCACCCTTAACTGCCCTCCCCTGCCAGCTTGATCTTGCCCCCAATTGCCCTCTCCTGCCAGCCTGATCTCGCCCCCAACTGCCCTCCCCTGCCAACCTGATCTCGCCCCCAACTGCCCTCCCCTGCTGGCCTGATCTCACCCCGAGGTGCCCTCCCCTGCCAGCCTGATCGCCCCTAACTGCCTCTGCCATGGCCCCCACTACCATAGCTTTGTCCGAAAAAAAGTCGGACGTCTGGAAGATGTCCCGTCAACCCGGTCTAATTAGCATATTACCCTTTTATTAGTATAGATAGATTATATAGATAGGATTGCTTAAATGGGAGGGGGGCCTTTTTCATTAGGAGAAAATGCTCTTGGCAGACAAAAATACATAATCCCTATATCTGGACTGATAGCCAGCCATATGCACTATACTGCCAAACCAGTCATTAAAAAATTGAATCATTTTCTTACACCTTATACTAAGCAGCTGTTGCCCTCAAAACCCCTCCTCAGCCCGCACCTTAGGTTCTGCCTTCGCAGTTCACCCAGATTAGGTTCTGATTTGCTGGTTTCTTTGCCAGTCAGCATCAAAAGTTCCGCCTCGTAGGCAGCCATTGGCTCCTTGCAGGTCACCCAGATTTGGTTCTTATTGGTCAGTTTCTATGCCAGTCAGTGTCAAAAGCTCTGCCTCCTAGGAAGCCATTGGCTCCTTGCAGTTCACCCAGATTTGGTTCTGATTAGCCAATTCCTATGCCAGTCAGAGTCTCTGGGCCAATCTCCGGCTGCTGGTGAGGCCTGGAGAGAAAAAGAGGCAAGGGCTGATCAACAGCTGCCACAGAAGCTGGGGATCAGACCCTGCTTCTCTCTCTGGGCCTCTCTCCAGGCCTGATCCACAGCCCCTCAGTGGTCCATGCTGGGTCGCCACGGCACCCACAGCGCTGCAGGACTGACTTCCAGTGTTTGGTCATCCATTTGGTCGTTTTGGACATTGCGGATCCTGACTCTTTATATATAGATAAGTGCATGGGGGTGGGAGGCAGAAAGCAAAAACCCCCAACAAACAAAAGTGATCCTTCAAGGAGCATCCCCTCACTTCACATAAAAATGATAAATGAACCATACTTCAGGACACCCTTTATATGATATTGTTACCGGGATGGGCTGGGAGCGGAGGGTAGTGTGTCTAGGCACAGCTTGGAATGTGTGGGTTCTTGACTTCGTGCAGGAAAGAACTCAAAACGGGAATCCAGGGGACTTTGAGAATCCCCCTTTCTTAAAGCTTGGGACAGTGAAACAAAGAAGGGCTTAGAATAGAGGAAGCAAAATCACAGGAACAGGATTGAGCCTAGGAGGAGCTGCTTTAGCCCTTTGAAGTTAGGCAAGAGGAAGGCCCTAGGAGCTTAGGAGAAAGTAGAAGGTCACACCTGAGGAAAGGGAGGTGTGGGCATGCTCAAGGGAGAGCGAGCAGTGAGTCCTCTGGATGAGAGTTTTTATTTGTTTTCTGCACACAGGAATTTTAAGGGAGGTCTCAATCAGAATATCCCTCAGCTTTCCAGATGTGTCCTTAATATACATCAAAATTACCAGGTAGTGGGGTTTGGAATCATTCTCTGGTCAGCTTCACCTCTATCTTGGATTTGAATGGCTCTAATTGGATTTTTATTTAGTCCCCTGATTTCATCAGTTCTTGGGTTTGGCTGGGACTAATAGCCCTAATTGGGTCTCTGTTATCTATTTCCCTGAGTACGGTGATTTAAGCTACTTGCTCTCAGGGTGAGGAGAAGAGATATAAACCATCTGTTCTTAAGTGTCTTTGGCTAGGGATGATAGGGTCTTGCAGATGGCTGTATACTGCTCAGCAATTTGTTTAACTGTCTGCCTCAGTTTCCCCATTCCACTGGTCACGGTATTTTCCTAGTGTCTACTAACCTGCCTCAAGTTAATGTCTCTAAGTTTTTGTATCTTTTGTTCACCTGACCAATAGAAGTAAAAGAATGAATGAAAAATTTGTCAATGTTGCCACAAGCAAGGATCCTAAAATCAGATGTGTTGGCTTTAACTGGTTACTCTGGGCCAGTTAAAATGAACCTGAAGAGACACAGGTTCTTCAGTGGAAAACAGCCTTGGCATTGGAGGAAGTGAGATTATTTCTCAACCTTCCTACAGTTGGAAGGATATGTCTCTTTGCCTTCATAGATCTAATTACTAATCATCTGTCAAGGCTTTTGTATGTCCCAGCTTCTCTGCTAATTCTTCCTTAACTACCAGATGCCATGCTGATTTCTCCCAGCTGAGTGGCTTCTTGGTTGGAATCAATATCAACCAGTATAAACTCATTGTCTCCTAAGTGGCTAATTACTAAAGGTCTAAAGAAATCAGGTTTCTTGATATACTCTATACAGCATAATTATTTTCTTGTGACTATGATACTGTATAAAGCATGGACAATACATAAAGCAGATCAACTATAGGTGGTGGTCACCTCTGTATCTCAAGAAACTAAAGAAATTTGGAAAAAAAATCCGTTGAATAGATGGAGTAGATAGATGTAATTCATTATAGTTTCTGATAAATAGCTGCATGCCCCTTTTGTCAGATTACATTTTTAAGGTGGCAGTACATGGCAGTTTATGTACTTGCAATCATTTCAAAGTCACTGATCCAAACAGAATCCTGGATTCCTGACATTTGAAGGGAAACTTAAATTTCACTCTATTCAAGAAGGGTAATGAATGGTCTCCTTGAGAAAATGGGCATAAATATATGGCAATATTGGGACAACTCAAACCTTAGGAAAGGGAACAGAAAAGAGATTTTAGGAAGATTTTTACTTCATACAAACAACAATTTTAGCCTAACTTTTCAGGCTGAGATAACAGAATAGAAGTTAGGGTGATCTGAAGAGAAGAGGATGGGACTGAGGTAAGGAAAACAATTATATGGTGGTAGTGTTTTTAGTGGGGAGTGGTGGGGGGTGGGGGTAGGAATAGGCATAATAGCTAGCTTTCTGTTGCCAAACCTCAGACTTGGTTATACAAAAACTAGTTTTCATATTCGGACAAGTTGATCATGTCAGTTAGTAGTTGGGCAATTATTTTTAATGGTAAGATCTACCTTTTCCTTTTTTGATGTCATGGGCAGTAATATATAAGTGCTGACTGATGGAAACTATGGTTCTACCTAATTCTCTTCACTGCCATTTTGCCCAGAGTTTGGTATGCATCACACTGACTTGCTAAACAATAAATTAATAGAGGTTATACATTTCTGTCACCTTGGGGAAACACATTCAGTATCAATCCCTGAATAGCCAGGAGAAAGAAGATACCCCAATGCCCTTCTGTCTAGATCAATAGAAATCAAAATAAGCTAATTCCTAGTAGATTCACCAATTCCACCAAGAAAACACAATGTATGTCCTGAGCCCAGAGACAGACAATATTTAACATAGACAGTACTCAACACTGCATGAGCTGGCCCTTTCCTTCCCCTCTAGTCCCTCTTCCTCCTCCTCCCCCTCATCATTCATGGGGTTGGTTCCTGTTGGTCTAAGGATCCCTTTTCCTGTGAGGCTGTCATGTTTGGTTCTTGTGATTTAAATCCCAAGATATCTACAACTAAAAAATGTAACAGCCTCCGAGGATTCCACAGGCATTGCTTTAAAACCCTGCTTTTTATTACTGTTGGTTGCATGTGTGTTCTTCCTTCTAGGCTTCGGAAGACTGGTGTTTATACGTGTCACTTTGATATCATGTGTAATGTCTATCTAAGTGCCATAATATTAAGAACTGAGTAAATGTTTACTAGATTTAAAGAAATAATTCCAGGAATTTACAAAATTTTCAAAGTCAGCAGAAAGTTCTTTTTGCTAGTTTTCCATTGAACATTTACATGGCTCACAGGTGGCTTTGAAAACACCAATTTGAGAAATGGACTTCTTATCATATATCTTCTAGGACCTTTTTTTCTGCAACTAATTTGCCCTAAATCTGTTGTACTAAAATTATTGACCTCCTATTTAAAATTAAAGCCCCAAGGGGAGAACTATTGAAAGTGATAGAAGATGTTTTAATACTGTGGACAGAAAGAGGCCCTGAGGGAGCCCAGAATGAAGACCTTCAGCCTCTTTGGGAGCAGCTGAGGGGAGAAAGGGAATCAACTGGAAATTATAGTGCTCCCATCTGGTGTGGGATCAGGAAACAGAGTCAGACTCCCAGAACAAAAAATGAAATTTTCTCGTTATAATTCAAAAACACTAATTAACACATTTCCCTTAATCAATCCCCCATATACACAATTCTTTCAGTTAAGAATTACTAGAGTAAACAATGAAAATAAAAGAAAGTAAGAGAAAGTTTATCATAATAGTTAAGTGTTGAGTTCTAGAATAAGACTATATTAGTGAAATGTGGGGTTCAGGGTGCAGACTTTTCTTCTGTGGGTCCTTGTCCAATGAAGTTGAAGAATAAATTATCAGACTAAAAGGCATTTATAATAATGAAAGCGTAATATGCTAATTAGACTGGAGGACCTTTCTGACAAAGCCTGGGCTACTAGGGAAGCCCGGGTCCCGGGTGCCAGAGGGAAGCCAGTGCCGGCAGCCGGGGGAAGGAAGGCCTACTTTTGCACAACTTTCGTGCATCGGGCCTCTAGTCTTTAATAATAATGTGGAAGTTTATTGGAAGCATATATAAACTCTGCTTAGAGAGGGGTCCCCAAAGGGGAACCCCTGGGGAGGGGCCCCAAAAAAGGAGAAACCTGCTCTCACTCTCTCTAATGAGGGAAAAAATCAATCTAAAAAATCTGTCTCATGTCATTTTTGTCTCCAGTTTATATATGCTGTAGTTCTAATTGGGACCTTCCTTAATTTAGGACCCCCGAGCTTTTTTCATTGGTCACTCTGCTACACAGTATCAATTTCAAAGACCAAAGTCCATGTGATGCTCCCCTCCGTCTCTCCCCCTTATCTTGCAACATTCCTCTATCCTCTGTGAATGTATGCCTTCCTCTTCCCTTATCCTGTGGCAATTTGTTATCCTCTGTGAAAATATGTTTCACTCTTCCCAGTACTTTGTGACTTTTCTTTATCCTCTGTGAAAGCATTTTGGTGTCTTTGGAGCTATTTCTGCCCTTCACATATGCATTCCTCTCCCATGGACCCTCTTTATTCCCTAGCACTGCCTGTCCTATCTCTAAAATTCCTTTCAGTAGTAGTTTCAGCTCTACCTGGTGGGGCTTGTGTAACCTGGAATAATGTACTTAGACTCTTTCAAGCCTTGTTTCATTTCTTGTTGAATAGAGAAAATAATAGTGCCTGATGTTGTGAGAACTAAACGAGATGCTCCCTCCAAGGCACTTGACACAGTGCCTTTCATAGAATAAAGCTCAATAATAGTGGCTGTCAATAGTAAGAACAGATCCGGGTGAGCCTGGCCCCGGGTCCGGGTGAGGCCGTGGGCCCCTGGATCCGGGTGAGCCTGGCCCCGGGTCCGGGTGAGGCCGTGGGCCCCTGGATTCGGGTGAGCCTGGCCCCGGGTCCGGGTGAGGCCGTGGGCCCCTGGATCCGGGTGTGCCTGGCCCCGGGTCCGGGTGAGGCCGTGGGCCCCTGGATCCGGGTGAGCCTGGCCCCGGGTCCGGGTGAGGCCGTGGGCCCCTGGATACGGGTGAGCCTGGGTCCCGGGTCCGGGTGAGGCCGTGGGCCCCTGGATCCGGGTGAGCCTGGCCCTGGGTCCGGGTGAGGCCGTGGGCCCCTGGATCCAGGTGAGCCTGGCCCCGGGTCCGGGTGAGGCCGTGGGCCCCTGGATCCGGGTGAGCCTGGCCCCGGGTCCGGGTGAGGCCGTGGGCCCCTGGATCTGGGTGAGCCTGGCCCCGGGTCCGGGTGAGGCCGTGGGCCCCTGGATCCGGGTGAGGCCACGCGACCCTGGGTCTGGGAGAGGCCACGCGCCCCTGGGTCCGGGTGAGGCCATGCGCCCCTGGGTCCGGATGAAGCTGAATCCTGGGTCTGGGCGAGGCCGTGTGCCCCTAGATCCGGGTGAGGCTGGAGCCCGGGTCCGGGTGAGGCCGTGGGCCCCTGGATCCGGGTGAAGCCGTGCCCCTGGATCCGGCCGAGACCAAACCAGAGGGAGTCGGACCTGCATTACCACCATTTGTCCACCATCCAGAGCTGAGGGGTCAGAGCCGACATGTACTCATAAGGAACTGGTGGACATTGATATTGGGTCTCAAAAGAACTGTTGGTCCAGAAAGAAACTCACTACAGACTGATTCATTTGCCTGTCAGCATAACTATTATTGCTCGTCGCACATTCAATTCTTATAAGTATATCTCTAGTGACACATGATTTCGCTCATCTAGGGGAAATGATGAACAACATAGACTGATGAACAAGAACAGAACCAGAAACAAGGAGGCATCGATCGGACTATCGGGCCTCAGAGGGAGGATAGGGGAGGGTGGGGGGAGAAGGGAGAGATCAACCAAAGGTCTTGTGTGCATGCATAAGAGCCTAACCAATGGTTAAGTTCAACAGAGGGTTGGGGCATCCATGGGGAGGGGTGTGGGATGGGAATGGGGGGATGAGGACAAATATGTGACACCTTAATCAATAAAGAAATTTTAAAAAAAAAAAGTAAGAACAATACAAATTATAACCAGAAGCCACAGACTCTGGTAGTAGAGAGATTTGTTCAGGGAAGGTCAACAGTATACATAAGGAAATGGAAATGGAAGCCACACAGGCATCTCCAAGATGCAGTCTCTTCACAGCAAATGCACCAGAACCACCAAGAAACTGTGAGGTGAAGTTTAGACCCATGCTGGCTACTTTATCCCCTGTACTTACTATAACACTCGAAAAATACTTTTTAATAAATAAAGAGCAAAATACTCTTTAGCAAGCTGTATGTTATGTCAGTATGATATCCTCATTTGAGCAATAAATACTAAGCACAGCATAAGAAATCTGAGTAGACTTGTAAACCAAGTCAGAGGTCCCAATCACAGGCAACAAACTTCACAATCAAATTGTGAGTTGCCTACAGTCACAGAAAATAGCATTTCCAGGATTCTTCTCCTTAGTCATGTTGGAATAGAAAAGAAAAAAATCAGGTAGAGGTCACAGAAATTACTGATAATCAGTACTCAAAAGGTCAGAATAAGTATCTTCCTCTTTTTAATTTATTCTTTATTGATTTTTTACGGAGAGGAAGGGAGAGGGATAGAAAGTTAGAAACATCAATGAGAGAGAAACATTGACCAGCTGCCTCCTGAACACCTCCTACTGGAGATGTACCTGCAACCAAGGCACATGCCCTTGACTGGAACTGAACCTGGCACCCTTCAGTCCACAGGCCAATGCTCCATCCACCAAACCAAATCGGTCAGGACAAGTTTCTGCCCTTTTGGTGTATGATTCAGTCATCAAGACTTCTCAGCAAACCATAAATGTTCACCTATGTCCACTATTCAACACCATGATTCCCCTCATTCCTTTCTTCACAGCACCTAATAGTAAGACAAAGAAACTTTCAGGCTACTTAGGACTGTGTGGAAAAATGACCAGCACAACATTATTAAACACTTATTCCAAATCGAATAGACTCTGAATAAGCAGTCAGTGAACAAAGATTTACTGATGTGCTTGTGGCTGGCACCTATTCATCACTTGCTTTAACAAACCACTTAATGCTGAGGGAATTATTAAAATGATCATAAAAGATATTTATACATGTAAACAATAACAAGACAGATATTTATATAATATTCACATATTATTGAACATTGTAAGTTTTATAATGAGTTGGAAATGTGTAACTTGTCTTTGAATTTACAGACTTAAGAAAAATTTGAGTATTGCAAATGCTACATGCATATTTTCATCTAAGGCTTGAATGTACTAAAATAATGTCAGAATTTACATTCAGTGTAACAGAAGTGCTGAGACAGACAGGTAGAGTTTTATTTAAACTTCTATTTGTCTTGAACTACTCTGTGAAGGACCAGTCTTATCTCCGGGGACAGTATCTTTCCCATGCCCTTTGCACACACGGATTACACTTTAGCTTTACTGGGTGTTTATTATGCATAAAGGTTGATTAAGCCCTCTGTGGGAACCTGAATTATAGTAAAGCCCACTTCAACTGCTCTAATTACAGTTATTTAGGGCTACCTAGTTAAGGGAATTGATACTGATTTTTTTCTAGATGAAACTTTTACATAAGATTCATAAATTCAGTGCTTTTAAAGCAGATATAGTTTTCAAAAAGGTGATTATATTTTATAGTAGTTGGTCAAAATGGTTGTGATCATTTTACCAAACATCTTTGTTGATTTCTTTTAACAGTAGCTATAATTTTGATTCAATACAATGGAGATGACTAAAATTAATTCAGTCTTCCTTAAATGTAACTATTGAAAGAAGGGGAATTGGTACTAAAGTGAAAATAGCTGATAAGAACTCAAGATCCATTAGTTTTTGTATTGCATCACACAAGTAGTACATTTACAAATCAGGATCTGACAGATGAATGCATCACAATGACAATGTCTACAAAAAAATAAATTTTCATATGATTGACTTTTCTCTTTTGAAAATAAACAAAATGAAATGTGACCTTAATCACTGACTGATTCTATCACCATGTATAGACACCATTTATGGGCAACTGTGAACTTCATACCTGATAAATCCATCATGATGATTCCTCAAAGCACTTATCATTAGAACCATCCTCCCACCATGGACAACACAAGTTCTGGAGACATGAGATTGGCCCAAGGCTACAATGAGAAGTTATCGGGTGTGCCACTTCATTTGGCATGCTAGAACATTTCTAAGGTTCTAAAACACCATAGAAATATTATTTTTTAATATATATCTTTATTGCTTTCAGAGAGGAAGGGAGAGGGAGAGAGAGATAGAAACATCAATGATGAGAGAGAATCATTGATCAACTGCCTCCTGCATGCCCCCTACTGAGGATCGAGCCTGCAACTAGGGCATGTGCCCTTGACCCGAATCGAACCTGGGACCCTTCAGTCCGCAGGCTGATGCTCTATCCACTGAGCCAAACCAGCTAGGGCAACCATAGAAATATTATTAAAATAATCGTCACACTAATGGCTAATACATCGGTAATGCTTGCTATATGCTAAACACTTTTCTAAAATATTTACATATGTTAACTTACTGAATTCTTACAATAACTCTACAAGATACCCACTGTTACCCCCCTTACAGATTTCAGGAAAGTAATTCACAAGAGAAGATATGTAACTTGTTTGAATAGAATATTGCATTTATCGGAATTTCTCCCAGGGCAAATTGTTTTTGGAAGGAACATTTTGATCAGCCACTTGGTGTAGGAAATAAGATTACCAATCTCTCCTGAACCAAACAAACACACACAAAAGATTTGCTTAAAAAATAAATAAATGGTCACTAATTACCATCTCAAGAGGATGGATCATGTTAACTGTGGGGCTTTGGTTTTCCTGAGTGGAGTAGACAAATTTTGTTCCAAAGCTATACTGATCTGAGCCACATTATTCCTTTCACTCCATTTATAGAGAAACCTTGGGGTTTGAGTTTGGAGGTGTTTCCACTATTTATATTTATTTCCTGTTCAGAAATTCATTGGGCTTTGTCACTTTAAACTAAAATGTTGAGAGAAGAGATGAGAAGAAATGAAAATAAGAGAAAAAATAATAATCTCCATTGTCAAATTTACTTTGTAAACTTCACACTGATGCAGATATAGCAAAAAAAATTGTGCAATCTGAAAAACTGAAAGTAAAATAGTCTGAATAAAATTGAACAAAGTCTCAGAAGACAGTGGAACAAATTCAAATGTACCAATATATGTGTAATAGTAGTCACAGAAATGAAGGAAGGAAAATAAGAAAATTGTTTAATGAAATAATTGCTGGAAATTTCCCAGATTTTATGAAAAAAAATATATTATGTTGATGCAAAAATTACAAGGAACCCAAGTAAGATCAACACAAAGAGATAATACACACTTAAACATATCACAGTCAAGCCACCAACAGCATGAGAAAAAAATCTTAAAAGTAGCAAGAGAACAATGACTTATGACACACCGGGGAACAACAATATGATTAATAGCTGACTTCTCATCAGAGACAATGGAGGCTAGAAGGCAGAAGAATGAAATATTCAAAGTGCTAGAGAAAAAGAAATCTGTCAGCAAAGCAAAACTATCCTTCAGCAATGAAGGTGAAACAAAGACAATCATACATAAGTAAAAACTGAGGTAATTCAGTTCTAGCAACCTGCCTAACACGAACTAAAGAAAGTCTTTCAGGCTAAAAGAAAATGACACCAAAGAGTAATGTGAATCCACAGAAAGAAATGAAGAGCATAAGAAATGAAAAATACGTGAGTAAATATAAATGACTGTGTGTTACAGACTGACTGTGTTCCACCTCAGAAATTCACATGCTGGGATTCTAACCCTCATGTGATAGTATTAGGAGGTGGCACCTCTGGGAGGCGAAGATGTCACGAGAGTGGAGAGGGATGGGATGAGTGCCGTACAGAAGAGACCACAGAGAGGTTCCCTAGCCCCCTCTGCCATGTGAAGTTACAGCCAGAAGACAGCCGTCTATGAACGAGGAAGCAAGTCAGTGCCTTGATCCAGGACTTCGCGGCTTTAAGAACTGAGAAATAATGTTTGTTGTTCAGAAGCCCCCCCCACTCTTGAACTGATAAACTAGGATACTATATAAACATATATTTTCTCTTTTCTTCTCTTAGTTTCTTTACAAAATGAAGCTTTCTAAGGAGCAATAACTATAGCACTGATAGTTAGGTTTGTACCATTTTTAAGTATAATATGCTAGAGGCCCGATGCATGAAATTCATGCAAAAGTAGGCCTTCCTTCACCTGGCTGCTGGCACCGGCTTCCCTCCGGCACCCGGGACCCAGGCTTCCCTCACAGCCCCGGCTTTGTCCTGAAGGACATCCAGTCTAATTAGCATATTACACTTTTATTATTATAGACGTTAATGTAGCACAAAGGATAGGGGAAGAAATAAAGCTATATCAGAACAAAGTTTCTGTATTTTACCAGATTTGCATTAGTGTTGATCTGAAGAAGATGCTCATAAAATAAAATGTATATTACAATCTCTAGCACAATCACTACATAAACAACTCTAAAAATATAATTAAAAAATCAACAGAGGAATGAAAATAGTATGCAGAAAAATATTTGTCAGACAAACAAAAAAGAAGATATTGAAGGGGGAAATAACATGAGACATACAGAAAAATAATAAAATGTCAGACATAAATCCAAACATATCAAATATGTATGGGTCAAAAATACTGTAATCAAAAGGCAGAGGTTATCAAACAGAATAAAGAAACAAGATTCAACCACATACTGTCAAGAATACACACAAATAGGTAGAAAGTAAATGGATGGAAAAAGACAAACTGAAAATGTAGTCATAAAAGATCTAGAGACATTATATTAATACTAAACCTAAAGAAACATTTCTAGAAACAAAAAGAATAATTTCATAATAATTAAGTGGTCAATACATCAGGAAAATATAAAATTATAAGGCATACATACCTGACAACTGAGTTCCAAAATACATAAAGCAAAAACTTACAGGACTGAAGACACAGACAATTCAATACTTATAGTTGAATATGTCAATATCCCTCTCTTAGTAATCTTATACATAAGATCAGTAAAGATGTGAACAACACTATCAGCCAAATTTATGTAGCTGGTATTTTTACTTTTTTTTAATTGACTATAGTTGGTATACAATATTATATTAGTTATAGTAGTTTCAGGTGTACAATACAGTGACTCAGCATTTTTATACCTTATAATGTTACCACCCCACTAATTCTAGTAGTCATCTGTCACCATGCAAACAGATCACAATATTATTGACTATATTTCCTTTTAAGTTTTTTTGTCCATCTTCCCAGCCACTTCCCCTCGCAACCATGCCTTTGGCCTGTATCTAAATCTCTTTTTGTTTTGTTTTGTTTGTTCATTTGTTTTGTGGCGTTTTTTTTAGATTCCACATATAAGAGAAACCATATGGTATTTGTCTTTCTCTCTCTGACTTATTTCACTTAGCATAATACTCTCTAGGCCCATCCATGTTGTCTCAACTGGCAAGATTTCATTCTTTTTTATCACTATGTTCATATTTCAATATATGTATACTAGAGGCCCCTTGCACGATATTCGTGCAAGAATAGGCCTTCCTTCCCCTGGCTTCACTCCCAGCTGCCTGGGAGTCGGCAAGTCCCTGCTCCTGGCCCACCCAGGAGCTGGCAAGTCCCCACTCCCCAGCCGCCCGGGAGCCGGTACGTCCCCTCTCCCATCCCACCTGCCCGGGAGCCAGCAAGTCCTCGCTTCTGTCCAGAGCACCACTCCTGTAGCTCCCTCCACCGCCTCCCTTCCCCTCATAGCAGGCATCCTGCCCCTCCCAGCTGCTCCACGGCTGCTTATGCAAATTAACCTCCATCTTTGTTGGGTTAATTTGCATACTCACTCTGATTGGCTGTGGGTGTAGCAGAATGATGGTTAATTTGCATGTTTCTCTTTTATTAGGTAAGATATATATAGAGAGAGTTGGTAGGCCAAAGTATTTCACATATAACTGTAAATCTACTTTTGCCCCATCCTGTATACCACACATGAAACATTCTCTATAATATACCATATGCTAACTCACATGCCACACCATGTGTGGTATCAGACTACCAAGTATATAGTTATTGTGGTTTAAGTTAGTTTGTTGTGGTAGAATGAGAACATAGGGAGAGTCCCAGATTTGAATCATGATTTAGGAATGTACTAACTCTTAAGTTTTGGACAAGCTATTCAACCTTTAAGTTTTTTTGTCCATCTTCCCAGCCACTTCCCCTCTGGCGAATGATAATATAGCCTACTTTACAGTTTGTTGAAAGAATTCAAATAATATATGAAAGTATAGTGTCTGTAAAATAGGAAATGCTCAGTAAAAGGTAACTATCATTGATATCATTATCATAAACACCCAGAAGTAGCAGTTACTGTTTACTTATTTTGACTTTTTAAGCAAGAAGAAAGACCTAATTTCTAACTGAGTAGATAACAACCAATAGAAACAAATAAACAAACAAAATGGATATGGGATGGGGCTGAAGTAATAGCAATGTATGGTTCTGGGAGTTTAGAACACAAGAAAGGAGAAAGAGCTAAAATGGAAGAAATGAGTCATCTCAAAAAAAACAGTGCTTACTTTATACATTTATATGAAGTAGAACTTTAAAATTGACCTCCTATTACCTTTGGAAGAAATTATCAACCCAAGTTCTAAAATAACTAGATGCCTGATGCACAAGATTTATGCAGAATGGGCCTTCCTTACCCTGGCTACTGGCACAGCCTTTGCTTCAGCCTGGAGCCGCCTTTCTGCCTTCGCTCTGCCTGGAGCCGCCTTTCCGCCTTCCCACGCTGCCCAGAGGCCCAAAGAGGCTGGGGCAGTGCGAAACGCCTGCATCCCACCCCCGGCCACTGGGGGCTGGTGTATGCAAATTAACCCGCCATCTTTGTTGGGTTAATTTGCATAGTCACTCCTGATTGGCTGGTGGGCATCGTGAAGGTACGGTCAATTTGCATCTTGCTCTTTTATTAGTGTAGGTGCTTAAAACACACAAACATAAATACACATACACAAATACCCTACACCAGTGGTCAGTAAACTCATTAGTCAACAGAGCCAATTATCAACAGTACAACGATTGAAATTTCTTTTAAGAGCCAAATTTTTTAAACTTAAACTTCTTTTAACGCCACTTCTTCAAAATAGACTCACCCAGGCCGTGGTATTTTGTGGAAGAGCCACACTCAAGGGGCCAAAGAGCCGCATGGGGCTCGCGAGCCACAGTTTGCCGACCACGGCCCTACACCAAGCATGTAAAACTAACTCAAAGGCTAACATGGGCCAAATAAACAAGGTTTAAGTTTATGTGGGCCGCAGGAAAACAAAAGCTTCAATTTTCATAGAAACGTAGGTTTATTTCGATAGAGAGATGCTGAATGCAAAGGGCTGAAATAAATGAGTTATCGTTAACATAAAATAATAGAACATTTTAATAAAAATTAATATTTTTCCTTAAACAGACACTGAATAACTGCACAAATTAATAAGCGTAATGCAAATCTATTTTTCTTGTTCTCCGAAAGCGAAATATTTCCTGTTGCACACACCAAACAAGTCGGTCCAAGACTAATAATGTGGCAATCGGCTTTTAAATATTCGCTGCTAGTATTAGTGAGAGAAATGGTGCACCTGCGTGTAAGGTGCGTAAGGGAAATGAATGCAACATGATTATAGTAATCAATCATTAGCAAACCTTGTAGTTCATTATTAATAATTATGTATAACAGGATATTAAGTGACGACATTTTTATTAAAATGTTTCTTACATACCGTTATATTGGCTGGGCTACAAAAATATTCATTGTGGGCCTCAAGTTTGACATGCTTGCATTAGGGAATCAGAATTAATTATCTTTCTTCAGACACAGATAGGAGGAAAAAGAAAAATGAATTTCATTCAAAATACCAGGTAACTGCATTACTAGCACCAGGATCCAAGTTTTCCATGTCTAGAGGCAAAAATTTCATGTCAATTCTCATTCTCTAGCCCAGTGGTCAGCAAACCGCGGCTCGCGAGCCACATGCGGCTCTTTAGCCCCTTGAGTGTGGCTCTTCCACAAAATACCATGGCCTAGGCGAGTCTATTTTGAAGAAGTGGCGTTAGAAAAAGTTAAAGTTTAAAAAATTTGGCTCTCAAAAGAAATTTCGATCGTTGTACTGTTGATATTTGGCTCTGTTGACTAATGAGTTTGCCGACCACTGCTCTAGCCCATCTCACGGTCTGTTTTGAGAAGAGTTCCAACCTGTCTAATCTTAAATATTGTTTAAAAGTTTACAGTTTTATAATTAAATATATCACTTTCATTGAGTGGTCAATTAAGTCAACTTCTGAAAAATAGGAAAATTCCTATTTTGGAGATTCTCTTTTATCACTGTTTCTTTTCTTCTTTTTAAAATTTCTCCCTCCTGTTTGTCTATGCTGCCTCAAGAGGGCATGTTTGCCATTGTGTGTATAATCTCACATTAGTAAAGGTTGTCTACTAAATAGTATAGGCCTATATTAACCCTGATTAACTATATCTGTCACAGTTCTGTCTAAATGGTAAATCCAGTTGGTTCTCAATGTTATGATTATTTCATGCATCAAACAGAATGTTAAATATTTTTAGATTTAGATTTTTATGTAAGACATAATCACCTTATAATGTGGTTAATAATATTAAATCTATTTTATAAATCAGTAAAAGAAATTTTAAAGTGTTAAAATACTTGCCCAAGCTTGCAAGACTAATTCATTGTTGAGCTGCAGTTTAAATAATGGCAGTAGGACTCCAGAGTTATCATCTTAACCACCCACCATATGGTTGGCTTAGCTTAAATGCTCCCAACAGTTGAATATCAAAGTACCAAAACTAGAGTGATTAATTTGATGTGATGACTAAGAAAACAGAAGTAATTATTGCAAGATTGATGCTCAATCCATCACTAAACAGCACATAGGTTCACTCTTCAATAAGGCCTCATTTTTAACTTTTGCTCCTCCCAACTTTCATACATAGATGACTATTATATCTGAGATCAATAGCTTTCTAGGCGATTTGTGAATGATCAAATGAGAGTGAATATTCAGCTACATAAGTGGCAAATCACCAAGTTAGGACAAATATTTCACTTACATTTGATAGCCTGCTACCAGGAAGAAAACAACATTTGAACAAAAGGTACCAAAAATTATTTTTGTGAATTTAGATTATTATTGAGTATAAAAGAATGAATTCAATGCCACTTTTGAATATTTGAAAAATGATCACCGTTATTCTAATTAACTTGGAACTGGGTCTCATATTTAGGATACAGTTTTAATTTAGAACAACAAGCCTTTTGCATGCAGTTTATCTTAGTTTGCCCTTCCAGATCCATTTCCAGCCTCTCTGTGCCCTATTTTCTGCCTCAGAGGCTGACTTCTAAGTCAAGGACTGCTGTCAGTAGCTCCCGTGCTCTCCTGTTCCCAGTGTTCAACCACTGGGAAGGTCTGGCAAGGTATCAGAAGGCAGGGACATAAATAAGTCAAAGAATGTATTCCCCCTACTCCCTTGCTGCCAACATGATTTGGCAGTGGTTCATTCCTCTTGTCTGCAGCCACAATTCTTGTCAGAGCTGTATTTCCTGAGAGTTCAGCTGCCTGCTCCCTCTCTTGACATTTTATGCCTAGAAGTGGTACCGTCTTTTCACTTTCGCTAGCCTATGTTTCTGGGTGGTTTCTTTATTCCTGCCCACACCTCTATAGAGAGTCCTTCAATTAAACTCTTCAGCTATCTCTGTGAGTATTCAAGCTGGAACCCTGATTTATATATCTTGTTTAGAAAAACAACACAATAAACAAAAAAGGAAACCACAATCTCCTCTCCATTGTAGAAATGGCCTCTTTCCACAGTACAGCAGCCATAATATAGTCAATATGCAATCAATAAGGATTTGCTGTTCTGCCCCCCTCCCGTGCTCAACAACCACACTGCAACCCACTTGAGAGCCAATAGACTATTTCTCAACATAAGAAAGCTTTGAATTATAAAAGCCTGAATTGTAAGAAGTTTCTTCCTGAAGAAAAAATTTTGATTCCTTAACTGAAATATGAATTGAGAAATAAAAGAGAAAATATTTTTAGTCACAAGAGCTGTCTCCTTTGGTTCTCTTTTGAATCAGGTCAAAAGTCACCTCTTTTTGATAGTCATTTACTGTGAATTTTGTTGTATTAATTAGAGAGACTATCATCTTAATGAATCCTAAAGTCTTCATATCTTAATTTTATTAAGTATGACGATAAGAAAGATATTTCCAATTTTAACACTATTTTAGAGAAGGGAGAAAAGGGAAAATTAAAAGAGTAAAGGAAACCAGCCATCTTCCCATTAGCACACTACTGAAGATTTTTTTTCTAAGTGAAATATTTGCTCTAGAAAATTCTGCTCTAACTCTACTGAAAAAAATGTAAAACATCATGGCATATTCATTTAAAGAAACATAAAAGCAAAAAGACATGAATGAGATCTTCAAAAATGATAATAGGTTGTTATTATTGAATATGTGGAAACAATGGCAGCTTTTTATGATCTTATTGGCAATATGACAAAGCCTCCTATCTAATAAAGAGGGGATATGCAAATTGACCATCATGCCATCACAAAGATGGCGGCACCCATAGCCACAAGATGGTAGCGCCCAGTCCCCTCAGCAGAGTCCTTTCAGCCCCGCCAGAGGGGTGGCAGGCGCACGGTGTGGCCGGACCCGCCCTCAGCCCCCCAGCCACCCAGGTCCGGCATGAGGCACAGGCAAGCCTCAGATGACAGCTGCCCAGCCACCTAGTACCGGCCTGAGGCACAGCTAACGCCCGAGGTAGGCAAGCCTCAGATGTCAACTGCCCAGCCACCCAGGGTGGGCCCAAGATGCAGGCAAGCCTCGAATGGCAGCTGCCCAGCTGCCCAGGGCCACCGAGGCATAGGTAACCAGGGCCGGCCGAGGCTTGCACTGCCGCCAATGGCAGCAGCAGAGATGTGATGGGGGCATCACCTTTCCCTGATCGCCAGGTCACCTCCCACCCCTGAGGGCTCCTGGACTGTGAGAGGGGGCAGGCTGGGCTGAGGGACCCCCCACTCCAGTGCATGAATTTTCATGCACCAGGCCTCTAGTACTTACATATTAATAAAAACCTTAATGTGGAATTTTATTTCAATCACTGTATTTTATTATTTTAACAGATTAAAAAATTTATTTGGGGGGCATTCAAATTCTTTTTAATCTATTAGGACTACTTAGGATTATTAGTAAGTAGAAACTAATATAATAATAAACAATTATTAGAAATTTATTATGTACCAGGCACGATGTTACATGTTTTATATACTCTATCTTATACTCCAAAATATTAGCTAACATTTATTGAGCACTTAGCAAATACCAGATACAGTTCTAAATGCTTTATACTCATTAACTCATTCACTCCTCACATCAAATCTATGCGATAGGTACTATTATTACTTTCATTCCACAAATAAAAACACTAAGGCAGAGAGAGGTTAAGCAACTTGCTCAAGGTTACACACCTATTAAGCAGTAGAGCTAGAGTAAAAACCCAAGGACTCACTCCAGAACTCATTTAAACATTCTGTTTTTATCATTCTCATTTTATCTTGGGAGGACTAAGATTTAAATTTTTTCAAATAATTAGTCCAAGTCACACAGCTCATAAATAATTGTATTAGTTTTCTAGGACTATCACAGCAAATTACCACAATCTGAGTGTCTTAAACAACAGAAATTTATTGTCTCATAATTCTGGAGGCTAGAATTCCAAAATCAAGTTTTTGGCAGGGCTGGTTTTTCTGAAGGCAGGAAGGGAAAGATCTGTTCCAGGCCTCTCTCCTGCATGTGCACAGGGCATTCACCCTATATGTACATCTACACTGTATATAAATTTCCACTTTTATTAGGACACCAGTCGTATGGATTAGGCCCATCCTAATGACCTATTTGATTATCTCTGTAAAGACTTTTAACTCTATATAAAGTCCATTCTAAGGTACTGGAGATAAGATTTTAACATATGAATTTGGAGGGGACAAATTTAACCCATAACAGTAATTTGAGCTAGGGTTCAATTCTAAATATACTCTCAACATCTGACAATGCAATTAGATAACTGAAAACCTCATTCTCTCAGAAACTCAAAGATCACCTACTTAAAATCTCAGGATCCAAAAATGTGTAATGACTTGTGGCAGAGATGAGCTCAGACCACTGTCCTTCAGACTCTCCTAAGTGGGGACACTATATTCTTTCTGAGACACTAAGACATATACACTTAGGACTCTAATTCTCCTAGTGAAGGAAGATGATAGGTAAATGGAATCACCCTTTCTCTTCCATTACTCACAGACCTTTCTTTGGACAATAAATTCTAAGATCTATCTATGTTGCATGTCTCTGTTCTTAAATCACTTTATCAATAGTCACAACCCTGACAGGTCAGCAAGAGTTGCTGCCATATGTGTAGAAATAAGCTACATTAATACTCCAGCCAAAACCCTGTGAGGACTAAGTAGCTTTTAATTAATCCAAATTTCTTTTTCTTAGCATTTCATGATTTGAATAAACTTAAAGTGCATTCCCTTTATGCTAATAAATGTACAATCTTAACTTTTTATTTTCTCAAATAAAAGACAGCTTTTCAGTATTCAGCAACTAGGAGATGTGATTCTGGGGGCGTAAAATGCAGATGTTTCTTTTATGAAAGAACAGAGACTACAGGGCTGCAATGTTCCCCTTTAAATCATTTTTCACTGCCATTGCATATTTATAACTATTATTTTAGGGGGGAAAAATAAATTCAAATGCTGAGCCAGTAAGTCTCATATTAGCAGGCTTATTCTACAAGATTAGTCTTGGGTATTCCATAAAACCTGAAGCAATTATTTAAATCAGAGCCTAAAGCAGTTGTACTTTGCACATATTTTCAATACCGCTGTACTTGTTCATTAGCAAATATGAAAATCTGACCATTCTTTTTAACTACTGTTCAATAATGATAATAGCAATAGACGTTCTGAGGATCCAAAGCCAACTTTCTCATACAAACAGCATTTGTTAGTGTTTTCTGAGAACCTTGCCATATATCTAGATTTTTAGGCACTTTATATGCGTTTTATCTGATATCCATTTTTACCCATCCCCTAAAAGCAATTAGATAACTGAAAACCTCATTACACAATACAGTTCTCAGCCCTCCTATTTTATGGAAGAAGAGACTGAGATACAAAAGATTAACAGCCTAGGGAAGAATATTAGGTGTAGAAATCAACATTTAAAACCTAATCCCCCCTTTCCTGATGCCTCAACTACAGCGCAGGGTGCCAGAGAGATAGCCAGACAGGAAAAACTGGCCTTTGAATTCTGGAGATAAGGAAGAGTTCTACATACACCTCAGGATCCAGCAGACAAGGGGCCCCTCTAGGGAACTGTTGCTGAAATATGAGGGGTTAATTCTGAGCAAATGCTGAGTTAGCTTCCACTTAGGAACAGCACTGGTGAGCAGGCCTGCTGAGCTCTATGCCTCAAACAGAGCTGCTTTTATTTTGCCTGATTAAAGCTGCCTGCAGGTAGTCCTTGATCTGTAGGTAGTGACTGCAGTTTAATGAGGATAATGAGGCTTGTGGGTGATTCTTTCAGCCAAGAAAGGGACAGCGGTATGAAAATTAAGCCACAATGTTCCCTGAAGTAAAAGTGGCAGAGTTGACAACTTGGTTATACAGTGTCCCTGCCATCCTCACTGCTCCTGCGAATCTCCCTATGGAGGCTCCTTCTTTCCAAGAACCTAAAGGCTGGATTAAATTGTTTATTTGGTCCTTCCAAATCTACATTGATTCCAATTACTGAACGTCTTGAACATCCTGGCCAATTCAACCACTTTCCTTTGTGTTTATATATTTGCCTGCAACTTTATGAAAACAAAAACAGTCCTTTCAAAAAGCAGTAGGCAAATCAATTTCTACTAAATAGGATGTGTTGCTTCCCAGGCGAAATGATTTGGAAGTGGTTGTGATGTGTCTTACAAATGACTTGCAAATTCATGTTTTTAATTTATAAGTAAATTATTTATAATTTATAAATATAGATACTTATATCCTTAAGTTTGTTTTTGTAAAAAGAAATGCATTGTAATTGAAATATATTTCCTATATATTGTTTAGTCTGGAACTCATTAAAAATGTACATTTGCTTCCCAGTTAGAAAGATTTACGATGGTTCATTATCATGACAGAAACACTGGTGTGTAAGAAAGTTGTTTCTGAGACTACTGTCCCAGCATGGTATCTATACAGATTTTTTCCTTCTTACAGAAAGGGCTCATTTTAGGATCTCTGCCAAGAGCCACTGTCCCTTTAATGACAATGGAGTAACGAACAGGGAAAAGAAAACCATTAAGAATAACTCACCCGTTCTTCGTATTTTCAAGTTGTTCGTTCAACTAAAGGGTGATTTTTGCAACAGATGAGGGAGGGAGGTTGGTGATACAGTGCTTAGGTCCACAGGCAATCCAAGCCTTTCTGCCCAATACACATTGGTCTGGTGCACTAAAGGCTCAAGAACACTTCTACGGTTTCCATTGTCCTTTGGTGACTGAATGAGGAAATCCTTACTCAGCAGGTCAAAGGGGAAAGAGAGAGAAAATAAGCATTTCCACCCAAATAACAAAATGGGTACAATAGGGTTTATGAGGGGTTTCTTGTTTTGTCTTGAAGAAAAGTATGGAAAACAAAACTCAAAAGGAAATGAACTGGTTATTCACAATTTGGAGTTGAAAGAGTCATAGAGCAAAATGATTCTTGAAATCGAAGGTGTTTGGCCTGCACACAGCAGAGGCCCATACAACCAGCTCACGTTATGTTAGATCTCACTGACGTCACATGAAATGGTGATGTTAGATATTACTGGGAAAGAGGGGAAACTTAGCTGGGGATGGGTACCACAGGGGCTTCATTCCTCTTTGTCTGCTTCTCTCTGCACAATTTCTCCTCTTTTTTCTCCATTTTTGTTTTACTTGCATTATTGTAATCCTATCTCTTCTTACACCTGGCTTTAGCTTCTCATGTTTCCAGTGCTAGTCCTTACCCAACATGATCTTTCATCTCAGCCTTCCCAATTCCAAACTCCCAGGAAATAAATTGGATCAACTGGAAACAGATGCCCATGTCTAGTCAAGTAGCTATTGTAGAAAAATGGATCACAGGACACAAATCTATGTGGTTGTCCTAATATGTGGTTACTACGAATACTTCAATTCGGCAAGCAAAAAATGCATCTCCCAGCATATCTGCTACATTGAGGTACCTGCATCAAATTTAGGCCACCACCGACCTAGAAAACTAGAAAATTACTGCCCTCTTTACCATTATAATGGGCAATATTTCTACCTTGGATCTCTACTCTGTCACACAGCCCAGCAGCCTCTTTCCTACCTACTATGGTTGGAAGAGCTACAGACCAATAACAGTAACCAGGCATTTTTCATACCTAACCAACCTGGTTGTATAGTCTTGACTAAAAATACTTAACCTCTCTATGAGCCTCTGTTTTGGGAGGGAGAAAGAAATTAAACTACCGGTAGGTAATCTCTGAGATTTCCTCCAGGTCAAATGTGTTTGTAAAACATTTTGTTCTCAGTTATTTTGACAGATTTAGTATTAAATTCAATTGGTAATTGTCAGAGAAATGACTTCAGCTTCTCCCTTTATAAGATTGGTCTGTTTCCTAATTAACTCTCTCCCATTTTACCACATTTCATCCCATACTGAACATCACCAATAATGACCGGAACCTATCAGGAACATTCCTCTGTGTTCTTGTAATTACTGTTCTCTTAGACAAGGATATGCCCTTAGAACGCTTTCCTGCTACTAAAGTACTAATCTTTCAAGACCCAGGTAAAATGTCACCTCCTCTCTGCAGCCTTCCCTGATAACAAAAACTGTTTTTTTTCTTATGAGGCATAAGTTACTAATGCATCTCTTTTAGCATGAATTTCACTTGGATTTAAACTATACTTAGTTGGTAATTTATTCTACATCACTTACTAAGAAATAAATGCCTAAAGTACATTATTTCTTAGCCATCTTTGTACCTCCCCCCCAAAAAAAAATGTCTAGCAAAGCATTTAGAACAGACACTGAATGAATGAAAGAGGTGAATCTTCATTAAATAAAAGCACCTAAAATTAGGAATCCAGCATTCATGAAAGCAGAAAACATTTTGGAAATTCCTTCATGATGTAATAAAAAATACACTTCTGTAAATAATATCATCACTTGATATAATCAATGTTATATGTAATCATGGGCACCAATCCAAGTAACCAGGTCAATGAGAAATAAGTTTAATCATCTTGCCTGGCCACAGTGGCTCAGTGGTTGAGTATCAACTTATGAACCAGGAGGTCACAGTTTGATTCTCTGTCAGGGCCTATGTCCAAGGTTGTGGGCTCAATTCCCAGTAGGGGACGTGCAGGAGGCAGACAATCAATGATTCTCATCATTGATGTTTCTATCTCTCTTTCCCTCTCCCTTCCTCTCTGAAATCAATTAAAAATATTTTTAATAAAAATAACCTTTTTCTTCACTTTTATAATATAGTTTTGTATTCAAGCATTCAAATGTTTAAAATCAATTATCTTTTCTCATTGTCATGCATCAACATGAACTTTAATGGAAATGTTATGTGTTTTTTATTCAAAATCCTCTAAAAGGCAAATATTTTATCTATCCTGCCTTTTATGCCTGCTCTCTGACCATGAGTACCTGACCTTGCTGTGTTTCTGACTTGATCATCAAGACATTTAGCTAGTTGCTTTAATATCTTCTTGTAAAAGTTGTGGCAAGGTCAGCATGCTTAAATGTAATACCGTCACCCCTGTTGACTTGGACTCCATTGTTACGTGTAGTTAGTTCTATAAGGAAAAGTATATCCTTCTTCTTGGTATTTCTGAATTGCATGAATGTGTGTCCTCAGATCTTTGTGCTGGAATTAAGAATCTCTTCTGAAGGATATTTAAAAAATATCAACACATCAGTACATGGGTTTGTAATTAATCCCTCATCTGTTGTTTCTATTCCCTATGGCTGCTTGACTTTAAAATGGATGAACAAAAGATTATAAGTAGAAAGAGGGAATTTGTCTGTGATTTTTCAAATCATCAAGTACTTCTCCAAACTAAGTTGAAACTGAGTTTCTCCCAACAATACTATACAGTTACTACTATTGCTTTCTCTCCTCCATTCTAGAACTGGTCAAAGGTGAGATAGGTTTTGAAAATAACTGTATTAACTCCCTCAGAAATACTTATTCAAAGTAGAAAATATTCTCACCTAGTTGAACTGGCTTATGTTACTATAGTTGGAACAGGGGGAAAGAACAATGACATTTTTATATTTCTTCCAGTTTAATAATTCTGTTATAAAGAAATAAAGTAGTTTTATCTACTTCAAAATTCGAAGATTTTTAAATGAGACCACAAAGTAGCTAGCCCCAAAGAACTTGAAATTGAGAAAGCTCTTTGAACACACCAGCAATCAAAGGATGTCATTAATTACAGCTGTGAAATCTCCCAAGATGATCTGGATATGATCTCAGTTATGTTTAAATGAGATGTATCCACAGTTGTCTGAAACTCCATTATCTGCATTGTCCTCTATGGGCAATGGGGGGACAAAAAGATGATATGATCAAAATGAAAATGGCCAACCTTAAAATAAGAAATGGAAAGCCCATAAAATTGAGAGGAAGCACTATTTACATTACATCTCTAGAATGAGAGACTATATCTGGGAGACACTAACCCAGGAATTAGGGGGGGAAACCTCTGTGATGTAAGAGAAATAAATCATAGGGCTTTAACATATTCTAAAGAAAAACTCTTCATTATTATTATCCTGTCGGTGCATCCATCTTGTACTCACTAAAATCACCTTCTAATTATTAATTTAACAATAATAGAAGGGTTTACCTCAAAAAAGACTTGAATATTCTAGTTAATGAAAAAGAAGATTACTTATTATAAATTATGCACCTCTCTTAATTTATTCATTAGTCTTCTATAAGTTTAGTTAAAATAAATAATTTTTCTGAACCTAGGCAACACAAGATACCCTAGCAAAAAAATGATTGTGAACATGAAAATTAAGGGTCACATGCTGATCCATGCAAAAAAAAAAAATGTATGGAGATACTGCCAAGCACTGAGACCACCCAACTATGCTCTATTAATAAAACAACTCATCATTACTTTCTTTGCCTTTTTTCACTTTATACTCAAGTAGTATAATATACATTGATAGATTTTCAGATATGAATTGGGTCTATTGTAAATAGTGCTGCTATTGGCAAGTTTGGTGATATATTTTTAAGAGCAGAGTGGCTAAGTGTGTGTGTGATCAAGTATAGTAGATACTGCCCAAAACAAGTCTTACAAATTGTACTAGTTTTTACTCTTACTAGGAATATGAGTTACAATTACTGCATCTCTTCATGAGTGCTTTATTACCCTCTTTGTATTTTCCTAGTACACTGAACTCCTACAAATATTTTTACTCAAAAAGTTATGAATTAAGTACATAATTTGTTGCATCAAATACTGTGTTCAATTGTCATTGCTGTGTGAACTCTCATGATATATTACAGTAAGTGTAGAGACTTAGGTAAACATGTCTATTCCGACCAATCACTGGCAAATAATAAGTTTCAAAAATAATTTCCTAGCAACTATAGTTTTAGTGCAAAATGGAAAACCTAGTTACCTCATTCATTTCTTCAAAGTAGAAAAGAGAAATAATTTTTGCCACAGTGTAAAATATGAAACTCATTTATTCAAAAAACGTTTCCAGGAACTTTGATTAGAAAATTTAAAAGTCCCTAATGAAAATTCCTTTTAGTTTTGAAAGTGATTAAAAGAATACCATCAAGCAGAACTTCGTTTGAAAGAATAAAATGTTCTTTTCTGTGCAAAGGATTATTGAAGACAGTTATGCAAATGTGCAAAAAGGGGGAAAGACAAGATTATAAGCCTCTTAATTTGGGCAAATACTGAATTTCCCAAGGAAACTCATATTATGTAGCTACTATTCTATAAACCTAAAAACAATGGTAAAACAAACAGAGCATAGTCGTGCACACCAGTTTTCTGATCTTAATCTAAGACAACTGTGACCCCTACTGTCCACATATGTTTGCACATTTAAATTCTCAAGACAAAGCTCAGCATCATTACTAAATATTCTTTGAGCTTCTCATAAAAAAGATCACTAGACTGGAAGCAATGCAAGGTCTAAAAATATGCCTCTGATTCTCAACAAAGAGAATTCTGCAAAATTTGAAAGAAGTACTAATGTGTCAGCATGTAACAGTTCTATTTGTCCCCAAAACTTCCCTGCAGACTAGCCACAGGCATTTCACCTGTCCCTCTCTAGTCCCATTTGTATACGGCTAAGATTGCAGCAGAAAACGAATGGTTCAACATATTAAGTTTAAAAGGGTATATATAAGAAATGCTGTCAGCCAAAGCTGCAACTCCAATTTTGGTTGGTTATATAGATTTCTTAGTATTAACTTGAGTTAATACCAGTTTCCCCCAATAGAGGAAAAAACAAAACAAAATACTTAGTTGTGGATCAAGCATACTAATATGCCCTCCAGATACCTGGGTGGAGTTTTAATGTAACATTTTAAGAGAGTGATTAACTGGTCATCAAACGGAAGTTTAATAACATATATACCTCCCTGTATACATGGGAGAAACCCAGGAAAACTGAGTAACTCTCTGAAATGGTCCCAGCCACCACCTAAATACCATCTCCAGCTAGAAACAAAAGATGTTGGAAGTAGGAGGTAGGGAGCCAATTAGGGATAACAGATCTCAGTCCTTGCCTTCTCCAATGAGAAGAGTTTCTTGAGATTTAGAGTCCCTCCTCTCCTATGGTACAGAAAAGGAGGCACCCTTACAAATGGAGATTTCCCTTATAAATGTAAATGTGTCTTACAAAAAGGATAACTCTGCTCACTTTTCAGAACTTCACCTATTTCTGCTGTTTCTTAAAAATAACCAGCTCAATATAATCAATATGTCAAAGAGGTATGCTTTAGGGTGGTATATTTTGCTCCCCAAGAATGCTACATTAGATTTTAAAGGGTCATTTGTGATTCAATAATTACAGCAGTCCATATAGGTAGGTTTTATTGTTCTACTAACTTTACAAAACAGTAACCTGAAGTTTGGGTTGGTTGAGTACCTGCCCACCTAGTACTACTCAGTAGAACCAGGATTTGAATGAAGGTGGCCAATACCTTGTGCCTGCACATTTAAGCAAGAGAGTCAGGGGAGTTTCATCCACCAGCAGCAGAAGGAATGTGAGGCCAAAACACAGGAGAGGGGGTCAGTACTGTGAAGGAAGGTTGTCTTTTCCTCTAAGCCAGGAGGAAAGAAAGGGGGTTAAGCAAAAGTGCAGAGATAATGAGACACGGCAGGGATGGCACTGCGGCATGTAGCAAGGGGTGGAGGGGTGAGGGAGTTCTCGCTGGATGACCTCAATCTGCTCAGGAAAATGAGAGTTAAGGTCATGTGCTGAGGATGAAAGATTTGAGGTTGATTGGAAGGGACAGGATGGAGCAGCCTCTCAGGGTGATGCATTAGGGAGTGAACGTGACGTAAATAAAAGGATCATCAGTAGCAGAGAGAGCAGCAGCAGCGTTGTGACTTGGTCCAACAAAGCAATCTGAGATTGAAGTGGATAAAGGGGCGTTGATGGGACCCAGGATTGGGAGATTCTCAAAGTGGTCATGATAGAGAAAATGTGAGCCTCAGATTTGAGGTTTCTGAGAAAAAAGCACCCCTGGAATGCTTGGCCAGAGCACTGAGACAGGTAGAAACCGCAGTGGGGGCGTCCTGCTATATGTCCCACTGCAACCTATACTCCCACCATCACAACTTTTCACAAAGGGTTATAACTGCTTTTTTGTAAGTGCCCCCAACTCAACTGCAAGCAATCCGAGGACAGGGGTTGTGACTCCTTTGCTCATCCTTCAATGTGCACCATACGGCACAGCACCTGCTCACAGGTGTCAGTCAATAGTCATCTGCTTGGACTTTGACCACAGGTATGCCTTCTGGCATTTATGCTGCTCGGGTTCTAACCATGACTTCTTTCCTGGGTTTTTCCCGGCTGGAGGCTCTGGGAAGGTTATCTTTTTCTCTAAGCCAGGAGGGAAGAAAGGGGAATAAGCAAAAGTGCAGAAATAATGAGACGCAGCAGGGATGGCACTGTGGCACGTACCTGGCTCTGTCTAGTACACTAGTCCTTACCTTTCAGACTGACCACCTAATTCTTCTTCCTTGCTTACTAGTTTCCAGATATTGCTATCTTGGCTCATTGCTTCATCTCACTATATGTGCTGCCTAGCACTAACTATGATGCAGTAAGATCAATACGACATGAGAAGAAAACATCAAGTTGAAGTGTAGACAGCATCCAGAGACAGAATTAATCAGGTCAGAGCTAGATTCAGGAGAGAGAGGTTCCATCATCTGGCTTTAGTAACGAACAATAATAGAAACTGAAGTCAGAAAAATGTCAAAGGCTGAGATCCAGAAGTCAGGGAGGGAACAGAGAAAAAGTAGAGTTGAAGATGATAAGGGGCAATAATAAATCACAAAGAATAAATGTGATCTTGTGGGTCAGAGGAGATAAGGACAATGAACCTGTGGCTCAAAGAGCTCAGCTCTGACACTTGTAGCTTTGGGGGGGACAACAAAGTGAACCTGACACTTGAAAAGAGACCATATGTCCTGTTATATTTAAGCCTATAAGCAAAAGTACATTGTAGTCATTACCGGAGACCTACGAGTTCAGGGCTGTTCTATTTAGCCAGAGGCATTAGTCCATGCATTCACAAGACATTTGTTGAACACCTACTGTGTACAACTCAGGAATACCCAGAGCAATAAAAAAGGCATAGTCAGCCCTGGCTGTAGCTCAGTGGTTAGAGCATTGGCCCGTGCACCAAAGAACCATGGGTTCGATTCCCAGTCGAGGGCATGTACCTGGATTTCAGGTTCATTCCCCAGCCTGGGTCGGGGCATGTGCAGGAGTCAACCATTCAATGTGTCTCTTTCACATAATGGTTCTCTCTCTCTCTCTCTCCCCGCCCTCTTTCCTCCCTTGCTTCCACTCTCTTTAAAAAAAATAAAAAAATATTCTCAAGTGAGTATTAACAACAAAAAAGCATTGTCACTGCTTTCAAGAAGTTTACCATCTGGGAAGTGAGGCATATAAATATACCTTGGTCAAAGGTATCCACAAATGGTAAGAGTGAAGAGAGGAGAACCTTTCCTCCCCAGAGGGATCTAGGGGGACTTCTAGAGCAGGTGTCACCCGGGGGAGTCCTAAAAGATGGTAGGAGTTGACTGGGTAAGAAAAGCTCTTTGGGCACAGGAAAAAGAATGTCTCTGAATATGTCACTATGAAAGTTATTGCATTTGGCAAACCATGGGTATTTTAGCATTGTTGGCACATAGAAGAGGTATCACAGAATGACAGGAGGAGAAACTAAAAAATAGTAAGTGGGAGTTAGATAATTAGAGTCCTTGCCATAAAGAAACATTCAGAATTTTATGCTGTGAGAAGAAAAGTTCCATAAGAGGATATAAGAACAGGAAATTTCTAGCCATGGGAATAAAGAATTCATAGGGAACCATATGCTTTTTCAGATAGGGTAAAAAACAGAAATGTAAGCTTCCTATGGTAATTTATAAAATTAGAGTCAATTTGTGGAATTTAAAGAAATGCTCTACAGAAGAAGGATCTCTCTCTCTCTTTTTTTTAATTGATTTTAGAGAGAGAGGGACAGAGGAGAGAAAGAGAGAAACATCATTTGGTTGCCTCTCGTGCACCGGACTGAGGATTGAA
The DNA here is from genome assembly GCF_951640355.1 of Cnephaeus nilssonii. Classification (NCBI taxonomy): domain Eukaryota; kingdom Metazoa; phylum Chordata; class Mammalia; order Chiroptera; family Vespertilionidae; genus Cnephaeus; species Cnephaeus nilssonii. The sequence goes on along the minus strand of NC_137087.1, from coordinate 30,094,929 downwards.
CCTACAACCTGGCTATATGCCCTGACCGAGAATTGAACCAGGGACCTATTGATGCACAGGATGATGCTCAACCTCTGAGCTACACAGGCAGGGCCAGAATAAGGATCTTTACTTTCATGGAGGCTCTTGAGAAATGAAATAGTATTGTAGGTAGTGAGCTTCCTACACAAGAGGTATTAAAGTTGAGGCTACAGTTTGTACAAGGCACAATGGAAAAGGTGATACGGGAAGTAAAAACAAAAACAAAAAACAAAAAAACAAGAAACCTATTCCCATCCAGGTTATAAGATTTTGTATTTCTTCTGTACTTCAGAATGCCAGGAGGTTATATGCTTTACAGATATTGAGCAGTTGATTTTCTGTAACAAAATACAAAAGTAACTCTTTAACAAGCAGTTTCCAGGCCTCAATGAGTTTGTGGAAATACATTTAAACAAAATTCTATTGTCTAAAGAATTCTCAGACTTTGTAGGCTGAGATTTCAAGCTAAAAAAGGAAAACTCCTAAATTAAAGTCTTCACTTAACGTGTGGATAGGTCCTTGGAAACTGTGACTTTAAGTGATATGACATTTAACACAACCAATTTTACCAAAGACTAATTGATATAAACAAAAATTAAGTTCCTACTGAATATTTCTGGTCACAAAAAAACATCACCAAACACCTAAATAAAGACCGAAAACACTTCTAATATTAAACACTGAAATAAATGTGAGCTATACATACATGGATTGCCTTTTTTATTTTCTTGATGGTCATCATTAGATGAGCAGGAGATTTTAATTTAGATGCACGCCTATTTATCATTTTTTCTTTTAGTTCAGTAAGATTTCCTCCTGTTTTCTTCCAGAAGATTTTTAATTTTTGCTTTCACATTTAGCTCTATGATTTTGTTGGTTGATTACGTGTGTACTGCACAAGGCAATAGCTGATACCCATTATTTAACTTATATGCCATTATTCTAACACCATTTTTGATAAGGCTACCCTATCCCCATTTAATTGCCTTGTTACCTTTGATGAAAATCAACTGACAAGTAAGAGTGGCTCTATTTCAGGCATCTCTGTTCTGTTCAACTAATCTATATGTCTATCCACATGCCAATACAACACTATCTCAGTTACTGCCACTTAATGAGTCCCAAAACCAGGTAATGTAGGACCTCCAACTTGGTTCTGCTTCATAAAATTGTTTTTGGTATAGTCTTAACTTTCACTGTAGTAGCCAAAGCATTCTGTATTACACTAAGCTCATATACATTAGCCTTTACTTGGATATTTGAATAGGATTAAACCCATGGATATGAAGATCACAGGAAGAGACACAGCACCCTCTTTCGGTCCTACATAATTATCCTTTTAAAATATAGCTAAGTCCTTCAGTAGCTTAACTATTTATACTTTGTGTATTGTGGTCCATATCATTGCCCTAAATATTGAACTACTATCACATAACATTTTTGCTCCTACTCATTCACAATGAATCATAACTGTATTACCTGTTCCTATAATCTTCTCTCAAAAATTCAATCTCCACAATACTTAAACATTTGAATTTCTTTAAACCCAACAAAGTTTAAACTTTGTCAGAACTTAGATGCAGAATAATCACCTGTATGACATGCACAAATGCCACTGCACATTTTGATGGCATTCTCACTGTCAGGGCAAATCTAATTTCTGGTCTTCTCTCATGAGACATTTTGTTCTGCTTTACTATTCAAAACTTATGCAAACTATTATGAATCCTCCCTGTCATACAGTCATTATATGATAGTTTCTTGAAGTAAATCATTATGGGTGGTTTACATCCAGCTCTGTTTATTTTTAAGATAAAGACCAAAAGAGCACAAGGATGCCCTATTTTGAATTTGGATGCCCTATTTTGAGAAACAGGTATACTCAGTTATTTCTGAGGGACAGGATAAGCCAGGGAAATTACAAATTAAGAGCAGAAGGAAAAGTGGAAGAGGATGATGTTTGCTCTGGACCTAACAAGAAAGGGATGAAGATCAAAGGAGTAGGAATTCAGAGACACAAGAGTCGTCTCACTTGTATATTTTGATTCCTAGCAGTCTTCTCCACAGACCTTTCTCAGTAACTACAGTGCTGTTTTCAGAACCTAGATCTGAAAGCTTATGACCTAACTCCATCCAGCCCCAGTGTAATTATACAAGTCACCACTTCCATTTCATCCCACAATGCCACCAGTCCTTTAATTCTCTTAGAAATATAAAGGGGAACAGAAAATATGCTCTTTTTTCTTAATGATAGAGAAAATACACAATACAGTGATCTCACAGGTACTAAAGTCTCCCTGGATCCCCAACCACTAGGATCTGAATGTACACTAATTAAATATTGACTGAGGCATGGGTTGTGCAAAAAGTTTTAATAAATGCTGAAAAGCACTACAGATAAATGAAAGTAACCATGCCCTCTGTGAACTGACAAACTGGACAGAGGTAAACCAAGCTCGTTTCCATAGCCTCCCCTAATAATCAGAATCATCACTAACACAACTATCTAATTTCTCGACAAACTCTAAATTTTAGAATCAAGAGTCCTTGGGAATCATCTAATTAAAATTTTATAGATGTAAAAACTGGGGAATGAGAGATAAATTAGGTGACTTGTATAAGGCCACACACAAATCTAATCCAAAAAGGAATTAAATGCCAGTTTTCTATTGCTGCCTTCCCAAACTACTCTATACCAAAAGTATTCTACACCCTCACCTTTCCCAGATCTTTTTGGAGATATTGTCTCGAGCTTGGAAAAAGCATGTCTGGAGATAAGAGGTAGAAGTTACTTTTCATTCAACAAGAAGCATGAAATTGGGTATACTTCCTGAGAGCTGACAAAGAACATCGCTTCAATAAAGTCGAGTGCAATGGAAGCAGCGATTTTGAGATTTATATGTAAACATTACTGCCATATAAAACTAAAAAGAAAATTTTCTCAAACTAGAGCAAAGAATTGAAGTAATTATCTTCAACTATTAAACTAAAAACCTGCTTCAAATTTCTAGAAAAACACTTAATTTCCCATTGTTTCTTTTTCACTTTACTCCACATATTTAGGAAATCAAACTTGTTAAAAGAACTTACCAAAAAAGAATTAATAATCCAAGGAATTTTTCATTAATTTCATTACATAGGATTTCAATGCAATTTCACCAAGTTGTTCCATCCAGAACTTTCTAGAGAGGAGTAGTGCTATTTCAGACTGCTGTACTGATAAATTAGTAAATTGTGTAAGGCTCTCTGCTTTGTGCCAGTAAATCCTTTGGAAATATGACTGTTGTAATTCCAGGCATAGTTACTAATAATATACTCAGATTGCCTATGTGTACCTCTATGTTCTATCTTAAATAATAGAGTAAAATTAAGTACCCACTTCCAGCACCTCCTCTACCAGGCTGTCTCAGTTGATAAATTTTTCTTCATTATCTTCACTGTAAATGGTCTTACATGTTAAACAACACCCACCTTGAATGCAAACCAGCAATTGTTATGATTGTGTCCGGGTCTTGAAAGCTAAAGATATGGTGGCATGACTCATCCCTGATCATAATAGCTCATAAATTTGATGGATAAATACACTTTTTGGCAAAGGAAGGACATCAAGCCACATATATATTAGAACTCGGTACCTAGAAATAAAAGATGGTGGCTTTTTCATTAACCATTTATTGTTATTATGGGGCAAAATCAATAGCAAATGTACTCATCCAACTGAAAGTCAATTTGATGCAATTTCATGTGGGATTTCATTTTCATAGCTTTTTATGCCTCCCCCTCAAATTCTAATAAAAGAATATGATCTGCCCAAATGTAAGACAAATGTAAAGCCTGAGACGATTATAGTCTTTGAAAGACATCGAATGAATTCACTTTTTCACAACTGTAAATTGTCAAACTAAAAACATTATTTTCTTCAAACCATAAGGCAGTTTATAGGGCAGCAGATTATTGACATGCCTCAAAGCTGGCAGTATGTAGGGTTCTTTTTTAAACAATTTAGAGTGCTTATCTGAGTGTTAAGACCATTTACAATCTGGCTTTATGTCTATTAGAAACCACTGACATAAAAGCAACCACCATCCTCTTGATTTACTTGTATTATTACTGGCAGTCTCCAAAGGTACCCAAAGAGCTAGATGAAAAATAAAATTGTTCAGTCAATTGTCAGTCATCTGAAAATAATTTCAGTGCAGGCAAGCATTCTGTGAGCAAGTCAGAGTTTTATTTATAAAGAATAGCATATTTTCTGCCAGCATTCCTAAATTAAAACATCTTGTACATCCATTGTCCATTTTAAAACTAAGCTATAAACTACAAATGCACAAGACTGTCTGTACCATGGAGAAGTCATCTTAATGTAAATTACATTTTTTAGAAAGAACAATACATTCATATGTCCACTTGAATTACAGGACAGCACAAGTTTTATAATGAGAAGCATCAGTGTTCTCCCCAATTACCATGCCAACTATCCACTCCTCAGAAATCAATGCTTTCAATCATTCTATCTTTCATTCTGATTGTTACCTCCAAAACACCAAATAATATGTTCATGTTTTTGTTTCTTTATTTGTTTTCACCAAACTATATTTACTCCCTACTATAAAATATGAGAATGCATTTCTTTATGTAATGCATTTCTAATGTACCTCTTCCTTCATCCTTTCAGTTATTCAATTGGTTATCTTGGTAAAGTTGAATAATGTACTGAAAATTCTATATATTTTGCTATCAACTTAAAACAATCACTCAGATGTTCACTATATAAAAAGATTAATATTTTTATTATTTTTTGCCTGTATCTCCAATTTTGATCTCCCAATTTCTGCCATTTTCTCTATTGTTACATTAACATTGATTGCATACACATTTTATTTTGTAAACATAATTACATTGTCTATGTTTTGACTAAAGGTTAATTGTAAAGTTGAAAACGAATAAACAAAAGTTACATGGACATGTCTATATGATGACTGGTCCCTACAAGAAAGATAAGGTTGATTCTGGGAAGCTATAGAATAACTGGTTTTGGGTCCTCAACAGGACTCTTGGCTGAATGACTAAGCTAACTGGGCTGTCTAATGGAAATCAGTTGTTGCCTAGAAGGCTGTTTAAGTTGCAAAGCAGGAAGCCAGGTGTCAAAATGAGAAGCACTTTTCTTTGCCATGCCAACATCCACCCTAAGGTTCTCATTTACTTTCTTTAGAACACTGGTTCTCAAAGTGTGCTCCCCAGACCACCAACAGCTGGAGCACCTGCAACTTGTTAGAATTGTAAATTCCTGTTGTCCACTCAAGAACTGCTAAATCAGAAACTCTAGGGTTGAGGCTCACCAATCTGTTTAAACAAGCTTCCAGGTGATTACGAGGCAAGCTAAGGTTTGAGAACCACTACTTTAGAGAAACCGCTAGAGTTCTGCATTGATCTCACAGGTACTAAATGCCAGGTGGCATGCAGTAATAGGGTAAAACGTGTAAGGACTAATTAGCACACTTGGTCTTCTAGACCTTTAATTATCCTTACTCACTTTTTTGAGCTGCACCTTTCACTGTTACCTTTTGGACCAGATTGCCCAACCCTTGGATCGTCTATGGATTCTTCACAATAATGTGCTGGTAAATACTTAACCAGCTAATGAAAAGGGGCAGGGGGAGGGGAAGGATGCCCTCATTTGTTCTCCTTCCCTGGCCAATTTCAAGCTACCAACATGACATTTCTGAAGTCAGAGTTGGAAAGAAATGAGCCCAAACCCAGGCCAGTTAGACCTGGCTCCCCCACACCACTGTGTCCCCCCAAAAAATGATTCACAGGCAGCAGCCTTCTGCACTCTGTTTCATCCACCAACATGTCTTCATTAGATTTTTGTCTTCCAGAAATTTTGTTGACATAACTTTCATCTATTGACCCTTTACTGCTAAAGGTTATATATCACCTTTAGCACTTCTTTACTAACATCTCACTGGGATTTTAAATGCCTTGCTTAGTCTACCACCTTAAAGCAGAAATGTAAACACACAGTAGTATCTGCAGTTTATCACACATTTCACTGGGCAAAGAAAACAAAGTGGCCACACAGCAATGTGTTGTTTAGGTTACTGTTTGTATTTATAAGTAGTAATGCCCATGGTAAAGACAGACCTGAAATTCCAATAGTCCTCTACTAATTAATCATTCATCTGTTCATTCAATAGATATTCACTGAGTCCCTCCTGTATTCCAGGGATGATTATAAGTGTTAGAAATACAAAACTTAACCTAGGAGACTGAAATGATAGTTTGGCCTAAAATTTTCACCCTGGAGACATTGGACAACATAAATACGAGGGCCAGCCTGGAATAAGAAAATCACATAGGGCAGCTAAAAGGCGTAAAGTGGCATGAAGAGAGACTAACTCAACACTGCTTTCTCCCTGATAAGGTGGATTGAGGATAAATTTATGGGGCTAGTTATAACCATATAAAAAAAGGCAGGTTGTGAAATAAATATAAAGTATGTCATGAATATATATTACATTTGATTTCTAGGAAGATTCAGCCCTCAATCATGAAACATGTATCTTTGATATACCAGATATAGTCACTATTTAGTTACCCAGAAAATAGTGGAACAGAATCCTCTAAAAAGATGAAGCATAAAATAATGACACCAACCCTTTTATGACTTCCTTGCTTTGCCAACAGTGAGCTCATTCCCAGACAAACCTCTTTTCTACTCTAGAGTATAGTAACTGTCACCTTCTAGTGAGGAATGTGGACTTGGAGTCTCAGCCTCGGCTGTACATCCTGACTCAGCCCTTCAGCTTCATAGCTTCGGCACATTCACAGCCTCTCTAAGTTGAAGTTTCCTTGTCTATAAATTAGTTTGATGCTACTACTTCAGAAACTTGCTGGAGGAGTTGAATGAAATAATGCAAGTGAAGGTGAGGCACACAGTGCATGGTTGTTAAGTGCTTGCTATACCTATTGATATTGTCACTCTCTGCTCTACTCTACCACAGTCCATGCTATCTCCTACCCACTCAACTTTGATATTGCTGGATTGATTATTTAAATTTTCTTTTCCTTTTTTTACAAAATATGTTGCATCTCGGCTGCGAAAATTCTCTAATTTATAATGAAGAAAGTGTGTCCTCTTCCTGAGCCTCACTCTGCTCAGTTCAGCCACCTCTGCTTAGGACCACACTTTATGAGATTTCCCACAGCAGCTGAAAGGTTCAAAAACTGGCCTTTTCTAATTTGTTTGCTCTTCAGGTAGAGTATCCATTCTTAATAAAGGCAAACTTTGGCTCTGGGAGGTGAAGAAAATTTTAATATTTTTCATTATACAGCACAAATATATATTCAATGTGGGTTGTGTGATAAATAAATATTCTGCTAGAAAGCACTAAACAAACAATGTTCAGTTTATCTATAGTATTAAAATTTCAAGGAGGGTGACTAGAAAAAAGTTTCTAAAAAGGCTAGCTAGAGGTTGAACAGTAAAAAAGTTTGAGAAAGGCTAAATTAGAGAAAAATACAGTTTGAAACTTACAAAGAGGTAAATGGATCATAACTTAGAATTTGCATAAAAAAAGTATCATGAGATCACAAGTATGCATATGTGCATGTGAGTTCATTGGTTGATTTTGTCTACCACCTTCCACCCTCCCCTGACTTTACTCTGAGGTTTGACAGTCTTTTCGATGCTTCTATGTCTCTAGATCTATTTTGTTCATCCGTTTACATTGTTCATTAGATTCCACATATGAGTGAGATCATGTGATATTTATCTTTCTCTGACTGGCTTATTTTGCTTAGCATAATGCTCTCCAGATTTATCCATGATGTTGCAAATGGTAAGAGTTCTTTCTTTTTTACAGCTGCATAGTATTCCATTGTATAACAAGAGAGCCCACCTTCGTGGGAGAACATATTTGCCAATGATACATCCAATAAGAGGGCTAACCTCCAAAATTTATAGGGAATTCATAAAACTTAACAAAAGGAAGATAAATAATCCAACTTAAAAATGGGCAAAGAACCTAAATAGACAGGTCTCTAAAGTGGATAGACAGGCCTAAAGTCATATGGAAAAAATGCTCAAAGTCAATAATCATCCAAGAGATGCAAATCAAAAACGACAATGAGGTATCACCTCACACCTGTCAGAATGGCTATCATCAACAAATCAACAAACGATTTGGTGAAGAAGTGGAGAAAAGGGAACCCCCTTACACTGGTGATGGGAATGCAGAGTGGTGCAGCCTCTGTGGAAAACAGTATGGAGTTTCCTCAAACAATTAAAAATGGAACTCCCATTTGACCCAGTGATCCCACTAGGAATATATCCCAAGAAATCAGAAACACCAATCAGAAAGAATATATGCACCCCTATGTTCATAGCAGCTCAATTTACAATAGCTAAGATTTGGAAACAGCCTAAGTGCCCATCAGCAGATGAGTGGATTAAAAACCTGTGGTTCATCCATATGCTTTTGCATTCTTACCTGGCCGGTCCAGGAAACAGCACTTTCCTGCCTTCTACAGTGGCTACTACAAAAGAAAAGAGGCTCAGCAGAGTCAGCAGAAAGAAGATAAACTTTTTTACCCATGGTGGTAAGAATGCCACAAGAATATAACTTGTAATTCAAACCTGAACTCAGACTGGGGGGAAATGATATACCAGTCACAAAAGGCTAGGTCAGATGGTGATGATTCCAATACCTCAGTGGCTCACAGCAACCAAGACTGATTTCTGACTCATGCAACAAGTCCCTGTGCACAGGTTGTGGCTCTGTCCTATGTCATCTTCACTCTAGGATTCAGGCTGTGAGAGCAGCCTCTTACTGGAATATTAATGGTTATGGCAAAGGGAAGGGAACTTGGGGCCACATGCTGGCTCTTAAATCTTTTTACCATGCATACCTCGTGACACTTCTATTCATATTTAATTGGTCAGAATATATCACATGAGCAAGCCTAAATCATTAAATTGTGAAGTATAATCCTTCTCCAGGAAGGAGAGCAAGTAGGTGTGCATACTCATCCAGTCTAGCACACTTGGAGTAATAAGAATGATACCTTCAGGTAGACCTCATTTCACTGAGTGTACTGCCTTTCTATATGCATCACCTAACTTTATCATTACAACAAGTATGTGAGATAAGACAGTAGTCACTATATCCTCTTACATTTCTATAACTAAAAACAAAAGAACTCAGTGGTTGGAGAATTTTCTATTACTTGAAGTTGTCTGAAAATGGCCCTAGTTCCCTTGAATGGTACTGGGTTCCCATCATTGGAAGGAATCAAACAGAAGATAAACTACTTTGTACTGATGCTGAAGGGAGATTCAAGGAGCCTATGAGTAGACTGGCAAGATAACCTTTAAGATCCCTTTACCCAGAAGACTCTATGATTCTGAAAGTCATCCAAGTTCACACAGCTGTCAAGCAGCCAGTCAGTGGCAAATGTCTTTCTTTTCCAAATGAACATATATACAGAAGGGGAGAAACAAAGCCCAATGTAATTTAGTGCCATGGCATTCAGGTTTCCTTCCTTTAGTATATAAATGTTGGGGAAAGTTCTATCAGATATCACTTCTGAATCAGTATGCATCAAATGTCTGTTGTTGGTTTGGTGACTAAAATGCCAGGAGTTATTAATAAGCATTAGCAAACATTCCAAATACTCTGGGTTTGCTGCTCTGATGTGATTCTTAATAAAATATAAGCATATTGACGCTAGCATGTCTATCAGTCCCCCAGACACAAATATTCTCTTGGGTTGCATCATAAATAAGTAAAGGTTCCACTAGAGAGTACAAAACAAGTATTTATTATGTCATTACTTAAAAAAATATATTGTCCCTGAACAAACTACTGAGGTCTTGCATTTTAACAATATTTTAGGACTTTATGAAAAAACAATTCACTTACTGATGACTTCCTTTCCTTCTCTTATTCTTTCATGAGTTTTGGACTTTATTAGCACTAATTCTATAGCAATATGATCCTAATATGATTATTTGGACAAGCAAATCAGTGATCTGAATTTTTCCCACCTGTCATATGAAAATGTAGTGTTGGTTAAAAAAAAAAAAAAGCAAATAACCTCATTTTAGTATTTTAAGCACTGTTACTAAAAAATAGTCCCACAATTTTTATCTATTCATTTCATATTATCAGACCTAAGCAGGCATAAAAAATACAAAGAATGACATGTATCTGCTTATTGTAAATGTGCTAACTCATTAGTTGTTCATTTCACAGTTGCAGACCTAACATTAAGTAATTCTTTTTGAAAATTTAAAATAATATTTTCATCTTCCAGGGACAAAGAAATATTCAGCATTTCAGAAACTCAGGATCGACATCTGAACAAGGTGTTGGCTTTGCCCATACAAGGGCCACTCATGCCAACAACTAACAGCACAGTGTTAGCAAAAGAAATTCTTTTCAAGCTGGTCCTTAGCCAGTGACCCAATAAATCATCTTTTTCAAACCCAATTTTAAGTGAGGCCAACCATTTAAAATTGATTGAGGTGTTGGCTCTCAGGTAGTCAGGAGTCATGAATAAAGTACCAAACTGAACAGGTTGTCCAAATGTGATCTGTTCCATGTTTCCCTCAATAATTGCCCCTCAGCCCCCGTTATCTTCTAATGACATGAATCTTGACCTGATTGTGCACACAGTTTGGATATGGCCAACACCAACGCCTTCCTGGAGAAAAACTCCAGTCCCACCATAAAAGTATAACCAATTAAGAAGCATAAATGTATATCATTCTGCTTCACTCAGTTTGCTCTCAGGAAACAGTTCTGAATCCCAGAGTGGGGCTTTTCCTAATCACTGCTAAGGCACCAGAGCCAGGAAAGGAACCACAGTGTTCAGACACAGGCGTCTGAAAAAAAAAAAATGACTCTACTGTTGAAATCAATCCAGCTTCTGCAGAATCCACGGGTGATTTTTCTGGTAGGGTATAAAAGTTCGCTTCATTGTATTTGACACATCAATGCTCAAATAAAAAGGACAAGGAGAGGAGTTATACCTCTTAAAGAATGTTTAAGATGTTCTTAAAAGCTTAGTTGAGTTGGAAGTGCTCCTTTCAAAACCAGTTTTAAAATAAAAAAAGTGTGAGGGGAGAAAAGTAAACTGAATTTTACTGAAAAAAATCCATATTTGATGCTGTAAAAAAGTATTGAATTCTTTCATCATGGAAGTTCGTGTTTATAGGTTTTAGACACTTTTCAGGATTGGCAATACAGACAACCAGTTCTGGTTTCTGTAAGATGACATTGTGTAAACATGCCTTTCTAAACCAAGTAGAGCACACTTCATATTCTAGAGTGTTGAGGAATACAAAGCAAGGCTGTTTTATTAATACAACTTGTTTCAGGTAATTTTCTTGGGATTTCTAGTTATATCACTATTTAAAATTGTATATCAGTCTTGACTAGTGGCTGTCCCTACTGGTCAGCAACAGCTCATTTTTAAAAAATATTTAGATACACTCTTTTTCTGTGATTACTAGAACAAATAAAAGAAATAGAAGCAGAATCATGGGTTTAAGTACCAGCTCTAAGTCCCAGCTGTGGCACTTCTTTGTTGGGTAACCTTCAAATCACCTAATCTCTCCAGGCCTCAATTTCTTACTGTTAAAATGTTGACTATAATACCTACCTCCTAAGGTTGCTGTGAGGTTTAGATGGCTTGATATTTATAATGTGCTTAGAAGAGAGCTTGGTGCCACATAAGTGTTTGTTATATAGTTAACACAATAGAAAGCAAGTAAATGATCAAAATATAGATAAGAATTTTATATATTCTTAACTTTTGCTCAAAAATTATTTAATAATTGCCATTTTCATCTCTTTTAAATCTATAAAACTTGCTTTCTCCACAGCTTTTTAACTGTGTAACCTTGGACAAGTTATGTAACATCTATATGCTTCAGTTTCATCTGTAAATTGGGGATAATAAAGTAAGACATCATAGAATTATTGTGTGCAATAAATAAAGTTATACTGGTAAAAAGCTCAACACATGTTAAGTAATAATCATACTCTTAATGAGGCCTTGGGTATATAATAAATGTGATAGTTTATATTATGATGAAGATAGATTATCCAGTAAGTGGTAACCTTACTGGGTAATCTATCTTCCATTTTCAAGACCATTTTTCCTCAAAAATATGAAGGAACTTAAAGGTTTAATGTTCACTCATAAATCGAATCAGTCTTTCATGTAAAATGTGATATATTTCAATACATATTCCTACACTATAGAGGCAACTATAGTGTAGGAATGTAATTAGATTTTTACACCACAGCTTATACTGAAACAAACGTCAAAATTAATTATTTAGACAGGGTAGGAAATGTAGGTAAATAATTTTTTACCACACTAAGGCACACAAAAAAAGACTATTTTAGGGATGGGAAAACCTTTTCTGCAAAGGGCCATATATTTTAGATTTTGAAGCCCTTATAGTTTGTTCTGTCTCTTCTCAACTTTAGCCATTGTAGCAGCAAAACACCCAGAGGAAAATAAGTAAACAAAGAGATATCACTGTGTTCCAGTAAAACTTTATTAATAAAAACAGGCTGAGGGCCAGTTTGGGCTCTAGGACCATAGTTTTCCATCCCTATTTATTTTATCCCAGTGTCCGAATCAAACCCTACAGAAAACCCTGTGAAAATTGTTGGTTTACCAAGTTTGTCATATTATCGTGGGTCTAGATGCTATATAACATTATGAAAAAGAAATAGATAATGTGTTCTCTACCTTCAAAAAGAATGTAATCTAGTCAAGAGGTTACAATAAAGTAATAAAAGTTATAAAGAAATATTCAGATGTATGCTTCAAATTACATATGGTTTGTAGTCAACCCATGTAATGTCAAAGGCTGAAGAAAATTACATGAAATTCAACCGAAAGATTTCCCAGTGGGATTGTTATTCTATCTGTGGCTCATTTTCTATGAACAACAGACTCTTTTTCTTCAAATACATGAAGGAACTTAAAAGATTTAATGTTCCTTCATAAAGTGAATCAATTTTTTGTGTAAAATGTGGTATATTTTAATACACATACTTTTTGAGAATTTTATTCTTAAGAGCTCCCAACATGAAAGTCTCTTCTCTGGGGTTTTCTTGCCAAATATCTGAAAACAAGGTAGCTCCACAATCCCATTTGTATGTGTTTTTCTCATTACATAATCAGAAACTGACTCATTTTTTGTGCCTTAACAAATTGGCTGGTAAATTGATTTTCTAAAATGTAAGCCTGGGTTATCCTTCAATTAACGTGTTAAATTAAATATCAAATGTGCCATCAAGGAATTCTTTTCTAGTGACAATTAAGTTTTACAAGCATTATTCTGTCTGTTTATTGCAGCATGACAAATATAACACTTTAGGCATCAAACTTTAATAACCTGTCTGTTAACATGTAATCTAATTCATCTTGAGAACATTAATTTTTTCCAGTGAGGAAAAAATTCTCTATGATGCACATGTAAAGAATAGAAAAACCATGCTCTGCTCCAATTATTCCATTAACCATCTCAAGTTCTTTAAAACCTTCTAATTTAGTCTTGCTTTGAAGGTATCACTTGATACAGTCTCTGATTCCTACTAAGGTGTCTGCCCCAGAAAACAGAAATTTTCTCCAAGTGCAGTTTGCTATACTCCTGCCACATGGGTTTCCTGAGCCCCCAAAGTCATTCCTGAATCTTTGCATTTGTTATTTCCTCTGCCTGGAAAACTTTACCTTTAATCTTCTTACTAATGTCTTATTAATGAATATTCTCCAGGTCTTAGTTCATCTTTAGTTACTCAAAGTACCTTTTCCAGATAACTTCATCTAAAATGTTACACACACACACACACACACACACACACACATACACACACACACACATACTCCATCGATCATTATCAGATCACCCAGTCCATTTTCTTTGCCAAAATCAGAAATTATCCAGTTTTTTTGTATATGCATTTATCTACTTTATGACTTCCTATACAAGAATGTATGATCCATGAGAGCAGGGGTATATGTTGGCTTATTCTTTGCTTCTTCAGCTCCTAGAACAGAGTCTGGTACAAGATAGGCCCTCACTAGTGGAAGAAGAAAGAAAATAAGGAAGAAAAAGGAAGGGAGGGAGGGGGAAGGGGGGGAGGGAAAATCAGGAGACAGTGAATGAGGTCAGCTCAGTCTCTTCTGGAATTGACAAGCTACATCAACTCTCAAGAGTTCTTCCTTACCTTGTCTACTTTTGTAGGGTAAAAAGCCATTTTAGGTTTTTAATGCATGGGTATTTCTCTTAGGAAAAGCTCCTGTACTGTGAAATGCAAGACCAGTATGTTAGAGCTGCTATTTTCTGTGCTTGTGAGTTAACACTGAGTGTGTGTGTGTGTGTGTGTGTGTGTGTGTGTGTGTGTGTGTGTGTGTGGTGTATGTTTAGGTTCTATTCTATTCAACTTTCATTGATTGCCTGATGGATCCAGTTTTCTCAGCCCTCTTATTTATTGCTTCTCTCACTTAAGCCCCATGACCTTTACTCAATCTGTATGTTTCTACATAAAACAAAATACGATTTAAATAACCTCTTTCCATTTTTGTTTCACATTTGAGCAAAAAAAAATCAATTACTAAATGACTTTTTCATATTTCAGTCAGCATATTTTGTCACTATGAAATTTCTTCCATTAACTTTCTTTTCCATATTTATACTAAATTAAAAAAGTTTTTTAGCAAGGAGCTCTTATAACTTGTCAGTCTAGCATTGACCACATTCTCCCCAGCCTTGCAATTCTTTAATTTACATGTTAATTACATAGATTTAATTTTTGTGTTAATTATAATAAGAAAAAGAGGGCACAACTTGGGTATCTAATATTAATAGAAGACTTAAGTAATGTATAGAAAATATCTTGAATGAAACCACATGCAGCTAATAAATGTGCTATGATTATGATGTGCCAATGTAGTTTCATTAATTGTAATAAATGTACTACTCTGGTGTGTAACATTGAAAACAAGGGAGGCTATGCATGTGTGTGGGCAGAGAGTATATGGAAAATATCTGTACCTTCCTCTCAAATTTGCTATGAAGCTACACTGTTCTAACAAAATAAAATCTTTAAAGATATAAAAAGGCAGAGCTTTATTATAATCAAAACTATAAAAAATTACATATGCATGTGATATGAGCAAGGATGATAAAGCACTGTCAAAGAAAGAGGTCAACAGTTTGATGCTTTTGATTGATAGAGATGTCTTTATTTAGTTTTTAAGCTTTAATTAATGTTATCATTAATACAAAAAAAACAAAATAGAACAAAATTATATTTACACCTGAAAGTAAATATCTATCAAAAGTAATTTTCAAAAGAGCATGAAAAATATTTTTCATTCACTGAACAACAAACACCTTCGACTGCCATGAATATGTAGGAATTTACTGTAAGGCTGCAAACATGGCTTCTGATATGCAAAGTTTATGATATAACAGAGGATTTTTTCAAACATGTACAAAAACTACTCTGTCGGGTAGCACATGAAAAAGTTTTAATGTGAAATGCCAAACTGAAGTTGTTTTCTATTTCAAAAGTGAATGAGAGAATGCTTCAGACTGAGGAAAAGAGGAAAATGTCCTAGAGAAAAGAGCCTTCAAGACGATCCTTGAAAGATGCAGATAAACTCCATGGATAACATTGGGAATGAGAGAATTTCTAGTCCAATGAACACAATTCTAGCTCTGATTTCAACAGAATCTTACTAAATCATTAGCATAAGTAATTGGTAGATTTCGTAACTGCTTTCTGCCAGAAAAGCAACTTTTCAGTCTATTTATGAAACTTCTGGCAAGAATACACAGGTATACAAAGCTGGCTGTTTTAATAATTAATAACAGCTTTTTAAAAAAGTATGTTTTCCAGAATCCTGGCCCCTGGAGACACGGCACCAAACCCACTCATCCCATCACAGATTAACAATCCTGAGATATGCATAAGTCACGCTTCTAATCTTATTTCCCCAAAACCCTTTCAATTTAATAGGTAACACCTATTAACATCTCAGCAGTATAACAGAATTAAGAGGCAATATAGTGTAGTGGTGAAAAGCATGGACTACCTGGGCTGTTAATTCCAGCTATCCATCTACTAGCTGTGTGACCTCAGGCAAGTTACTTAACCTCTCTATGTCTTGTTTTCCTCCTCTCCAAAATGATAATTAGAACTACCTCATAAATTTGTTGTTGGGAACTAAATGAGGCTTTGTATTTACATTCCTTAGAATGTAAATACACATATTAAGCACTACTGGGTAAGGTTTATCATAGAACAGCCTTCTCTGTATTCACTATGGGAAGAAGTTGAGATACAAGCACATGTAAAGCGGACTTGTCAAGGCTGCCTCACCCATTACTCAGGCATTTGTGCAGAAGTTCCTGCTTTCTCCTGCAGCCTAGGACCTCAGGAAGGGGAGTGGCATGCATGCTCGATGCCTGACATGGTATTTGAAATGCCAGTAGCACAGGGAGTCTGGTATGTGCAGTAGACGCAGGCCTGTGGACTTTCAGTCTAGAGTGAAGGATAAACTATTGCCACTCCTTTGGGCATACTCCTACCAAGTACACTAATGGCTTTAGGACGTGGACCCTGCCACCCTCTTGTTTGTTCTCTTCCTAAGGATTGAGTAAGGCTTGATGACCTCCTGACAGACTTCTCTAAAGGAGTCCTCTTTTTTATGCTCTCTGCACATATGAATATATCTGCATGCCAACCTGATGGCCACGCCTGATGTCAATGGCTGTGTTGAATTGCTACCCCATTTCCATTACCATATCTGTTATACCTGTATAACTAGCTGGCACCACTTTCCATCAGTGGACAGATCAAAGTCCTGGGTCCTAGATTTAACAGTAGTACCATCCCCTGTATAAATGACTAAGTGTACCCTTCAAAAGGTTCTCTCCAACCTGCACAAAGTTGAGCATGGTTCATTGAGGTCAAATTGACCTGGAGTTTGGCTCTGGGGCTAGAACTGGTGTGGGGACAGATCCAAACAAAGTTGACTGAAAATTTTAAGAGGCAGAGGATGAATCTTTCAGAGAACACAAGGACTCAATGTTGGGAAGTTGAGATCAACCATCAAATTCCAGAAGTTGTCTTCAGGCACTACAGATCAACTGAACTACTGATCCTTCTCTGAGAAGACTTTAAGGTCTTACTGCACTGTAACTAATAGTTGTTTTAACTATTCTCTCAGGTTGGACAATAAGCTACATCTATATTCCAGTGATTCTCTAGTCTACAGAATCACCTGTTTCTGCTGATAAGCCAAATGTGGGAAGCCATGAGGGTTCACTGGTTGATACATGTCCCTGATTCACATTTGTCTGGTTCTCACTTACCTGCACCTAATGACACGCTCCCATCAGCAATAGTTGCACACTGGGTAAAACACACCCTGCTGTGGTCTGAATATTTGTGTCCTCCTTATCCCCGTGGTGAAGGTGGAGGTGGAGGCTTTGGGAGATGGTAAGATTTACATGAGGTAATGAGAGTGTGGCCCTTGTGATGGGATCCGTGCCTTTATGAGAAGAGGAAGAGAGACCATAGCCCTCTCTCTTTCTGTCCTGTGAGGGTACGGCAAAAAGGCAGCCATCTACAAACCAGGAAGAGGGTCTCATCAGGCACTGAATCTGCCCACATCTTGGTCTTAGATATCCTAGCCTCCAGAAGTATGAGAAATAAATGTTTGTTATTTAAGACACTCCTTCTATATATTTCATTATGGCAGCCTGAGCTGACTGAGGTATGCACCTTCCCCAGGAAGGCATAACCTTTGAGTATGTGTATATTTAAAAAGATACCCATGGAATTCTGATACTTCCCATACTCTATCTCTGGGAATCACTCTTGTATACAAATGTGCCTAATAGATGCTTATCAAATGAATTATTAGCTAAGCTGCCTATGCATATAAAGATATCATAATTTGTTAATAGGTAGTACCTTGTTTTCCTTTCTCAGTGAATTTAAAATTCTCTAGCAGAGACTCAAAAGTTTAAGATCAGTAAGTGGAAAACAGAGATGTAGCTTTTAAAAACTCATATGTTTCACTTACTTCTCCTTCTCTTTTCTGTCATAGGACTTTGCAATATATAGCAGGTCTTCCTAACTTCAGTTTTCTCATCTCTATAATAGAGACAATGAGATCTTGCCCTGTCTCACAGAATTATTATAGAGAGAAAATCAGAAAGAAAAACAAAAAGTATAAAATATTCTATCTTTTAAAACTGGAAATTACTTTAGTGTAACTTTAATCATCATCACTATCAAGAAAGTGATATTTAAATTTTTAAATTCATTGTTTCACTAGGTCACTGTTGATACAAATCAATTCTATTAAAGGGGCCAAAGAAAACAATAATAGTCTGTTTTCTTGGTCCTTTACTAGCAAAACTAAATTGTATGCTAATAAATAATATGATAAAAATGATACTAATTTCTTTGGCTTTAACCATAAAATAACCAAGCCACCCAGTGCATTGATTTTCATGATCTCCAACCATTGCAAGTGAATCAGGTATGATACACAGTATGAATCATTACATCAGTTACCTTTAAAGACATGACCTATGACTCAATACTTTAGGCACTATGTTCATTTCCAAGATGATATTTAATTATGTAGCAGTACTTTTGCCCTTGGGCAAACTGTTCTTTTTATCAGAGAGCAGGGGCAATACTGTAGTTTCTCATTTGGGAGAGTGACAGTTGATAACCCTTCAGAAACATGAAGAAAGTCAAGTTTTGCAGATCTACTATAAACATAAGTATATCATTACCCCAAGAGATAAGAAACCTTACTCTACTGAAATGGAATGAAGTCACTGGCAATATTGCACCAAGCATACTGACACATTTTTGTTATTATAATTTCATGTGGCATTTTCTAAGGACATACATTATATGACACATTTCAAAACTTCAAATAATTCCTTAAGCTTTATTTTAAAAACTGAAGAATGTTCCCCTACCCATTGCCCTATTTCATTAAAAAGAGAAAGCCTTTGCTTAAAGCTTTGCTTTGTTTAGAAATCAAATTATTCATTGTAAAATAACATTGAAGTTTATAACATATTAAAAGTACCCTCTTTGGAAATATTTTCATCATATTACTGAGAATACAATATTATGGGTGACTCAGTGGAAATAAATAATTCACTAGCAAGTTAAAATGTCCCTGAGTTTAACTGTAGAGCCTGAGACATTATGTACTATTTATTATAAGGAGGGGGGGATCATAGCATAGGATTTAATTTTTATGAAGAAACAGAAATTTAAGCATTTAAATATATGCAGAATTTAAAGTTATCAAGTCACTGACAAGTAACTACTAAAACTACAAGATAACTCTACACTTAGGTGGACAAGCTACTGGTTGATACTCATTATGTGTCACGAGAGCCAGCTAATATATAATTTGTCTTTACAAAATGAAGAGATCTATAAGGGCAATACATGGCCTGGCTACAGCATCAGAAGCTGACTTAAAGTGCAACTGTCTTTCCAACGATTCTGGAATGCACTAGTAAATGTTATTTTTATTATCAGATAAGGTTTTAAGCAATCAATACCTTTACAAATAATTTTCACCTTATTCATAATGCATGAAATTTTTCTAACCACATTTTTGTCAGTAAAGTGTTTAATAAAATATTTTTACCTGAGGTCTAAAATCATATCATAGCTTCTATCCCTACATCTAGTAATCATTAAATTTCCATTTGAAAGTTTATCAGTCAGGGTTTAATTAGTGAAACCAAATGTATTCTGGCTGGTTTAAGCAGAAGGGGTGACTGAACCATTTACAGAATTATTAGGGAACTGAAGTAATAGAGCTTCATGGTCTGAGCTTCCAGGATGGGCTTTCAAAGCCACATCACAGGCTGGTCTCCTCACAAGATCAGAACAGCTCCCACCAAGTTCAAAAAGCACAAGCCTAGGTGCTTACCCCAAAACAACCACCTCTGCTGCTGAGGCAGCCCCAGCCGAATGGGGAGCCAGACTACAGCAGCGATCATAACCAACTTCCTCTCTGAAGAAAACGGTCGGCACAAGATTAAGAGGTTCCATAGTTAAGGTACCTGCTCACAGCAACAAGAAGCTGAGTCATCTTGAAAAATTAATTCAATATCTATTGTATCTAATAATAGCCAGTCCACTCTGCATATGGTTCTTAGCTTGCTCCTAAATGTGTTTACCTCTCACTGAAGACTATGAAAGTTATTAGACAATTTATTGAACCAAAATTCCAGTAAAATTCAGGATTACTAACAGTTATAGATATACCTTCATCATTTCACTAAAAATGTTAAGTAAAATTAATGCTAGGATACTGTTTAGAAATTGTGGCATAAAACAAGTATGCTTACTGGTGTATAAGAACACAGGGGACTAATACACGTCTGCAATATCATAAAACCTAAGAGTTGAAAGTGACCTTAAAGATCCGCTGGCTCACTTGCCTTCCAGGCAAGCATGTTTGGAGGGTGGTCACTCAGACAGGTTTGGGCATCACTGGTTGGGAGCACTGTGATGTATGCAATAATAGACTAAATTCCTCTCTTCTCCTGGCCAGACCACCACTAACAAGATGGAGTGTATTTCTCCACCCATTCTCTTTTCTCAAATCATAAACAATCAGTTTCCTTACCTATGTTTCCACAATGTCTTTCTCATTTTTATTAATTACTAGAGGCCCGATGCATGAAAATTCATGCAAAAGTAGGCCTTCCTTCCCCCGGCTGCCGGCACCAGCTTCCCTCCAGCACCCAGGACCCGGGCTTCCCGCCTCCTGCCGCCCGCAGGCACCTGGGGCCCGGGCTGGCTTCCCTCCAGCCCCGGCTTTGTCAGGAAGGATGTCCAGAATGACGTCCAGAAGACGTCCAGTCTAATTAGCATATTACCCTTTTATTATTTCCGTGGTAGGCAAACTGCAGCTCGCGAGCCACATGCGGCTCTTTGGCCCCTTGAGTGTGGCTCTTCCACAAAATACCACGGCCTGGGCGAATCTATTTTGAAGAAGTGGCGTTAGAAGAAGTTTAAGTTTAAAAAATTTGGCTCTCAAAAGAAATTTAAATCATTGTACTGTTGATATTAGGCTCTGTTGACTAATGAGTTTGCCAACCACTGTTATAGATAATAGCAGACACTGTTGGTGCCATGCTAAGGTATAGAGTACCTTTTACCAGTTACTGTGTCTGTTGCCACTAACAATGTTTTCCTATTACCTTCTCTGAAGAAGCATGATGTAAGCTGCCTTGCCCAGAAACACATGCGAAGTTACGACTACCCTCCATTTTTTCTGGTAGCCAGTGGCAGTTTGGTATGAAGAGCACAAAAGCTCAAATCTCTTTATAGTTGAGAACTCGCCATAGGATGAGATTGAGGCTAGACTTTACCTGAAAACACCCTTTAGATAGTTTCTCTCTCCTGCTTCCTCACTTCCTTTCAGCTTTTTCTGAAAGCACTAGCACAGAAATCTATCTTTGGCACTATTTCCAGAGACCCACCTACAACACTGCCCTTCCCCCAAAGCATCCTCAGAAATATATTCTAGGCCCACTTTGTTCATTCTGTATCCTCTAGCACAGGGAATGACACATAGAATCTACTCAATACAGGTCTAAAGAATGAGTATCAACAGCACTTTTGGTTAAAGAGTAAAAACTTGTTATTGTTTTATAGTTATCTGTGATTATTTTCCCCCTTTTATTGAATTTATTGGGGTGACACTGTTAACAAGAGTATACAGGTTTTAGGTGCACAATTCCACACCATATCAACTGTACACTGTATTGTGGGTTCATGACCCCAAGCCAAGTCTCCTTCCATAACCATTTATCCCCCATACCCTGCTAAATCTTCCCCACCTCCTTTCCCCAGTAATCACCACACTGTTATTCACATCTATGAGTTTTTCCTCCCTTTTTATCTTCTCTTTTTTTTAAAACATATTTTTATTTATTTCACAGAGGAAGGGAGAGGGAGAAAGGGATAGAAACATCAATGATGAGGGAGAATCATTGATTGGCTGCCTCCTGCATGGCCCCCACTGGGGATCAAGCCCACAACCCAGACATGTGCCTTGACAAGGAATTGAACCATGACCTCCTGGTTCATAGTTCGACGCTCAACCACTGAGCAACACCGGCCGGGCTCCTGCTGTTCCTTTTTTGCTCTATCCCTCTACTTACCACCCACCACCCACCCAGACACCCAAGCCTTCCCCCAATAGCTGTCAGACTGCTCTCAATAAGTTGGTCTCTACTTTGCTTGTTAGTTCATTTTATTCATCACATTCCACATATCCGAAGAAATCCAAAACACTAATTTGAAACAACATGTGCACCCCTATGTTCACTACAGCATTATTTACAATAGCCAAGATTTGGAAGCAGTTCAAGTGCCCAACAGTAGATGAGTGGATAAAAAATACTGTGATACATTTACACAATGAAATACTACTTGACGGTAAAAATAAGGAAATCTTACCCTTTGCAATAGCATGGATGAACCTGGGGAGCACTATGCTAAGTGAAATAAGCCAGTCAGAGAAACACAAATACCATATAATTTCACTCACATGTGGAATCTAATGAACTAATAAGCAAAACAGAGATAGACTCATAGTTTTCTATGATTCTTGAGTCTTTGTCCTTAGCATATCTGACCATGGGATCATAGCTTTCTCTTTATAAATTGCTTCTGTAGTTTTACAGTATAAGTATCACATATCCTAAATGTATGGGATTTCTTGATAAACACAATTTTCAAACAAGAGTATCACAGAATAAAGGTATTTCTTCCCTAGAACGTGTCTAGTACTTTTCTGCAAATTTTTTAAATCAGAAGACAAGAATACTGGATAAGAGACAGAAAGGGAAATATTACCTTTATTCTGTGCTACAGCTTGTGGACTGTGACAGGATTCAATATTTAGGCAGACAGAGATGCTAGATGGATAGTATTAGAGTTCTATAATCTAGGGTGAAGAAGAATGTCACCTCATTTCTACCAGGGCCCAGGACAGTTTCACTAGAATAGTTGGAGTATTTCTCATATCCAGGTGACATATGTGAACATCAACAGGACATCCTGGGTCCTCTCATCTCTTTTGAGAATGACATAATAAAGATAAAGAGATATAATATTGGACAAATACGTGAATGCAAGCTTTTCAGATGATATGCAGTGCCATCAGAGAGAGAGAGCTGAAGTCATTCATTAAATACTGCTCCATATTGGTTTTCCAGCAACAGTTTATGCTGGTCTTTTCTTCCTTCTCATTTTCCCCATAATACTATTTTTTTTATTTCCATGAAAGGACATTTGATTGCAAGTTTCTTTTTTTTCTGTTTTAGTTTTAACTATCCTTGTATAGTCAAAATTTCTCCGCTAACACTGAACCAACTGTAACACACTATCCTTGCCAGCGTACTTAAGCAACAGGAATTTTAAATGTGGTAGGGATCCGCCTTCCTGTCTTCTGGTTAGGATTTTCCTTTACCCTCCTGTTTCCTTTATTTCCTCTTAATTCCTCTTAATTTTCTTATTTCCTTTATCTTCTTATCCCTTTTCTATGGTATAGAGTCATTTTGTAATCTTGGGTTACAGGCTTGTCACAGATTCCTTTGAAGCTAGAGTATAGATAATGACAGATATTCTAAGAAGTCAGAAGCAACAGAGCTATATTTATAGAATAGTTTCAGGATTCACTTGGGGAATGAGGTGAAGTTGTATATCAGAACTTAAGGAATCAGAGGAAATGACCATTTAGTAGTGGGAGAATGAATGCACAGATCAAAAGTAAAAGGGAATATAAGTTATTTATGAAGCACCTTCTAAGAAAGGAGAAATCGGTATGATACTGAAATCATTAGAAACAAAAAGAAGGTCAGAGATTCTTTTTTTTTTCATATAATCTTTACAAAATGTGTTACCAAAAGAATTTTAATCATCTTTATTATAAAAAGAGAAATACATAGTTGAAACTTTAATAATATAGTAAAGCCACACACAAAATATGGCAGTATTATTGTATCTTTTACTCTGAGCAATCACTATTTAAAGAGAATGTAAATTCAATATAATGAATTCCGATAACTTTTGAGCAATGCCATACAGAATTGCTAGCTGCTATTAAGGGAGTGAGAAATTTCTCTTAACAAGCTACATAAAAAAAATCTCTATATTAAGTTGGAAATGACAATCTATTATGAAATTTTTTCAGGGAAGTAGTTTTTAAGAAATTTTTATCTGCAACAAAAGATTAACACCTGTAGGTTTTGTTGAATCCTTTTATAGACTGTCGCCCAATATTTCTATCAGTTCTTGAATATATTTTACATTTGTATAAATTTTCAGTGTACATTGCAGGCAACGCCACTGACATAATTTGCATAAACTGACATAAAGGGAAAATTCTAAAGGATAAAAAAAGTTTCTGATTCATGAAAGAACATGAACAGTTGTATTAAAATGTCATCACAACGTAAAATGGAGTACTATAAACACCAATTTTGTGAAGCATTTCATTCTGAATTTATGAATATGCAACATAGTATGATATCCTCCCGTAAGGGTATAACATTAAGCCAGAATCACCAGACAAAAAGACCAGGATTTGAAATCCCCTGCCAGCTCAAAACTATACCAATTTTACATGTTTCAGTGTTTTAGGTGTGAAAATCAACTATCATGACCATGATCAAGGAAAGAAGGAACAGACACTGTACCCAAATTTAATATTCACCGTAGCCTGGGAGAAAAATCCCTGGGAATAGAACACATACAAATCATTTAGTTGTTTTCAGCAACTTCATTAACTGATCATGAGGATTCAAAATATAACTCGAATCTCGGATTCCATCTGTCAACTGTAGGCATCCTGCCCACCTACATCACATGGGTGATGTGAAAAATAAAATAAGAAAACAGATATGGGTATGCTTTGAAAATGCTAACATTAGTAGCAATAAAGACTGTGAGCCTGCCTGGCTGGGCCTCAGCCCATCCTCACAGATCACACCTCATACCACATTGTCTCTAGGCCTCTGGACTCCATATATATGCCGCCTTCTTCTTTTAGTTTCCCCTCAGCCCCCAGTCACTCTGTCTCTGGCTCTTTGCCCATTATGGTCTTTCATCTGGAACACTCTTCACCTCTGTGTCCCAACCGCAAGCCCCTCTATCTGATCCATTTCTACCCCTCCTTTAGATCTTGGCTCAAACACTGTTTTGTCAAGGGAACCTGAAATTTTAATTTCAGGATGCCTACCCTTTAAAATTAAGTCAAAGTTTCTCTTTCATACATTCTTAAGGCATCACTCACATTCCTTTAGAACACTTATCTCAGTTTTAACTTCCATTCATTTATGATATTTGCTTGATTTTGCCTCTCCCACTAGTTTGAAGAAAGTAGGACAGGATATGCTCTTACCATTTTACCACCAAAACTTAGTCTAGCAACTGATACAATAAACAGCTCAGTTAATCAGATGGGTAAAGTACATGCATTTACTTCCTTACCACATGCAGGTATTTGCTCAAATGTCACCTTTTTAGTTATTAAACTTATGAGATGTGTAACTTATAATCTGTGTGACATGAATCTTCTTATTGTGCAGCTTTCTGCGAGAGTTATTTCTTCTCATTAGCATGGCCACATGTTGCTTCCCACACACCCTCCCCATCTCCAAGAAGCATATCACCTGACAATTTCGATTAGCTTGCCTTTATTTTTTACTAACTGCATGCAAAATCTCATGCTGATAACATTACTTTTGAGAATGGGTGAGTATAAAAATGTTTAACATGGACTCACCTCAAGAGTTCACATCAACAGCTATGATATAATTCACTATATGATACATGCTGAGAAATATACAAAATAATTATAATAGAAGCTTAGTGGATAAAGAACTTGTTTGCTGATGCAGTGAACAAGACATCTCCCTAGTGAAGGCTGAATTTGACTGAATCAAAACAAATGGGTAAGGACAATCCTGTAGAGGATCCTCTCCATAAACTAAAAATCATTGTAAGTCACCTCCTCTTCCACTAGGGAAAAAAAGGCAGATGACTCTGCACGAATTTTTCAAGAGAAGTTAGACCATTAGGAGATATAAGACTCTTCTCACCAAACATCCCTTTCTCTCCCTGCACACACACAAAAAGACAGACTGAATTGTTAAGAACTCTATGTGGACATACATAAAGTATTCTTCTAGAAGCCAAAAATCACTTCTAACAATTTCTGGACACACCACAAATAAATATAAATGAGTAAATAAAACTGCACATAAAATTCATTAGGATTTAATAGTGAGAAGTCATTTTTAACTAATGAAATGGAATTTATATTTCTGAAAAGAAAAACTGTTTTCTTAAAGTTTCATGCATTTACAAGAATTAGAAAGAGGGTTACCAAGTGTTATGTAAGGAAAAGATTTACAATTACATTAGCATGTTTTTATTAGGATGCTACATAAAATATTATTCTTATTGTGCTTGAAAAGTATTCTCTCTGGTAGTTTTAACTATTTCCTTTGAAATCTTTATATTGATATTTTAGCCAATCTTTTTTCTATAAATAATATCAAAATAAATTTCAGTGCAGCCATTGCTTTTAAAATGACAAATTCAGAATATGAAGACTTAAATGGTGATTTTACAATTAGTTAAACTTCACTCAATCAGATTGTCTTTATTTTTATATGTAAAAATAAATTTTATGGGAATTGTATTTTAATGGAAAGAAATAGTACTCTGATCAGAGTTGATTTTTTTTCTTAAAGTGTCTCAGTTCACAGAGAAACACTGCAAATGCAGAAGCCATGGCCACATAGAGCTCAGGAGATATTTATCAGTTAGAATGTGTCAGAAATAGAAGCTCATTTTAACAGAGATAAACCAGGCTGGTTTTAGAGAAGCCTGTCCAGTCGACTGTGCCAGAAACCTGTGAACTCAAGCATCCCCAAGATAACTTTGACACTACATTTTAACAGGCAGCATTTTTCAAATTCCAAGGAAGCAGTTCCTTCATCTGATTTCATGAGCATGTCCTAATCACCACACTGATGTCTCCAGGCTGCTGTAACCCCAGGTTATGGCTCCCTAAGGATTCATACCAAGCACCTGAATGACCCCTCATTAACCAGGAAGCTAAGAAGTAATAACTTTCCTTGGATGGAGTTAGTTTAGTTGGAAGTGAGAATCTATTATTTCTTTTCCTCTGGTTCAGGTATAAATGATAGTGCATTTAATCTCAAGTTTCCTGATTTGCCAGACACAAAGTTTGCAGATTTATTGTTCAATCTTGGTGCTTTGATTTTATTATTATACAATTTATTTTCTGTTTAAATAAATGGCAAAATTCTCTTCTTTGATGAGAAACTAGAGAATTAAAGTATTAATGCTTTGAGAAGAAAGATTCTAATTTCTGACTGGTCTTTATAAGACTGATAAATCTTTCTACCAGCATTAATGATGGTGGAAATATAAATTACCTCAGCCTTTTTGGAATGCAGTAAAGAATCAATCAGTTAAAACTTCTGAGATGTTCTATCATTTCTGGGGCCTTATCCCATAGATAAATGCACTACTACAAAATATACATATAAAAGGAAGTTTAGAGCAACTATGTTCATAGTGCAAAAACAAACAAAAACCTACACACACACGCAAATAATGTCCATCACTAAGCAAAAGATTTTAATAAATGTGCACCCATACCACAGTACACTGTGTAGCTTTTCAAAAGAGTTGTCTTCAAATTCCAGCAGAATACACAACACAAAAACAAATATCCAGGTGCCAAAAGCAAACAGGAAGCTGAAGACAGAGCAGTGGGTATTACTGGAGCTGACAGTAATAAAGATATTTATTACTGTCAGCTCCAGTGGCTAGAGCCTTAGGGTTGAACACCCTCACAGGGCAGGAGGGCAGGCCTTGGGCCAGATCAGGTAGGGGATCGGAACTCAGCACTCTGAAGATCACTGGATCCTGGAAGGCTATAAGTTCAGTGCAAGAAACACTCATTACTCAACCCATTGACCCAGGGAAATGACAAAAATGCTGACAGCCAATACCTGAGACTCTAATAAAATGTGTCTGAAGAACTGGTATGGATTTTTGGTTTGGTGCATATATAGAGCAAGCTTAAAGTATTGGAGAGAAGGTACCAATGATGGGGTAACTCCTTTTTTGGGGTAACTGTGGCGTAGGTTATGCTATCTCCAGTAGGGTTATGCTCCAGTTGCCCACACTAATAACCCAATCTTTATACTAAAAGTGAGGAATTGGAAATAAAAACGCAATACCACTTACAGTTGTCATTCAACCTTTGTTGGTTTTCTTCCCTTTTTTGTCTCATTTTGACCAGGCTCCAATTGGTATTATCTGGGATAACTTCCCAAATTAACTGCTTGGATTTTTTAAAATATATTATTTTATTGATATCAGAGAGAAAGGGAGAGTGAAAGAAGATAGAAACATCAGTGATGAGAGAGAAGCCTCCTGCATGCTCCACACTGGGAATCAAGACCACAATCCAGACATGTGTCCCGACCGGGAATTGAACCATGACCCCTCGTTCATAGGTCAATGCTCAACCATTGAGCCATGCCAGCTGGTCTTAACTGCTTGGATTTGAATCCTTACCTTGGGGTCTCCTTCTGAGGAAGCCAAACTAAGACAGGTTAGGTTTGTCCTAGATATGAAAGGAAAAAAACAATTCTTCTGTGATAAATTGCAGGTATATTTCCCACCAGTTTGGAGTCAAAATCTACAATGCACCAGTGGCACAGAGAAATATGAAGCCAACAAATTATTTTGAAAATTGAAAACAGGCAAGTAATGCACCTAAGGCACCTAACAAAAGCCAATTCAAAATCATTCCAGAAAAAAATGTTTCCCAAAAACTTGTCATATTTACCTTCTTTAGGGGAGAATATTTTTTGTGCTTAAAATGAGTTCATGATATAGAACTATTAAAATGCACAAAGATAATAATCCACCATGAGTTGAGGGTCAGAAGACAAAATAAACATGAATTAGTACTCTCCAAAACTTGAAATAAAAACAACTATTTGAATAAGTCCAGAAAATAAATATTTTTTAAATTACTAATGTATGTTTTTATAAATTATAGAAACAATAATGGAAAATACATCATCATATTATTATGATGATAGCTAACTTTTCTTGATCTGTGGACCAAAATAATGTGCAAATATAAGAGAGCTAATAACTTTGGTTTTGTTTACTATTAATTTTTGGTGCTGACACAGAGAAACTGATTTTCTCACATAATAAATGTATATATCACCACTCTTTTCAACATAATACTGGAAGTCCTAGCCACTACAATAAGGCAAGAAAAAGAAATAAAAGACATACAGATTGAAAAGCAAGAAATAAAACTGTCCCTATTGTAGACATCATGGTTGTATATGCAGAAAATCCTAATAAATCTACTAAAACAAAATATCTCATAATCTAATAAACGAGTTCAGCAAGAAAAACATATAAAACCTCAATTGCTTTTTTTTCTCAATTGCTTTTTTATATACTAATCTTGAGTGAATTATGTTGAGTGGAAAAAAATCTAATCCCAAAAAATTATTATCATAGAATTCTATTTATATAACAACTAGAAGCCCGGTGCACGAAATTCGTGCACGGCGGGGGGTTGTCCCTCAGCCCAGCCTGTACCCTCTCCAATCTGGGACTCCTAGAGGGATATCCGACTGCCCGTTTAGGCCCGATCCCAGATCGGGCCAAAACGGGCAGTCGGACATCCCTCTCTCAATCCAGGACTGCTGGCTCCCAACTGCTTGCCTGCCTGCCTTCCTGATTGCCCCTAACCGCTTCTGCCTGCCAGCCTGATCACCCCCTAACCACTCCGCTGCCAGCCTGGTTGATGCTTAACTGCTCCCCTGCCAGCCTGTTTGTCCCCAACTTCCCTCCTCTGCCAGCCTGGTCACCCCTAACTGCCCTCTCCTGCAGGGTTGATCACCTCCCACTGCCCTCCCTTGCAAACCTGGTCCCTCTCAACTGCCCTCCCTTGCAGGCCTGGTCCCTCACAACTGCCCTCCCTTGCAGGCCGGGTGCCTCCCAACTGCCCTCTCCTGCTGGCCATCTTGTGGTGGCCATCTTGTGTCCACATGGGGGCAGAATCTTTGACCACATAGGGGCAGCTATATTGTGTGTTGCAATGATGATCAATCTGTATATTACTCTTTTATTAGATAGGATCCCAAACTATTTTATTTATTTACTTATTTTTAAAAATACTTTAGAAACAGAGAACAGATTAGTAATTGGCAGGAGTAGGGGATAGCAGGGAAAGGAGGTTGAGGTAGGGAGGTGTATTATATGAATAGAGAAGGGCAACATGAGGGATATATGTGGTAATATAAGGGCTCTGTATCTTAAGTGTAGGGGTGAATACACAAAACCTACACATGATAAAATTGCATGTGGTAGAACTAAACACATACATGCAAATAAGTACAAGTAAAAAGGAGGAAATGTGAATAAGTGGATGGTATCAATGTCACTATCCTGGTTGTGATATTGTACTATAGCTTAGAAGATGTTATCATTGGGGAAACTGGGTAAAGGGTGCGGAGCTCTCTCTGTATCATTTCTTACAACTGCATGTGAACCTACAATTAGATCAAAATAAAAAAGGAAATTAAAACACAAGATAACAAATACTCAAAAAATATACATAAATGTGTGAACTGAAACACAATCTGTTAAAAATATATGTTATAAAACATTTCCCATTTTTTTGTAATTCCTATACTCTAGTTTGCAATAATCTTAACCAGAGAACTTCTTAGGAAGGGCTTACAATTTATGTACCAAATTAAATCTTAGTACCTAGCACCACTAATATCATGATGATAAAGAACATAAGATTTTGAACACAGTAACTAGGTTTAAATTTGGTCTTTGATACTTCTTGGCTGCATAATCTTAGAAGAGTTATTTAACCTCTCTAATCTTCAATTTTCCTGTCATGAAATGGAAATAATTACAGCATGTAATTCACTGAATATTGTGAGGATCAAATGAAGAGAGGTGAAACACAGCACAAGTTCATGAAATTTAAATATGGCACATATATATCATTTATTTATTTATTGTTACGGTGTTTGTTCTGGTAGCAGTACAGCTTGCACACAGATTCTGAATTACTGTTTAAGGAGGCTCTCTTCCTCTCTCTTACACACACATATACTAGTATACACACACACTATGAAACAGAGAAAGGTTAGATAATTGTGACCAGAAAAATCCACTTAATTGTTATGGAACCCCTGGGCTCTGATTTAATCCATGGGAGAAGGACCAATTTTCACATCAAAAGTATGAAATGACACATGGACTCAAATTAATAAGTCATATTTCTGATGTATTACAGTGATGCTTCAGAAAGACTTACAGATTGGAATTGGGGAGGCTTCCAGCTGGCCTCACTCCTTGTGTATCTTGAATATAAACACTTAACATCTACTTTTATTTAATGCTCACAACAAAACTATGGGGTAGGTATTAGCATCACTTTGCAGATGAGGAAACTGAGGCTTAGAAAGATTAAGCAACTTGCCCAAGGTCAGAGAGCTAAAATTTAAAAGCAAAAACTTAAACACACATTCACCTAACCCTAAAGCCAATGTTCTTAATTGTTCTATAAAACTAAATGTCAAATTAGAAATTTATAAATTTTTAAAATATTTTTCCTCCCTTGTCTGTGAGGTGGGTTGCCTCACATAGGCGGTATTTCAAAAGACAGTAGATGCTTTCCCAAAGTTTAAAACTTGGCTTACTACAAAATGAACCATTTGGTAAATGTCACATGAGAACTAATGTATTTGCACACACCTGGGTGTGTCCTTTTGTAACAAACATTTTATTTGCCTTGTAAATTTAGATTCTGACATATTATGCTTACTCAAAATATACTACCTTATGACCAGCTATGAAAATTCATTGGGTTCTCATAAGTGTACCAGATTGGTGTAAGGCCTCAAACTCTAATAGGAAACAGAGTGACATCCGAAAACATATACATGGTTTTGATTCCTAATTTTGTCGATTTAATAACCTTCCTTGTGCTACACATTATATGTCTTGTCCCATTTTACCTTTACAATAGCCCTTTAAGAAAAGTACTTTTATTATTCCTATTTAATAGGTGGAAAGAATGAAATTTTAAGAAGTAGTGAACCTTGCCCAGTGCCACAAGATCTGTGTTCATATTTGAGTCAAGCCAGGCAGTGTAACTCCCAGCAGTGCTTGGTTTATAACCACTAATGGCTTCCTGACTCTTCTGCCCTCTCCTCAGCAATGTGTGTTACCTCTCTAAGTTTCAGTTTGCTCAGCTATTAAATATTAAAGTAATATCTTCCTGAAAATATGTTTCTAAGAGTTAAAAGAGATAATGCATGGAAATTGTCGGAGAATAAAATGTAGAATCTTCCCACTTTCCATCACTACCACCACAATTGCCAAAAAGAGTGCACCAATAGGGAAGTATGAACCAATGAATTGATTCTAAAGATATAAAAATAAGAGTATTAATAATACATATTCCTCTTGAGGCTGTTAGGAGAAAAGCCAGAATGTTCTCCCCTGCTTGTACAATGCTGGCTGTTTCTTGGCCCATTCCTAGTCCCAAAGCCAGAACTTAAGCCAGATAGCTTTGAATATGAACATCTGTTCACTCCTCCATCAGTCCCCACAAAGCAGTATATGAGCTTGCTATTGTCTTAGTTAATCCTCTGAACATGAAGAAAATTCCAAAGGAGATTTCATTGGCATTCCTTCTTTATGCCTGAAAGCACTCACCCTTCTGTCACAACTCTACCATCTGGCAATAAATGCTCTCATGAATCTGAGTACACTGTTCTAACAAATATGCCCCCATCTTTGTAAACAAGAAATAATCTGGCAGGTCTGCTTCCAAACAGGAGGACTAATAAACATGGGACGCGGGGGATATACAACTTTGCAATGGCCCATCAAGGAAGACTATGAGCTTTGGTCCTGCAATGATCCCATAGAACATCGATTAACAAAAAGAAATATAAATTACTGTATAGTAAATGCTAAGGATGATAGTGAGCAAATTTTTTTTT
This sequence comes from Cnephaeus nilssonii, assembly GCF_951640355.1. NCBI lineage: Eukaryota > Metazoa > Chordata > Mammalia > Chiroptera > Vespertilionidae > Cnephaeus > Cnephaeus nilssonii. The sequence goes on along the minus strand of NC_137087.1, from coordinate 30,061,688 downwards.
CTTCTTCCTTCAGAAGTAATCATCTAGTATGTCACCGCTTTTTTGAATAGTCAAAGTCCAAAGTCCTCAGGTGTTTACCTTCCTTCCATTTTATCTCAAAATTCTCTAAACCTTGCCAATCCTGTCTATTGTGACAGCTCTGGCTACGATCTTGGAGAACTGTTTCCAGCTGGTGACCATGGTTTGTTACTCCAGACCTCTGCCAATATCAAGCACATGCTGGATTCTATATAGGAAGCCAAATTAAAAGTTTATAACTAATGCAAATTTTTAAAGCCCAGTACCATTCATCTCATTGACTGGAATCATTTAATATACATTTATATACATTCACTCAGGACCATGCACAAAATATTATTCAATAAATTTTGAAATAATAAATAAATATGTCAAACTTTAGTCCATTCACTAGCTACTGGCCACTAAAAGTAAACATTAAAGAAATGTGTTTACAGACCCTTTAGTTATAAATCTGATAGAGGAATAATTTCTGGATTCATTAAGATTTAATTGAAGCCTCAATTAAGACTGAGTAGTTATACTAGTGTTGGTGGTTTAGAAACTAAACAATAAAGTAGAATATGCCAATTTTCTGATGATTAATTCATATTAGGCAAATGGTTATTAAACTGCCTTGAATATATTATTTTTGACTCAGAAATAAAAATGCATGCATAGATCATAATTTAAAAATTTATAAGGCCCAATTTTTAGTTTTCTGCCTATACTCAGGAATTAAATCAAAATTCATAGACAATATGTCTTAATCTGTTTTTAATTATTTTTGTTATCATTATTGTTATAATAGTTATTTTTAACTACTGAAGATTTTTTATGTTTTATAAATGCTGTTAATCTATGTAAAATATAAACATTTAGGTTTAGGATATACTGATGTTATAACTATTCAATAATTTAATATACAGGCTATTTAATATCTTTGGAAATGGGGAATAATTATCATTTCTAAATGGGCTTTCATTTATCTAATCTTCTTTGAGCATTGATATGTGCTGGGTACTAGTCTAGATTGTATGGATTTAGTATTGAATTAAGAAAAAGTCTCTGTCTTTAAGAGAGTTTATGTTCTATTGAGTATGACAAGGAGAGGCAATCATTACAAGCGAAATTTGCCTAGGATTTCACTCATAATGGTTTATTCTTCTTCTTTATGTTGTTCAGATTTTTATTCATGTTTTACCAAATTAAATAGAATAAAAAATCAGAAAGCATAATAAAATGCCAATGAATAGAAATGGATTTTTATCATGTTTTTTCCTTGATTAGAACTGATTTCTAGTTTAAGAGGATATTGTGTTTTATTTTACTGGATATGTTGGATATGTTTAGTTTTGAACCTTAAAATTAATAACAAGTGCCAAGCTTCACTAATACCTAATTCAGCTGTATTACATGAACAATCTCGTTCTGACAGCATAGCATTTAATCATGTGCAATTATTTTAAATAGACACACATTTAATGAAAAAAGTTTATTTTGCTATACAACATGTTTGCATGAGAATTAATAACAGAATTTGTGTAAGTTCGTTACAATTTGTAATTTGTTCTGATTGACTCAAGAGTCAAGAGTAATTTGTTCCCTGAATAATTTGGCTTACCTAATCAATCTTGTTTTGAAAATATCACCACCCAATTCATTGTTTATGTTCAGTCAAATACATAGAGACTATTCTAAGCCCTATAGTCTAAAAACCCAACTCATTACCTTTCCAACCCTTCCCTGATGGTTTCAATGGAGCAAGATTTGCTAAAATGATTAAATCTCCACCTGCAAAGGAAAAATAAAGTAATATACCACAGAAGTACTGCAATATGAAAATATTCATACTGTAGTTCATTTATGGCTATCTTCCCTTTTATACTACAGTATATTATAGATAGTCTTGTTGACTCAGAGTCTCTTACATTTTTATGTCATCTACTTTATCTCTCAAGGTCTAAAACAATAACCATTATCAATTAAAAATCAATGTGGCAGTGTTTGATTCAAATATTCCTCCAACCACTCATTTTATGATAAACGCTTGGAGGAGAATAGGGAACACCATCCTAAAAACAACACAATTTAAAACGGGGGATTGTTTTTTAAAGTCTATGCCCATTATACCTTTAGCCTTTGTGCTGCTGTTTGTGGATAAAGGCAACCAATTCAGAACACTGAGAGTAGCAAATAGAAGATATAAACATCTAATCTCCAGGGAGCAAAACTAAAGAAAAAGTGTTAGTACCCAGAACATTTACCATCATCTGATGCAGTAAACACATTTAGTGTCTCAAATTGTCAGCAATTTTTCACAAGCATCAACAGCTGAGAAATGCCCAAATCCATTGATTTGAACCTTTAAGTTTCATCCCAGATCAGCTTTGTAGAAGGAATTGCCAGCATCATTTCTTAAAATATAAGCTATGCTTAAGTCAAATGTAAATATTTTTGTGGGTCTTTTAAATTACAATGTTTCATAAGATGTATATATACCAAACATATTACACTGCTAAAACAACTAAATAATCAGTAGAAAAATATTCAAAGCTTTGAAACAAATTTGTAAATCCTCTCTTTTAGAGTATAAGATTCTGAAAGAAAACCAAGGGAATCATGGGAAAATACGAACAAGAACTATGAAAAGCATGGAGTGGCTCCCAATGACTTTGGGTTATAATTGTCTCACTAAAAACAGCAAGGAACGTATATTATCAATAGCTTAGTTACTCAGAAATCTTAAATAACTTATACTCCCCATTTTCTTAGGAGCTTAAAAACAAATTAGATAACCAGGTTGCTAATATATGGGCCAATAATTTTGGATCAGTTTGGAGTTCTGGAGTCTTTAGAAAGTCTTTCCTCATTGCACCATTAGGCAGTAACTTACACACATATTGAGAGACTCTACACATGTCAATCATCATTGCCAGCAAAGCCCTAAGTAAAGAGATAATGCTCCCCTCTCAAATTAAAACAACTGATTCTAAATGCCTTTACCAACTCTATGCGTTTAAAATGAAAGATATAATCAATTTCCAAACTGAATATTTTATTATGGTGAAAATTAGAAATTGTATCTTTCTGGGCTTAATTCTTAATAAAACACCAGTAACACAAATTTTCCTATATGTCTGTGGTTCTGATTGTTTCCTTTTCTCTTTGTTCATGAGAGAGATGATGACTAAAACAAAACACAGTTTCTTCATTTTATTCATGGAAATGGCAAATGCAGATTTGAGGAATGTGATTCACATCACTGAGTTTCAAGTGGAAAGTAGACTACCTGACCAAATTCCCGCCTTTCTACAATTGTGAATTCCCATCACCATCAGAGGCCACACAAAAAAAGTATTTTCTACCACTGATATTCTGGGGAAAGAAACTAACCTGTAGGGAGATCTAAGAATGTCTTGCACTGTAAAAAGGGTAAGGTTTTAAAAAAATAATTTCATTCCATATAGCTGGGTCAAAGGTGTGAAACCAGACAGGAGTGGGCTAGAAGAGGTCAATGAGGGGGGAAAAAGAGGACATATGCAATACTTTTAACAATAAAGTTTTTTTTAATTGTGAGACCAAGATCCCCCTCATTACAACTATAATAGACACCAAGTTGTCTATTATAAAAGATATTGATTCCTAAATATAATGAAAACCAATTCTTTAAGTTCTAGATGTATTTCTTTCCATTGTAATCAGCAAATATGACTTATCTTCAAATGACTAAAGAGAAAGCCATGTCTTCTATCAAAGACTAAAGTATAAAGCAGAACTCTCAGATCTTCCTAAACATGCATTTTCCTGAAGAAAATCTATTTTGACAGATTTGCCTGGAATCAAGGTTTTTTTCCCCAAAACTCTGAGGATAGAGGGAATGATCTAGTGAGAGTTTTGGCAGGTTCCAAGGCTCTATTCAAGGACCTCCTCAGGCACCCAATCTTGGATCAATCTCAACTCCAGATTTACATGGGGCTAATCAATCCCTCTTTCAGAATTTGGGAGCTAAGATTAAACATGTTTCATGTAAATTATGGGGGATTTAAACTGCTGATGCTATTCTTATTCACAGGATACTCTGCCACATGTAAAATGGCCTACTACTACTTCCTTTGTGAAACTTTCCAATCCTATTTTAAAAATAAATTTAATGTGAATATGATTTGGATAAAGTGGTGGATGTCTCCTCAACCTTGATGGACCTACAGATCTAGATTTTGAAAGGACCATAAGAAGTAGGAAGTGTTTCCCTAATTCTCAACAGTTATATTTTCTCTTCCCAACCCTACTGGGAAACATAAAACCACAGAAGTGACATGGCAAAAGATTCAAACAAAAAACAAACTCAGAGATATAGACAACAGAATGAATGATGGTTACCAGAGGAGAAGGGGCATAGGTAAAAAAACGCAGAGAATAAAAGGGATCAAATACAAGGTGACAGAAGGAGACTAGACCAGGTGGTAAGCACACAACAGAATAAGCCAGTATCCTATATAATCCTACATAATAAAATGGTAATATGTAAATTACCATCACTCCGCTACGCCGATTGGGCCAGCAGGAGGCGCAGGGGGCGGGACTCAGGGTGGCCGGGGTAGCTGATTGGGCCAGCAGGACGCTGAGCTCGCGGCACCAGTGGCGCCGCGAGCTCAGCGTCTGTGTCATGGCTGCGCCGGAGGCTTTCGGAAGGCCTGGTGCACCGGTGGACAGACAGCCAGCCGGCTCCCCCGCGATCAAAAGCCAAAGCGGGGGAGCTGTCTGTCTGTCTGCTCCGGCGCAAGGCCTTTCGAAAGCCTCCGCCGAGCCGGAGGCTTTCGGAAGGCCTGGGGCACCAGCGGACAGACAGCCAGCTGGTGCACCAGGTGCATGATTAAATCATGCACTGGGCCTCTAGTAAAGATATAATATGCAAATGGTCATTACGCTGAGAAGTGTAATGACCAACTGTGTAACGACCAGATCACGGATCAGCAGGAGGGTGGGGCAGCGAGCTACAAGTGGGCGGCAGAGAGCTACAGGAGGAGACAGGGCAGCAAGTTATGATGGTGGGGGGGAGGCGGAGGGAGCTGCAGGAGGGCAGGGCAGCAGGCAGAGAGCTACAGGAGGGCGGCAGCAAGCTACTGGCAAGCTACTGGCTCACAGATTCATGCACAGGGCTACTAGTTGTACTATAAAGTTGTTCACCACAAAGAATTTTAAGGAATGTATTTGCAAAGTACATTCTCAAACTATAGGTTATTAACTCAGAACAACGTACATGGAAGGACAAATGGGTGGTTTAACAAATAAACAAAAGCTTATTTAACATGAAATAAAAATTTCTGGTAAAATTTCAATAATTCCCTTTAGAAATGAATGCTATTTCTAATGTGTAAATATGTACATACTGACCTGGAAAAAAAGTGCTTAAATATTTAATTAGGAGTCGATTTTGTCTATCAGTTTGGACTATTAGTTCATATATGGTTTTCATAAAAGCCTAGTAAATAAATATATGATAGAATGAAATTCCTTGAAATTATAATAGAATGATATATAAATTAAAGTATAAACTTACAGGTTTCTGTTCAAAAGTTTCCAAGTTTATTAATTAAAAGAATCACTGAGATAATCTACATAAATATATTCATGATTATGATTTAGGAAATTCATGTTTATGGGTACCAAATATGCATTGCTATTCATATTCTAATTTTTATTTAATTAAAATTGAGAAAATTTGAAAATTATACAATAAATGTGCTGAAAATTTGTCAGCTAGAAAAGTTGAAGCATAATATCGCCATTTTTTGGAAGATTCCTCCAGGAAGGCATTAAGGATTAATTAAGGGCAAAATTTTTAAAGCATTAAGCCATTTTAAGCATTAATTTAGCTAATAAGATTTTCATAAATGCAATATTATGCTAACCAAACTGACTTTTTATTCAGGAAGCACCAATAAATTAATATCTACAAAGGCAGTTAGCAGTAATCTGCAAAATATTGGATTGTGAAGTCTCTCAAGCAGCCACTAAAAAGCATTGGTGTTAAGGTTAAAATTTTTGTTTTGCAAATATAAAAAAACTCAGGAACAATTTTTCATGAGTTAACTAATTATTTAAACCAATGAAACAAATTTTAGCAACTAGACAAAATCACATCTAGTTTCTTCATGTGACAATAAATACCAGTGTCACTGTGATGTTGTAAGGCTCAAATGACTTTGCTTTGGAAAGTGTATGATTCTTTTTCTCCCAAGCGAGTCAGTGTGTTGCATTCAGTATCTTGGATGTTGCAGAGTCAATACTATATGATCATCAAATCCCATTTCCTTTTCCTCCTGGGCCTATAGCTAGGCTACATTTCCCAGCCTGCCCACGTGTATGCATTTCAAAAATGGCAATTTGGCAATTTTATGCTTGAGCTTTGCAAATTGATGGATTGTAGGAAAGCTCATTGAATACCTTTTTATTTTTCCAAGTTTTTAATTAAGCAAAAATCAAACTGTGACTAGCATGCAAATAGTATACCCATAAGCATGAATATCCTAAATGGCAATAATGAATATTTTATATAAACTATTTCCACTGAAAAAATACTTTTAATTAATGAACTTGGAAACTTCTGAGCTATAACCTGTAAAAGTAAATTTGATCTTTAACTTGCCTCTTAGATGAAATTTGAGCACAAGTGATGTATGCCACTTCTAGGCCACACCTATGAAACTTCCTGCATGACCTCCCCTGGTCAATCACATGCAGAGGATTCCTTGTGGGACTCCAAGGCCCTGCAGGATGGTGGAACCCTTAAATGAAAGGAGCCCAGTCACTAAAGGACTGTGTGAAGGAAAACCTACTGCAGACCTGCACTGGCCTTTCAGTGAGTGAGAAATAAAATTGTATTGAGTTAAATTTGTCCTATCAGTTCATGTACACTAATGTAAGAGCCTGACTCATTTCTACTAAATGTATCACTAACTCTAGAGAATAATGAGCTGGAGATTCTAAGCAAAGAAACCCAAACCCATTATCATTAATGGGAAATAAGCACACAAATAGGCTCAAACGTATCACTGTCATATACTGACTTATTTTTTAATAAGTTACTTAATGGACTGTAATAAAACAATAATAATTAATATTTATTACGCACATACACGCCAGACATTGAGTCAAGCACATGACATATGTAATCTCAATGAACCTTAACGTGAATTCTATGAGATAAGAAGTATCATCATTCCTCCAACACAAGTATTTAATGGGTGACCCTAGGACAGTGATGGCAAACCTATGACACGCGTGTCAGCACTGACACGTGTAGCCATTTCTGATGACACGTGGCCGCTGAGGCGGCCGCATGCCGAGGATGAAACATTTGCTGCTCCTGAGTATGAAACATTTGCGAAATAATGTTTTTTCCTCAAAGTGACACACTACCCGAGTTATGCTCAGTTTTTTGGCGAAGTTTGACACACCAAGCTCAAAAGGTTGCCCATCATTGCCCTAGGAAAACCATTTCATCACCTGGGTCTCAGATTTCTAAGATTCCTTTGAGTAGTAAAATTCTGTAATGCTAACCTAGAATTAGGATGTTTAAAACTGCTCAGATATTAACCTCTTTCTAAATCAAGTTTTCTCATATTTATGTGCTTTTTCCTGATGTAAAGATTTAAAATTCTAAATTTGGGAATTGGGACAAAAATAAAACTGGTACCCATACCAAGTATGTGAATGTTTAAAATAGAGTGTTGCCCCTTGGAAAAAAACAATCAAACATACTTGTTATCTTTAGGAATTAGAAACTGAGTATCTTAAGCTTACAATGAATCATACATTGTGAGACAAAGAAATGTGAGACCTAGTTTAAGAAACAATTTTAATTGTAAGCTTGTGAACCACCCTGACTGAATCTTAAGGATAAAGTTACTGAAATAAGCTCATTTCCTAAGCATCCGTAAGGCAGGACCAGCCAGGCAAAGACTGGACTTGGACTCTATCTGACAGGGTGCAAGTGGGGGTTCATGCCATGGAAGGTCTTCAGGGAGCATCTTGCTTCTTAGAAAACTGTTTGACACCCAGCTCAACCTCAGCTCCTCCTAAGTGAACCAGAAAAACAACAGGGCTCCAGAAAAAAATAGGAAGGATCTCCCATTTAATACATTTATTTTCCTTTAGGGGGTACCTGGTGTTAATAACTTTTAAACTGAATATAATATGTGAGTGTACAAGAAAAAAATTAAATGGGGTCTTTGTAATATATTAGAGATAATTCAAAAGCAATTCTACTATACCTGGTTCTACTATACCTGGTTATACACATTTTGTTCACATACATATCTTTTGTAAAGCATTTCTCTAAAAGTTTCACTACTATTATCTACATTAGGATTCCCCTTGTTGGTGGTGTTTTTTTACTTCCAGACTTGACTTAGTTTATAGATAACCATCCAAACTGGAATCATATACTTCCTATAACATGCCATTCATACTTTATAATTTGTATGGCCTCAATTAGTCTTACTATAGCTTTAGCTTTTCTAGTGTTTAAACCTTCCTATTTTAAACAACTGGAGTGATTTTAAACTATAACTTAATAAAATTTATCTTGAAATCATGTTTTCTCATTTACAATGGGCATTTATAAAAAATAAGCTGCTCTTCCCTCTCTGTTAGTCAGCACTAACTCTGCTTCTGATTAGTACATGGATAGCTAGAATGCCAAGAGAGAGAAAAACAACAAAGAAATGAAGAAAAGAATAAAAGGAGGATGTGAATCTACTTGGAAACTAACTTCTGTGGGTAAGAACACAATGTATAAAAGGATCTCAAAGGAGTTCATTGCTTTATATAATCACTCCATAAAAATATTTCAAATATTATCAATGGCAGCATCCTGCCTCCGCCTGGAACTGTCTGTCACACATCCCACTGCAATATGCCAGAGGGTTCTTCCAGTAATGCTATTACCAGGAATGAGATAAGGAAACCTGCCAAGCCATGCCAAATCTGCCTTGGATCAAGTTGAGTGGCAGTAACTCCTTATGATACGGAAAAGACAGGGACAGGCTGCAACTTTCTTAATTGGATTAAACCGAAAGGGGAAAAGGGTGTTTATCTTCTCTACCTTGCTTGTCTAAGCTACTCAAGCTGTCGCTGTCATCAGTACTCAGCTCTTTCCCCAGCCTCACACAGTCAGCAGCGATTCACTGCTTGTGTATATTGGTGCCACGTTCTTGCTCAGAAGTATTTTTCAGAGAACTCTTAGCAGTGTCAGAGGTTTGCCAACTGCTAAATGCTTATATTCAGCTTCTCATTACACTCAGCTATAAGGCACAAACGAGGAATGGTTCATTTGCTCTCATAATTATTTTAAGGATCAGTTCTCACACTCCTGCCACAAACTTCTTTACCAGCTAACAAAGTCTTTAGGTTTTCATTCTTACACATTTAATTCTTACGTCTGTATCAGATATGGCAAGGTATATGTTCACTCCGAATTTTCTCTCACATCTTCCCCACCAGAATGTGTCCCATACCTCTACATGAAACTATTAAACTAATAAATACTAAACATTAATAAAGAAAATTAAAGGTCTACATAAATTAAGAGATTTACCATGTCCATGGATTAAAAGACTCAATCTTTTCAGATATCCATTATAATTAGAACCTTCTTTTCTTGCAAAGATACCATCAGGTACTTAAAAAGGTAAGCATATCCTTGACATACATATTTAACAAAGGTTTGTATACAGGCTATAGTAAGAGCTCAATAATAAGATAAACAACTTAATAAAAATAGGGCAAAAACTTAACATATACTTCATAAACACAAGTAAGTGCATGGAAAGATGCTCAACATCATTAGTCTTCAGGGAAATTTCAATTAAAAGCACAATGAGATACGGCTCATAACCTTTAGAATGATTGGAATTAAAAATATCAACGAGGAGGTAGAGGGTCAAGATGTCAAAGTAGGAAGATCCTGAGCTCATTTCCTCTCCAAAACACACCAAAACTAAAACTAAATACACTAATAGAACAACCATCATTGAGAATGACCTGAAGATTAGCTGAACAAATTTTCAAGAGCTAAGGATATTTTTAATTCCAACCATTCTAAAGGAGGGACAAAACTGTGGACTATTCAGGACTCATTCCGCCATTGAGGTGATTCACAAGTGGGGGGATATCGAAACAGTGGTGGCTCCCCTGAGGAGCCAGAAGTCTGAGCCCCACACCAGACTCCCAGTTGGGAGGACCTGCACCAGGAAGAGGAGCCTCCATAACATCTGTCTTTGAAAACCCATGTCCCAGATAGCCTTTGAAAGGCTATAGGAAACTGAGACTACTCTTCCAGGGTTCGAACACAAACTCACTCACTCCGAGTTCCAGCACAAAGGCAGCAGCAGTTTGAAAAGTGCCTGGCTCATATGTGAAAAACTTTAGGGTAAGTGCCAAAGAATCATGGATCAGTAGGAACTTTGAGGTACAGACACTCTATTGTTGCTGGCGGTATCCTTTCTTCCTTGTGGAGCGTCTAGGGAGGGGAAGCGGCCGCAGGGCCTGAGGCCGGGTTCCAGGAGGCCGGCAGCGCTGGTCCGTGGTGCCTGGCCTGTCCTCTTGAGATTGAACCTGCAGGACTACTAAGGGAGCCATTCCCCAGTTCCGCCCCACCTCCACCACTGACTGACTGGAGTCTGAGGGCCGGGAGGAAGGACCAAGAGGCCTGTCTTCCAGCCGCTCGCCAGTCACCGCTCGCCAGTCACCACTGCCACCGATTGATCAGCTCCCGCTCCCTCAGCTCCCTAGTCTGGTGTTCGGTTGTCCCTCTGGTCGTTTGGGATGTGACGGACCATGGGTTTTTACATATTAGGATGTATGTGGGTATGTGTAAAATGTTTCTACAGCCTAACAAAACATAAAGTATGATGGTGGAAAATCACTTCACAGGCCTATTTGCATACTTCATATTGCATATCTATTGGACTTGATATGAAGTCAATAAAACTTGAATAAACAGATTCTTCATTTTCTAATTACAGAACTGTGATGGCCCTGGACGGGTGGCTCAGTTGGTTGGAGTGTCCTTCATATACCACAAGATCATGGGTTCGGTCCCTGGTCAGGGCACATACAAGAAGCAACCAATGAATGCATAAGTGGGTCAAACAACAAATCCATGTCTGTCTGTCTGTCTGTCTGTCTCTCTCCCCCCCCCCTCCCTCTCTCTCTCCCTCCCTCCCCCTTTTCCTTTCTCTCTAAAAAATAAAAAAACAATAAAAACATTTTTTAAGAACTTAAAACAACAAATGAACAAACAAGACAAAGAAAAACTCATAGACACAGACAGCAGTATGGCAGTTACCAGAGAGAAAGTGGGGGTGGAAGAGAGGTAGTAAGTGGTAAAGGGGTCAAATATATGGTGACAGAAAAAGATTTGACTTTGGGTGGTAAACACACAATGCAATATACAATGATGTATCATAGAATTGTACGCTTGACACAAAAATATGTTTTAAATGTCTAGTCTGGTGCTATGTTTTGGTGAATGTACAGTGTTTGCTCATGGGTCCTTCTCTTGTGTCTGATTTTTCCTAGGCATCGGAGAATGCTTCTAGCCATACCATTGGTTCACCGTCCTGTTCCCCTCAGGGTGGATTTGAATTTCTGCCTCTGCTCTCCTGAATGAAGGCACATCTCACCCAGTTCTTTTGTGTAATAACAAGCTCCACTACTTACTGTTTTTATGTCTTTGAAGTATATTTCTTCTGATTTTGCCTATAAAATTGTTTAGAAGAATAAAGACAAATCTTTGCAGCTTTGGCCTGATAATCTTGCTTTGCTATGTAGTATTCCCAGAGTGGTAGAACCTGTCACTCACCAGTAAATGTCTCCTGCTGTCATAAGCACTCAGGTTTCACATCTCACTCTATGAAACAGGAGTTTATCACCTTATACATCACTTCCACTCACAGGATTATCATTTACACCACTGATCTGTTTGGAAATGAGAGTGTAGCTCTTCAGAACCACAGGTAGGAATTTTTCTCAACACGGAAAGGAGATTCATAATATGAGAAGAGGATTAAAACCTTATGCTGAGACATTAACTTTCTTTTATTATAAGCCTCACAGAAAACATTTTTTTAAATACTAAATATGAGATGTAGTAAGAAAAGATTGGACACAAGAGTGAAAATTTATAAATATTTCCAAGGAACATATATGGAAATTCACATTTCTAAAACTTTTCCAAGTTAGGTTTACTTAAATATTTTCCTGTTTTCTGTTAGTACCTCTCTACATTTTAGATCATTCATAGAGCTCCAATCATATAGGAGAGAGTTTTTAACCGGTCTGACTTTACAGAGAATAAAATAGTTGCTCTGATTAAATCAGTGTGACAATGAATATGTGTCCTGACATGATATAGAGTTTCTTTGTCTTTGAGGAATTTAAAATCAGATACTTTGGAAAAGTCCAATTCATGTTTCCAAGAAAATGTGTCCCCTACTTATGTGTTTTCATTAATATGTTACAGATGAGCATAATGATAAAAATATTTTCTTATTCTTAGTAAAAAATAACTTTCTTCCCCAAAATGTCTTTATATAAAGTAACATTATTAAGAAGGTTTTCAAAGCAACAGAAGCCTGTCAGAAAAGAAAGAGATATAAAAGGAAAGAAAAGGTACTATTTGTTGTTGGAGAGGAAAGCACACTTCTACATTGTGAAAGGATATTTATCTTTGAGTGGCAATGCTCATTAAGCTTTTAATACATGCAGCTATTAATTTTGACTCACCATTTCCACTTCTAGGAAATGTTTCCTAAGGAAATAATTTAAAATATGCATAGGGTTTAATTAGCAGGAGTTCAATTTTTGAAAGTCCAACATAATTTGGATTTTGAATAATAAATATTGAACAAATGATGCTGTATGTATGCATCAATATAATAGGTCATCATTTTAAGTAATATAAATTAATATGTAGTGACAGTGAAAGGTAGTCACAAAGTATTAACTGAAATGGAATATTTATAAATTGTATATACAGTATGATTTTATTGTTTCTATTATATATGCATAGAAAGGCTATATACAAAAATGTTAACAATAATTATCTCTGTGTCATGGTTTGTCATCATCATCGCTATCTTCATCATCATGCTTCCAATTATTTTCTAAAGGAACATGTATTTATATCTCTAACACCGACCTTTCACCCCGAACTCCAGATTTTATATTTATATGTCTATTTGACATCTCAACTTGGAAATCTATTATTCTTTTATTCATTCATTCACTAATTCATTTATTCATTCACTCATTCAATAAAAAAATATAAAAAAGAGCCTAGATTATGTGTAATCTAGGTATTGAAGGTATTGAAGGTATTGAAGATTAAGCAATAAATTAAATAAATATCTCTGCTGTGATGGAGCATACCTTCTAGTGGAGATCTACCTCGACCTTACCACAGCAATAAGAGATGTCTTGATCTCCCCGTCACTCCCACAATCTATACACTCTCCTTCTCTTTTTCCCTTCCTTCTTCTTTCCCTCCCTACCTCTCTCCCTCCCTTTTTCTTCTCTATGAAATATATCATCAGGTTTTAAAAAACTGTGAGTAAAGGGTGTTAAGTGTCCACATATTCTAAAGAGAGGTACCAGATCACTGAGATAAAACTTGACAAGAAGTGACATAGAAATTTTAAGAAAAATATAATTTTAAACTATTTGATGATATGCTATCAAAGCTTCCAAATGTCTTAATGCCTTTAAAATATAAACTCCCTTAAGACATGCATAAATATTATTTCCATTTCATTCAAAACCCTTGTAAATCAGGAGTTTTAAATCTAAATATTTAGAAACATATTTTTTCAGAATCTGTAACACCATTTTGACACATAATACACAAATTGCCTGCAAAATAATTTCCAATGTGCAGCTTCATTCTAATTAGCACCAGCCTAGAAGTACAATGATTCTTTATAAAACTATTGAGAAGTAAATTACGTTATTGTGAATCATACAAGCACTGCACAGCATAGTGATAATGTCTCATATATCAGAAATGACAGCCCATTTTCCATCCACTATAATAAAAAAAAGTAAGGGTGATATAAAGTCATTGCATTTTCTAGGTTAATGTCACATTCTAGAGCCAACCTGTCTCCTACTTTGTCAATTTTTCACAAATGAAACAAATAAGGCTGTCACTGGCTCATGCAGATAACAGCTTTTATGCTGGTTATACATTTCATCATTGATGTATTAGACAGTTCACCCTCCACCAAAAAAAAGATTTTGACTATCACTGCTTATTGGGTTTCTCTCAATTGTTTTCCACGGGAATTGTCTCTGCTATCAGGAAATGATTGCATAGAGCATGGCCTCAAAGACTTTCAAAATAATAGTCTTTGTACAAGCAAAGATAATAATAAACTTACCTCATAAGTTGTGGAGAGTTTTAGAGGCAATGCAAAACACTTAGCACAGTGTCTGGTACATAGTAAGTGCTCAGTAAATACTGTAATTATTAATGGCACTTAAACTGGGGAGTAGCAAGAATCAAAACCCAGGAAAAGGCAGAGAAATCAAAGAACAGGGCCTGTCCTGCTGGTAAGATTTTTTCTCTAGGCATTTAAACGGGTAAAATGAATAAAAAGGAATTGTATAAAAATGTAAATTTAATTATCAATTGCTTGATACCTTCGACCGAGCTTGCGGTTCTGAAAACTGAGGACATCATTGTCAGAGAAAAACCTAGGAGATGCAATATAAGTGGGAGCTTCATTCTGTATATTGAAGATTTGCAAGAAAAGTCCATAGGTTACTATCCTCCATAGTTCCACAAAACACTGCCTGAGTAAATATCATCCTTTTCAGCTAACCACTGTCAAATTGCAGGTAGCAACCAGTTATTAAAAATCAATTATTCAACTTGTGAAGGTGTTTTCTGTCTCAGTGGGTCTGGAGCACTACATAAATACAGGAGCCCTCAGTGCTTTCCTTTAAAGAGATAAGCATTGCACAGGAGACTTAGTATAATAAAAAACAGAAAAACTGTGATTTTATTTATTTATTTTTAGGAAAAATGCACTTGCAGTTGCTAACCAAACATTTTTGAGCAGAAAGACCACCACTAGAGGATGCTCATTTAAGAGCCATGTTGTAAGAGCCATATAAAGGACTGGACTACATATTATGATTGCATACATATATCTATTTAAATGAATAGATTCAGTAAACTATACATAGTTCTTATATAATTTCTCTTTAATGATTCACTAATAATTCTTTTCTTGACATTAAAGTCACAAATTAAAGTATTCCTTCCTGTATTGCTAAAAATCAGATGTCCAAACTAGGTTAACTGGGTTCAACTTCCAGCAATGGTTGAGTAAACTCCTAGGACTGACAAGCTCACATATAACATCTATAAATTCTAGACCCCAAAATTTACATAAATATATTGGAGAACAAACAAAAGCATGCATATTCTTCAGGAGAGTTGACATTTGAAAAAAATGAACCAAAACTGGGTGAATTCCCAGCTTTCAGAGTTTTTAGTTTGAGAGCAGGCCATGTCAGCACCATGCATGGTAGCTAAAATCCCAACAGGAAACCCACTGTCTATCTAACTTAAAGAACAAAAAGGCAGTTTGGAGGAACCACAAGCCTTTGAAAAGTGAGAGAGGGAATCTGGAAAAGAGAGAGACAGAGCAGGGGAGCCCAAAATTCTAGGTACAAGCTCTGCCCAAATCTCTGGTGAACTCCTTAAGAAAGCATGCAGAGCAGATTTCAAGCAGCCCAGCTGATAACAAAGCCCCTGTCCAAGAATCAATTAGAGTTTGAGACCAATTAAATAAATCACCACCTAAAACAAATTAAATAGGATTTAAATAAATGGAGAAATGACTCATATTCATGGATTAAAAGGTCCAATATTGTTTAGATGTGAATTTTCCCCAAAGTGATATTTAGATTTGACACAATCCCTATCACAATACTACCAGGTTTTTATGTAGAAACTAGAGGCCCGGTGCACGAAATTCATGCATGGGAGTGGGGGTGGGGGGTTCGGGCCTAAACCAGCAGTCGGACATCCCTCTCGCAATCCGGGACTGCTAGCTTGTAACTGCTCACCTGCCTGCCGGACTGATCGCCCCTAACTGCCCTCCCCTGCTGGCCTGGTCGCCCCTAACCACCTGTACCTCAGCCCCCCGTCACCAGGGCTTTGTGCAGAAGGACGTCTAAATGGATGTCCAGAAGACGTCCAGTCTAATTAGCATATTACCGTTTTATTAGTATAGATTATAAAGCTTTAAGGTAGAATTGCATTAGTAGAAATGAAGAGACATTTCATTTAAAAATGTATATTGGTTTGATATGATTCAAATCCACTTGTTTATGACAAAAATCAAGTCTTTAAGAATAGGATTGCTTGCCCTAGCTGGTTTGGCTAAGAGGCTAGAGCTTCAGCCTGAGCACTGAAGGGTCATTCTCTCTCATCACTGATGTTTCTATCTCTCTCCCTCTTCCTTCCTCTCTGAAATCAATAAAAATCTATTTAAAAAAATAAAAGAATAAGATTGCTTTGCTATCAAAGCCAAGTAAGGTATGTCATTCATTATCCCTGATGAAGTCTGAGCAGCTCAGTTGCTAAGCGACTTCACTGGGTTCTTATCAAATAAAATCCATGGAGAAGCAACTTTGCCCCCCATGCATTTAGGCTATAAAGACTGAAAGTTGGGGAGGACAGAGTGTTTCTGGGGTAGAAGACAGTGAGGGTCAGTGGCTGGGAGGCAGGGAAGATGCAGGAATGCCCAGTGCCTAGAAGCACCGGAGGGTCTGGGATATGCAAATCTGCTGGGGGCGGGGTCAGGCCCTGTGCTTCGAGAGGTCAGGTCCGGAGGGAGGGCAGGGGTGCGGTACCGAGGATCCCCTTCCTGCGAGGCTCCTCCTCCTCCCCTTACCCCCCTAACCTGTCCATTTGGATGAAGGGGGTGGGAAACAGGTACGCAATGCCTGGGCGGGACACCCCTCAGTCCCGGATCTCTCCTGGGGTGGGGGAGGGGTGTTTGTATTGGTTTATTTGATTTTCCTTACACGTTGAAGGGGGTGGCAGGGGAGTGTCTGCCAGACATGGTTTCCTTCTGCTTGCTCACCAGAGCTGCCCCACATGATGCTTTTTCCCTTCCTTCCCCACGAGCTAACGTGCATGAGATCACCAGGGACAAAACTGGGGCCCCGTTGTATTACATGGAGATTGCACAACAAAGGAACCTGCCTGATCCAGGGAGGGTTGGGGTCATTCACTGTGGGAAAGGCTCAATTTAAACAAAGCCGCCACTTAGATAGGCACCGGCTGAGCCGTTTGCCTATCATCCCTTCTGGCTGTTTCCTTGGAAACCACAAACTCAAGATAGCAGAGCCAGGGGCTGCCCCCGGGCCAGGCGGCCTCCAGGCCAGGCTGCACAGGGGCTGCCCCAGGATGCATGGAGGCCCTCCTTGTGATGGCAATCCCTGCCCAACAGCTCCTACTGTGCATGCCTCCTACTGACCAGTCATGACGTTATGGCGTCTGGGCTAATTTGCATATTCCTCTATTATTACCGTACTTTCCGACGTATAAGACAACTGGGCGTATAAGATTTTCCTGGGTTAAAAAGTCGTTTTATACACTGGAAAATACGGTATATTGGACTATACTGATGGGAGTAGATATAATGGATTAGATATATTGGACTACCGTATTTTCCGGCGTATAAGACAACTTTTTAACCCAGGAAAATCTTATACGCCCAGTCGTCTTATACGCCGGAAAATATGGTATATAGGATTGACAAGTATGTTCTATAATTTATATAAAATGGAAAAGAACCTAGAAAATCTAAAAGAATTTTGAAAACAGAAGAACAAAGTTGAAGGACTTTGGCTATCTGACTTTCAGAATTATTATAAAGCTAGAGTATATAGACAGTGTGTTATTGGCATAAAGACTGGCAAATACCCTAATGGAACTAGGGAGTGGGGAGTCCAGAAATAGACTCACTTGTATACTGTCACTTGATATTCAAAAATAAATTAAAGTTATGAAAGCAATCCAGAGGGGAAAGGATTTTTCTTCCAACAAATTATGCTAAAACAACTGGATACCCATATGGAAAAATATAGTGACCCTGCAAACCCCTACCTTCCACCATATACAAAAATTAATCTGAGATAGACCATAGACCTAAGCCCAAAAGTTAAATATATAAAGCTTGTAGAAGAAATAGAATTCCTTCATGTCATGGAAGTTGGTAAATTCTGTCAGTCAGAAAAATAAAAAGATAAACTTCATTAAAATTAAAATACTTTGCTCTTCCAAAGATATCATTCAGAAGATATTTGCAAAACATATATCTCACAAACAACTGTTATCCAGAAAATATGAAGAACTTCTATAATTTAATAATTAAAAAACAAAAAAATCTTGTATGAGCAAAAGACTGGAATAAACACTTTTCAAAAGAAGATATGTGATTGGCCAATAAGTCACATGAAGAAGCACTTAAAACATTAGTGTCCAGGAAAATGCAAAGTAAATCCATAATAAAATATTGGAGGAAAAAGAGATTAACCCAATAGCTATTGTAATCAAGATTTTTATGCCCACATTGGACAGATCTAAAAATCAGCACATTTTACTGATGGTATTTAAATAAAGATTATTACAGTTTATATATTTATACACTCTCATAGACAACTTATGAGAGTGGTTTCTCAGACAACTTATGAGTGGTTTCTCAGGGTCATGTTTTACTCAGCCAAAATAACCATTCCAAGAAATTAGAGGATATAATACTCTAGACAAAAAGTATACTCAAAACTGCATATTGCACAGAAAAGCCATTCTTAAAATACAGAAAACAAAATATATACATGATTACTATCATTAGGGTCATTAGAACTCTCACAAATATTATAATTCTCCTCTTTTGGGAAACAGAATGATTACAATGTCTTTTCCTGCTTGAAATAAAGCATAGCCAAGTTGCTTGCTTTGGCCAATGAAATATGAGCTGGAATGATATCTGTCACCCCCAGAAGGAAGCCTTAAAAATCGGTAAATGAGCACTACATTCTCTTTTTCTTCGGCCATGAAAACACATGAGGTTAAGGATGATGTCAGTTATAATAATCAGAGTCCTGGCATGAGAATAACCTTGAGCAGAGTCCCTTCTGACCCATGCTAAACACATTATGTAAGCCAGAAATAAATCATGTCTTTTTAAGCCACTAAGGCAACATAACCTAGCCCATCTTCTTGGTCACAGTCACAGCGTAAAATCTCTCATGCCATTCCTTAAAATAGAGATGGACAATTTAAGTTTTTAACTGAAAAGTATTTTACAAACATGTATTTAAAATAGTATTCATTTCAAAAGCAACACACAAAGAATATTCAAGTTTCTCCATGTGTGTAACCCTCTAATGACTAATGAGTATAGGGTCCCGGCCGGGTGGCTCAGTTGGTTGGAGCATCATCCAGTACACCAAAAGGCTGTGGGTTCGATTCCCAGTCAGGGCACATATCTAGGTTGCAGGTTTGGTCCCCAGTTTGGGCGTGTGCAGAAGGCAACCAATGAATGTTTGTCTCTCACATGGATGTTTCTCTCTCCCTCTATAATCAACAAACATGTCATCGGGTGAGGATTTAAAAAAAGAGGAGTATAGGTCAAGGATTTCATAACACAGCATCATAAAGAAAAACTCAGTGATCAGAGTTGTATGATATCCAAAATTGTGCACAAGGAAGAAAGTGGAAATTAGCCTCATTAGCAACAGAAAGCAATGACTGCAAGACCTTAGAGAAGAAGGGGGAACACTTCAGGCTACAATCAGTAACTAGTGGCAGCAAAAGGAGCTATGATGGAAGCCTGTTCAAAAGATAAATTGCTCTATTTGACAGTAGTCCTCCACTGTGACCAGTCTAAAGAATTAAAAGAAAGCAATGGGATTGCAAAATTATCAGGGAAAACACAATCAATTTAGAGGATAGATTATGTAAAGATTTTTTGTAAATAAATGGTTATAAAAACACTTGAAAATCATAGGCTCCATTTTCAACAGAACAGTTAATTCCAAAATTATAAATCTACTTATCTCCCTGGCCTGGAAGGTTCATAGCAGCCATGATTTCTCATTTTCCTTCTCCAATGACTCTTTGAAACTTTGATTAGATTTCACAAAAACTCCTGTCAACTTTCTTTCTTTTTTTAAATTTGTTGTTTTGAAAGAGAGAGGGAGGGAGGGATGGAGGGATGGAAGGATGGAGAAAGGGAGGGAAGAAGAGCAGGAGAGAGGGGGGAGAGAGAGAGAGAGAGAGAGAGAGAGAGAGAGAGAGAGAGAGAGAGAGAGAAACATCAATTTGTTGTTCCACTTATTTATGCACTCATTGGTTGATTTTTGTATGTGCCCTAACTAGGGATCAAATTGGGATAATACTCTAACCAACTGAACTACCAGACCAGAGCCTCCCCTCAACTTCCTTAAATTTATCTTTATCAACCTTCAGCAGGCTTTCCCAGAATCTTGGAGGTGCTGATGTACAGAGTTTGCATAATGATAAAAATAATTTAAAGTACTGGTTTCACTTTTTTAAATCCCATTAAGTAGTCTGTGAAACTGCATTTCAAACACTTGGCACAGCATCTGGCACATGGCAGACACTCCCTTCCCCCATCCATACTTCACAAAATGGGCATCACCCTAAGTCATCATTTCATATTTCAGACGTTGGTACAATGGCAATTAACCATCAACATAAATAAGAAACAGTTAAGATGCAGTAAGTAGAACAGCCTCTAAAACCATCTTCTTTTCGGGTGACAGAACATACCTCTCCCACACACAAGAGGAAAATGGAAAAGTGGTTTCTCAGGGTCATGTTTTACTCAGCCAAAATTTTCTAATTTACCCTAAAATGTACTATATCTTATTTCAAGCTTGTTTGAGGCCAAACCTCCTGGCCTTTTAATCCTTAAAAACATACAATATGCCAATTATAGTTTGTTGCTCTTCAGTACTATTTATATTGAAAATCTCATATGAAATATGAAATATTCTAATGTTACCCATAGAAGATAGGTCTGTTTTGCTTGTATTTTTTGCAGCTCCTACCTTTTCAGCCTACAAACATTTTCTACAAAAAAGCAGTGAAGAGAACCAAAGTTTTACTGCCTCAAAATATACCTTCTGGGATATTGATTTTAAGCAGGTTATTAAGAAACAAAAGACTCAGAAAGAACCTTTGACCCTCCCCCTTTGCTGCCTAAAGAAATTCAGATAGAGAAACCAGCTTCAGGAAGGGAGTCTTGGCATATTCACCTTAGCCTATTTGCATTAAGTGTGGCAGACAGGAAGAATCTAAGCAAAAATCTGTTCACTAGATTCCTCTCTTTGTCTCATTGTTCCTGGGTTGCCCAACAAGAATTTGTTTACCACATTTTGTCTTCCTGTGAATTACCTGCTTTCCTTTTGAAATCCCAGACCCCTTCTCTTTTACCAAAATGGCAAATAAACCTCCACTACACAATGTGTCTTCAGATGTCATTTCTTATGACATCTCTAAATATACATATGTAATAAACTTGGACATTTTTTCCTGTTATTCTGTCTCTGCTAACTTTAATTATTATCCCAGCTAGAATTTAGAAGGTGGCAGGAAAACTATTTTTTGTCCACTATCATGGTTTTATCTCCTATAGTAACAAACATCAGGATAATTTTTTTTAAGTGAAAACTAGTTCCAGAATTCAGTTCCCATGAGCTAGTACTTTCTCTCACAGATGACAGATGACAGATTCTTAGTTGACATTTTTCTCTAAAAGAGTAAGATTTGAATCAGCAGTAATTTTTGTAAAAAGAAATTGACTAAGAATGTGCCATCTACCAAAACATCTCTTATTTATTTAATTCAGCAAATATTTGCTGCATGAGTGATTTACCTCCTGATGGGGAAAGAACAGACTTTCAAATAGGAGACATTCTGGATTCAAATTCTGATTGTAATAACACTGGTTGAGTGAGCTACAGACAAACACTACACAAGCATAATCCTCAGTTTTATCATCTTAAAAATTAAATTATTAACATCTAATAATATCTGGTAATCTAATTACCAATGTTAATATTGATGATTTACAAGAAGTCTGCCTTTGTAAGGTTATAAAATTAAAAATGGAACTTCCATTTGACCCAGTACAGGCAGTCCTTGGGTTACATCAGACTCTGTGTATGTCGTTTCGTGGTTATGTCGCCATCTCCCATTTATTTATTAAAAAAAAGTTCCATCATTTCGACGTATGTACATATGTGCTTTATGTTTTTTATTATTTATTTACCACAAGTAAAGGTCAGGAATTTTTATCTTTCTTTGAAATTTATTTTACTATTTCACTTCATTACTGCTGTGTATGTGCTCCATGTGAGTGACGTAGGTGCTTATGTAGGTGGGTTCCAACTTACGGCAAAAATCGCATTACGTCACACCGTAGGAATGGATCTCCGATGTAACCCAAGGACCTACTGTAATCCCACTTCTAGGAATATATCCCAAGAAATCAGAAACACCAATCAGAAAGGATACATACACCCCTACGTTCATAGCAGCACAATTTACCATAGCTAAGATTTGGAAACAGCCTAAGTGCCCATCAGCAAACAAGTGGATTAAAAAACTGTGGTACATCTACACAATGGAATACTACGCTGCTGTAAAAAGGAAGGAACTCCTACCATTCGCAATAGCATGGACGGACCTGGAGAGCATTATACTAAGCTAAATAAGCCAGTCAGAGAAATATAAATATCACATGATCTCACTTATTTGTGGAATATAATGAACAACATAAACTGATGAACAAAAACAGATCCAGAGACAGAGAAGCATTGATCACACCGTCACACCTTAGAGGGAAGGCAGGGGAGGGTGAGGGGAAGGAGCAGCGGGTGGTTGGCCGGCTGGCCCTGGCCCTGATCATGGTGTTGGGGGGGGCGATCGGGGCCTGGATCAGATTGGTTGGCTGCTGCAGTGCGCATCATAGCCACCGATCATTCCAGTCATTCCGGTCGTTCTGGTCATTCTGCCATTCCGGTCACTGGGCTTTTATATATATAGATAACATTTTACTGAGAATTTAGTAAGGACCTAAACCCTACATGTTCCTTGGCAGAAAATACAGCTATTTTTTTACATGTTTTAATGAAATTGCCTCCTAGCTAAAGCTCAGTGAAGGGTGATTCCCATTAGAGGTCATATTAAAAACATCACCATTTTAAATATAAAATTGTATATTATCTCTAATATATGTTGATAACCGGATTTTATGCAGATGTCACAATTTATGTTGGCCAGCCAATAAACGCTGACATTTAATCTCTAGATTTTAATCATTTGTAACTACAGTGCAGAAAACAAATTATAGTTGTAGATAAAATTTTCATGAAGCTTTTTAGAGAAAGGTATAAATTAGACACATCTCATAAGTCACAGATGAATATAGCCAAATTTGTAGAAGAATCTTGGTCCAGAATTCATATTCCATACTTCTTCATTACTGTAGCAAAAATTACGATTAAATGTATTGCTCTTTAATCAAAATCAAATTTGTTTAGACTCTAAGATGAACTAATACTGTTTTCCCAAATTATTTTATATAGGCTTCAAATCAATCCTATTAGCTTTTAACATGTATCAAATGTTACCCATTTATCATGTTACCATGATAGGGCCATAGTAGAAAAGAAGGCTTCAGAGGTAAACAAGAATCAGACACTGGGATGCCTGCCTTCCAGGTCATACTGAGGAATCAGGACGCTATTCTTTGGGCAGTAAAAGAGCAAGGGAGTTAAGCAGGGCAGTTACAGGATCACATTTCTATCTTTGAAGAAATCCCATTTCTGGGGTATGAAACATGGATTTGAAAAGGTTACACTAAATGCAGAGAGACAAGTTAGGATTTTTTTAGTAAAGTACATGTAAGAAGCTATGAAGAGGACTGGGCTGGTGGAGTCACTTTGAAAATGAGTGTAAAGAATGGAGAGAGGGTCAGTGGTGGGGGAAGGGTGCAAATGGAAGGATACAGAGCAAGTGAGAGCCTAAGATTGGGAAGTTGTGACATCACCCACCCATCACTGGGTTCTGAGCAAGATAACCCAATCCCACTCCCCACCTGCTCAGCCTAAAGACCCTAATGGGAATGAAGTTCCTGGACCTGCCCTGGAAAAGATATATCTAGTAGAGACTAATTTACTGCCGTTACTTAAATAAAAAGTTCCAATTGACCAGCTACAGTTTGAATATTCAATTTTCCAAAAGTATGTGGAAGGACATGATAAATAGTAGTCTACTAAGGCCTAGATTGCCTTTTAAACAGTTCTGAATAGGCAATATCTGATTTGTCCAAAGAAGTCACCAAATTAACTTTCAAATTTCACATGACCTATTACAAACAATTCCTGAGGTACTTGAGGTTATTGTATCTAGAGGTAGAATTATAATAACCTAGATGCCTACTAGGCAATTCTCTCTTGGGAGAGTATAAAATATCATTATAGTGAAGGAGAGCTGAACTTTGGGGGGGGATTTGGAATCTCTAGCCTATGCAATCCATATGATTTCCCTCAACATGGACTAGCAGTCACACAATGTTAACTATCATGGAAGAGAAGGAGAAACAATGAGTGGACATAGGAACATAGCATCAGTAAAGGGCAGCTTCAATATGGTTAAACTATTTCAGTAGGAACCACAAAAATCACCAACTCCGATTTCCCAATGCCTTAATGTTTTTTAATTTTCCAGTACAGCTGGTACCATACTTTGGATTTCACTTAGGCCATAAGTGTACACCTAATCTTTCCCAGATATAATCACGTGGTTACTCTAAGCTCCATATCCAGACTGGTCATAATACTCCTATATCTTTATATATACACAGTGGGCTTCCACCTGTTCTGAATAGTTCACAGGGAAAGTCTACCTATATGAAGTCTTATATTAGCTTTCAGCTCAACAGATACAACAGTGTCCTGGGAAATATCTCAGCTTAACCCCATGCACCCTCAACAAATCTAGCAAATTTCACAAACTGGTCTCTGAACTTCTTACCTTACAACTAATCCTTGGTCAAACACTTCAAGCAAACAGACATGTCATCAAAGATACCAGACTTTAATATCCACAGGTCCATCAGTTCATCTACTACTCCACAAGTAACATGCAGTCTAATAACATGCAGTCACTCATCTAGTAACATGCAGTCCCCCGTTCCTAACTAGTATAACATTCAGAATATTTCAACAAGGCCTTGAAAAATACATGAAATTAAACCTGAATCCCCATTTTTAAAAACTTGAAAACTGCATCTCCTTCAACTTAAAACTTCCAGAAGTTACTCTCTATTAAAAGTCAGATATTAAATAGATATACACCCACCATTTCCATAGGAGTCAGTCTGGGACCATTGAAAAGGTGAAGTCACATAGACAACCTTCTGTCTACATTTCAGCTAATACTGGTACAATCACAGCAGATAAGCAGGTCATACAGAATCAGCCCCCTCTCTTCATATTAAAAAGCTCTGGATCATCTGCCACCGCCTCCAGAAATGTGCCATCCCATTAGGCACCAACTCTGCAATTTCTCCTAAAGACGTGGTCACTCAATCTGATGCAATATGTACTTTTAAAATTGTATTTTCTCCCAATAAATACCTTGCAGTTACACTAGGGGTGCTGTCCCCAATACTGAACTTATAAATCTTCTAGATCGATATGATTACTATGTAAAAACAGGCTATTCAGCATCTCATGGGCCTGCTTTGCACATAAGTCAAGTGAGTAAGAGAGTGATAATGCTGCCTACACCAACTTATATTAGTCCCGTAAGAGTCCAGCATGGAATGACTTCAAAGAACTCAAGATTCAAAAGAAAAAGACAGAGACTAAAATCTGAGGTCAGAGATACAGAGAAAAATCTAACTCAAAGGCATCTAACAAAATAAAATTCTACATTCCAAAATCCTTCAGTTGCTATGGCTGGATGTGGTAGGTATATAGTTTAACTTTTTATGAAACGGCCTTTTTTCCAAAGTGGTTGTATCATTCTACATTCCTGCCATTAGAATAGCAGAGTTCCAGTTGCTCTATACACTTGCCAATGTTTGGTCTGGTCAGCCTTTTTAATTTTAGCTATTCTAACAAGTGTGAAGCTGGCATCTAGAGAAAAAGAGAAGCATGCTTTGCCTGTACAACACCTCCAATAAAACACCCAAAGCTCTGCACACATCTCTACTAGTATAGTCTGCTTGAAGCGATGATTCCTTTTCATCGGTAGTATTTGCTTCAATTCCTTTATGTGTAGTATAATTGTCTTATCTGATTTTCTTTTTTCATTTTTAGTGATTAAACAAGATCATGTTGCTTTTTAAAGCCTTACCTGAGTGAAGCAATGTCTTAACAGAAAGCAATATTAGAGAAATGAAGTTTTGCACAAAGTAACTGGATTCTACTTGTGCTGAACTTTTCCTTAAACTGTGTCAAAGATCTGTGAAGACCTACAGATGCTGCACAGGAGAATACAGAAAATATTATAATTATGCTTCCAGGTCATACTTTTTACTGAGTTTTGCAGTGGTTAACAAAACACAGTGGTTTATCTTCCATGGGGAATCTTAAAACTTGAAAAAGACACAAGGTTAAATAAACTTCCTTCATCTGACCAGTGACAAATTTTCCACAAGAGATGACTGAAAAGTACAAATTCAAAAACCAGCAACAACAACAGTACCTACAGCTTCTTGTTTCTAAAAGAAACATAAATGCTTTACTGTTTGGATAATCTATTTCTACACCTGACTTAATGATAATATCATATATATTTTTTATAAAATAGAGCTAATTATAACTGCAAAAAAAACTGAAAAATAAGCAGATTTGAACACTAAAGGGATTTCAAGCATTCTTTTATTTTGGTGACTTTTTTTATAAGGAAAACAAATATTTACCTGATGAGAAATTTACATGTAAATTGATGTAAATAAAACAAAATGAATTGACCAACCAAATAAGACCTGAAGCATAGAGGCATGGAACAGATTGACATAACTCAATGTGAGGTTGTGGGGATGAGAAGATATAAACCAAAGAACTTATATACTTATATGCATATCCCATGGACATGGGCAATAGGGTAATGAAGACCTGGAGAGGGTTGGGGAGGGGCTGAGAGGAGAGGGGTAAAAGGGGGGGATGAGAGATACCTGTAATACTATCAATAATAAAAAATGTACTGGGAAAAAAAAAAAGAAGTAAATGTGTTTACAAAAACAGATACAGGAATTTGTGTATCAGTACTTAGAATGGGGCTGAAGGAAGAGCTGGAATGTAGCCAGAGGGAAGAGACAATGATGCTGTCACCCACTGCAAAGCTTGCCAGGGACACTGAAGAATAAACAGGATTATTACAGATGACCAAGGTGACTGTCCAAACCTTGACTTGAGGCTTTGCACTTTAAGTGTGAAGAAATATGACATATCCTAGGCGAGTAGATAATAGATCTAAAACCTTCTATTTGATAAATTTTATTTTGCACAAAAGCTTTGTTTACAGCTTTGCCTGTGGTTCTATGTGACTATCAATAAATCCATCTTAATTTATTTTATTAATAAAACTGAATTCAGATATCTTGAGTTGATGGTTTTGCAATTTATCTGAGCAACCTATCTTAGTAACAGATTTCAATTTTTTAGTTACATTTTTCATAAAAATTAAAAAGTTATACTCTAAAAACTAAAAAAAAAGAATAGGAATCTAAATGAAGCAGTAGAAGTATCATTGGAGAGGTGAGAATAGATATCAGAGATATTTAGAAGTTTTAAATCAGCTATATTTGTTTGTTAAGTAACTACTGGATCATAGCAGAGAATTGAGAAAAAGCAGGAGTCACTACTGACTCTTCGTTGTGTCATTTTCACCAACTAAAGTTGGAAATGTTAGTTGCTGATAATGAAGTAATAGTGTCAAGTAGCATCACTTATCTGAGCTCTAAGCATCTCAAATCGTTTATTTTGGAAAAAGTAAAATTATTCTCTTATTCACCAATGTATTTCCATATCTAAGAGTAAAATCTTACAAGGAGGGAAAGACAACCGCCTCCAAAGGTACTTGTGCCTATGACTATTATGTCACTAACTAATGATTTCAGCATCCATAAAACATGACTTGAATTTTGGCTACAAAATTATACCATCTGATCTTTTATATTTTAATTGATTTTAAAGTAACTGTCAAATGATCTCGACAAGGCCGATGTGGTGGTTTATGAATAGGGCATTGTTTTCCTTATATCAGACCCATGTGTGTGTCTTTAGATCTGTGATGTTGTATCTTTGTCAGTTTCTTATTATACCAGAACAGGAGCAATCAGCATAATCCATTGTCAGATGCTTCTAAGGACCTCTGGGATTTAAAGAAAATAATTTAGTGTTACTGGCTTATTAATTGCCAAGATAGCAGAATTAAATATGAAAAGCTTTATTTAAAGAAATCATTTCAAAAAGCCCCTTATTCCAGATTAAGCTCAAAGGCAATTTTTAATAAATACTTGGCTGTTAATTAATAATAAAAATAAAGAATGCTATTCACTCCAATTGTTTGCTCATGATTTCTCCATGGTGATATAATGGTGGTGGCTTTCAAAAGATGAATATGAGAAGCAAATTACCTGAAGTGAATTTCAGCCCTTTGGTATTTATTTGTAACAGGCATTTTAGTCTTACCCTTGTACCTTTTTGTAAGCATGAAGAAATACATGTGTCTTGTATTCATGGAATAAACTATATTGCAATAATGTCTATTTCCCTCAATGTTTAACATATGTCATTACAAATAGCTCAGCTTTTCTAGGGAAAAATAATATCCTTTCTGCCATCTGGGTTGAGCTCTTTAAGTGAACCTGGAGAACATTATGCTAAGTGAAATAAACCAGTCAGAAAAAGACAAGTACCATATGATTTCACTCATATGTGGAATCTAATGAACAAAATGAACTAATAATAGTGACAGACTCATAGATAGAAAGCAGGGTGACAGATGTTGGGGGAGCTGGGGTGGAGGGATTGAGCAAAAAAGAAAAAAGAGGGGAAAAACTCATGGACATCAATAACAATATGGTGGTTTAGGGTGGGGAGGGGAATAGAGGGAGGTGGAAGAAGGTAAGAGGAGATAAATGGTGATAGAGATTTGACTTGAGGTGGTGAACACACAATACAGTGTACTGTACAGATGATTTGTAGTAGAATTATGAACCTGAAACCTGTATAATTTTGTTAATAAGTGCCCCCCCCCAATAAATTCAATAAAAAGGAAAAATAAAATAAAAAGAGAGGAGGGAAAATACATTCTGTTCTTTTTACTGATAAAACTGTGTAGGATTAGATAGAAATAATCTCCCTTAAAACTTCGTTCCAGCTCCTTTAATAATATATGTTTTATGATGGAATTGAATAGTGTTGATAATATTGGATTGTCTCACATTCTTAAGGTAAAATCCATGTTGAAACACAAAATTTCAAAAGTATTACCATCGCCATGCTGGTATGGTTCATTTTAGCTTTTTAGTTCCTTATAGACATGGAACCTGCTATTATCCACATTATCTACAAGGCAAAATTAATAAATATTATCAGAAACTAGAGGCCTGGTGCACAAAATTCGAGGGGGGGTGCCCCTCAGCCCAGCCTGCACCCTCTCCAATCTGGGACCCCTCGAGGGATGTCCGACTGCCCGTTTAGGCCCAATCAGGATCGGACATACCTTTCACAATCCAGAACTGCTGGCTCCCAACCGCTCACCTGCCTACCTGCCTGCCTGCCTGATTACCCTTAACCGCTTCTGCCTGCCAGCCTAATCACCCCCTAACCACTCCCCTGCCAGCCTGATCGACATCTAACTGCTCCCCTGTCAGCCCGATTGACCCTAACTGTCCTCCCCTGCAGTCCTGGTCACCCCTAACTGCCCTCCCCTGCCAGCCTGGTCGCCCCTAATTGCCCTCCCCTGCCAGCCTGGTTGCCCCTAACTGTCGTCCCCTACAAGCCTGGTCGCCCCCAACTGCCCTCCCCTGCTGGCCCGGTCACCCCTAACTGCCCTCCCTTGCCAGTCTGGTTGCCCCTAACTGCCCTCCCCTGCCGACCTGGTTGCCCCCAACTTCCCTCCCCTGCAGGCCTGGGTCCCCCCAACTGCCCTCCCCTGCCTGCCTGGTCGCCCCTAACTGCCCTCCCCTGCAGGCCTGGTCACCCCTTACTGCCTTCCCCTGCTAGCCTGGTCGACCCCACATGCCCTCCCCTACAGACCTGGTCCCCCCCAACTGCCCCTCCTACAGGCTTTGTCCCTCCCAATTGCCCTCTGCTGCAGGCCTGGTCCCCCCAACTGCTCTCCCCTGCAGGCCTGGTCGCTCCCAACTGCCGTCCCCTGCTGGCTTGGTCGCCCCTTACTGCTCTCCCCTGCTGGCCTGGTTCCCCACAACTGCCCTCCCCTACAGCCCTGTCCTCCCCCCACTGCCCTCCCCTGCAGGCCTGGTCCCCCCTAACTGCCCTCCCCTGCTGGCCTGATTGCCCACAACTGCCCTCCCCTGCAGACCTGGTCCCCCAACAACTGCCCTCCCTGCCAGCCATCTTGAGTCCACATGGGGGCGGCCATCTTTGACCACATGGGGGCAGCTATCTTGTGTGTTGGAGTGATGGTCAATTTGCATATTACCTCTTTATTATATAGGATAACTTGGAAACACAAAAGAAATATGCTGAGAATCTTAGTTAAAATGTTTTTTTTATTTGAAGACACAGAGACCCATGCAGACTGGCTTCAGCAAAAAGGAGAATCTATCTAAATGATATAAAATATACTAAATGGATAAACAGGCATAACAGAACCCAAACCAAGAAGTACAGCAGAGCTTCACAGGGTACAGGGAACTAGAATTATGAACTGGAAAGTTATTAGAAACCCAGACAATAATACTCTCCTCTCCTCTGGAACCACACTGGGCTGTATTTCCTATTTCTATCTATGTATCTATTTTATTCCTCCAACTACAAATAAAGTGACTCTATTTCTCTAAATATGGGATCAAAAATAGTTATTCAGGCATGAAACACCATGGCTTTCCTACTCCAGTGCTGCCAATTAATTAATTAGAATAATTAGAATTCCTGTCACATTCCAAATTTTCAAAGAGAAATCCAGGAGGGCCACTTGGACCCAACTGCCTACTCATACTTCAAATACTTACAGTCACACAAGTATAGCCACATTGTAAAGAAAAGGCCACAAAGGAATAACGCTCCCAATGTATGGGAAAAGTTTTCGGAGAAAGCACAACATAAGCTACAAAAAGATGAAAGACAATATAGCTAAGTGTTAAAGGTGCTGGTTCCAGTACCACAGGGGTTTAAATACTGGCCCTGCCAGTTACTATGGACCTTGGGCAAGTTATTTAGCCCTCTCTATTTCCCACCTATAGGGTGGAGATCATCAGAATACCTAATTCTTAGAGTTGCTTTGTGCATAATGCATAAGCATAGTGAAAATGATAAATGCTCCATAAATGCAAAACCATTACACTGAGCGTGGTAGGTAAAATAATAACACCATCCCTCAAAATGTCAATGTCCTAACTCAAGGAATCTACAAATATAACAGGTTATATGGCAAAGAGAAATTAAGGTTGAAGGTGGAATTAAGATGGCTAATCAGTTTACTTTAAAATACAAAGATTATCTGGGATTATGTGGGTGAGTTCCATGTAAACACAAGGGTCCTTAAAAGTAGAAAAAAGAAACAAATATAAAGTCAAAGAGATGTGACAATGGAACACCAAAGAGATACAACATTGCTGGCCTTAAAGACAGAAAAACAGAGCCATGAGCCAAGGAATCTGAGTAACGTCTAGAAACTGGTAAAGTCAAGGAAACAGAGTCTATCCAGAGCCCACAGAAAGGAATATTGACCTGCCAATGCCTTGATTTTAAGCCAGTGAGACTCTCTGCAGACTTCTGGCTTATAGAATTATCTATATATATAAAAGGCTAATGTGCTAAGTGTCCAACAGTCCAACCAGTCACTATGACGTGCACTGACCACCAGGGGGCAGACACTTAACGCAGGAGCTGCCATGACGCACACTGGCCATTTACAAAGAAACGGCAGCACGGACCTGGCGCCCACAAAGCAACACTTGGTTTCCCCCAAGTGGGACATAGGCCCCGCCACCACCCCAGAGCGACAGCCCACCAAATCGCAGCCAATGCTGCCAAGGCCCCATGGCAAAAAATGTGGAATACAGCCCAGCCCAGCCTAGAAAAAGTCGCTGTGGACGCTGGGTAATGACGTCACATAACAACGCCTGGCTTCCTCTCCCTAGCAATGACTAGCCTCCTTTCAGTTTCTTTAACCCAGGAACACAACTTGCTTTATAGCCAGGTGCAAACATTTAACACTTTAACTAAATGTCTGTGAAGCGTTTTCCTGTGCCTCATCTCATTTGATCTTCATAGAAGTCCTGAAGTAGGTAGGTAGGAGACTCGGTGGAATCCTATTTTCTTTTCATTAGCTGGAAAACAGAGATTTAGAAAGCTTAGAAATTTGACCTGACTGAAAAGAAGTAAGAAATGGTGGACCTTGAAAATGACTTCCAGTTTTCTCACTGCGAGAATATAGTTAAACACTTCTGCAGTTAAATATTTTACCCTTTGTTCTCCCTGTGTGATCTACTGGTACAAAAATACTCTGCTTTGTGTTGATATTTACTGCTGTGTTGCTGACAATTACCTGAAAAAGAAGTTGGGGTGCTTCACTGGGCTGGAAAAAGTTTAGCTAAATCAGAAAGCAGGTCTAATTATGCAAGTTTATTCTATATCTATAAAAGGTTAAGTTGACTCACACATGCCAATCACTATCACTGGCGCCAATCATATGTGTGTGTTTCAATCTGTCGTTGTCTATCGTAAATTTGATTGACACTTCTATTATAGAGAAAGGGTGAGTAGTATTTCTTCTAATTAATTTCCTTTCAATGTGCACAAATTCATGCACTGGGCCACTAGTAAGGTAATAAATTTATGTTCTTAAAGCTGGTAGGTTGGTGGTAATTTGTTGCAGCAATAGAAAATTAATATATTTAGCATTTTTAAAGTTATTAAAATGTTGATCAATAATTTTCATAATTATAAAACTTCTATTAATAATTACTAATTACCTCAGAAATATTTCCTAATGTCTTAGAAATTGTAACCTTATCAAAGCAGGCTCTGACAAACCATGTATAAGGTTAAATTTCTCTTCAGTGTCTCCTCCTCAACCCCCTTGTTGGCTGGGTGTTTTCCTTCCTTTTCAAGCATCTCACTCAACACACACAATCTTACCACTGCACCCCAACTTTTCACTCATAACCCCACCAGATGAGGTTCTGTTTTAATTTTCTAATTCAACACACTCTCTTTCTGCCTGTCCTTCAGAACCACATTCATAGCTAGTATTTAGTTAATTTAACCAACCAATCCACATTTCTGTGTTCCTTGCCTTTTAACAGAATCATCTAGAGGAAAATATCTTACCTCAAGAAATCAATAATACTACCACAGATGGTAGTCAACACAATACACAAACATAGGGGGCGCCATTCTCAGTCTATGTGAAGAGCATAGGACTTCAAACTACACAGCCAGATAAGCTATCCCTGCAAATGAGTCTAACAGTGGGAGTCTGTTCAAATTAATAGTGAACAATTTGAGGTGCAAGCAGGCCTTTGGTCCTCTTCAAATGAAATAACTGAGGCAGCCACTTACTCTGCCCAGACATAGGGCTGGATGAAGAGCTGATTGACACAGGTCCACTGAGAGAATTATACATACCCTCCTAGCAGGTCTTTTGAGGCCTTGAGGAAATAATACTTAAAATAGTAAAACTTCCTGCAAGCCATAGATGTTTCATCAGTATCCTGGACAGTGGCCAAATCACCTCTTCAAAACACTAACCTACTAAGTCACCTTTCAAAATCTGTGCAGTGATACATAGGAGAAAAGTAAAAGAAGCAACCTGCATGAGGAAAAAAACATTGGTTGTTTTTCTCAGGCTAAAAAGTGATATCTAGAGAGGAAATATTTTTTTAATCCTCACCTAAGGACATGCATAGAGAGAGAAAGAGGAAGAGAGGGAGAGAGGGAGAGAGGGAGAGAGGGAGGGAGGGAGGGAGGGAGGGAGGGAGGGAGGGAAGGAGGGAGGGAGAGGGAGGGAGGGAGGGAGGGAGGGAGGGAAGGAGGGAGGGAGAGGGAGGGAGGGAGGGAGGGAGGGAGGGAGGGAGGGAGGGAGGAACAAAAATCAGTTGCCTTCTGTAACATGCCCCTGGCAACCTTATGATACACAGGACCATGTTCAACCAATTGAGCCACTCTGGCCAGGTGGAAATAATTTTTTTAATTTCCTCGGAAAAATTTATTGTTTTTCTCTTAGTACCAGCAAATTTCAGTTAGCTCATTCTGAAAATAAATTTGTATAAGAGAATAGGCATTTTTCATATTCAAAGACCTTCATTATTCCTTTTCAAAAAAACTTTAGGCAGCATAATGTTCAAAGAATAACAGGAAAACCCCATCAATACAAGACATTTCAACACAAATGAAAATGGATAGTTATGATGTCTTTCAAAATATTACCCAAAGTTCTGCCATCATCTGAGAAGCCAATATTATAGATCAAAAGATCCTTTCAGTTTATTCAACTAAGAAAATGAATCTGATAACAGAGCCAAAAATATATCTGTGGTATTCAACACACAGTGTTCACATACCAATGGTGAGATAGTAGACTAGTATCCAAGATCCAAAGGAAACAGTGAGACCCTCTAAGGAAGTGGTCGGCAAACTGTGGCTCACGAGCCACATGCGGCTCTTTGGCCCCTGGAGTGTGGCTCTTCCACAAAATACCACGTGCGGGCGCACACGTACAGTGCGATTGAAACTTCGTGGCCCATGAGCAGAAGTCGGTTTTCGGCTCTCAAAAGAAATTTCAATCATTGTACTGTTGATATTTGGCTCTGTTGACTAAAGAGTTTGCCGACCACTGCTCTAAAGCAAGAATAACAGAGAAATAATAACAGTAATATTAGTAATGAAACGTGAAATTAATAAGGAGAAAATGAATGGCACAGCTGGACTCGGAAAGAATCAGAAATTGCCCAAATACAGAAACAGCAATTGGTGGGAGGGAATAAAGCAATAGATCTAAGGAGCTCACAGGCTGGTGTAAAGCAGCACGTGGGAATCTGGCTTCTCAGAGTTATCAGGGCAGAGTGGCCCTGAGATAGGGAAGAAGTCAGGCTCATCCCCAGAATCCAGGACATGAGCTGAGATTCCCAGTTCCAGAAAAAAATCTGAAATCAACTCCCACATAAGAAATAGATTTAAATAAAAACAAAAGAACAAAAACACAGCTTGGTGAGCAGAATTAAATTGTCACCTACCAGCTTTATGACTAGATCTACACTATCTCTAATATCAACTTGGGCAAGAATACAAAATGTCATTTATAAACCCAGTATCTGAACTGGAGTTTGATGATTCCAGTGGGGGAAATGGAAGACCTTAGACAGGGAGAGTGCAGAGGAAAGGTGGAGGAAGAGAAAGCAGAAGAGAGAAAATAACAACAAAAATATTCCTTAAAACGAGCCTGCTTAAACACATGGAGATATTCTCTCTCTCTCTCTCTCTCTCTCTCTCTCTCTCTCTCAGGTAGTACTACTAAAAAACTAACAAAAAACAAAAATTTAAGTGAAAATTAGCTCCAGCTGAAGACAATGTGTAAAATAAAGTATTATAAAGACTTTGAAATAGAATAAATTAAGAAATAATATCCATTAAATCAGAGTAAGAAATTATAAAGCATGAGATATAAGTGAAATAATGACAAGTAAATATGAAAATAAACCAATGCATTTCATTTTTTGAAAATAAATAAGTTATTAACATAAAAAATAAAAATAGAAAAATAAATTTAGTCCACACGCAAATCAACAATTAGTAAAAGGGAAATTAGAGAGAGAGAGAGAGAGAGAGAGAGAGAGAGAGAGAAATCTGTACCCCAGAAATAGAGTAGACAGTCTTTAAAATATACAGTCTTACAAAATATTGACATTTATAAGGTCATAAAGGAAATTTCATTAGATTTCAAAAGGAAAATCAATATCAGATAGTCCAAAATACAATTATTAAAATATAAGTAAATTCAAAATCAACAATAAGAAATAATTTAAAGAGTTAGAGATTTCAAACCCCAGGAACTACAGAAAAATTAAAGTTCTTCATGTCAATACTGTGAAAAAGTTAAAGCAAACATGGAAACATCCTTCTGTTCAGGATGTAGAATATTTCAAAAGACCATTGCTTCCACCCAATAATGGAAACAAGCTGGATTAGCTACAGAAAAACTAAGTTGTTCTAAACTCCTCAGAGAGCTGAAGATTCGTACATAACAAAATAACCTAAATAAAATGAATTTCAGAAAGATGACTCTGGCTAGGGAAGATCCACAGCTGCTATCATCCCTAAAGAATTAGCAGAAGAGAAATCTTCCACAGATGGGGATAAAGAGAAGCTGGATGAACTTGTAATGAATTTTTAATGGCAGCATAAGGCACATATGTGCTTGTGTGATAGATTAGAATAAGTAGTTCAAGCCAAGGAAGGATTCCTCATCCACTAACAAACTCATTCCCATGGACCTTCACTGAATGTGCGGGCAATTTGCTGCAGGATGGGAGTGGGACAGAGAGATCCCCCTGAGGTACACGGGGCCTTCCCCCAGTGTAAGGAAGTGGCTTCCAAAGGCCAGAGATGGTATTGAAATGCTGTTGGAGATCTCTCCAAGGTACACTGAACCTTCTCAAAATGCAAGGCAGCTACAGTCCAAAAAAAATGAGTTCAGCACAGGAGAATGGGAAGGAATTCATCTCAGATAAAAACATCTTCCCTGATTATAAGGCAGCAGCTGCTTAATGTTGGGGGTGGAGCTGAGGGAAAACACTCCAATGTACTGCAGGCTTTCACCAAGTGCACTTCAGGGGTCCTCCAGGGCTGGGGACAAGGACATATAAGAGAGAGAGAGAGAACTATCCAGAGGCACAGAAGTCAAGAAAAGAACTAAAGAGAAAGATTAGTCCCCCATTACCCCAAAATCTGGCAGACAAGAAGTAGAGCAGAGGCATGTCCATAGTTCTGAAAGTTGGATCTCCAGCATATCACAAGTCCTCAGATCCAAGTTTTTCTGAAGGGCAAGTCCTGATTCTACCTTCAAATTATTTAAATGACAGTGGTAAACTGAACTAAATCAAAGTTGTAATAGAGCCAGAACCAGCTCAACCATAGATAGGATTAGCTCAGCCCCCACACTAGTGACCTGACAGAACTGTACCTTATGCCAGAGGTAAATATTATTTACTTCTGTGTCTCCTGATTTTGTCTACAAGCTGGTCTAAAATCAAAATACCTGAGTTATATGTAGACTATATAACCTCTGGTTGCTCAAGCAAACCCAAAGATTGCGCAGATGTTGGGATTATAACACAGGGGCTTTATAATAACTATCATAAATATGTGAGCAACATATTTAAAGGTGAGGAATTTCAGCAAAGATATAAAAATCTTTTTTAAGAAAAAATAGAGTTAGTAGGAACAAAATATAATAGAAATGAAGAATCCATCGAATGGACTTACCATCAGAATGGATACAGCAGAGAAAAGGAGAGAATTTGAATACAGTCAATGGAATTATCAAAACTGTATTCAAAAAGAAAAATGAGTAAAAATTGAACAAGTCATCCAAAATCTCTAGAGCAATATAGTAAACTAGAGGCCCAGTGCATGATTGAATCATGCATGTGTAGGGTCCCCTACACACTTTCGCTTTCGATCACGGTGGAGCTGGGTGCCTGTTCCCTGGTGCTGGAGCAGACAGGAACCCAGCTCCCCGGCTTTTGATGGTCCGTGGCCGGACGTGAGCTTGCTGCCCCAGAGGCCCCTTCTGTTCCGCAGCACAGCCATGGCGCAGACGCTGCGGGCCCAATCGGCTACCCCAGCCACCCCGAGTCCCGCCCCCTGCGCCTCCCTCTGGCCCAATCGTGGGCATAGCGGAGTGATGGTAATTTACATATTACCATTTTATTAGGTAGGATGATCTAGTGTCAAATACAATTGATGTCCCAGAAGGAAAAGGGGGGGAGGGAGGAGAGGGGAGAATGAGCCAGAAAAAAAAATGCTTGAAGAGTTAATTGCCACAAATTTTCAAAAATGTATTAAAGATATGGCTTGAAGAAGCTCT
This sequence comes from Cnephaeus nilssonii, assembly GCF_951640355.1. Lineage (NCBI taxonomy): Eukaryota > Metazoa > Chordata > Mammalia > Chiroptera > Vespertilionidae > Cnephaeus > Cnephaeus nilssonii. The sequence goes on along the minus strand of NC_137087.1, from coordinate 30,023,272 downwards.
GAAAACTCAAGAAAAATAAATACAAAGAAGACCACATCCAAGCATGTCATACTCAAATTGTTAGAAACCACAAAGAAAGAGAAAATCTTAAAAGCAGCCAAATGAAAAGCACTTTATGTAGAGATTTTAAGTGATAAAGAAAATTATAGTTGACTGCTCATTAGACACAATGGATACCAGAAATCAAAATATGATATTCTTAACATGCTGAGGAAAAACACCTTTCACATTAGAATCCTATATTCACGCAATATATTCTTCAAAAGTGAAAGTGAAAGACATGTTCAGTGAAACAAAAGTTGAGAAACTTTTCTCTAGAATACCTACATTAAAAGAAATGCTTAAAGAAGTAAATTAAGTTAAAATGGTCAACAATCCTTGGAATGTTTGGGAAGTAAAATCATGAATTAGTCTTTGATAAAATAAGAATTTATATTGTAACATCTATTATAACCATTAAGTTTAGATTTTTTAAAGTGTATAACTTCCAAAATATTAAAGAAAGGAAAATGAAATAATAAAAATCATTCAATCCAAAAGAAAGCAAAAAGAAAGGGGAAAAAGGCAAGACGGAAATCAAATAACATTTCTTAGGGTTATATACTTCAATTCTAATATATTCTCTTTATATTTGATACTAGTTTTGTTCCAATTGAAGATATACATTGCCTGTTTATGAAGCACTGATTGGAATGTGCCAGTGTTATGGTCCTAAAAGAATGCCCTGTTATGGCCCCTCCTTAGTTAATTTATTGAGTAATATGTGACTGGCTCTCTTCTAGACACAGCAAGGAAGAAGAGAAGCAAGATCACTGCTCCCATGATCTTGTTACTATATTGAAAAGACGATGAACTGGTAAATGAATAAATAACCAGGGTAATTTCAGATTATCATATAGCAGAGGAAGAGAAATTAAGCAGGTGAAGTGAGTGGCCAGCTGAGAGTAGTCTTTATATAAGGTGGCCCTGTCTTCCCTGCTGTCTTCTCTGACCACGTACTAATCACCACTGGGAAATGAAGAGTATGTCCTCTATTTAAAAAATAATGGGAAAACTTGCATCTCACATGTTTTTACTTCCTGATCCATAGTAATTTTGATGGAAGATACTTCTCTTTTAAAGCTCAGAAGAGTAGAATTCCTCCATTACTATGAGGCTGAAGATTAAAATTTCTTTGAGTTCATATAGGGAAGAGATGAGGTTAGGGCATAAATTTTGGTGTCATACAAGTTCTGATTCAAATTTCTTATGTAACACTTAAACCTGTGTATGACCCAACAAGTTATTTAATCTCCCTAAACCTTAGTTTTATCACTATAAAATGGGAAACACTCTGTTATGGTAAATTTTATGTGTCAACTTGACTGGTCTAAGTGATACCCAAATAGTTGGTAAGACATTATTTCTGGATATGTCTGTGAGGATATCTCCTGAAGAGATTAGCATTGAATCCATCTACTAAGTAAAAAAGATTGTTCTAACCCAGTGGTCGGCAAACCGCGGCTCGTGAGCCACACGCGGCTCTTTGGCCCCTTGAGTGTGGCTCTTCCACAAAATACCATGGCCTGGGCGAGTCTATTTTGAAGAAGTGGCGTTAGAAGAAGTCTAAGTTTAAAATGTTGGCTCTCAAAAGAAATTTCAATCGTTGTACTGTTGATATTTGGCTCTGTTGACTAATGAGTTTGCCGACCACTGCTCTAACCAATCCGAGTAGCCATCATCAAATTCGTTAATGGCCTGTACAGAACAATGAGAGGGAGGAAGAGTGAATTCACTCTCTTTGCTTGAGCTGAGACACTTATCTTCTCCTGCCCAAGGACATTGATTCTGCTGGTACTTGGGCTTTCCAGTTCAAACTGGTACTTACTAGTATACCATTGGCACCCCATTCTTGGGCCTTCAGACTCTACTACATTACACTACCAGCTTTCCTGGTTCCCCAGCTTGCAGATGGCAATTGAAATTGCCATGGGATTTCTTGGCCTCCATAACTACCTGAGCTAATTCCTATAATAAATATATATATATATATATATATATATATATATATACACACACACACACACACACACACACACACACACATATATATATATCCTGTAGGTTCTGTTTCGTTGGAGAATACCCATTCATAAACACAAATCCCATACTTGGGTTTCTTGTGATGATTACATGTAAAGTAGATAGCACAGTGCTTGGCACATAATAAGCATTCAGAAGAAACATTCTGAATCTGGGAGCTACTACTCTAGGACTGCAAGAGCCACACTCACTCTCCTAAAAAGAAAGTGTTATCTACTACTAGAAGCCCAGTGCATGATTGAATCATGCACGTGTAGGGTCCCCTACACACTTTCGCTTTTGATCGCAGGGGGAGCTGGGTGCCTGTCCGCTGGTGCACCAGGCCTTTCAGAAGCCTCCGGCTCGGCGGAGGCTTCCGAAAGGCCTGGTGCTGGAGCAGACAGGCACCCAGCTCCCCTGCTTTTGATGGCCTGCGGCGGGACGTGAGCTTGCTGCCCCAGAGGCCCCTTCTGTTCCGCAGCACAGCCATGGCGCAGATGCTGACCTGGTGAAGACGCTGGCGATGCGAGCTCAGCGTCCCGCTGGCCCAATCGTCTACCCTGGCCACCCTGAGTCCCGCCCCCTGCGCCTCCCGCTGGCCCAATCGTGGGCGTAGCGGAGTGATGGTAATTTACATATTACCATTTTATTAGGTAGGATATGGAACTTCTAGACTACACTTATCAGAATCCCACAGATACTAAAGCTACAGCCTTACCTGTATGGGGAAGAAATGCTTCCAACTAAAAGGAACTTATGACAGGACTTTAGCTGGACTATTTACCTAAATCACATAAATCCTAATATAGCATTTCCATTTTTTTAATTATTTTCATAAAAGACAAAATAATTTCATTAGAAGTACCTAAGATTCATATACAACAAAATGATGTGTGGAGGGGTCTAGTAAGGACTAGAAACTTTTGTTTTTTCTTTTTCTTACCAGAGAACAAAATGCTGGTAGATTCTTATTTTGTTGATACTAAAAGTTTCCCTACAGTATATCATATTGACAAAAGTGCTTAAGCCTCATCAGCTTGTTTTCCTTCCTCCTTGACATAATTTAATAGGATTTGTTAAAGTCACATGAAGATCTGAGTCCTCAAGTTCACAATTGAATCGCACATCAGCAGAAGGAGCCAGAGAAATGCTTCAAGTGCTTCAATGTCATCAAGATTCCACTAGAGAGGAAACAGAGCTCAAAGATGGAGAAAAAACATTCATGTGTTTCATGCCTGCTGGAGAGGTGAGAAGTATTTGCTGCTTCAATGAGTCAGATAAAATTTATCAGACTTGATGGAGGTGAACAGGCTTTGAAAAATATTTTCTTAAGTAAATTGTGTCCCATAAATGGTTCTTGTGGCTTTCTCTTCGAATGATGTCCCTCTCAGGTACAAATTTCAGCATCCACACTCTGTCCAACTGTCAGACCTTGCTAGAGAAGTTATATAACTGCCTTTGGTGAGTGAAAAAAATTGACTTACTCCACATTGACCTGCCAACCCTTCAAGGGTTATGTTCACATAAATCTATAGAGTACAGAGGCAAAAATTGAATTAAATGAATATAAAAACTTTGCATAAATATGCAGCTCTTAAGGGGTATGTCAGAGAGTGAGCATTACCATCCTAATTTGTATATATCAGCTCTGAGACAGGGAGATGCAACACTGACCAAGTTTGTATAAAATAAGAGAATGCATAGAACAAAATTAAGTTTTCTCAGTCTATATTCTTCTAATATTCACTCTGTATCACATACCCTAGAAAGTTCAAACTCTCTTTTTCGGGTGCAGCCTAAATTCTAATAGAAAGTAAACTACAAGTCAACTAATGTAACCAAATGAAAATTTTTTGAGATATAAGAATACTATGAACACAGAGAGGAAGCCATGATTAGTACTATCTTTTACAATGAACAATCTTGGAATATACGTGTGGACTTTATCTCATTGTTATACACAAGACATCCTTGTTTCTTTCCAAATGAGAAAATACCAAATGCCAAGGAGAGAAAACTAAATTTCATTTACACTCAAGTACTTGATCAGCTGATTTTAACCCAGGACCTCAATCATAATTTCCTTTAAGTTGCCTATGAGCACAGGCACACATTTTGTAGCACACGTACACTCTTCAGTTGCCCTTCCTGCTGGTCTTGAATCCAGTCCTCAGATGTAGCCCTGTGCTTCTCATTCAGAACCATATCACTCCAGACATGCAAAAATCAGAAAACAACCAAAACAAAGCCCTATTTCAGTGTAAAATTTTTGTTTCCTTTCACCTGTGTGCTATTCATACCTTCTCTTAGTCTCTCTGTTACTTCACAAGATTCAATGCCTTCAAATTGTCCTTTAGCTATCAAAATTTTTCTGTATGAGTCCTCTTGGGCTTGCCTATTCTCCAATGTCATGTGCTCCACGGTTACTTCTCTTCTTCCCTTTTCCACAAAACTCACCACTCCTTGTGTGAATCTAACATAGATGTTAGGAAAGCAATCTGATTGGACTAAAGCAGTGGTCGGCAAACCGCAGCTCTCAAGCCACATGCGGCTCTTTGGCCCCTTGAGTGTGGCTCTTCCACAAAATACCACATGCAGGCACGCACGTACAGTGCGATTGAAACTTCGTGGCCCATGTGCAGAAGTCAGTTTTTGGCCTGGGCGAGTCTATTTTGAAGAAGTGGCATTAGAACACTCAAGGGGCCAAAGAGCTGCATGTGGCTCGCGAGCCGCGGTTTGCCGGCCACTGGACTAAAGCATCTAAGCAAAGAATTTCTGATATAATATTTCCTCTTCAACCAATCCTTGTATTTTCACAAACACATGTATCTTTCAATCCTAATAATGTTTTAATTACAAAACTCACAGGCCTAAGATACAGTAGTCCCCTCTTATCCAAGGGGGATATGTTCCAAGACGCCCAGTAGATGCCTAAAATCATGGATAGTACTGACCCCTATATATATGTTTTTTTTCCTATACATACATACACTTTATGGCTTCTCCTTGGCATATCCAAATCGCCAGCATCACTACTCTTGTGCTTTGGAAACATTATTAAATAAAATAAGGGTTTCTTGGACACAAGCACTGCAATACTGTGACAGTCAATCTGATAAGCGAGAAGACTACTAAGTGACTAACAGGTGGGGAGCATATACAGCGGGTATAGGCTGGACAAGGGCATGATTCACTACCAGGGCAGGACAAAGGAGGAGGGTTTGAGATTTCCTCACACTATTCAGAACAGTGTACAACTTAAAACTTATAAATTGGTTATTTCTAGAATTTTGGGGCTGCAGTTGACTAAAGTATAAGAAGCAAAACCGTGGATAAGGACAGACTATTGTACACTCCTAATGGACATAAATCAAAAATTGGCAATATAAAAAGAGAATATTGAGGTAACGTCAAGGCTTTTCTTTTTATTATTTTATACATATTTTTATTGATTTCAGGGAGAGGGAGAGATAGAAACATCAATGATGAGAGAGCATCATTGATCGGCTGCCTCCTGCACACCCCCTACTGGGATCAAGCCCACAACCTGGGTATGTGCCCTGACCAGGAATCAAACCATGACCTCCTGGTTCATAGTTCCACACTCAACCATTGAGCCACACTAGCCAGTCAAGGATTCTCTTTAAAATCTATTTTTCCTTTGATTTATAAAGAAAAAAATGAACTCAACCTGAGTAATTAAAAAAGTAAAATGAGTTAAGATGGCTACTTGTCATAATCATGTAAAAAAATGGCCTCTAACATTATAGATATCCCATTGTCAGGAGAACATTTCCTCTGATGAAAAGTTTGCTTCCTTGTTAATTTGGTTGTGACCAAAAGTAATCTGGTCACAGATTACTCAGGGCAGATAAATAATGGATGGCTGAGTTTTTTAACCAACTAAGCTATTTAGATAAGAAAAAGGGGTTTATCTTTTAAAAGCTGCACTCATTTCAGACATTTTACTTCACTGATTTTGGGGAGTAAGACATTATGTGCTTTTATGGGCTTTGGGATAAAACTTTATATAAATGTTGCAATACATGTTTGCTTTACTATGAGAACAGCTCTTATATCAGAGAAAGAGGATCGTGAACCACAATTACCATTTCTTTCTACATGCCAAGTTTTATGGCATGTTTTCTTTGGGAGACCATAAGTCCACCTTAGCTACTGTGGACCAAAGAGATCATTAATTCTATCAGAATCAATAGCAGAAGTTGTGTGGGTAAATTTAACTTCTCCTGGGTCATTACAAAATTCCCACTTGTTAATATAAATGTTTATTGATTTTTTTTCTTATTACCCAAATAAACATGTTAATGGAGAAAATTTAGAAAATACATGTATATTAATAGAAAAAAAGTATGACAAACTCTATCATCAAAAATTACAAATACTAACATTTCCAACTTTCCTTTTCTGATCTCTTTGCTATCCTTATCCAAACAAGATTTTCTTATAAAAATTAGTTATTTTATTTCATAACTCTTTTCATGTATTGCTAATTTAAATTAACTATATATTGTGAACTCATTTCTATTCTATTACATATTCCTTTACAAAAGTATTTTAGTGCTACATAGCACTTGACTGTATGGGTATGCTATAAAAATATTTAACTATGGAATTGTATATTTGTAATATACAAATGATGATAGCTGTGTCAAAAAAAAGTATAATGATGACTCAAATTGCATCAGATACATTTGACTATTTCATTTCTAATTACTAAAAGTCATAAAACAGGTAGAGATTTTAAGATATCCACCAAGTCCATTTTCCCCTTTTTCCTGGAAATATAGCTGGAGACCAACTACATTTCCCAATTCCCTTTGCTTCAAAGTGTGGAAAATGATCTGAATGATACATGCCATTTCCTGGCCTAGACCTTAAAACACTGCATACATGCTTTCCTGCATCCATCCCTCCCCCAACCACATCCCACGCACACTTCAGCTAAAATCAAGGAGTAGTAGTAATCCAGCTTTAACCAAACAGATGACAACATACCCTAGGATACAGCACTGACTTGAAAGGAACCCAAGTCCCTGAATGACTGAGTGGAAGAGAGCTGCCTCATACCATTCCAGGGCAATTGGGAGGGAGAGAAAATAATGATGTACCTGTTCTTTAAATTAACTTTCTACTGAATCTGTTAGAGTAGCAGTTACCCCTAATTCACCTTCTATTTATCCAATGGTGGTTTATCTACGGTAAACGGTCACACCATTTTAGTTTGGTCTGAAATTTGGTCCATATTGGAACATCTTCCTAAAGTCTTTGGACCACTAGTATGCTTCAGGAGCAACTCAAACATAATTTCCATTTCTGAATCTCTGGCAATAACATGGAATGAACAGCATGCCTTTGTTTGGCCATAAATCAGGAAGGTTCTTGATGTTTTCTGCTTCCACTAGAGTTTTTTGACATTTGACAAAACAAGGCAATAACCCACCCTCCTCACCCCAACAGGAAGCTCACCAGGTTAGGAACTAGCCTGGTCACTGACATCAAGTTGCTTTTCATAATAATATAGATTCTCAAAGAAACTGTGGAAATCACAATAAGACCTTCTTTTCAAAAATATATAAACACATCCAAAGAGGTTAGAAGGCTTGTCCAACAGCACACAGACACAAATGCCAATGAAGAACCAGAAATAGAACTCAAGTCCTGACTTCTAATCCAGAATAGTTTTCAATGCTCTAAAATACAAAAGCATATAAAGAGAAGGAATTATTTTCCAAATATTCTGACTTTAAATATCCAACCACATTTTTTCCCTCAGTGCTACCCCTTCTTTAAAGCCAAATACACTGCAGTCCAATGCACAGAATACAATCAGTTCTTCTAGACCCGTGGTCGGCAAACTGCGGCTCACGAGCCACATGCGGCTCTTTGGCCCCTTGAGTGTGGCTCTTCCACAAAATACCACGGCCTGGGCGAGTCTATTTTGAAGAAGTGGCGTTAGAAGAAGTTTAAGTTTAAAAAATTTGTCTCTCAAAAGAAATTTCCATCGTTGTACTGTTGGTATTTGGCTCTGTTGACTAATGAGTTTGCCGACCACTGTTCTAGACCACATGATAAGCATTCATTCATTGAACAATTGCTACACAACTACCATGGATTTAGCAATGGTGAGTCAGATACAATTCCTGCTGAAGGAAGCGTACATTGGAAAGGAAGCAACAGTAATATAACATTCTCAGTCTGAAGAGTTAGGCAGGATGACTTATGTAGGATGGGGGAACTATAAAATGTTTATGGTTTTATGTCATTACAAACCCTACTTGAAGATCATGGAAGTCTTCCTGGAAGGGGTGCCATGAAGTACATTTCTGAAGAAATGCGTAGATGACAGCCAGGTAAAGGAGAGAGGAACAAAGAGAAGGCTAGAACTACCACACGTGATGGAACTCTAGAGGAATGGCAGTTGAACACCTGTTCCCACCTCCCCCAAGTGCTCAGGCGTAAACAATGCAGGCACGTACCTTGCTGGCTCGGCATCAGGTTCCCTGGGATCCATCCGGGTCGGGGCGGTGTAGGGATAAACCTGGCCCCGGGCGAGGCCTTCTGGAGCATACACTGGGCTGCCAGGGTCAACCCCACTTCTAAAAAGAGTTGCTAATTCCCCTGAAGCCAGATCTCACTGGAACTCTTGAGTCTTGCCCTCCGGGGCGGTGCCAGGAAATCCACTGATGAGACACCTGGGAGCGCCCTCTCTCGCAGGGGGCCTGTGTATATCACATCCTCCCGGGGCAGGGCCGGACGTGGTCTGGCTCAAACGGCCTTCCCTGGTCTGCGCCAGCTGTGCAGTCAGGGCGCTGCAGGCCACAGAAAGATGGCCTGCTGGGTGTGGGCAACCCGTGTCCACACAGGCCACAGGTCCTGATGCCCGACGTCCAGCGAGCGAGCGAGAGCGAACTGCCGATGCCCGTCTTCCAGGCTTCCTGGGTGGTCGGGTCTGAGGTGTAGGGATGGGCCGGGTCATCGGTGGGCACTTTTCGGGGGACACCTCTGTCTGCATCCGTCCCACTCCGTTATGTCCTCCCTCCAAAGCCGGATATCCCGGAATCGCGTATCTAGATCTCGTGAGATTTCAGAAGACAGTCTGGGCCGGACCCGGGATGCATCTGATAGGAGGCACCTGGGAACCGTGTTTGCACACACAGCTCCGAGTTCCTTAAGAACAGCTGGGCCGTGCGGTGTAAGGTGGTTACTGCCATTCAGACCTCCTGGTCCGTGGCACTGCAGGCCACCGCTGACCCCGGGAAGATGGCCCGGTGGGCGAGGGCCGGCCTCATCAACCAGGCCAAGCGGGGCTGATGATTCAGGCAGGTGCCGCAGAGAGGACTGCGCATGCGCATACTGTGCAGCTTCAGCATCCAGGCTCCCTGGGGTGGTGGGTCCCCAGGTTCCAGGCCACCGGTGGAGAATTCTCAGGGACACAGCCGGCTGCCAGGGTCCATGCCGCTTCTGAACAAAGTTGCTAATTCCCCTGAAGCTAGATCTCCCTGTGAGCTTCTTTGCTTTGCCTTCCTAGTCAGTGCTAAGAAGTCACTGATGAGAGACACCTGGGAATCCTGTCTCCCACAAGAGGGTCTGTGTATCTTCCCAGAACCGGGCCATAAGTCTGATTGAAACGACCTTTCCTGTTACGGAGGGGGGAGAAGAGGGGAGGGAAATGCCAATATTCTACTTTCCATTTGTATCTTCATTGAATTAAGCTAACCCAGAGACCCCCTAGCAGGCCATGGCTACTGAAACCAAGGATGAATATATTATTGCCTGGGCAATAATAGTCAAAACCACAATTATGACTTACTGTGGGATTTTTTTTATAGAAGAAGAGGAAGTAATGACCCTAAAGGTAGACATAATTATTTTCATGTAATAATATCAAGCAGTTTTAGTGAGGCTGAGCAATGTGCCCAATATCACACAATGAATAAGAAGAAAAGCTGGGAATTTACCCCAAACCTATCTGATGCTTTTAGCTATTCATTGATTCAATATTTATGAGGAATCTGCTATGTGCCTGACCCTTCTCTAGGTACTGTAGACACAGGGGTGAACAAGCTAGACACAAATCCAGATCCCATGGAGGTAATATTTTGAGCAGATGGGATAGGAGTCGGGCTAAAAGAAAACTATATATACATTTATACTGAGAGATTATACAAATATAGATACAGATAATCTATGTATAAATTATATAAATATATACAGGGGTTGGCAAAAGTAGGTTTGCAGTCATACTGTGGAAAATAGTACAATAACATAATAATACAAGAACAAACTCTGTGTTTTGTGTACTCACCACTATACGTAAACCTACTTTGGCCACCTCTGTATGTACACATATTTAAAACATATTCAAAATATATTTCAGAAGATATTAGGGTTGAGAAGGGATTTGGTAGAAAGTAACTGCAAGTCCATCTCAGGCTGGTTAGTCAGGGGAGGTGTTTCTGGGAAATCTGTATTTTAAACTGAGACAGGAATGACAAAGAACCAATTATCTGAAGGTCAGATGAAGAACATTCCAGTGTAAAATTTCTAAGGCAGAAATAAACTTAGTGTGCCTACCAGGACAAAATAAGGACAATGTAACTGCAGCATAGTGAAGCCAGGAGAAAGAAGAAGGTAAGGAATTCTAATTTAATTCTAAATGCAATAGGAAGCAGCCAGGGGTGGTTTTAAGCATGAAAGTGGCATTCCAGGTCCTGTGTACATAACCAATAGTAGGAAGGCACATATGGAGACAGTCTAGATAGGAGCTGACTAGGCTAAGCTAAAAGGGAAATTGTGGTAGTTTAGACTAAGGTGTTAATGGTAAAAGTGGAATTAAAATGGTGACTTTCAGATGTGTAAATAGAGACACAGAGCTTATGGTCCTGGCTCCCTGTTGAATGAATATCCTAAAAATTGCTATGGAGACAACAGCACTGTCATCCTCCATCAAATAGTTCCACTTTAGTGGATTCAGCAAAGAGCTAATGTCCTGTTGAATTTTGGTTTGAGGTGGTATAAAATACTTGGGGAATTACTCCAACATGTCAGCACCATTATACTATTTGCTAAGTTCATCAATTATGCCATACTATAATGGTGGAAGTAAAATTAAAGTGAAATAAACTCTTAAAAATTCTAATCATCTTAATAAACACGTATTTTTAGTTCCTTCCTGCACTTTATTGCATGATTTTAAATATAAGAGCAAGACTCAGGATCCAAACTATCCTTCTTTAAAATTGCCTGCCTAAGTGCATTTTGTAATATATGAAGGTTCTATAAATCTCATTAAATGACGCAAGCAAAGAACTAATAAAGAAGATTAGCTCCTTATTCATGAATGTTTACAGAGGTCCCATATTCCTTTACAGGCTCTTAAAGAAGTTTAGGCAAAATGATTCCCAAAAAAGTATGAAATTGTCAGTACTTTGAATTTAAACCAGGGCATTAAACGGTTTTTATAAATCTCGGGAAAAATGCACCCATAGATAAAGTTTCTAACATCCTACTTAATAGAAATATCAAATAAGACTACTTTTACAAAATGTGATTAGTGGGATCCTATAAAATTACAGTTTTTTTAAAATATATTTTATTGATTTTTCACAGAGAGGAAGGGAGAGGGATAGAGAGCTAGAAACATCGATGAGAGAGAGACATCGACCAGCTGCCTCCTGCACACCCCCTACCAGGGATGTGCCCGCAACCAATGTACATGCCCTTGACCGGAATCGAACCTGGGACCTTTCAGTGGGCAGACCGACGCTCTATCCACTGAGCCAAACCAGTTTCGGCCCTATAAAATTACAATTTAAGTAGAAGATTTCTGCATTCTTTCACTACTAAAACTAGTAAAGTGGGGACAGCTATAATTCTCACCACATCGAACTCCAATCAAACTCATAGGCTAACATGGGCCAAATAAACAAGGCACGTGGCCCGCAGGCCGCGAATTTGACATGCTTGATGTAGAGTTTCCATTTTCTTATATTTTAAAGTTCATTTACTGAAATGTCATTAAAATTTGTATACATGTTCTGCTTCTCTTGTTTTGCTTATAGTCATCTATCTTATAGAACTTTTGTGTTTCTATTCCCTACTTGCTTAACCTTGTGATTTATAAGCACATATTATTACTGCACAATTTATGTTTCAGTTGTGTTACTAATCCTCTGTTTCTCCAAAACCTTGTAGAGCTTTTGATTTGAAAAATTTTAAGTTGGTAAAGATTTAATTGTTTGTTTATTTGTCCTGGCATTTTAATACCTCTTGTAGGAGAGGAAAATAATTTTTCCTCTACCCTTCAAGGTTTGTGGCTGAGATAACCTTTTTAGTATGTAATCTAACATACTAAACTCCAAGCTAATGATAGATTAATCACACTTTTGTTTCAAGCAATGGGACATGAAAGAAATAAAGTCCAAATTTGGTTTAGGTTTACCTTTTCTATGAGGTTGGTTCTCGGGAGAGATAGCTTAACCAACTTGGAGCTGACTTTCAGCTGCCAGTACAAAACCAAAAGTCCCTTGTTGCTAGAGCACATTGCCAGGGAACAATGGTGCTGGCATTGTGGGCAAGTTGATCTCCTGGGCCTTCATATGTACAGTAATCATCTCTCACCAGTCTGCAACACTATCTTTATAAAACCAGGTTTAGCATCACCTATTTTTAATAAGCCAATGTTGACTTTCGATGGTTTTTTCTTTTTTTTTAAGTGGTCACAAACCAATCATTTTATACATAGGGGTAAACATCAAGCTTATGAGCTATATTTTCTGGTACCCAAATGTTTTTCTTTTCTGAAATTTGAAGTGTTTGTTCATTTCTAGGCTTTTTATATATTTCTAAAATAGTTTGGTGTAGTATAAAAAGGATGCTCTTCAGAGCCAAAGTAGTTCCAGCTTTGACACTGTCTATAGACCTCTGACCAAGCTACTCCACCATTACTGCTTCTGTTTCTTCATCAGTAAAATAAAAATAATTAGCATCTACAAGGACAAATAGAACTTAAAATTGTGGGGTATAAGGCTTTAGATCTAATTCCTAAAGAAAAAATTGGAACAAATATACCAAAACATTAAAATAAGTCTGTGTATATATGCTATATTATTTTCTATACCTTTCTATGTTTTTAAAATACCTCATCTTTTTAATATATGAATGATTTTAGCAGAGTTGTCATAATATTAGCAATATGCTAATAATTTAGCATAGTTATCTCAATCATTACAAAATTTTTCAAAACTTACAAATAACAAATTAATAAGTTTTTACAAACATAAGAGTCCATATGGCATATGACTTGGGGTGATAAACACATAGAATAATAAAATATACAAATGATATATTATAGAATTGTACACATGAAACCTATATGATTTTATTAACTGATGTCACCCCAATAAATTCAATAAAAATGAAAAAGAGAGAGAGAATAGACCTTTAAATCAGACAGATCTTTATTTTAGTTCTTGTTCAATTAAATTAAGCTGGTTAATGCTTAGGAAAATTTCTTCACCTGTAGGAACGTTGTTTCTTCATTTGTAAAATTAAGGTAATCATATATACCTTTGACAGACATTGTAAGAATTATTCGTAATATACTTTTTACCACATATCTGACACAGTGTTTCCCTGGAAACTCATAGTTATTCTTATATTACCCTGGGATAAAATTTTTCTGGACCTGTTAGTACAAATTTAAGTTACCAATATACTTTTTCCTAAAGCTTTTCATTTTATAGAGCTTTCAATATTTGACTACTTCGTTTTCTTTTTCAGTTTAAACATCATTTGTATTCCCCTGACCTCTGCCTCTCCTATATTTTTCATATCTAATTAGCCAATCAGCCTATTCAGTCAGCCTAAGTGATGTTTCTTAGCTCATCCCCTCCTCTTCTTTTCCACTGCCATCAGTCTTGTTCAGACACTCATGGCCTCTCATCTGGACTATTACAATAAATGTCTAACTCCTGTTTCTCCCCCATCCAATGAATTCTAAACACCAATGCCAAATTAATTTTCTACAGTTCAGAACAAGTTGCCTTCCTGCTGAGAAACTTTCAAAAATTCCCTATTGCCTACAAAATAAAATTCTTACCCTCATTTTCTTACCCTGAACTTTCTTTTCCAATTTAATTTCCCACAGCTTCCTGAAGTATACCTTCTAGGCAAGTAGGTAGAGAGCCACTTCAGAAAATGATGGCTGACTATTTCTGCTTTTCTGACTGATCGGAGTTATTTAAGATTTAAAAAAAAAAAAAGTCCAGAAAGAATTGATTGCACGATAAATAAATTCAATAAGTATATCAATTTATCAAATTATTTAATTGACTTTCCTGATTAATAATTACTAAACATATTGGTGGGGGCCTGGTATTTAAACCCAAGTTATTTAAATTTTGTTTTAAATGTGGAGGCTATTTTCCTGGCTTGTTAAGCAGTAGATAAGATTTTCTTTTTTGGTTTATCTAGTACCTGACAGGATTATATGTTGAATCACACTGTCAAAAGGAGCATTAAGATATGTTGCTCCTATTTTACAAATGGCAAAGCTAAAGCTCGCAGAGCAACAATTTGAACTGCCCTGCGTCACTTTCCCAAGGAAGGCACACAGGAGATGGAGCTCAATGTGAATACTAATCACAAGAAGTTGTATACTAATTTTTCCTTATTTTTTGTTTGTTTCAGTGGTTTGTGTTCTTGTTTAGAAATATTTCATATGTACCTATATCATCCCCATTTTTCTATAACTTCTAAAAATCAAATACAGTTGAGATAGGAATAATTAAAAATTCATTATTTCTGTTAATTACATGCAAAGTATGGTTATAATAAATGGATGCTAACAAACAGACCTGTACTTTCAGTAATCCTATAATTTTTATTTCCATTTTACACCTGAGGGAAAATGGAGGCACAGAGATCATAAAACGAGAGCAACACGAAAGAGCTTGTCAGGTGCGGAGCAGGCTGCAAACCACAGCCATGTGATGACAGAATTCAGGGTCCTAAACTCTACACACAGCTCCTAAGAGTCATGCATTCAAATTATATGTAAGCCATGTGAAAGCAATTATACCTACATGTGCTATCAGATGTGATATCTGTGGTGCCACTGGAAGTAGAGAAGATGTTTTATTTTATACAGAAGAAAATAAGCCACCACCCACAAAGAATTCAGGCCGACAGACTTGGCTCTGAATCCCAGCTCTGCTAGCAACCAGCTACGTTAGCCCTTGACCTGGTAAGTTAGCCCTCTGAGCCTAGTGTCTTTGTCTAGGTTTCCTCAGAAGCAGACCCTGAGCAAGTAGTTTATTTGGGAGAAAGTCTCAAGAAACACTGGTGGGTGAGTGGGGAAGTGACAAGGGAAGCTAGTCACAGGTAGTAACTGTAGCTTAATACCATAGGGGTTCTTCAAAACCCTGTGCCCTAAGTTGCCCATCTGAGGGAGATGTGAGCTGAGATATTTATGCACCAACTTCCACCAGTCTTTGAGTGAGGGCTGCTCCTGACGGCGTTATATCTTAGGCATTTCGGGATTGCCATCACACAGATCTGCAGCCTCCAGATGCTAGGAAAGGTCCTCAAGCAAAGAGACGCAGATGCTGCCAGGAACCAGAAGTCCAGCCTGCCTGTAACGGTGAAGCCCAGGGCACAAGCAGCTCTTGCTACACTCAATTTCCTCAGCCATCAATTGTGGAAAAGACCTACCCTTCAGGTTGCTATAAAATGAACCACAATGTATGTTACCTGCCCGAAAATCAAGGGGCCTCTAGGCTCGGTCTCTGCTCTTCACCACTGAAGCCAATGCCTTTCTAGCAGCCACTACCTTTCTGTTTCTATCTGTGTAGACAGGTGGGCAAATTTTGCATAAATGACAACGATTTAACACAAAACAAGTTTGGATTTCTAAGGAAGAAAGGAACTATTTAAATTCAACCTACTCAGTAACTTTTTTATATTGCAAAGGGAACCTAAGGAATAAATAGAACAATCAACATTCTTACTAATGACTAAATGTTTACCTTTGAATACACTTCAATAGGAATACCGTCAATAAAGCTGAGAAACCATGTGCTCATTCCCACTGTTAGAGAGGCGAGAGCCTCAGACAGGTTGAAGAACTTGTCCAAGGTAGTTTCTGTCATAACACAGCTCCTGGCTCATTGGCCTTCCTCCTATACCATTCAGTCCTCTGTAGTTTTCCTGGGATTGCAGAAGCAAAGCCTGTGATTTCCTGGAGTGATTATTTGCTTTAGCACTAACACTTCATGTTGGGAGAGTTTCTCAAGAAGCTGCCTACCTAATTAGCTTCTCATTTCAACCTGAACTACAATTTAAACTAGCACTGATGTTCAGTGAGCTCATCTTACAAAAGATTAGAAAAATGTCCTCACCCATGCCTACCAACAAAAATCACGTCCTAAAAATAATACACATTTTCCAAATTAAAATACAGACTAAAAGGTGTTGCTAACCTAACAACCCAGGATGCTTTATTACTCAAATGAAGTAGTAAGTACACAGCTTTCTACTACTGTGGGTTTCTTAAGTGGGGCTTAAGCAAACAGCAGGTATTAAATAACCTTCCAAAAGACTCTGTAAATTCAGTATTATTTGCATATTTGCTTTAACAGCAGTGAGTAAAAGGAAAAGCAATTCAACTAAAATTCCTTCGGGTGTCCTTGGGACTCTTAATCCCAGGAAAACACCTTCACAGAGTCGTGCAGGGCGGTACCTTTCTTCCAATGAGAGGTTAGCTCAAAGGTAATCACACTTCAGGAAGAGTCACTGATGGGTCATAGTCACCCATCTTCTGTGATAGGCAGTTAGACCTTGAAATGACAACCGAAGAGGGAGACTTTTATCTGACCTGACTTAAAGAAGGACCAAGTAGACGAAAGAGCAGTAGTGTCTGAGGTATGTTCCAATAAATTTTTTTTAAGTGTCATTGAGGAGCAGCGTGGCCGTAAGCATGTTACTTGATTTCTCTGTATCTCAATTGTGAAAATGTAGATAACCAGACGTACTTGTTGAGTTGTGAGGATCAAATGAGATGAAATATAAAGAGCAGGCATCACAGTGCTTGGCATAAAGTAAGCATTTTTATCAAAGATGTTAAGAAAAATTATCCAACTTGGGAAAAAAATAAAAAAGATAACTATATAGTCTTCTACTATCATTTAAGGGGTATTTTTTAACAAATCAGCCTCAGAGTCATCTGACTTTCTAGGCTAGGAGAATGTAAGTGTATAGGCATAACAAATTAGCATGCCAGCATTTTACAACTCAAAACTATATAGTGGATTGGATAGTGTCCCCCAAAAATCTTGTCCTCTCGGAATGTCAGAATGAGATAGGCAGGCTACGCCCTGGGCCCAGTGGGCGGGAAGCCAGGAACACATTAATTGCCCCAGTGCTTTCCCTTCTCTTTATAGCCAATTAGCAGCTAGGCTAAAGGACACTGCTGTCCGCAAGATTCACTTGGTGGCCTTAATGTTGTTCCTTTCACTCATGCATACACGTTAGCAAGAAAGACTGTCCTTTCAGTGACCTTCCCGCATTTCAATGGCGAAAAGCACACCCGTGGGTAGAGACTTGACATGCTAATGAGACATGCGACACATGAAGAAGCATGCAGTTGTACTGTGCAAGCGGCAAAGAGTACCGCGCCTCTATGTATTTAGACATCACACTTAGATGTCATCTTTCCCACCTCAACTTCTTTAAAACTGTTCCCCAGCTTTGATTCGGGAGCAACATTTCTTTTTCTCCCTTTCAATCTTATTCAGCACTTTTTGTATTTGTCCCCCTCTGCTCACAAGCTATATATAATAAACCTCTTACCTGAGTACTATTTTATAGTGAACTCTCTTGGTTTCGGTCTCAGAAGTTCTCAAGAACCCAGGATGGCTCAGTAGTAGAATTCTTGCCTGCCACCCAGGAGGGCCAGGAGATCACGAGAAGCCAGGGCGGCAGTCACTAGAATGTGACCTTATCTGAAATTAGGGTCTTTGCAGATGTAATTAAGCTAAGTATCTCAAGATTAAGTCCTAAATCCAGTAGGCCCTAAATCCAGTGACAGCTGTCCTTCTAAGAAGAGAGGACACACAAATAAAGAGGGAAGAGGCCCTGTGAAAATGAAGGCTGGAATTGGAGTTGTGTGGCCAAAGCTAAAGGTCGCTGGCAGAAGCAAGCATTGACATGTCTTGCCCAGGAAGAGACAAGGAAGGATTCTTCCCTAGACCCTTTGGATTGAGCGTGGCTCTGTCAACACCTTGATGTAAGACTTCTAACTTCAAGAAATGTGACAGAACAAAGTACGTTGTTTTGGGCCACCATGTTTATGGTAGTTTGTTACACCAGCCCTAAGAAACTAACATGATTATATAATTTTCTTTTTAGTAGAGAAGACAATCCTAACAATTTGGTTATATTCCCCTGTACATCATGAGCCAGTTATGTTTCTAATTTGGCAATCTTAATTCAGCATTCTTTTCTATTTATATTGACTAAAAACAAACAAACTGTGCCTCCTATTCTCTTTAGAAGCCATTCTATTATGCTGCTGGTACCTTTGTTAATGTAGTAAATAAAAATTCAAATATGTCTGCATTCTGTATAATAATTATGATTTTAACATTTTAAGAATTATACTTTGACAAAGTACTTATTGATGATAACTGATGATGATCACGTTAGAGATGGTGATAAGGGTGGAGAAAATGGAGATGATGTTGCATTCATTGTTTTCCTATTGAGGCAAGCCTTCACAAGGAACAGGAGAGCATTGTTCAGGCTCTTGAGACAGCCCACAGGCCAGAAAAGTGTGAAAACTCCTCAAGCTACTAAGGAGGGTGTGTTTAACAGAGCTCAAGCTGTGGGATGGCCTAGAGGGTATTGTACCTCTGATTTTGGGAAAAGAATAACTTAAGTTCCCACCAGTAGCCTTGGAAAGAGTCCTGTCTCAAAGAGGCAACGTCACACAATGGCCAACCAACATTTCAGCCAAGTGTTCACTCTTGGATCTGCAACGACCCACAGAGAATTCAGGAAAAGTCCAACCTGATTATCTGGTGGGTTTTGTGTGGGATCATTTGATGTGAACGGTTTCCATATGTATAGATGCTCTTTTATGTGAATATTGATTATCATAAATACAAATTTTGTTATATGTAAAGCCCATATTTTTCTCTCTTGCAAAATAAAGAATTTTTGAAACCATTATTTTATTATCCTAATCAATGAGGAAAGTATTCAATTCTCAAAAAAAAAAACCTAATAAAAGATAAATTTGCCACTGTGAAAAAGATGTTCTTAAAATTTTGTAAGAAACTGTATAATTTTTCTCCCTAAAGGAGAAAAAAACAATTGACTGATACAGAAAAATGATAAACCTATTATTTTATTCTGTGTTCTTTTGGACTCCAAAACCACATCTTGCTGGGCCATGTCTGTTTGGAAGGAAGGAAAGCTACAGGATAATCTCCCTGGAAGGAAAGAGGATTGTGTCCTTGAAGCACGAATCTGCCACTCTCGCTGCTGGTCAGCGGTGAGTCTCATTCCATCCATTGCCTGATGGTTTCCTTAACCCTCCTGAAAGCAATCTGTGCTGATTACCTAAGAAATGGGGATGTCCATCTTCCTCTGTTCCATTTATAAACTAAATGGATGGTTTTCGGTTGTCAATCACCCAGTGAAAATCATTTTGTCCATTTCTCAGCAATTAAGAGTGGTAATTGCTCCTGGGCCATTATTTCCCCTCTTCAGTTTTCACTGAGAGAGGACGGCTGCATGACCTCCCCGCCTGTGCCCTCCACCAAGTCTCTGAGGGCTCAGTGCAAGGAACGCAACAATCTGGAGACATGCTCCATTTTGACAGCAATTTTCCTGCTGCAGGCTAAATCACCCATCAGATCAATAGCCCCCAAATGACAGTCTCTACAGAAATCCCCCTTGGAGATGTGGAATAAGTCGTCAGCAGCAGGAGTTAAAGGTGGGGCAGTAAACTGAGCATCAGATACAGAACAGGAGGCTGTGCTTCCGTTTTCAGCTCTACTGGAACCTTACGCAGGCCATTTACATCCCTGTATCCAGGAGATCGCATTTGATTTATTTCAACATCTCTTCCCTTTATGTTTTGGGATAGAGAATATCACTGAGGTCATGTCAGAAACACATGCATATTTTAACTTAATAATCTGAATGAAGGTTTTAATATGATAGATCCAAAGATGGAATAGCATGTAGCCATTAAAAATGTTTGTGAAGGATTTTTATTGCTAGAAAAATGCTCACAACATAACAGTAAGTGAAAAAAGCTGGACCAGAACTTGTTTTACAGTATGCTCAATATATATTGAGAAGAAAATGCATCAAAGTGTTAATAACTGGTTGCAACTGATCATTTTGTTTTTTATCTTCTTTGCAATTTCCTGAACTTTCCACTAAACAAAATAATTATTTGATGACTTGCCAAATAGTTATTGAAAACAGCTACAGAAGAAGTATCTTAAGAGTTATTTATCTTAAGAGTTATTTATCTCCAACGTTGTTTTCTTTCACTAGTAACCCCCTGTTATCTTTCAACAGGAATGTAGAAGAATATATTCAGGACTAAAGGAGAAGTTACACAGGAAAACTCAGACTGTGTGATTCTGCTCCCTCTAAACATTTCCAAAATAATGCATTTGAGGGTTAATATGAATGCTTTCCTCATTTTTATCAATTCTCCACTGAACAGTTCCCCAACACTCTAAATGTTGCCAGGCCACCCTGTTTACAAACATAAACACAGGATGCAGAGGTGTAATAAAGCCCTGGAAGCCACCAAGTTACACACTTGGAGATGGAAGCTGAATAATTTGCTCTCACTGAGCAAGCCAGCAAGTTGGCCCGTTGTTGCCTCTGTGATCCAGGACTGTTTTCTTCTAGCTTAACAGAGGCCTAAGAGTATAGCCTGGTGCAAGGTCAGACCCAGCGTAAAGCAACCACAGAAGTGGGCTTGATATCCACTCCAGGTCAAATCCAGAGTAAACATCTGCCTGTTATGTTAGGACAATGGACTTGACCTCATACGGACATATACCTCCAGGCCCCCACAGAGCAAGCCTGGCTCCCTGAAGGGATGCAGTCAAGTCATTTGGACACATTCCAGAGAAGAGAAAAAATTAACTTCAATTTACCAACCTGGACTTTATGGCATTTCCAATGCAAAGTTAAAACAACAAAAACAACCTGGTGGTGTTGCTGGATTGGGTGCGTTGTCTGACCAAGACTTAAAAGCCTGGTGCAAAAGGAAAAAGAACAAAGAGGAAACAAGTGTTTTCATCTTAGGCAACAAGTTAGTATCAAAAGCACTATCAGAGCTAACTATATCTGAGTTCTATAATCTATGATTTTTTAACATGAAGGCCAAGCTAACATCCTTTGCAAAATACCAAGAGCTTGAGATTGAACAAAGCAAGTATTAAAATATTCAACATCATTAACAACGTTATATGTGTTTCACCAAAAAATTCTTAGTTGTATCAGAAGATTTATAAGGAAGGTCCCTTTTAAAATAAAATTTTACATCCAAAAAAATTGAATTACTTACATTTCACAAGGACCTCTATATTCTATTAAATATATTCTATTAACATATAAGTATAAATATTCTATAAATATATATTTGTAAATATAAAAATGCATTTATAAATACATAAATATTCTATTAATATATTTATGTGGTCAGAAATACTACCATAAGCCAACTCAGTACTTTTTTCCCAGATATTTCCCCACATACATTCCATTGCTATGGACATTTGAAGAGAGGAAAACTTCCCACTCATTTTTGTTGTTCAGCTCTTCCTTCAAAAACTGTATATGCCTAATATAAAGAGCTCAGAGTTTCTCAATGAGCAGACCATCAACTACTAGCAAATATGAACACCTAACCCATCATCTTCCTCCAAGCCAGTGTTTACTGTCTTCAAAGTCTGATCAATAGGAAGAGGAAGACAATTTGCTGATGTTTCTGGTCATCGACATGCATTCTCCATGTCCCATCATCAAAAATATTAAGAACTTTGAGAAATCAAAAGAAAATTCCTAACCCGAAATAGATAAGCACCGCCCCCCCCCCTCCCTCCGGCCCCTATGATCTGGTATTTTGAGAAGTCAGTCTCCTCTCTGTCCATCTCACACTGGATCATCATCATCCCCTTGAAACTTGAGAGACAGAGAGTTATTAGAAATTTAATTTCATTTTATCCCCTGAGCCCTTTTCTTCTCTATGACAGTCTTACTGACAGTTTAAAGAAAATAAGTTGGATGCAAAATTCTTTCTATGGGATAATTATCCATAGTTCTTAACTGCAAAGTGAATTTTATGACAATGTCTGATTATAAACTTTGCCAGGGTTAAGACTGGCAGTGAGAAATACTTTGAGTGATAAATAAATCAAGACAGTTCAATTGCTCCAGTCGTAGAATCTTTGGTGTTCATTTATATTCAGGGTAATATCACTTGGCTATTACATGGATATTTTAATTTTTAAGACCCAAAGGGGAGAGAAAAAGAGAGACCTGGTCACAGGCATCTGTGCAATAACTTCAGACAATTTCAGTCCTAAAAGTGTCATCATTTGTCAAGTAGCTCTTCTAGAGCTACTGTTTTACATTTTGAATTGATGAGATGAATAGGTATTATATTCCTAGCATATTGAATTATTTCATTTATTTTTCTCTGTAAACTGTTTGACCACAAATAGATATGAACAGGAGAATTAATATTCAAATTCATGCAGCTGATATCTTGATGAGCAAACAGAGAAGCCAAAGTGAGGAGACCAAAGGCTTCACCCTTTCACAGGTGACCTGGGAGCTTGTTAGACATGCAGAAGGTCGGGCTGGACCCTCCCCAGGCCTGCTGAATAGGAACCTGCAAGGTCAGGATTCCCCAGAATTCCACAGCTGATTCAAATGTGCGTTAAAGTGTGTGATGCACTGCCCTAGGCCACTTAATTGATAAATGTGCAATTTTCAATATTTAAAAGTTAATAAGGAATATGAACTAAGTTGTTTTCACAATCATGATGTTGAGTTACATAAAATCAAATATTTCTATAGTTGGAAAAAATTAAAGAATCTTAAATCTACATATCTATTCATACAAAACCAAAACAAACAAACAATCTAGATCCAGAGAGGGCAAGTGACTTGAGGATAGCCACACAGCATTTTAATGGAGCCAGGACAAAAAGACAGGCCTGCTGATTCATAGTCTAGTACTACTTCTACCACCACACTGCTTCCCACTAAGCAGACCAAATGTGCACTTTTATAGCAGGAACAAAACAAAAAAGAAAAAGAGCTAATATTGATCAGGCATTATTGGGACTGGCTTTACATATATTTTCTCTTTTAATCATGTCAATAAAAGTATGTACAGGTAAAACTGTCATTTCCATTTTACAGATGAGAATACTGACAGAGAGATTGAGTAATGTGTCTAAGATCACATGTCTAGAAATGGTAAGTTACGTTCTTTTTAGAAAGACAACCTGTGCCTCTGGCCACCATGTCACTAGCGTCATACTTTTTAAAAATACAAATATTCATTCTCCATCAATATTATAAATCCACAAGATCCAACATACTCACTAGTAGAAATTATCATAATTTACTCTAAAGCAGTATGCTGTTTCACCAAGTAACATAACCTTATTGCATTTGATTCCATTGTGATTATTTTCACAAATAAAAAAAAAAGATAATTTAAATTCAAGTAAATTACCTTTGTGTGGATTGCTTTTGTTCAGGAACCCATGACTTCACATTTCTGGGCAAAGGAATCACTGCAGCATCAGGTAAAGTGTTTATGACTCAAGCAGAGAGCCATGACCTGTTTCATGAAGCAGTGATTCTCATTTTCTTTACTTGCCATAGGAATGAAAACGGCTGAGATCTAGTAGTGCCAGATTCATTTTCCTGGGAATATCACTGTACATTCATTTTAAGGCTCAAATAAAACAGGCCACAAGAGGGTCATGCAAGGGAGGATGTGATAACTCCTGTGTTGGGGAGAGGAGACGAGGAGTCTGTGCTCCTAAATCAGGTGATTCAGGAGGACTCACTCCCCTGAATGTTAAGAAACATGGTCTAGTGGCCAGGACATCAAAGGTAAAAAGGAGGTGTCTGATCCTAGATTTGGTACTGACTTCCACTCCTTAATAAAGCCTGCTCATTGTACACTCCCTCACACTTTCATGAATCATTTCATTATCTATACCCTTCTCATATACCAAGCCAGAAGTATATTTGTTGCCTCCAAAATCTGGACTTTTGCACAAAAAGAAAGAGTGTTACCAAGTAATAATGTCTTATATCATGTTCTGGAATTCATCGTAAATATTTATGTGTCTGTGTTACACAAAAATTCTATGATGGTGTTAACAATGGTTTATGATTTTTTTTAATTGCCTCAAAAAATAAAAAGGGTTGGAGGGATTTAGAAGAAAACAACTATACACTATCAACATGAAATGGGACCTTAAAACCTGACCTAGTCCCCAAACTCTGTGTAACCACTGTTGGAATACTTCTGGCCCCCAGGGGGCTCTCAGCGCATCTAACTGTTGGGCAGCCCTAACAGTTAGACAGGTCTTGCCCTGCTATTTGACAAACCCCCTTCATGGGGCATGGTCATCTGTAGTAAACAACAATTCTTCCTTCCAATGGGAAGCAATGATTATTATGTCGTCTTAAGTAAGGTATCAAAAGCCCATGTGCCCCTTCACAGAGAATGGACCACAAATCTGCAAAAACTGAAATACATACTGTCTGCAAGTCCCCTGCTTACAGCCCCCTTTTTCAGAAATTATGTGCGTTGAACTTTTATATTCCTGCAAAAGGAGAGAGAGAAACGTATACTGCAATTTTCCAAATGGGAGTTTGTGCTTGGTGTCATTATGGGCACACCATTTCCACACTGAGTGAAGCAGTTCAAGAGTTCAGTACCTTCCACGCCCACCCATGATTTCTAGTCGGTGGAAACACAGGTTGGCAGGGAGTGTTTTCTTCACGTGGTCACTCAGAGACCTGCCACATTAGCCAGAAAATATCATCTGATGACCACAGTAAAGAAGAGGGTCTTGGAGGGTCTCAGACCAGGAAAAATATACTGTCGCCTAGAAGTGACACCCATCCCTTCCTCTCCTGGTTCTTTGACCAGAACTCCTCACATGGACTGCACAGCTGTGAAGGGGCTGGAAATTCAGTCCCCCAAGTTCTAGGAAAAGGAGAACTAGATGCTAGTGAGCTGTTATAACGAATGCTTCATGTCTCCCTGGATCTTTCCTTTTCTAGGTTAAGCATCCATAATTCCATCAACTGATTTTCATATGACATGGTTTCCACAGCCATCATCTTTCTGATTGCCCTCCTATTAGTCATCTCTACTTTAAGAGTTCTCACCCTGGTTGGTTTGGCCCAAGGACTGAAGGATCCTGGGTTTGATTCCAGTCAAAGGCGCTTATCTTGGTTGCAGGTGTGGGTGCATGCAGGAGGCAACTAATCAATGTGTCTCTCTCACATCGATGTTTCTCTCTCTATGTCTCTCTTCCTCCCTTCCACTCTCTCTAAAAATCAATGGAAAAATACCCTTGGGTAAAGATTAACAAACAAAAAAAAAGAGTTCTCAACCTGCACCTGTTAAACCCCCTGAAATTATGTGATTTTTGTACACGGTTAAATGTTTAAATTCTATTAAGAAAGGATATATCCTTCAAAGGGTTCAGACAGAGCATGGAACCTCAAAGGGGTCAAACTGAGAAAGTTTAGGAACCACCACTTTAATTCTTCATTATGATCTTTCAAGGCCATGCCTAATGATGTAATAGTTTATCAATGGACTCCCAATTGGTGAATATTATCATTCTATGACATCTTCTGATATGAACAAAAATACAACACTTGCATGAAAATAACCTAAGATTGCATTTAACTTTTTTGACAGAATACTGGACTAAACTGAATTTATAGGCAATTAAAACATTCAAGTATATACTGCTTGAACTGCTGTCAAGCCAGATATATCACCCATGCTGAACTTTCACAAATTCTTTATGATTGTTTTAGTTATTTTTCTTAGCTCTATTCTCACTTTTACTCGTTACTGTGGTCTCACATCTGGATTAATAGTTTTGATCTTATTTTTATCACTAAACATATTTTTCTTCGCTCCCATATTTGCATTTTCTGATCACCATCTATTATATGGATTCTTCCAAGTCAGCTACACAAAACATTGGGCAGTTCAGTGCAGAGGACTAAGCCACAGAGCACAGCACATGAGAACTGCCTGTGGGATGACATCATTGTGGTCATCAGCAAACTAGATCATCTCACTATTCTGCATCTATTCCCAGCTTTTTCAATGTTTATGAAAGTGTTTACTTCCCATCCTCGTATACTTTCCCTGCCTTCTATAAGTGGCCCTTCCCCTGCAGTGTTTCTGGTCCCATCCCATAGTCTCAGTAATAACCAGATGATCTTTTTGTGTGTGTTTTTTTCTTTTTTTCAAATTTCCCTCACCTAAAATTGCTAGATATTCTCTAGCAATGAGTAAAAATTCCCAGATAGAACTGTACACATCCTATGATGACAAAGAAACTGAAACATAAAAAGATTGTCCATAGTCCATTGTGGAACTGGGAAGAATCTCACCCCATCTATATTCCTTCTAGAAAAATAGCACTTCCTCTTCTTGCCAGACATTAAATGGTCCACATGCCACTTAATAGTAATAACTGTTTAACCTTGGTTAATGCCCCCTATCATTTCACATTACTTTGGCCTATTAGCTTCAAAAAACCTCACAAGGTTAACTGTGCAATGATACAATGACATTTATCCAAGGATCAAAATATGAGATTAAAGTACAGAAAACAATACAGATGTTATACACTTGTTATAGCTATTGAGCAAACATGGAAAATTTACAGCTGTATTGCTCTCCTACTCTTGTCTGAAATATTTAACCACTGTTCAGCGATTAATGCCATTCAATCTTATTTCAAAGGGTTGACAGCTGTGCCTCTCCTCCCTCACTAAAGTCCTGCCTGATCATCACACACTATTCCAGAAGGGCCTCCTGTATTAAGTCACAGGAGCTATTTTACATGTTTCAAGGAGCTGCCTTATTTTCCCATATGTAAAAAAAATAAAACCTAACACATGCTCTGGAGCTCAAATGAGTAGATAGTTTAAATGCATTCCATAATGTATTCCTTGTTAAGAAATTGTAAAAATCTATATAAATAAGCCGTAGGCCTGAGATGACAGGCCAGCCACTGAGGCCCCAGGGAAAACAGGAGTTGTTTTAGGAAGAAATTAAACTGTTCATTGTTTTACTCCCTTCTTGCCTCTGCTCTTTTCACTTTCAACTAACATTCCCTTATAAAGTCATCTCTCAGGAAAAGAGGTGAGATAATCGTCTTTCACATCGATGTAAGAACAAACAAGCTCATTGCTGGTCTAGGCTTAAAAAGGGTCCTATCCTCCTCCGTCTCTGGTGGCAATGAAGCCACTTTAAACTGAGCATGTTTTTTAATATATTTTTATTTATTTCAGAGACAGGAAGTGAGAGGGAGAAAGAGAGAGAGAGACATCAGTGATGAGAGAGAATCATTGATCGGCTGCCTCCTGCACACCCCCGAGTAGGAATCAAGCGCACAACCCGGGCATGTGCCCTTGATTAGAATCAAACCCAGGACCCTTCAGTCTGCAGGCTGATGCTCTATCTGCTGAGCCAAACCAGCTATGGCTAAACTGAGTATTTTTAAAGGCTTTCCTCAGGTCTTTCATGCGTCATGTAGAGCATGTTAATCATTATAAGGGCCTCTATGAAATAATCATTCAACAAGCAAAATCTCTCCGAGATCAACTACCTCCTCCTAGGGGAATAGACAAACATTCCTTGCCAACCTGAGCTATAATAAGGTCCTTAGTTATCATTTTTACCAATTGATAAAGCAACAGTGGCTTGCATATTGTAGGTCTCAATAAATATGTGTAGATATATCACCTGAAGCATGTTTATTCAGTATCTACTATGATTCCAGGAGCAGGGAAAATCATTTAAAAGTATAAGAGATGGCATGAGGAGAGCAATGACTTGGTTAATTAGAAATCACTACTAGAAAAATGTACACTTTAAAAGACTTGTATTATAGACAAATTCTTTGTAGACTTTGGAAAAGATAAAAAGGGAAAAAAAGCTAGGATAAACACTAGAGACTTTATGGAAGAAGTGGATTTGAGCTTCTACTAGTATTTGTTTAGGCTGGGTTACAACACTCATGTTAACAATAACCAAAAATCTCCATGGCTTACCACACACCTATTTCTCACTCACATACATGACACCTGGAATTTGGCTTCGGCTGTTCCATGTATTCTTTATTCAAGGACCCAAGCTAAGGAGCAGCCTCATTGCAATCTGCTGGCACTGATGATAGAAAAAATGAAGCCACAGAAGGATTTTGAAGATTCTGCTTGGTCATAGCATATATTACTTCTACCCAAATTCCAACTAAAGCAAGTCATTAATAAGGCCAATCCTGCCATCAATTGGTAGCAAGTATACCTTCCCTACTGGGAGAAGCATAGCAAATCACTTAGCAACCAGTAAGGATATATAATCCTCTTAGAGGGAAGGTGGCAAATAACACAACAATAATATATAACTGTGATATAACGATACAATAATACAGTCTACCAAGAGCTGTACCACAAAGAATGTTTGGAATGTGGCTTCACAGAAAAAAGAATGGAGGGTAATTTTGGGGGTGGAAACAGCAGAAATATCCAAATCAAAGGGTGTATCTATAGGGATTTTATTTGAGGCTTCCAAAGGGCCCCTCAAAAATGTTGTAATAATTTATTTCCACCAACAGTGTATGAAAGAATCTTTTCAATCCTACATGTGACTAACTGTTCAATGTGCCAGTTTTTATGGTAATTCATGTTCTCATTTTCATTTCTCTGATTATAAGTAAAGATGAGCATTTTTTTCATATATTTTATGGCTATTTTCCCTATTCATATGCTTTAAAAACAACAACCTTACAGTATAGAAAGAGAATTTATACAGCCTGTTAAAATTCATTATAAACTGTTTAAGATCAGTTTTAGGCCTTGGCTAGTGGGGTCAAAGCCATACACTATGTTAAATAAAATGGTTCTAAAATTAAGAATTGTTTTTGTGTGGTATGTGTTAGAATGCATTGTTTCTTTCTTTAAAATATTTTAAAATACCACCTCACACACACTCAACTTGCCAGATATGGCATGAAATTGTCTGGGAGGAGAGATCACAGATTTTAAAATGCTGAATCCTGGCCATAAACAGAGACTATCTGATCCCTGAGGTGGGGATGGATTCCCCTGTCTTTTGAATTACTGAAATGCCATTCTTTTATGGTTAAAAATAATAATAATAAAGACAAACCATTCTGCAGTGTCCTACTTAACTTTCCTTCATTTTGTTCTCTCTCCAATGTTTCCAAAATTAAGTCTCATGTAACATTAATCTTATGAGATACTATAGGCAAAAAAGGATATAGAAAGGTTATATTCAAGTAAATTGACCAGCCCTCAAACTTGCAAATTGGGTGACCCGACCCTGGGCAAGTAGCTTACTTTTTCTAGCTTCAGGTCCCTCTTGTGTAAAATAGTCTGATAATAATAGTGCCTACTGCACAGTGCTGTCAGAAGGGGTAATCTAGTTAATACATGCAAAGCACTTAGGACAATACCTGCCAAATAGTAAGTGCTTAATGTATGTTTATTATTATTGTTGACATCTATAGGCTCTGGGGGAAAAATTGCAGCATATAAACCTGTTTAACTTTATTTAATTCCGATCCTCTCTCATTAATTTTTTCACTTAATGCATTGTGCCACTGGGCATTCTTCTATTTTTACTTAACTTCTGAATTCTCATATAGATAGTGAGTAGGAGTGGAGGACAAAGAGACCACCATATTCGAGGTCAACAGGAGAATTTGTCCTATAATTTGTTTGGAACTTCAAGTTTTCTCTCAAGTGCCACCCCAACGTAAAGCTCAGACTCTTCTGTACTGAATTTCATCAGAAAGAGTGAACATCCCCTGTCCACATGCAATGTAAACCATTAAATTGTCTCCCGCTGTGAATATGCAACAAAAAGAAAACAATAAAAGAACAGTTGAGTTTCCTATCTTTTATGTTCTTGTTATGCCAAAAGATAATCATTTCTGCTATTCAACATGTCTGAATAGCAAATAACCCTTGCAGGAAGATTTCACAAAGAGGGACAATGTGTTGTTACCTTGCCCTGCTCTCAGTGTTAAATAAGGCACAGATTTCCATTCTCCAAGGGTAAGACAGACTGTTTATTTTGAATCCAGGGCAGCATGAAGCCCAACATTTGCTTCCTTAATATTAATGACAACCACATGAAATTGCTTGTGCAGGACCCATGCTTGCCCTCCCCTCCTGCTCTCTCAGTGTTGTTTCATAAAGAGTAAGCAAACTGGATTGTTAACAAAAGGGAGAGCAGCTCAGGGGGCCCTCGGCAGGAGCCAGCAGGCTGGTCCCAGTGCTTCCTGTGGAAGGAAGCTCACAGGGCGACCCAGAGGCCTCCCCTGCTCACTGGCAGGGGGTGATTAGACGCTTGGCATTTGGGTACTTCTGCTACTCAGAGAAGGTAATTGGGAAAGTATAATGTATCGGAAAACACATAAGATACTAAGCTTAATAAAGGATTTTAACCCAAACTATAGAAATCGATCCTGAAAGCTCATCTTCAATTTGATTTTCTAATAAGTGAACATACAAGGAATATTAAATATTAAAACCAGCAACTACCTGCTTAACAGCTGCCAATATTCCTCAAATGTAAGGATGTCCTGGACCTAATGCTGATGGTTATCTATAAATTAGACCAACTTGAAAAAATTTTAATAAAAGAAAATAAAATTTTAAAAAGGATTGGTCTACCAGTACTACTATCACCCCCATTTTACAGGTGAAGGCACTAGCACAGAGAGTTTAACGGTTTTGCCCAAAGTAACTACTAGTCAATGTCAAAGCTGGGATTTAAATTCTGGCAGTTTGGCTCTCGAGTACATGCTCTTAACCACTACTCTAAAAACGAACCTGGGGAACTATGAAGATTTGGAAATTTCAACACGTGAAAAAAGGTAATTTCTGGCCCTGACTGGTGTGGCTCAGTGGATAGAGCGTCAGCCTGCGGACTGAAGGGTCCCAGGTTCGATTCCAGTCAAGGGCATATACCTTGGTTGCAGGCACGTCCCCAGTAAGGGGTGTGCAGGAGGCAGCTGATCGATGTTTCTCTCTCATTGATGTTTCTAACTCTCTATCCCTCTCCCTTCCTTTCTGTAAAAAATCAATAAAATATATATTTTTTAAAAAAAGGTAATTTCTGCAAAGTTATCGAAAAATAAGCATTTCCTGAGAAGTTCTGTTAAACACTCAAACAGGTTCATTAAAGTAGTTGTGAAATCTGAAAAAAAATAAAAATAAAAAATAAAAAAAATAAAAAGGATTGGTCTAATACCTTCCTCTTCCAGTGTTGCTGTGCCAAATAACCGAAAACTCAACCGCTTACCACAATACTCACTTATTATTTCTGAACCCTGTAAGTTCGAAGGCCAACGAGCCCCCCTCTAAACGAAGATCAAGGTGTCAGCAGAGCGGCATTTCTTATGGGAACTCGAAGGAAGAACCCACTTCTAAGGTCATTCAGGTTGTTGGCTGAACTGAGTTCCTTTTAGTTGCAAGACTCAGGTCCCCATTTCCTTGCTGGCTGCCCCCTCTCCAGTCCTTAACAGTAGCTCCCTGCATCTCCAAACCAGCAACGTAGCATTAAATCCTTCTCACGCTTGAAATCTCTGATTTCGTCTTTCGTCTCATCTCTCTCATTTCAGCCAGAGAAAAAAATATCTGCTTGTAAGGACTGTGTGATTAGATTGGGCCAAAACAGATAATCCAGAATAATCTCCCTATTTCATCATCTGTAACCTTCAATTTCCTGCAAATTCCCGTTGGCCACATAAAATAGCACATTCCCAGGCTCCTGAGATCAGGACATGGACGTTTTAGGGAGACAGGGTGGGGGGATGGTGTTGGCGTTATTTGTCCCACCCCAAATTATGTCAATTTTTTTTTTAACTGTGTCAGTTTAAAGACTGTTTTGTACTTAGAGGAACACACACATTTTGACCTTAGAAAGAAAGCACATAGGTTTGCTGATTTAAAGATCACATTTCTTCATTCATTTAGATTTGGTATCATTAGAAAAGGCCGTGCTTTAAGAGTTGACCTCCCTTAATTAAGTTTTCTGATCATCCAGACTTCCTCTACTGATGGCAGTTTTAGTGGGCATGTCTTTTAGGGGGCCAGCATTTAGTCCCCTACATACGGAGATAACCATTTCTCTCCAGACTAACCTCAGGAATCCTCCACTCCTTGAGGCTAAACTCTACCAAAACATTATTTTTCAAAGCCTATACATCTACCAAAACATTATTTTTAAAAGCCTATACATATATTTATCACACATCTTTCTTCACTACTAGATGGAAAGTCTACCATGGCAAGTTTGTATCTGTCCTATCTACTGTGTATCATCACCAGTGAATTTTTGTGGAGGAAGATAATGGATGAATGAATGAACACAAAAGTTTGAGGAAAAAGTTAAAAGTAAACTGCAAATAAATTTGATCACTTAATACACCGGAAGAGTACTAAAAGACTTCTATTAGATGCACAACTTGCTTAAAAATAAAAGCACAAACTCGTTTGGATGAAACTTGCATTGCAGAAGTTTTGCAACTTTCATTTCTATCTTAACACACATCAAGAAGTAGCTAAACCAATTCTAAGATCACATCTATTTCACAATAGCTGAATACAAGTCAGAGCACAATTTAAGCCTAAATGTTCAAGTTTTCCTAACTAAAAAATGAAATTGGGGGCGGTGGGCGGAGAAAAAAAGTGAAATTGACTAAATAGTAAGCAAATGTTGCATTTTTTGCATAATAGAGACATAATATTGAAGGATCAGATTCAATTCCACTAAAAAAATATATATATTATGTCAGAGGTTCCCCAAGTCCACTCTTACAGTCGTACTCAAGGCTGTGATTTATTGGTGAGGAGATATGAAGCAAAATCAGCAAAGGGAAAAGGTGCATGAGGCAAAGTCCAGAGAAAACCAGTCACAAGCTGTCAAGGGTCTTCTCTCAGTGGAGTCATAGAGGACACGCCTAATTCCCTAGCAATTATTTGGAAAAATACATGTGGACTATTCTCTGCTTTCATATATTGAATGATGTATATTTGAATATCCCATTTTTCCTAACTCTTTGAGTTTTGCACATATTTGGAGAACGATTGCTGATGCTGATAAATAGGCAAGCATTCATACAAAAACCCTCATGACAAAATTGGTTAGCATTAAAGTACTAATAAATTTCACATTGTTATAGAAATGAATTTATGTGGCATCAAGAAAGATAAATATTGTCATGACATTAATAGCTAGCTCTGAAATATGTGCCAATTTAAATTCAATAATGTGCAAATGTTTTGTTTAAAGTGATGCATTTTTATGCTAGATGTTCAAGGAAACATTTAAGAAAATAAATATTTATGTTATGAATATAAATGTGTGAAGAAGGCTAGCATAGAAAAAAGCAAAATCTAATTCTTAGATTATAAAACCTAAACTGTTGAGCAGCTAATTCATCTTAAGCACATTTACTTACAGTTATGACTTCCATTTTCATATTCGTTTGGCACATAACTTTTGCATATGATCTACATATTTTATTACTACTCATCCTCCTTACGCCTTACAATATCTATTGATTTGAATCACAACATCAGAATTTATCATTAGTAAAAGCCTGAGTAACATTTCTCTTTGTACTAGTTATGAACAATAAAAATAAAAAATAAGTAAATTAATAATATTAGCTAGATTAAAAGTGAGCATTTACCTATCTAAAAAGACATATTGTCTTATTAACATAGTCAGTGTTTCCCAGGGAAATACTGTATGTCAGGACCTGTGCTGGGGACCAGAGAAAATAATGAAGAAAACAGAGATTCTTCCCTAAAAGAAATAACCTTTCATGGGAGAAATGGGCTCTGAAACAAATTTAAAATTGTTATACTGCTTCAACAGAGGTGTGTGCAAGGCATTCTGTAAACTCAGGGAGAAGAGAAGGTGACATAATCAGGCAAGGGAAATCTTGGCAAAGAGGATGAGATTTGAGTTTTGAATGATGAGAAGCATGGGTAGCAGAGAGGAAGGAATAGCATGAGGAATTAATACACAAGAAATATCCTTACAGGTGAACTCCGAGCTTCCTGAGGGCAGGGCTGGGTGTCCCTGCAACCACACACACTTGCCCCTTCCCTCTCAGGCTCTCTGCTGTCCCAACTACCATGGATCAAGGAAGTGTTGCTACACAGCTAGCTTATAAATTTATCCGCCAGGCACCCAGGTGAGAATTCTCATGGGTGAGAATCCAGATTTAATTAGATTTCTTGACTTTCAGATATTGGTAACATGTGGATATTTTTAACTAAGACTCAACTTACCCCTGCCACATATGGGGCTTTGATTTCTTGTGGTTAAACTTCTCTTGCTATTGTTCTACCCAGATTGCTGGTTGGAGATTTGCTTCCATATATCAGAATGGCAAGGTTTTTTAAATTATTCATAAACTAGTTCCTATACTATGCATGGGTCCCAGTAAGAAAGAATACTATTTAATCAGCTTTGACATAGTAATTATTATCTATTCTTAAAACAGAAACTGTATTAAATATTTTGTTAGCATATTTCTAGCTAATGTGAGTTTTAAAGTTTGAAATCTACACTTTTTAAAAAAATTTACAGATCAGTCGTTTTATTAATTTAGCTGAAATATTCCCCATTAATTAATTCTCATTAACTAGTGGAACTTGCCGTACACTTTTGCTCTCTACCTACTCAGAGAGGTTGTTTGAGGCATGGTGTTACCCTATAGAAGAGATACATTATAATAATAATAACTATCGTTTATCAAGTACTTACTAAATTCTAGGCATGGAATTAAGGACTTTACATGTATCGTTTCACTCAAACTTCATAGCAACTCTGTATCTTGGGTTCTTTGTTTTATTGGGTTATAACAATTAAGTGACTTGCCTAAGGTCCCAGAAGATAAATTTCAGGGCTGGAATTCCAAAGTAGATTTGTTTTATTGCTAAACTGAAGATTAAACATTGTACTCTATGGCCCTTGATATGAATGAAAATAATTAGAAAACAATTCCATAGATATATCAGTCCTTCCAAACTGTGATAATATTATCTGGGTTAGCACCCATGACAAGTACATAAATGGTGAGTAAATATGGGATGGAGAAATGAATTTTTTTAAATTGTTCTCTTAAAGACAATACTGCACAGTATCACTGATATGTAGAGTCTATTTTTTAAAAAAAGATAACAATTATAGAAACAGAGAGTAGAATGTAGGTTGTCAGAGGCTGGGACAGGTAGAGGAAGCTGGTGAAAAGGTACAAACTTACGGCTATGGATGAGTAAGGTCTGAGTATGTAGTTATAGTTGATGACACTGTATTATTGTATAATTGAAATTTGCTAAGAGAGTAGAACTCAAGTCTTTTCCCTCTGCCCCCGAAAAAAAAGGTAAATATGTGAGGTGATAGATGAGTTAATTAACTCAATGGTGGGAATCCTTTCACATTGCATACATCTAGCAAATCATGGTGTACATTTCAAATACTGCAATTTTATTTGTCAATTATACCTCAATAAATCTGGGGGAAAAATGTTCTCTCTTGCAGTCTTGTGCATATTACTAATTTGTTCATATTTTTATAACGCATGGTCACACTGAGTCATGAGAGAAATAAGAACAGAGCTCAAAATCCCAGCCTGCTGATTTGCTTCATTTTCATTTCAGGAGGTGGGGAATGGATAAGTGGCTGGGAATTACTTGCATCAATTTTGCTGTATTCATGCCAGTAGATCATTTAGTCTAACTCCCCAGAAGCAGGCTCAGTCACTGTTATTTTAAAGAAAAGAAAAGAAATTGGAGATGAGAGTATTCCCATCTGGTGTTACTACCTGGCTCTTTAAACTGAACTGAGATCCTTTGTACAGAACAATCCCAAGTGCCAATCTTATGAAAAGAATGATATGTATCTATTTTAAAAGTCATCGAAAAGAGCTCACTATCATCAAGAGGAAAATCACAGAGTGATGGAACAGTGGCCAAAAGCAGCCTTCAACTCTGGGTCCCCCAGTAGAGTAACACTGTTCTTCTTGCTAACAATGAGTTTATACCACGTTACCTGCAACAATCTGCTAAGGTTATTATTTTTTTTACTAGAGGCCCAGTGCACAGATTCATGCACAAGTGGGGTCCCTCGGCCTGGCCTGCACCCTCTTGCAATCCGGGACCCCTCGGGGGATGTCAGACTGCCAGTTTCGGCCCAATCCCCGCAGGCCAGGCCAAGGAACCCTACCAGTGCACAAATCTGTGTGCGGGCCTCTAGTATGCATATAAGATATTTGGTCAATATCTTCCCGCCCTCCCCACTCCCCCTTTCCCTCTGAGATTCATCAGTCTGTTCCATGTTTCCATGCCTGTGCATTGAGTGTCTGCCCCCTGGTGGTCAGTGCACATCATAGCTACTGGTCAAATGGTTGAATGGTCGAACAGTCACTTTGGCTTTTATATATAGAGAAGATTAACTGGTTATTTTTTTAAGATGTGCCACTTAACAAACAGGCAAAGGCAAATGCATTTAAGAAACAGACAGTTCTACCAAGGGTTTTTATTAGCTTACCACAGTGATCCTGCCACTTCAGGCCACTGAAATAGAAAAGCACAGGCTCCCATGTGAGGGAGGACAGATCTATCTTTTTCACACCAGGACCATTGATGTTTCTCGAGGCTTATCTACTTCAGGTTCAGTGCACGGCTGCTGTGCCATCCAGAGCCCTGACCCACTGGGGACTGTAAGCTGCTTTGGTAATGCCATGTACACAGGACACCTTCCAACCGAAGTTGGCTCTCTGCTCTGCCAACGCAAGATTATATTTGTAAACACCATTTAATATTGGGAATTATTTGTTCCCCCTAGGGTTTTCCTTTTCTTTATTGCCAGATATAAGGGCAGTGTCAGAATAGTCACACTCCTGTACTAGCAGTGAGCTGGCCGCTTCCTGCCTGTGCTGTGCATCAGAAAACCATGCATGAGATGTCCTCACACAGCACACGCCTCGTGTCGAGGCAGCAGCTTCTAAAGGACATTTTAGAGCAAGAAGTCTGAACAGAAGGATGGTCTGGAAAAAAAGAGCAGCTAGAATATGAACAAAGAAGAGGAGAAAAGGAAAATATAAAATGTCTTCCTGTCAGAGTTATGCCTTTACAAATATGCACACGCTCCTTTTTTATTTTATGGTCTGAATTCACAAAATAGATTCTAAGAAATGCTTTCCAGGAGTTCACAGATAAATCCTGCCTAGTGGCAACAAAAACGTTTTAGAGAGAAATTACAAAGCACCTGTCCACAGAACAGATACTTTTGGTGAAGTACCTTAATCTCAGAGGAGGCCTCCCAGAATGTAATTCCCTTCATTGGTACCAGTTTCCTGAGCTGTCAGAATTTCATGATCCTAGTTCAGACACACATTCATGTGTGTACACACGTACATACACACGCAGTACCACAAAGCAAGGCAGGTGTGAATGGAGTAAATGGTTAAGAAGACAAATGGACACTATTGAGGAAAATTATACAGGACAGCGCTCCTATTTCTACTTTCTCCCTTTGTTACTCTTATACTGCTACCTGGGAATTCTTATCCTTAGCAGACACATATGCAGGCACAGTGCTGGGCATGCTTCATATGAAAATGTAACAGAGTTAAATCTGAGCTCAACCTTAGCTGCATCCAAGTTACTTACCCCGTGTTCTGTAAATACTAGTAGTTGCCTCTCAGGATCGAGATGGTCACACTCAAGGGTAAATGTGGCTTAGGAGCTTTTAGTAAGTGCTCAGGCATGTGTGCAGATAAATAGCACCTTTGTGATTATTTGATTTTTTTGGAAGAGCTTATGGGATAGAAAATTTCTCCTGTCCTCTCCAACTGCTTGCTGCCTATGAATATCATTGTACAGAACTTACACCCAGTACTCTATAAAGTAGAAAGGATATAAGAGAAAAATGGCTTGTGGCTATCATTTCAATCGCCTTGCCAGTTTTGTAAACATTTAATGATTATTACATTCAGACTAAAATGGAAGCATAATAAATTTGTCCTCAAAAATATATTGCAATAGTCAAAGCAATTTTTAAAATCAGCACTGTTTTCCCTTCTGCCAAATATTGTGAATAATTGGAAACTTCTTTTGAAAAATAAAAGAAAATAAAAGTTATCCCTGTCCCCTCCTCTATAGCAAGAGTGAATTTCCTGGATATTCATTTCAAAACCTGTGATCAATTTGGCTTGAACCTTCTTCACACAAATATGCCCAAATATATTGTATTTACGGCTCTCTGAAACAAGAATATTGCTGTTATAGAACTGTTGTCTCTAATGAAATTGACATTTTCCTCCTGATGATTAATAGCTTCAAGCACCAGAAGCAATAAAGAGTAAGGTAGTTTCTGAAACTCAGCAGGCAAGCAACTGTTTCAATGGAGCATGCTGGGATAGAAACTGGGGGCTAGCCTTGATTCAGAGGTGACCTATAACTGTGAGCCACTATCCCCAGCCAACTCTATTCTTACTGAGTAAAGAAAGAAATTGTGAGCGGTGTGCATTTCTAACAATAAAGAATGAAGAGGTGAAGGATGAGGCCATGAAAGAATATTTTCTTCAAGTCACTAGTCTTTTTCAAGTGGGTTTGGAGTAAGTGGTTAAAATCAAAAAGGATTGATGGTCTTATTTTCTTAAGATGATTCATTAGAAGAACAATTAACGGAAATTAATGGCCATTCATGATATACAGTATATGAGCACAGAAAGTATACCTCAAAATCATGCTCAGTTTTTATTAAACAATAGCAGTTGCATAGATCATTGTGAAGCCATCACAGGCTTATGGTGAAATCCCAGGTGGCAAGGATGCAAACATTAACCTGAAGAACCACATTAAATCTTCCTGTCTCCTCCATCTTCCTCACTGCAAGCCATCTTACACAAACAGAGGCAGCTCCCGAGCTTCGCACTTTGGCACTCTCCTTGAAGATCACTTTATAGCTCACCGCGGAATAGCATGGTGGTTAAGAAGGGCTCAGGAGCCAGACTGCCTGGGTTGACTCCTACCTTAGCTTTCTGACTTGAGCAATTTACTCAGCCTCTCTGGAGATGGAGATGACACCTGCTTTAAGGTTGTTGTAAAAAATTAATGA
Organism: Cnephaeus nilssonii; assembly: GCF_951640355.1. Lineage (NCBI taxonomy): Eukaryota > Metazoa > Chordata > Mammalia > Chiroptera > Vespertilionidae > Cnephaeus > Cnephaeus nilssonii. The sequence goes on along the minus strand of NC_137087.1, from coordinate 29,983,689 downwards.
GTTTCTTATATGCACGGTTTTTGGAATAAAGCCTGGCACACAGTAATTGTGGTTATTGTTGCTGAGGTGTTGCTTTGTTTTTCAAATCAGATACAAACTCTAAGCCATGGATTTCAAAGTCCTAATCTTTCCCTCCATTTACCTTGATCTCTAATGTGCTTTAGCTTAGTAGAACCACCTCGAGTACTTTTGCCAAACACTCACTTTGTGTCCTTTGTTCAGACTATATGAATCTAAATCTCAAGATAGAAAAAAAAAATCTCAGGAGGCAATCACTAGACATACATATCTTGAGAACTCTCCTCTGGTTAACTTCTGGTTAACAATAAATGTGACTTGTATTCAACTGGCAACCCTAAGACACTGAACAAATGATCGCTTCATAAAGAACAGTTTATCCTTTCATCTTAAGAAACCAGGCACAAGCCTAATTTGAAATGCTATTAAGCATCACCGCTTCTGCGAAATCATTCAAAAATGTAACTCGTTTCCACCAACTACTGTGTCTACTCTGACTCCCAGACATTTCCGTTCCATGAAAGCTCATTGAGTATGCACTATAAACTTTACACGCTGTAAGCGTGTCCTGTGGCCGTCAGGGTTGGCTAACCCAAATAACTACAGGAGCTGAGTACCACCCAGGTGTGAAGTGATAAATGGCAAAAGATCCTCAGCTCCAGTATTAGAGCTACAATAGGGATTGGCAGGGGCGATGGTGCAATGGAGAGCACATGAAACAGCTATATGACACCATACAGGTCCAACAATAGAAAAACAGTCAGAAAGCAGCTCAAGGTCGCTAGAAATTCCATTTTTTTTCAAGAGGAACTAGAAATCTTGGATATTACATGAATTTTTGCATTGTAAAAGTTATTAACAACTAAATCAAATTTAAAACCCTGGATGGGCAAACAACATAGATTCAGCAGTTCATATCTACTAGCAAAAATCAGCTTTGCGGCTAGTAACCATCCCTACTTTACCTGCTCTTGCTTTTCCTGGCAGAATGTGAGATGTTTATGGGTTCTCAGACACCTTCGTCACAATATTCACCACACTGTACATCAGTGATGGCGAACCTATGACACACGTGTCAGCACTGACACGCGTAGCCATTTCTGATGACACGCGGCCGCATGCCGAGGATGAAACATTTGCTGCTCCTGAGGATGAAACATTTGCGACTAGAGTCTTGGAGTTAGTTTTTTCCTCAAAGTGACACACTACCCGAGTTATGCTCAGTTTTTTGGCGAAGTTTGACACACCAAGCTCAAAAGGTTGCCCATCACTGCTGTACATCATTCTTTATTATCTGTCTCGCCACTGCTAAACCGTAAGCTCCCTGAGGGAACAAACAACTTCTACCTTGTCCAACGGGCAGGGAAAAGGTGCTCGATAAATACTTGTTGACTCTCTGATTGAAGGTAATGCCTCATCTTTATCTTCCATTCATTCGAAAGTACCTAACATAGATTTCTGCATAGAGTGAGCACAGTAGAAGTAGAGTTGGTTAATCATTCCACCTGACTAATGTCTACATTGAACATGCATGGGACAGGAACTTACCATCTCCACTGGAAATTATAACACCAACCTTCTATTGGAAAAGCAAACTGGAAATTAGGGTAATTTGAGCAAGTCCTTGGAAAAATAAAGTCCAAGTTCATCTACTTTGGGTTGACTTTCCTTGGTGTACCAGGAAATCTCGGGCAGGTCTGTCTCAACAAACAGACTTGCCATTTTCTATATAACAATCCTTCCTTTATCCAGAAATTAGATGTGTTTGTTAAACTGTCACCAAGAGTATAGGATACCATGGGGTTTAGCTGCTCCTTTCCTAAGAGACGATAGATGTAAATTAAAAGGAACAGAAGGAAATAATTAGAAGGTCTCCAAACTTTTGCACCATATCATGAGAATTTTTTGCATTTTTACTGCTTTGCAACATTTTATTAAGCAAGATAGAAAAACTGCCTCTCAGAGTATTGAATGAGGGATGGAGAGCTGTAGCTGAATGTTGGTTATCTTGGGTAGCAAACCAGAACTCAGTAATCCTGGCCCCAGGGAAGCGGTGACCAGATTGTGCAAACAAAGCTAAAGCTATGGATAAAAGGGAGAAAGGATGGGGATAAGTTTGGCTTTTTGAAACACTTCAAGTTAGAGAACTGATAAAGCAGTTTAGTTTATATGTGACTACTAATTAATATTGAAAATCTTTTTTGATTTTTATGTCCCCTTATGGTAATAATTTACAGAAAGAACTAATATTTAATCTAGGATCTGACAAGAAAAGAGGTCTCTTCTGATATTTAGTCAGTAATTGTCCTAAAATTTTGCATTTAGAAACCCAAGATGATGATGATGATGATGATGATTTAGAGCTTATTATGTCATTTAATTTTCACAAGACCTTTATGAGATGGTATTAAACTAGTTCACCTGTGCTCCTAACCATTTCATTCTACTCTAATTTCTCTGCATGAAAGAAAAGCACTCTATAAAGAATCTGCTTGATTGAAGTTACTATCCATGTTGCCCCAACAACATGGACATAGCAGTGTCAATATGTAATTCAACTTATTTTACAGAGAAAAGATGTTTTCTCCTCTTGTTTTTTCCATTGGAGACACTTCATTAGTGTTAATATTGAAGTTAGACCTTTAATAACAAGGACAGCCCTGACCAGTTTGGCTCAGTGGATAGAGCGTCGGCCTGCGGACTCAAGGGTCTCAGGTTCGATTTCGGTCAAGGGCATGTACCTTGGTTGCGGGCACATACCCAGTAGGGAGTGTGCAGGAGGCAGCTGATCCATGTTTCTCTCTCATTGATGTTTCTAACTCTCTATCCCTCTCCCTTCCTCTCTGTAAAAAATCAATAAAATATATTTTTTTTAAAAAAACAAAAACAAGGACAACACATACCTTTAAAGGAAAGTGTGTTTTTCTCAATTCTGCCTTTTTGCAATCCCCTTGAGCATTGTAGGAAACTCACTGTAAATGTTAGGTCTCATTGAGTTTTCTATCTCTGTGTAATAAATTACCGCAAATGTCACATCTTAAAGCGACAAAGCAAGCTCACAGTCGTGTAGGTCAGAAGTCCAGCACCATATGGCTAGCTTCTCTGCTCAGGGTCTCACAAAGCCGAAACCAAGGTGTCAGCAGGTCTGCATTCCGTTCTGGAAACTCTGGAGAAGAATGGCCTTCTGAGCTCCTTCAGGGTGTTGGTGGCATTCGGTTTTCCTGGCGGTTGTGGAACTGAGGTCCTTGTTTCCTCAGTGACTGTGAGATGGGAGCCACTTGCAGCTTCCAGAGGCTGCCCACATTCCTTCTCTAGCGGCCCCTTCCATCTTCGGTTAACATCAGCAAGTCAAACCCTCCCGGACGTGGAATCTCTCTGACTTCCTCCTCTTTTAAAGAACCTGTGTGGCTAGAACAGGTTCACCTGGGTAATCTCCCTCCTTTGAGGTCAAACAGCTTGGGACTGTAATTATATCTGTGAAAGCTCTTTGTAGCAGCACTTGGGTTAGTGTTCGATTGACTAGAAACAGGGATCCTTGGGGGAGGGGAGAGGGGAGAGGAGGCATTTTTAGAATTCCACCTACCATGGGACTGTCCATTCATTTTCAGAAGATAAACTTTTTAGCAACAAGATGCTGCTCTGGAGAATCTGGCCACGCGGCTTTTACCAGCATGGGCCTTCAGATTCTCTACCAGGGAAACTTCCTGTGGCAAGATCAGCAGCTGCCTCATCCCACCTCTCTAGCCCCTTGGGGTATTTTTCTTCCTCCAAGCAGACCAGTGGGTGGGTTGTGTCTGAAAGTGAAACAAGTTACCTAGGAAGTGGGCAATAAAGAGCAGCAGCAGTCTCATCCCAACTCCCCATTGCCACCTTTATATTCTTCTTTATACCTGGGACCCCTTTCTTTTCCTTTGTGCAATCTGGTGCCCCTGGTCAGAGTCTCTGCCTTCCCTTCCTATCTTCTCAGTTTACCCAATGTTTATTGCCCCACAAGCACCCAACTTTCTGATTAATGCACATCTGTATAAATACATGTAGAACGAAAGAAATCATCTTCCTCTGGGTCCTCTCTGAGTCTTTCTCCTTCTTTCAGATTCCGTGCATGTAGGTAATAACAGGGGACCTGTTGGTGGCTCAGAAGCAAAGATTAATTTATACATCAAAGACAACAAAGCTCCAGGTCCCCTGGGCTTCTGACACCATGTGGTTAGAGCAGAGAAACCTGAAATAAGCAGGACTCCTGGGCCCAACAGAAGGAATGGGGCAATCAATGAAAGGCCTGAGAAAGCTGACACTGCAAGTGGAGAATATGCAAGTAATGAGAGGAAGAAGGAAGCAGGGATTCCCTTCCTTCCCCATCACTGCTTTGTCCACCCATACAGAACTGGCCCTGCTCTAAGAAATGAGAACTGGGAAGGCAGATAGGAATTTTGTTTTCAGGCAACATTATAGCAACAACTATTATTCCCAGGCTGGTGTTCACACATCCTTTGCCCTTAGGTTCTTATGAATTTTATATTTAAAAGACTCACCCAGGTCAGGGACTGCTAAATCATGCTGACCTCATTCACTATCAAATCAACTCCATGTCCAAAGCAGTATCTCATAATAGGCTCTGCAGTGTCATGAATAAGTATGTCTTTGAGGACCTATATGTCATTTTTATTTTTAAAATTGATACTTTTTTTTCAGATGGGATCATAGTACTTATGTTGTAACTTAAATGGTAATTTAAAAAATAATAAAATAAAGGAAAGAATAAGAAAAGAGAGAGAGAGACATGACTTGGGGTATAGAACACACACTATAATATACAGATGATATATTATAGAATTACTAGAGGCCTGATGCACGAAGACTCATGCAAGAATGGGCCTTCCTTCCCCTGGCTGTTAGCACCGCCTTCACTCCGGCCTGAGCTGCCTTTTCGCTCTGGCCCAGAGCCGCCTTTCTGCCTTCCCACTCTGCCCAGAGGCCCGGAGCGGCTGGGGGTTGTGCAGAATGCCTGCATCATCACCATGGCAATGATGCAAGCGTCCTGCCCTGCCCCCTCAGCACCTGAGTACGCAAATTAACCCGCCATCTTGTGTTGGGTTAATTTGCATACTCACTCCTGATTGGCTGGTGGTCGTTGTGAAGGTACAGTCAATTTGCATCTTACTCTTTTATTAGTGTAGATACACCTTAAATCTACATAATTTTATTAACCAATGTAACCCTGATAAATTCAATTTGAAAACATTAAATAAATAAATAAATAAATAAATAAATAAATAAATAAAATGCTCCAACCACAAATATGAAAGGGATGAAAAGAGTATAAGCCTTACCTATACAGGCTACAAGGGCAAACAAGCCTACCAGACATCCAGGAAAGTTTTCTGTATGTCCTATTTTCTAAGGTTTAGTGCTTGTCCAGTAAGTCTGATGCAGTAATGGTGGAGCTCCAGAATTCCTCTATCATCCCTCAGCTTCTAAAGGACTGAAAAGATGGCACAGCTTTAGACTTCCTGCAGCATCTTACCACATCCTAAATTCTATACCAGGTTTCAACTCTTTAGCAGTAGAAAGTTCATTTGTTCTCCCTCCCTAACCGACACACACAAGAAACCAAAGGAAATAAAACACTGAACACCCAGGCTTGGAAAATGGAAAGCAATTTGTTTTATTGGTTGTACAATAGATAATGACGGGAAGTGATCCCACGGTTTCTTGGTTCAACTTCAGCAAGGTGAATTAATTACAGCTGGGGACTAATTTCTAATTGGTTTATTTACACCTAAGGCTATTCATTAAAAGATAAAGATTACTTTTATTTGTGAGAAAGTAAAAAATAGCCTCAGCACATGACAGCTAGATCTTAATGTTCCCAGGAAAATATAAACAACTTTTGCGGAACATAAACAAGAATTGGATAAGGCTGCTCCGTGAGATAGTGCAATAAGACAGAGATATGACTGCTTTCTGACTGAAATCATACAAATATCTGAACATCCCTTGGTGCTAGGACTCATAGGTGACTACTGCTTCTTGACCCATGAACAGTACCCCACTTTAACCACTTTACCTCCAGATAAAAATTACAAAAATTACTCTCACTTTTTTGACAGCAGCCAATACAGAACTAGACTCTCTTCAGCCCTGCTTAAAATTACCCAGCACAGCCCTCTTCTACAAGTTGCCCCCAATTCTTTCTTACCAAAATGCCCAACAATTCCTGATATGCCACTAAAACATGGATCATTTATTGCAGTAAATTAAATAAGCCTAATTTTGTTTGACCACAAATGAGTCCCTGGTAATCTCTGGCTGATGGGCTTCTCCACAAAACTAACTCTCTGAACAGCAATAGCTCAAAGTCCTACATCTGAAGAAATTATTATGACAAAATTCCCCATTCCACACACCATTTGATAAAGGATTTTGACACAGTATGGAAGTCTGTATTATCCAAAGATGGCCCAACAATATCTCCCATCTTACATGACCTTCTGCAATATTACCTTACCTTCCCCTATTACAAAGTCTAGACCCCCTCTCCTTACATCTGGACTGGCTTTACTGACTCTCTAGTAATCAATAAAATGCATTAGAAGTAATCTGTGTGACTTTGAGTCTGTAGCTAAAAAGTTCAAGCAGCTTCCACCTAATTCTCTTGCAGCATTAGCTCTCTGGTCTAGACACATCTTAGAATCCAGCTGCCATGTTGCAAAAATCTCAAGCCACATCAAGTGCCAATGTTAGGTACTCCAGTTAGTAGACTCCACTGAGCCCAGCCTTCAAATCCTCTCAGCCTGGGTGCCAAAATGTGTGAACAGAGAAGCCTCTAAAATCATTTCAGCCCTCAGCCATTTCTCTGCTTTATGATGTCTGGGGTCTCAGCCAGACATCATAAAGCAGAGAAAAATCTTGCCCACCATTCCCTACACAATTTCTTGACCTATAGAATCTATGGGAATTTTTTTAGAGGTTGTTTTATGCCACTAAAACATGGATCATTTATTGATTTGGGGGTTTGGTAGGGGATGGAAGGCTGACAGGCCTCTAGGAGACTGTCCATTAGAGCTTAGAAGAAAGGGAGGGAAATGTTTTGAAAGCTAGAGAAAAAGAGGACCTTTGTTATGTAGAGATGCAAAGTTTTACAAAGCAATTACCTGCAGTAATATGGAAATTATCTAATGGACTGATGGATCTAAGGTAATTTCAGGACAAAGCATCAAAAATGTCAACTGGTTTCTCTTAGCTATATATAAAATGCAAATAGAGAGGTGTTAAAAAGGGAATTATTCCATTTTCAAGAAGACTTTATAGGTACTACAAATGAGGCAGGATTTGCTAGATTCAACAATAAAACTGATTCTCAATTTGAGTCTCTCTAGAAAGCAACCATCCTCAAATTAGAAAATGGCTTCAGTGCAGATCAAATCCAGTTTGGGCTGTAAGATTTTTGTTCAGCTTCAGAAGGTGGTGTCTCAGGGAATGATTGAGCCAGATTAAGACCTTCCATGGAGCTAAAGATTGTGTGTGGGAAACTCTTCCTGTTAAACAATAGACGTCTCAAGACAGGACCTGACTTAGAGATTTGTGGTTATGGCTTTTGTTCCATGGAGTGAATTCCCATACAGTCATAGAATCCACAAAAAAATTTTAAGAGGTGTGTATGAGTATAAGCACTGTCAGCTTGAACTGAAAAATACAGGCACAGTATAAAACAGATTTTTAAACCCCCAAACTTCTGCACAGAATAGATAACTTAAATGACACTCTAGATGTGTGGTCCAATATGTTGGCCATTAGCCACATGTGACTGACTTTCTTTCTCTCCGTATCTTTTTTTATTCACATATGGCTATTTAAGCTGAAATTTAAAGTAACTTAAATAACATTTTATTTAAATAAATTAAAAATTTTAGTCTTCAGTCACAGTAGGCAAATTTAGAGTGCTCAAAAGCTGCATATGGCCAGTGCCTGCAGCATGAAACAGCAAAGATATAGAGCATCTTCACAGAAAGTTCTGGAGAGTTCTGGTCTAGAAGATAAAAGTTGTTCTGTGTTTTAACATGGAAACTCAAATGTTTCATGACACTCAAATGTTTTCGTGACACTAGGCAGGTAATGTAAATGAATGAAACAGACTTGGTGTAAACAAGAGAGACAGCCAGAATCATGGTAAATTGAAGATAGCATGCTCCATCTCATGACTACAATTTTTTTTTCCATCTTGTCCGGGACATGAATCATCCCTCAAACTACTCAGGAGTCTGAATTCTAACGATGCTAAAATAAGGCTCAAGATTTAAATTTGTACACTGTATGCATCAAAGATACATATTAATTTTCCTGAAATATACTTTCCTCATAGTTATTCAATGGCCTAACTTTTATCTTTGAAAACAACCAGCCTGCCTGCACAAAGTAAACAGTCTTCCCCAAAGTATATTAGAATATACTTCTGAGCATTGCAAATTTCAACTTTTTTCTTTGTGGAATTATAGCTTTCTGTATACAAATGATTTTAATTCTTGAGAATAGAACCTTTTGCCGATTTTCACATGTTGGCATCCCCTCACCCTGTTCTTCCCTTGTTTTGAAGGAGATATAACAAAAAGCAAACTTTCTCTCAAGTTCTAGTAAGTGGAATTAATTTTATTTTTTTTTTAAGTATTCACAACTATAATTTTAAACACCATATGAGACAAATAAAGTACATAACGTAGCTGTATGTGGCGAGCAGTCCCTTAGTTTTGTTGTTTGTTTTCTTCTGTTAGTTTGTTTGTGTGGTGGTGTTTTTTAGCAGTCCATTCGTTTTTGGCCCTCAGTTTATATGAGCAATGAAGTAACATATTAGAGATTAGGACCAGCTCTGAAATTCCCTCGAGAATGATTATAATCAATATAAAAAATTTTGGAATATTAGGCTGATCTGTAGGGATACTTATTGGTCCTTGTACAGTAGATTCATCATTAAATTCTCCTACTCTGAATTGAATTTGTTAAATGGCAACTATAAAATAATTCTAAGGTTGAAGAAAGAAAAAATTAGAAAATTCAACAAGAGACATTAAATTAAAAAATTTAAACTACAAGACCAATAGGTTGAGTTAAAAGGATCTTAGAAACCTTAAAGGTAATACATTTACTTTATTCATGGAAAGATGAAAGCCAGAGAAGTTAAGTGGTTTGTCTAATATCAAACAGGTTGCTATTAGCAGAACCAATAGGGGCCTTCTATCTGCAAACATCTGTGAAATGAAAGGCCGCTCATCTGATAACTGAAGACTGAGTGTTAAGAAACAGGTCACTTGCCCATCTCCATCCCAACCCTAATATACCAAATTGCATTGAACTGGGTTTTCAATAGAAAGTGCCTTTTTATTTAAAAAAAAAAAAAAAGTACTGGTTTCAGGGCCCTTGACAGGCCACTTGTAAAATGTCTTGGGTTGGAGAGATTTCAGGACCCCTCAAATAATATTCAAAGCCAAACTTGAACAAAAAGGGCCCTGAAAAGTAAATCAAACAGAGCTACACCAGATTGTTAAAATGAGCTGTTAGAAATAAAAGACACTCGAAATAGCCCTAACATTTGAAGTCATTCCTACAGTCTCCAGGACGCATATTGTACTTAGTGACTCAAAACCTATATGTACCTACAAACTCACATGTTTTCCTTATGCTTCCTGAATGCAGTTACGGTGCATGCTCCTTCAAAAAATCTGAAATTGGCTTCACTTTTATGGTAATGATTGGTTCTCATCACCATTCCCACTATGACACAATTCCAACAGCAGAGAAACTGTGAACACAGAAAATACCTAAAACTTACAAGAAGCAAAATATATGTTACGTTTCAGTTGCAAGATATGTATTGCTCTCTTTTACCCAGATAAGCAAACTGGCACACACACAAAAGTATTGCTTTGGCATAGGTTTTTCAAATGCTAAGATGTTCCACATGCTAATTAAGGCTCTGTTAGGGGCCTGACCTTCAGTGATGAGGTGCTTATTAAACTACTTTGGTTTCAGCCTCTGACTGTGACAGAACCAGATAAAAATCTTACTTAAATGCTAATAAGAAACCATTTTAGTTGAGAGCTTTGATGTTACCTGTGCAGGGTGGGTTGAGAGTCTCACTTAATACATAATTAACAGGCTGGGCTTGGGTTTTTACACATGACCTCCTCCCCGCCCCCAGGAACTACATTGAAACTTTTATTTTCTTTAATATTGCTTCTTAACTAAGTTTAAAACAGACATGACTCGTTCTATTATATCTAGTAAGGTTGTTTTGTTATTTTTTTTTCTTAATTTCACAATTACACAGAAGCAAGTACAACTTGAGAATTTTAGGATTTAAGCTAAGTGATCAAAAAACTGACTTTTAATAAAAATACTATGATTGAAAAATATCAGGAGCAGATGCCCAAAATTAATAAACAATATTGAAATCTGTGAAAGAAAAAAATTGCACATTGACAAAAATTTACTATTAAACCATGAAGTGGTAGGTATAATAGTTCTTTTAGTAAGTTCTGGGTATCATCTATATCAGAACCATACAGGTTCTTATTTTTTCAGATACTTATTGAATCTCTTTCCTGGAATCTTAACAAATTTAGTAATTCTTAATCTGGAATTTTAATAAATTCTATAACTGACTTACTATAAATTTTTCAAAAAGCCACCTTTATAGAGGGGCAGAGAGCACTAATTTCCCACCTCATCAAATAAACTTAATCTAACTTTGTAGTTAGGATTTGTCCTTGGGGTAAAAAATTTATTTTACTGTAACAATAGTCAGCCAGGAACTGGTCTATCGGATTACCATGTGCAAAATAATTTAATGTAAGTATTATTAATAAATACAGCTCCATTAAGATCTTCAACCACCAAATACACTAACTTGTCCATTTTTTTAGCAATAAAAGCAAAGGCAGAAAAACAATAGAAATGGCTTTATTCATATGTTATCTAAACCGGACTAACAGACCTCCAAAAAGAGTTTCTAAAGATGGCTTTAGCAGAATAGGCTCTACACCACTGAACTTAATTAAGTGGGTTTGTGTTAACTGTGCAAACGATTGTCCTGAATGACTATGTAAGATAAAGACTTAGTGGAGAATGAGGACATCAGAGATAGAACAGAGTGAAGAGGGGCAATGGTTTGGCCAGCTACCTACCTTCTGGAATTCTGCAGAACTCAATTAAAATTCTACTGCAGTTGTGAATGACATGCTTTATTAATGTGCTTCCAGTAAATGTTTGCTCTCGACAATCCTAATACAATTTACTGAACGGGAAGCCTGTACCTGAAAAAAATGTTCTGTTTCACAAAGGGCTGATTTGGTTTCTCTACAAATTATTATTGCTAACTCCCCTGGCCTGGAGAAACATTTTGCTATTACCTACAAAAATGGGAAATGTTTCCAAATAAATATCTATACAATTACAGTAAATGAATCATTGGGAACTGTTACATGTATCAGCATGGTTTTTTTAGAAGATAGTTAACAAAATTAGCTTTACATTTATGCCCAGAAGAAATAAAATAAACAAGTTACATTAATGTTATAATGTGATTTTAATAGTCAGTAAGAACTTAGAAAATATCTGCCTCATCAACTTCAGCCCACAAATGACAAGTCATTGCTTATGGTCATTAAAAGCACATAAGTAAATCATGCAAAACTGGGTTGACTTATTAACTGAGATTAAATGATGACCATTCATTTTGTTGATTTTTATCAATAAGTTAAGTATTGGACACCTTCGTCCTTCTCAGTCGGATGCAGTTGTGATTGGGAAGGGACAGACACATGGCTAAGGAGTAGCTGATCTCTATTGGCAATTCTTGATTTAACAGAACTGTTGAATTATTGTGATTTATCACCCTTGGAGGGCTTTAATAATATGACAGTCTTTACATAGGAAAATTTGCTTCTCACATTACTCTTTTTTCCCCCCCTAGAGTGAGCTGAGGGTGGAGAAAGAAAAGCAGATATTCTATCATTATGTCATTGCCTGCCAAGCTTTCCCATTATTGAGAAAATTAGTCCAGTGAGGGTCCTGAAAGCCAGGTCCAATAGCAAGAGCCACGGACTCAAAATTCAGCTTACTGGTGCCGCTGCCTGGGTCAGACTGCCCACCGGACTGCTCTTCCCACGTGACAAAGCATAGTCAGGTTCCACTGAGCTGCCCACTGCTCTTCCAGCACAGTTCTCCTAACAACAAGGCCTCACTTTCTACTTTAAAAACTCACACATGGCATGCTCCATTGGACACTTAGGGCCATAGTAATTGTTCTTAATAACCCAGAGTCCTGACAAGGAAAATCAACACGTGGCACCGAGCCCAGTCTGGTCACAGGGAAAGGGCAGACCACTAGTGTGCCTTGGCAATTCCTCTTACTTCCAGGGGACTTGATTTCCTCTTCCAAAAACAAATTCTTATCACTGGAAGGAAAAAGGCTTTTAAGGCATGTGTTGCTTATTGGGGAGCAATACTACAGGAACAAATTGGTTCAATGTCTAAAATGTAAAGATGCTTAAAGATATTCAGAGTTCAGTGACTCGAATCATTTCAGGATCTACACAAATGGATAGCAAATATGAAACTGTTTAACACTGATTACTTTAGCATAATAATATGCTATTCTAGTAACCATCCCTATATATTTGGGGGTAAATCAAAATTATGTTGCCACTCAATCAATGAAGTTATTCTATAAGATTTAGCATAAAAAAGCACTATTGACAATAGCCAAAAGATAGAAACAACCTGAAGGTCCATTAATGAATGTATACACATACTGTGGAATATTATTCAGCCATAAAAAAGAATAAAGAATACCGAGGAATAAACTTGATTAAGGAGGTAAAAGATCTGCACTCGGAAAACTACAGGACCTTGAAAAAGAGATAGAGGAAGACATAAACAAATGGAAGAACAAACTGTGTTCATGGATTGGTAGAATCAACATCATTAAAATGTCCATATACCCAAAGCGATTTATAGATTCAATGCAATCCCCATTAAAATACCAACGGCATATTTCACAGACCAAGAACAAACTCTACAAAAATTAATATGGAATAAAAAAAGACCCGAATAGCCACAGCATTCCTAAGAAAGAAGAACAAAATTGGAGGGATCACAATGCCAGATATCAAGCTATATTACAAAACTGCCTGGTACTGGCACAAGAATAGACATATAGACAAATGGAACAGAACAGAGAACCCAGAAATCAAACCAAGCCATTGTGCTCAATTAATATTTGACAAAGGAGGCAAGAGCATACAATGGAGTTAAGACAGTCTCTTCAATAAATGGTGTTAGGGAAATTGAACAGATACATGCAAAAAAATGAAACTAGACCATCAACTTACACCATACACAAAAATAAACTCAAAATGGATAAAGGACTTAAACGTAAGAAGGGAAAACCATAAAAATCTTGGAAGAATCCATAGGCAGCAAAATATCAAACATATGTTGTAGCAATATCTTTACTGATATACCAGTAGCTCCTAAGGCAATGGAAACTAAGGAGAAAATAAACAAATGGGACTACATCAAAATAAAAAGCTTATGCACCAGCAAAAGAAACCATCAACAAAACAAGAGTGCCCACTGCATGGGAGAACATTTTGCCAACGTTATCTCCGATAAGGGTTTAATCTCCAAAATTTACAGGGAACTCATACATCTTAACAAAAAGAAGATAAACAATCCAATAAAAAAATGGACAAAGGAATTAAATAGACACTTCTCGAAACTAGACATACAGAAGGCCAAGAGTCATATGAAAACATGCTCAAAGTCACTAATCATCCAAGAGATGCAAATCAAAACAACAATGATGTGCCATCTCACACCTGTCAGAACGGCTATCATCAACAAATCAACAAATGACAAGTGCTGGCGAGGATGTGGAGAAAAAGGAACCCTCGTGCACTGCTGGTGGGAATACAGACTGGTGCAGCCACTGTGGAGAACAGTATGGAGTTTCCTCAAAAAATTTAAAATGGAACTCCTACTTGACCTAGTAATCCCACTTCTAGGAATATACCCTATGTTCATAGCAGCACAATTTACAATAGCTAAGATTTGGAAATAGCCTGAGTGCCCATCAGCAGATGAGTGGATTAAAAACTGTAGTACATCTACACAATGGAATACTATACTGCTGTAAAAAAGAAGGAACTCTTACCATTTGTAACAGCATGGATGGACCTGGAGAGCATTATGCTAAGCGAAATAAGTCAGTCAGAGAAAGATAAATATCGCATGATCTCACTCATTTGTTGAATATAATGAACAACATAAACTGATGAACAAAAATAGATCCAGAGACAGAGAAACACCAAACAGACCGGCAAGGCGGGGAGGGTGTAAGAGATCAACCAAAGGACTTGCATGCATGCATATTAGCATAACCAATGGACACAGACAGTGGGGTGGTAGGGGCTTGTCCTGGGGGGTGGGAGTGGCCGGGGAGGAGTCAATGGGGGAAAAAGGAGACATATATAATACTTTAAACAATTCAAAAAAAAGCAATAAAGTACTATACATGCTACAACAAGGAGGGGGTGGGCTCAAAAAATCCTATATAGTAAAAGCCTAATATGCTAAGTGTCTGGTCATCCAGTCATCCGTTCAACCAATCAAATTGTAACATGCTAATGCTAAGGCTGCTCAACTGCTCCCTATGATGTGCACTGACCACCAGGGGGCAGATGCTCCAACTGATAGGTTAGCTTGCTGCTGGGGTCTGGCCAATTGGGACTGAGTGAGATTGGCCGGACACACCCTGGAGCCCTTCTGCAGTCCCTCCCACGCTGGCCAACCTCCCACTGTCCCTCCCCAGCCCCGATCATGCACTGGTGGGGTCCCTTGGCCTGGCCTGCGTCCTCTCGCAATCCGGGACCCCTCGGGGGATGTCAGAGAGCCGCTTTTGGCCCGATTCCACAGGCCAGGCTAAGAGACTCCACTGGTGCACAAATTCATGCACCAGGCCTCTACTTTGCTTATAAAAAGCCAGCCATAAAAGGTCAGATGTTATATGATTCTATTCATATGAAATATCTTGAATAGGTAAATCCATGGAGATATAAAGTATATTACTGTTTTCCAGGTATCAGTAGAGGGGAGAATGGGAAGTGATTGGAAGATTATTTCTTGCTACTAAAGGAAGACAAATTAACTACTGAGAATTAATGGCTAAAATTTTGCTCCCTAAACTAGAAATTTAATAGGCACTATGGTGTTACGGAGCAAGCACAGATTTGGACTCAGAGTACCCTGTGGTCCTAAGATCTATTTACCAACAAATGAATGACCTGAGCAACTTTCTGTAAAATAACAATAAAAGGGTGCGGTAAGAGCTAAATGAGATCATTCTTATGAAAATTTTTTAAAACCATAAAGGATTACTTATACCAATAAAATCTGTGTTTATTCATTTGGAATCAGAGTAAGTACATTTTATCATTCAATTGGATTTATGGTAGAAAGCAGAGTGAATTAATATAAGGGAGGAAATAATAAATTAGAAGAATTTAGACTTAAATATATTTTTCTTCCATTATACAGAGCCAACACTCGTACAATGCTATTTAAAACAAGATTGCTTTCGGGAAGATACGGAGCCTCAGTCTCCTCATGCCTAAGTGCAATGACCCCTCAGCGGTCCTCCCAGGCAGGATTCTTCCAGCTCAGCATGTTACAGAACAGCCCGGAAAGTACCTGTCCCTCTGCTTCTGAAACACTCAATTCCGAAGGAGCCCCTTTGAAAGACATCAGGGCAGACATCAAGTCATCATGGTCTCCACTGAGTGATGGGAAAGAGGCTACGTTTCTACACAGTGAGCAGCTCTTGTCAAACACTGCTTAGAATGAACCCTTCTCTCTTGTGAGGCCAAGGTGAAACAGCAAGAAATGTCCCCTCACTTCTAAGAAAGTAGGAAATATGTGTATACAGGCAACAGTCGCAGCCTCAGAATAAGCAGCGAGCCATGCAGAGCAATGGTCAAGAGACTGACTTCATTTATTTGACTGTGCTTTGACCTTCCGGACAGAAGACAAACTAAGTAAAAAATAGGTCTTCGGATGCCACTCTCTTATGTGACAGACTCTATGTATAAATGTTTGCCTGTGTTATTTTAGAATTGAGGCTCTGAAGAGAAGAGTGGTTTGTTTATTTGTTTGCTTGCTTGGTTTCGGTTCCAGAATATAACCTCTAGCTTTTTTTTCCCATGTACATATGGGCTTGTACAATATATCTTATTTATATATAGTTAGCTTTTCAAAAACAAGGATTATTTTATACTTTTTCTTTTTCACAAATGATGTATGGAAGAGGTCTTCAGGTGGAACTAAAGTATTGAATTCTGTCAATCAACATCCTAATAATCAACAACAGAGCATCTGCCGTTTGCCCGACCAGGCCCTCTGCTCATGCATTACAGGCCTCATGCCATTTAGCCCCTACATCCCTAAATAATTCCCATGGCATCAATATATTATCGTACTCCCAGGGTCGGTCTCTCTCTCTCTCTCTCTCTCTCTCTCTCTCTCTCTCTCTCTATTACACACACACACACACTCATATATATATACACACAGTTTCATTCCCACAACCTCAAAGGGAAGAACTCAGTTTAATTCCTTCCACCCTCAATGTCCACCCACTCATACACGTGCAACCTGCTGACCATCTACCGACTGTATCTAAATTCTTAATTAACGAGCTCATCGTCAGCCTCAAAAGGAAAAAAAAAACACCACATTTTGTAAATACAAAGAATTTGGATAAAATGTTTTAACATCCATCTGAGCTCAACTAAAACTTAGTTTTCTTTCTGACTCTAGATCCCTGACCTTTCTGTTTTCTCAGAGCATTTACTTTAGAAAACTTTTCATCCTCAATTCTTTCTCTCCCCTTTGAGATGTAAATCTTCTCTCATGGGTCTGGGAGCCATTCCTTTGAAATCTAGTATCAGAAAGATACTAGGTTTCTATCTCCCAGTCTCCGAGGGAGGGTAGGAACTAACTTCTACAAGTGCCAGTCAGCAAACACAGAAGGCCTCATCACCTTGACCAACTTCCCCTTACCATCTTCCAGTTCTTGGCCGCTAGCTCACTCCAGCATTCAAATCCATACCCACATTTTATCTCAGCACAGTTGAGTTCAGTCTCTCTCCCCTACTGCAACACCCTCAAAGCAAGTTTTCCATGCCTGTTTAACTCTGTTCAGTACATTTTCTTTCTTGGAGAGTTCAGATGAAGAAACTGACCTGTATAACATTTTATTTGTTAACTTGCCCCATATGACTCCCTTACCTGCGGGGCTAGAACGCAGTCCTCATTATGGTAAGGGCAAAAGAAGATGCCCAGAGGGAACTTTCCGAGCCCTCCCTCCTTCACAAGAGAAACTGATGAAAACCAAACACATGCTTCAAGAAACAGTTCCCACTGTTTCTATCCTGGTGCCCCTAGGCATCCTTAGAGGCACGGTGACTAACTGATGTCACCTGCCCCTCTAAGCCCCGGCTGGCCGTAGGTGCCCTGTGCAGACCTGGGAGGACAGGGGGCAGCACACACTCTCTTGGCCGCCGTACTGGGTCCTCCCAGAGCCTTGAAGGTGGCAGCCTCTCCAGAGTGACAGCCCCAAGAGAGGCCCAGGGGCCCCTTCAGGAGCCAGCTGCTCCCTCAGGGCTTAGAGCATGGAGGGGGGAGGAGGTGGGGGTTGGCCTTCCAGACGAGCTGGAGCTGCTCTCACCTGGTTATCCCCACTGTCCTAAGAGTCATGAGGAAACCATTCTCTCTCTCTCTCTCTCTCTCTCTCTCTCTCTCTCTCTCTCTCTCTCACCACACACACACACACACACACACACACACACACACACGCACACACTCATATATACACATGGTTTAATCCTCACAACTTCAAAGGGAAGAGCTGGCTCCTTCCACCCTCAATGCCCTCCCTCCACCCCCCCTCCCCCCCACACACACACTTGTAACCTGCTGACCATCTACGGACAGTATCTAAATTCTTAATTAATGAGCTCATCCTCAGCCACAAAAGAAAATATAAGATATTTTGTAAATATGATAAATTTGGATAAAACTTTTTAAGATTTTGGACTATTTTCCCAAATGCCAAAGCCTCTGCCCAGACACCCCTCAGCTGTGCACACAAGCCCCAACAGGGAGTATGAGCCCCCAGATGTTTCCCCCACCCCACCCAACTCTGACCCCCCCACACTCAGGTGATTCATCATTTCAAGCAGCAGACATTAGACTGTTTCTCTTAGGAAATCCGGAATCTTTCCCGTTTATTTTGTCTAAGCTATAGTTTGCCTGCTAACATTTTTAAATGAAATGTCATCGTCTCAGTCCAGGCTCCATAAGATCTCAGCCTGAAATGACTGCAAAATTTGGGCCCCAAAATGAGAGAGAGAGAGAGAGAGAGAGAGAGAGAGAGAGAGAGAGAGAGAGAAAAGCCAAGCAAAACTTTGCATAATCCCAGAGTGCCATCTAGAGTCTAGAAGTTGAAATGATCTTTTCTTCATCAAAAAGCCATGCACGGCACCGAGCACACTTGTTCATTCCCTTCTCAGAGTGGTCAAGTCAGCTGGTCACAACATCCACATACATGGCCCACTAAGGGGAATGGGAAAACCTTGGAAAACTTAAGATAGAAGAAGGAATTAATTTAACTGTATATTAAAAGGATCCCACTTGATACTGTGTAGAAAACAACCATAGCAGTACAAGCAAGATAGAAGCAGGGAAAGCAGTTGAGAAGATACTGGAACAATTCAAGCAAAAGCCAATTAATTACAGGTTAAGATAGGGTAGAGGTGATGATATATTTTGGAGAAGAGCTGACAGGACTTTCTGAAGGGCTTGGTGTGGAGAGAGAGAGAGAGAGAGAGAGAGAGAGAGAGAGAGAGAGAGTCAAAGACAACCCCAATGTTTTAATCTGAACAATTAAAAGAATTGTGTTGTCATTTACTAAGTTGGCACAGATTGAATGAATCTCAGTCTAAAGTAATCCTGTAACTATAGAAATAAAATATAAAGGGTAAGACATGTGAGACTGTGCAGATGTGTCCATGGCAACCCATCAGTACCATCAAATAGAAAACGACAAGTCATTTTACAGAGTCTTGCCCAGCAAAATCAGCCCAGACCGCAGTCCCATAAGTTAGCCCCAGTTCTCTGATTGCAAGAGATGAAAAGAAAACAAACACACAAATACCAGGAATCTAACAGCTAACAGACTCTGCATGAACTGCAGCCAGCATCATCCATGAAGCTGGTTGATAGCCTCGTGGATAAATGGGTCCGTTTTTGTCAGATTCTTATCAAGCATACATTTAACAACTCCTAGGTGCTCCAGATAATTTCAGGGCAATTAGGGGATGCCCTCCTCTCCATGTGACCTATGATTACGGTCCCCTGAAGCAGGGGCAGCACTGGAAATAACGACACCGATAAAAGGATGCCCTTCCTCTAAGGTGTGTCACTCTGTTTAAAGCTTAGCTGTTCTCACATAGACGAACCAAGAGGTGGGTCACCTGTATTTCTCCCGGAGGAGCAGCTGCCAGAATAGCTCACTCACCTGTGTTCTGGAGGGACTAATGCACACGCTATATTTGCAGGTGGAGTAAGTTCAGATGTTCATTTGTTGTGATATTTATAAGAACCTATATTGCCGAAACCGGTTTGGCTCAGTGGATAGAGCGTCGGCCTGCGGACTGGGGGGTCCCGGGTTCGATTCCGGTCGGGGGCACATGCGTTGGTTGCGGGCACATCCCCAGTGGAGGGTGTGCAGGAGGCAGTTGATCGATGTTTCTCTCTCATCGATGTTTCTAACTCTCTCCCTCTCCCTTCCTCTCTGTAAAAAATCAATAAAATATAAAAAATAAAAAATAAAAGAACCTATATTATGTGCCTGACACTGTGCTAGCTTCTCAGGTTGGATGGCAAGACAGTCAGTCCCTCTTTCAAGGAATCTGATGGCAAAGAAAGTCAAAGGAGAGATAAACAGACCTTTAGACCTGTGTGATAAGATTTCATCAGTGAGATTATATGAGACAACATGTGCTTCCCACTCCTTTCTTTGTGATGCCTACACTTGGCTCCATACTGGTGAGTTTCCAACCTCCAAGCTATCAAGGAACTGTACCTGCGTGTCCGGCCTTTTCTTCCGAGGGAAGGTTGAGCGGTTGGAGTCTGCTCCACTTTAAGGAAAAGCCCCAGAGTCTCCAACTCTGGCTCCCCAGAATAAGGAATCAGAAATTACAGCTGCCTGTTCACCTTCCCAAACTTTCAATCAATAATGAATCTGTAGCTCCAAACAATACAATTAATGTGGGTCACAGAAAATGTAATCTTGCACTATTCAAATCATCCAAATTAGAAATTAAAATTGTTAAAACTCCTCATTTTCCATGAAGGATTTATTTTTTTAATTTTTTTGAGACTTGTCATTAAAGAAACTACGGAGTAGCATTTATAAGGTAAGCCTGTCAGTTACTCAATTCTACACTCGTTTATTGAGTATTCTTCTGTGTGATGCAGTGTGTTGAGCTCACAGGAGGAAAGAAGACCAGATGGCTTAGATGAAGCCAGATGATGAAGACCTAGGAGGCAGGGATAAATGATTTGTACTTGATTCTAGGTGGAGGTGAAGAGCTAATGAGGCTTTCTGAGCAAACAAGAGGCTTGATGAAAGTAGCATTTTAGAAAGAGCAGATGAGAAGAGGATAGGGGGTGAACTGAAGTGAAGTCTGGGCAAAGAGTCCACATTATGACCTGTTTCCAGAGGACAAAGATGGTGACAGAAAGGGAAAGTAAAATAAAAGGAGGAATTCAAAGAAAGAAATTCAATGTATTTGGGTTCTGATTTGTTTTCCTAAAACATTTATTTTCACCTGCTCTATCACTTATAGCTGGGTTACCGTGAGGAAGCTAATTAGCCTCTCCAGCCCTCAGTTTCTTAAATTGTAAATTGAGGATGCTGAGAGTACCTACTGCACAGGTACTACTATGATTATGATTATGATTATGATTTTAAGTGAGGTAATATATTGACAGAGAGGACACATAGCAGAATACCTGCCACATAGCCAGTGCTCAATAAAGTACAGCTAATACTAATATTAGTCAAAATACATATGAGATAAACTTAGTTTTGCCCTTTTGGATAATATTCAGCCTTTATTATTCATCACCTTTTTAAGAGTTCTAGATGTAGTTAAAGAAATATATTTCTTAAAAATATATATATATATTTCTTTGTATCAAACCTTTCAAGAAGATGTATAAGAAATTACAACAGTGGTTATCTGGTGCAATGGGTGGAGGAGAGGAGGGAGAGATGAGAAGGAAAAATAGTTTTTACTCTGCATTTTTTAGTATTGGTGGAATATTTTTTACCAATGTATAATTATTTTTACCTTGTATAATTATTCAAGAAAATAATTATTTAAAAAGGAATAATCTGTAACCACACAAGATATGAATTAATTTGATAGAGGCTTACATAGGGTGAAAATAATAACCATACAAGTAACAATGGGTCCCAAACTCTTAAGGGTTTGGTGTTGTTTTAACCTCTTTTGCATAACCTCACTGGATTGGTCCCCACAACACCATATGAGGTTAATATGATCAGAGTCCTCAAGTACAGATTATGTATTATTAATATCCCCAAGTTACAGATAAGGCACAACAAGGTTTAACTTGCTGGAAGTTACCAAACTAATTAGAAGCACAACCATGACTGAAACCCAGAAAGCCTGGCTCCCCAGATGCTCAGATCCACATATATATCATCTGAAGAGATTTTTTTTTTAAATATCTGTATGGACTAAGGAGATGTGATGACCAAATACATTGTGGGGCGTGGGATTGGATCCTGGAACAGAAAAAGAACAGTCAGAAAAAACTGCAGAAATCCAAATAAAGTCTATATTTACTATTGTATGTTGATTTCTTGGTTTTGACAAGGTTGGAGCATGGTTATATATGACTAGAGGCCCGGTGCACAAAATTTGTGCATGTGGGGGTGTCCCTCAGCCCAGCTGGCACCCTCTCCAATCTGGGACCCCTCGAGGGATGTCCGACTGCCCGTTTAGGCCCAATCTCACAATCCAGGACTGCTGGCTCCCAACTGCTTGCCTGCCTGCCTGATTGCCCCTAACTGCTTCTACCTGCCAGCCTAATCACCCCCTAACCACTCCCCCGCCAGCCTGATCGACACCTAACTGCTCTCCTGCCAGCCTGATTGCCCCTAACTGCCCTCCCCTGCCAGCCTGGTCTCCCCTAACTGCCCTTCCCTGCTGGCCTGGTCACCCCTAACTGCCCTCCCCTACCGGCCATCTTGTGGCGGCCATCTTGTGTCCACATGGGGGCGGCCAACTTGTGTGTTGGAGTGATGGTCCATTTGCATATTACCTCTCTATTATATAAGAAGATGTTCACATTAGGAGAAGCTAAGTGAAGGGACATTCTCTCTACTGCCTGTACAACTTTTCTATAGATTTAAAATTATCTTAAAACTAGAGGCCTGGTGCACCCTCTCCAATCTGGGACCCCTCGAGGGATGTTCAACTGCCTGTTTACAGAGATCGGGCCATGGAGGTATGGCCAGCCTGGGTGAGGGGCTGAGGGCTGTTTTCAGGCTGGCCACACCCCCTTCAGGGTCGGGGTCCCCACTAGGGTGCCTGGCCAGCCTGGGTGAAGGGCTTATAGCTGTTTGCAGGCTGGCCAAGCCCCCTAGTGGGTACCCTCACCCCATGGGGGTGTGACCAGCCTGGGTGAGGGGCTGAAGGCTGTTTTCAGGCTGGCCACAGCCCCTTCACAGTGGGGGGGGGGGGAGGGTCCTGCTGGGGTGCCTGGCCGGCCTGGGTGAGGGGCTGAGTGCTGTTTTCAGTCTGGCCACACACCCCGGCGACCCAAGCTCCCAGCCCCTCCTTTTTTTCTTTTTTCAGTGCCTCCTTGAGCAGAGGCCAGAGCTGGCTGGAAGCAGGTATCTGGAATTTATTTATCTTTTATAATTGAAACTTTTAGCCTTGAGTTGAGGCCAGGGCCAGCGAGGGAGGGTGGGAAGCTTGGCTTCCTCCATCACTGGGGACAACCCAAGCCTCCTGCTCACTCCAGCTCCATGGCCGCTGCCATCTTTGTAGGGTTAATTTGCATACTCACTCCTGATTGGCCGGTGGATGTGACGGAGTAATGGTCAATTTGCATGTTTCTCTTTTATTAGTGTAGATAAAATCAGACATTTCAATAAATGTCTTCCTCTGATCACAGCTGCCAAGCCTGAGTGCAGTTTCAGAAAGATGCTTCTCTGAGGGGGAAATGCTCACTCATTTTCAAATTCTGGTCTGTTCCCAGCCTGGATGAGCCCAACTCCATGGCCAGTGACTGCCCATATCGTAATAACCTGCTGGTATCCTGATATATTAAAGGAATCAACAGATTGAAACCATTTTGCAAGAGAATAAAAATCTAATTAATTTATTTTTATTTTTTAGTATGTTTTTATTTATTTTATTGATTTCAGAAAAAGAAAGGGCCCTAACCGGTTTGGCTCAGTGGATAGAGCATTGGCCTGTGGACTGGAAGGTCCCAGGTTCAATTCCGGTCAAAGCCATGTACCTTGTTGCGGGCACATCCCCAGTGGGAGGTGTGCAGGAGGCAGCTGATCGATGTTTCTCTCTCATTGATGTTTCTAACTATCTATCCCCCTTCCTCTCTGTAAAAAATCAATAAAATATATTTTTTTTTAAAAAAAAGAAAGAGAAAAGAATGGAGAGGGAGAGGGAGCTAGAAACATCAATGAGAGAGAAACATCAATCGGCTGCCTCCTGCATGCCCCCTACTGGGGATCTAACCCACAAACCGGGCATGGGCCCTAACTGGGAATCAAATTAGTGACCCTCTTGGTACATGGGATAATGCTCAGCCAACTGAGCCCCACCAGCCAAGCAAAACCTAATTAATTTAAAAATAATACTAAATATTTCTAATGCCAGAATATGCTGAAACTGTTGATCCTCCGCATGTCCAAATTAAATGTCAAAATCCAAAGACAGTAAACAGTATTTTCCCGGTTCTTCCAAGATGTTGCAAATCCTTTTTAAATGTGTCTGCTCTGCACCTGCCAACTGAATTATTGAATATATGAGGGTGAAGCTAAGCCAGAGCTACTGATCAGTGAAATTGGGTGCAACTAGGTGGAAGAGCTGTACTGCTGAGAGCTCCAGCAAAAGGCAACATCACTCGACGTGCGGAGGATCCTGCTGTGAAAACATTACATTACTTGGATGCCTGGATGCATGAGGCTCGGGGGAAAGGTTATTTTAGGAGCCCCGGGAAACTTCTTTATGATGCTGGGTCCATTGCTCTTCAGTGAAATAAGACTAGAGTTTGGAAGAAGAGGGGCCTAACTCTGGAACTGGACACTGTTTGTCAAGATGTTGCTCTATCGAAACCCACTTTCTAAGAAATAAAACCTTGAAATATTTTTTATTTGCCTTTAGAGAACTATCTAATTTCACAGTACCATATTTAACCAACATCATAAGCAGACACTGAAGTCAAAGCAAATATTAAACTGTGAGTGTAACCCGAAAGTGGCAAATTACTCTGTAACATGCAGCTGGGGTTGATGAAGCATTGAACGCGTGGGATTTAGCCTTCGATGCCTACAGCCTGGGATGCACTCTAGAGATTATACCCCGCTGGGGAAAAATGCAGATCCACTTACTACTCATTTTGCTTTTAAATCAAGACAGTTAAAGGTATGTGTGTGATTCAAAGTCTCAGGATATCTGTGAGAGCTTCTGTGGCCAAGTACAAGTTTTTATTTTTATGTGAAACCACATTCCACTTTTTTGTAAGCTGCTAGATCAGTTATAAAAGGGTTCTGAATCGGGTTCTCTCAAAGCAGACCCTGAGATGAAAAGAACTCATGTGCAAACTACTCGTCAGGGAAGTGCTTGCAATGGTAACCAATCAGGAATGGCAGAAGCAGGACCTGATAGCAGAAGCCAAGCGGGGATGGGATTTCCGGCAAAGCTCCCCAGAGGACCGCTTCAGCCTGATCCTGCAGGGAACTCAGAAGTGCAAGCTATACCCCAGAAATTGTCCTGATTCCAGGCAAGGTCGGGACCGACGAGGCACCTGTCCATCATGGGCTAAATCTCACCCTGTGTGCAGGTAAATTCTCTGGTATTTTTTATGCACAGGCAAAGCATCTCCAGGACTGGAGGGCAAGCCTCCTAAGAGAACCACAGGTGTGGGCAAGAGCAGCAAGAGCTCACAGAAGCCAGGGAAGGGGTGAGCAAAGGAAAAGAAGATAAAGAGGCTCTGGGCGGAGCGGGCAGAGCACCTCCAGGTCTGCTGCTGTGAAGAGAAGTTGACATTCCCGTGCCACATGTTAACAAAAGTTTACCGAAAACCGAATTCAGTACAGCAAGCCTCTCACTGGACACCTGCATGTCGCTTGAATGCCTAACTTTCTTACCAGAACAAAATAACCATTGTATTGTTTTTCATGGTTTTCAGTTGCTGGTACTTTCCTTTGTAATTATAAATTACTGTCAACAATACGTATGCTATATTTGAAATTTGCTAAGAGAATAGATCTTGAAAGTTCTCACCACCAAAAAAAAAAGGGGGGGGGAGGTAATTATGTGAGGTGATGAATGTGTTAGTTAACCTTATTGTGGTAATCATGTCATAATATATGAAATCATTAAATTGTATCCATTATAGTTTACACAATGTTATTTGTCAATTATATCTCAATAAAGCTGGGGAAAAAATTTAATAAATTTTTAAATAAGTTATAAATTACTATTACTTTTGTATCATTATAATCAATTTAGTTTGCAGTGAGTTATTTGGTTAACCCTGTGGTACATAGTAAATAATACTTTGGGCCTATAATTTTCCAGCATCTTTCCTACTATAGGAAGAAGTATATGAATTATCATACACCTGTTGCTAAAGTACATGTATCCTATATAATAAAAGCGTAATATGTAAATAGACTGAATGGAGGAATGACCAGTTGGCAGGGGGGCAGGGCCGGCAAGCAGGAGATGCCAAGCCAGCCAAAGCACATGCCAGTGGGCAGAGGGAGAGGATGGCAATGGGGGGGAGGGGGGCCAGCGGTGACCAGCATCAGTGGAGGGAGGCCACCGGCAGCGGCAGGGTGATGGGGTGGCACGTCCCCTGATCGGCCCGCCCAGTTGCCTCCCACAGAGGGAGGCCAGACTCCCTCAGTAGGACATCCCCTGAGGGCTCCTGGACTGTGAGAGGGTGCAGGGCGGGCTGAGGGACACACACACACCCTGCCCCCGAGTGCACAAATTTTCATGCACCAGGCCTCTAGTGTATGTATAATCTCCCAAAATGTACTTGTTCCATGGCATATCAATATCAACTTTTTCAAAAAGTGGGACTGGGGTAAGGGAGTGATAAGGAGAGTCAGGTAAGGGAAGTCCAGGGTCTATTGCTCCTCAAATATTTGACATCCGTTTTTGAAAGAGACAATCTTGAACCCCTGGACATCAAACTACCAATTACACCAACACTCTCTGTATGAGGGAAAAGACCATTCATTCTGTCAAGAAATCCTTGCTTTTTAAAGGAAATAAATAGATTTCTTTGTAAATATATTGTTATTGATTTCAGAGAGGAAGGAAGAGGGAGAGATAGAAACATCAATGATGAGAGAGAATCATTGATTGGCTGTCTCCTGCACGCCCCACAGCGGAGATTGAGCCCACAACACAGGCGTGTACTCTGACTGGGAATGGAACCGTGACCTCCTGGTTCATAGGTCAATGCTGAACCACTGAGCCATGCTGGCCAGATGATTTTGATAGAATACCACAGGACACCCATTAACCAAAGAAAAATTATTGATATTTCTGGTTTACTCTCTAAACTTTGCTCAAACTAAATGAAAAAGATGCTTCTGAAAAACTCCTAAGCCAATAGAAAACATGGCCCCCACTCCACCAAAAATATCTGAAATTATTACTTTCTACACCAACAATTTATAATGTGAAAATAGAAGGAATGTTAGGCATTATCTATTATGACACCTCTTCGTTTATCAATGGGAAAACAGAGGCTTTGGACATTGTGACTTGTCCCGAATATAGTGCTATTTATTTCCAAGCCAATGAGTCCTACATAACTACAACCAAAATCATACAAGTAATTGTGCCTTGCCAAAATCACAATTAATAATCAAAGAGAAACAAATAACATTTAGCAAGTCAACTTGAATATCTTGGTTGTTATCTCACAAAATAAGTCTATTACATGAGAGCTGGGGTTAAAGAACTTTGTCAACAAGTCCTTAGCATTGTAATTTGAATAAATGCTAACAAATAGGAAGTTTTCAGCATAATTTTCCACTTGCATCCCACCATTAGGTTAAAATTACCAACTGCACCTGCTGTCCCATTTGCTGCTGGCACTTCTTTTAAATAGGATTTCTCCCCTTCACTTATTCTTCACGATTTATTTTAATGGGCCAGGAAGTAAAAAGTACAACATGCCAGGCCGGTGTGGTTCAGTGATTGAGCATCAACCCATGAACCAGCAGGTCTTAGTTCGATTCCCAGTCAGGGCACATGCCTGGATGTTGGGCTCAATCTCCATTAGGGGGTATGCAGGAGGTGGCCAATAGATGATTCTCTCTCTAGTCTGTCTCTCCCTCTTTCCCTCCCTTTCTTTCTAAAATCAATGAAAACATTTTTTTAAAGGTACAGCACAATAACCAAGAAATTCACATTTTAAAATCAAATGTTTAGGGGGCGGGGTTCAATATCTTTCCCTGAGGAAATGTAATAAGTTAGGGTTTAAAAGTTTCTTATGTGTTCCAGGCCATGGCATTTTATTCAAGCAACTTTTGACCATCTCCTTTCTACACAGACTCTCTTGACCACCGAGTCAACACGGGAGCCCAACTTGACTGACAGGGCCACAGCCTCTAAATTTATCCTATTCTTCATGACCCACACCCTTTGAAGAGTTGCTTTTCATGGTAAAGCCTGCACTCTGGAGACCCTAGGTGTATGTGTTCCACCTCCTTATGTTACATACGGTCTTAGAAATGCCAAGTCAAATGACCAGAGCCAACATGAAGGCTGATGTTTCACAGTCAGGTATTTCTTTGTTCGAATCTCAAGTTTGCTAATGACTTTCCAAGTCACTCCTCTTATTATCAGTTTCTTCATCTATAAAATGGGAGTAAAATTAGCTACTTTACAATATTATGGTGAGGATTGGAAACAATGATTGGAAGTTTTGACTTATACGTGTTAATTATATAGTAGACAGATACTCAATAGACGGTGGTTAACATCAGTGATTTCAATGTTGGTGAGCTAGAGAAACACATAGTGGTCAGGGGCTGTTGGGGATGCCTCCTTCCAAACATATGTTGGTTACCTTTCACTGGAAGCTACCATGGTGGAGAAGCTGGTAGTTCCTAGCACATCCATTCACCACTTTGCTTCAACTTATTTATTATATCTGGTAGTGATGAACACAGATGACTCTGCTCTGTGGTTGGAATAGCACCCCTTTCAATTCCACAAGTGAACTCTATTTGAACCAAGTGAAACAAAGCCAAAGACTGCAGATCCTGCTATAAATAAATCAGCGACAACAACCTGGACCATGCCATGACCCCGTTTCTACCTTCAGCACTTAGCAAATTGCCCCTGTAACGCACGCTCAGAAATCTTTCTTAGTGAGTGACAGAGGAGCGCCACACCACTTTGGCAGAAGGATCCAGGGCTTTTGGAGTGCCCATCCTGACTCTGCCACTTAGGAACTCAACTTAGTCCAGCGTTACCAACATGTTGTATGCCAGTCTACCATACCGGGCTGTTATTTAACCAAGTTATTTAGATATCAGTACTCCTTTAGTGCCCAGTTACTTATCTTCTCTTACCTGCCATGTCTTCAACTATAAAAAGGAGATACCTGCCAATCAGGCTTTCTGCAAGTGTTAAATAAGATGATATAGAGTAATCAATTTATACTGATAAGTAACTATCACTTCATTATCTTTATTCACTGTTATTACTCTATTTTCTCTCATGTTTTGGAACATTGACTGTGCTCTTCTCTCTTATGCTATTTTCATTAAAAGGGTAAGAATAGCACCTCACCAGTCTGTGAGGCAGACCCTCTGCTGTTGCAGCTTTCCTGAGCAGAGTCTCAGCATCCCAGCCAAGAAAAAATGCCAACCCACTGCCTGGATCTACCAGAGGTTAGTCTCCATTAACTCCATCCAAATTTCACCAGTAAGTCTATTTAACTGACAATTTCAACATGGAATTAAGCATACATTTTTATTAATGTGCCTCAGTGGTCTACTAAGGCTATCCTTTCTCCTTGAGTTCATTTCACACTAAGTACTAAGGATAGGTATTTCCCAAAGTGTTTTTTCCAGGCTCAAGATGGCCCTTAAAAATGACTAGATTTTACCAATGTCAAGATTAGAGATGAACTGAGTGCGTTGAATTCATATTTGTTAATTGATCAATGATAATATTAATAATGGACATTTATGGAGTACTTACTATGTGCTATGCTTTACTTATGTTTATTTATTAAATCCTCACAGCAATGCTAGGTAGTAGGTACTACTATTATCTCCATTTTACTGATGACAGAACTAAAGATTAAGCAACTCACCCAAGATCACACAGCAGGCATTTAAACCTTGCCCTCTAGTACATTCCTACTGCCTTTGAAAGATCACGGGAATGATAAAAACACATAAAAAATGATTCATCTAAGCTGTACCTAAATGACTCTGAAAAAAATAACAGTTAAAGAGTAATACAATGACATTGACTTTTCCTCACCACAGGCAAGAACTATTTACTAAACCCATTCACTTGGCCAGGTGCTGGTTGATTACCATTATTTCTGGTTAATTTTGCAATAAAAACCTGGCCCTGATCATTGAGTAGAACGAGTGCTGTGCAGGGCTACACAATGAAACACCTGTGTTAGTGCATCCTTCCCTGAGTCCCCTAGTAGTTAGTGCCACAGAATTTTGCCTTTGCTAAAATACACTGAGACACCATCACGTCCCCACCCCTGCCCCCCACCAATCGGCCAGCATTCCAGAGGGTATATGAGCTCTGGGTCAGATGTACCTGTCCAATCCTCCTGCCTTGTTACACAATTATTGGAATAGTGTTGGGACAAAACTTAATTAACATAAAATTATATATAATGCACAGTAATTCATTATAATTCAGACAGTCTGTAATGGGAACATTATGATGAACTCTGGAGAGTCATTCCTTCCTAAAGTTAACCCCTTTCACGTGAACAGAAAATTAGATCGACTGAATATAGTCTCTCTCTTCCCTGAGCACTTTCTGCATCTTTGAAAATCTCCATTCTTTGAAGGTCTGTACGGGGCTTACAATGGCTTAAGGTCGGAAGTCTCCTCAATTGGGCTGCATCCTCCCTGAAACGGCCACATGGCTTCCCACTGAGTCTTCCATTTATTCTTTCAGTCAATAGTTACTGCTGGTGCTGATGCTGGTGGTATCTGCCCTTGAAGAGCTTACAGTCTACTGGGAGATATAGACTTTAGACAATATAAGTACAAACTATGGTCATTGCTTTCAGTAATTCCAGGAGCCACAAAAAATTCTATCATTGTTACTGTCACATTTCTTAACTGCAGAGAGTATTTTTAAACTCCTCTACCCTCCCCCGTGTCCTATATTTTTTTCCCCTAGAACTGTTGCAAATCTTCCATTTGCCCTCAGACCCACTCTCCACCCTTCCATATGATGCTGTGTCTCAGGATGTGTACAGAGTATATGACCTTGGCTTCCTGTTGAGTGCAGTTAAAGGGAGCACAGACCAGAGGTTTTAAAAAAGAAAAGAGAGTAAGGTTGAGGTATTTTCACCAACCCTCTCCCTCAGCATCATTGTGGGGGTAGCTGCAACCCTCAAATGAAGACCACAGCTTCTACCAGGCAACCCTCGCCATACAGCTCTCTCCTATATCCCCCAAATCCTCTCTCATCCCACTCCAGATTATGGTAATACAGTCCCGCCGCTGGTATTGTGTTACCTCTTAGAGTTTTAGCAAAATCTCTCCACACCTTTGTAACTAGTTCTTTATTAAACTCTCCTCAAATCACCCATTTTGGTTTTTTCTTTCTTTTTTTTTTTTTTTTAAATCACACATTTTGAATGGGCCACCTGTTTCTTGAAAGGACCCTGACTGATACAGCTGCTTTGAATTTCTCCTTCACTCTGGCTTATGTACAGAATTGTATTTGGGATTTCATGAAGTTTTTTGCCCAATCAGTTAACTTTCTTTGAGTGCTCACAATATGCTTCTCTGTTCAATATGCAGACAGGACTTTGCCCTGAAGGAACCTGGGCTAATGCTACAAACAGCTGCATAAATACGGTGACCCCAAACTTTATTCTCTAAACTGCAGCAATTTTAAAAAGAAGAGAGTTGCTTTATAGTCTAAAATGTGACTGTCCCAAGTTCATTGTACACATAAACAGGTCATTGCATTGTTCTGTAAAGAAATGTGAATGGGCTGACATAGGTGAACAAAGCAGACCACAAACTCACAACTCAAAGAGGAGTCAAGAGAAGGCTTCTTGAGTCTTGAATCTGCTCCTTGAAGACCCCACCTGACTATAGTATCCCTGGGTCACATCATCTCTTTTGCTAAAGACTCACCTTGGCCACAGTTGACAGCTTGAGAAATCAGGGCTAAGTACATCTTTATTTCAACAAGAAAAGATTCACTCTCTGACCCCAGAAATAAAATGTTTTTTTTAAAGTATATATACGGTGTCCCCCAAAAATGTATATACAATTTAACAGACTGCTCAGCTGCCCAGAGGAAGGGAGAGTGACACCAATAGATAATAACTGGGGGGGGGGGGGGAGGTGAAGCCTCTATTAATATTTATAACATTTTCTCACCCAAGATTTGTTGAGTGTGACCTATATGCCCAAGAACTGGATATACAGAGATGAACATAAGAAAGTGCTTACCCTCTGGAAGTTCAGAGCCTATTAGGAAATGTAGAACCAAACAAGTAATTTACCTAATGTGATAGTACTTTTGGAGAAATGGACTTTACAGAAGAATGGAAAACTGGATGAAAGAAAAAATACTATTCATGGATACATGGGCATTAACTCTGTTTAAGGATCAGGACTGCTATATACAATTATTGGTGTAGCAATAATTGAGGTTTTCAGATTTGCCAAGACTCTATCATGAACAGTGTCACCAGCAGTTCTCAAGCTTGATGATTTATAAGCCACTGTCCTTGCTTGTCTGCTGAGAAGTGAGAATTCTGCTTCAATAATCACTTTGGGATGTATAATCAACACCCCGATATCTTCTATTAACAGTTCACTTACAAAAGAATAGAGCTGAGAAGGCAACCTGCAGATGTCTGCTGAGTTATTAACAATGAAACTACTGTGGATACAGCTCCCAGTCCGTTCCTCAGTCTCCTGGGTCGGGGAGTAGCTTAACTCTCAGCTAGATCCACTTCTCTTAGGAGTTCATTTTTCAACTTCCTACGAAAGGAAAAGTGGTTAATACTCGGTCTTTTCCCTTTCTCTCGAGAAAATCATTGAGGACTACTATTTTTATGACATGTTTGGAAGCTTTCAGCGCACTCTGTGCTGTAGCAATTTGACATGAAACCTCAGAAGTGCACAAATGGACATTTGGCTACATTTTCAGAAGGAGAACAGTCTATTACCCAGGAAATCTTTAGGATTAAATGCCGTACAGTCACCAATTTATATTCATAGCTAGAATCTGCTCTCCGTCATAAAAGGACAGTGGCAGCTTATCACCCACATAATCCCACCGGATCAGTAAACCAGCCAGGAACTCCAGTCTAAGAAGCTTCTGCCCTTCAAACCGAAATGTCTGGGCGTAAACCCTGAGGAGACAGTACCTTAGATTTAGAGCTCTGGTTTGGTTTAACCTTAATTCTTTTTATAAAAGAAAATCCATCTTGTTCTTCTGACGAACTTCAATAGCTATCTGGCTAACTAAGAAATCTTACTGACAGTTATAGAACCACCAGCGCGAGAGCAGCCGTGGAGGGACTGACACAGAGCAGCACTATAATCTCTGCTGACAAATGAATCCTAGAAAGGGTGCCCTTGCCCTTGAGTAGTTACAATTAATCTGCGAGCCTCAGGGGTGGAGGAGCTGAGAGGTATTTGCAACTATTGCAAAAGAAATGGAAAGTAATTACTTACCCCCTCATCCCCCTTCTGGCTCACTCTGTGGATTTTTACTACCTAAGGAAAAAATGGTATTCTGAATCCTGAGAGGCTTATCTTAGGGGGATAAGTTAAAACTTTCTGATAATATTATGAAAATCAATTATTGAATTGTCATAAGTTTGAGATAAATAGATCAGCCTAAACTTATTGTTCTGTCTTCTGAGTTGGTCCCTAGCACTCTTCATCAGCCAAAAACTTCATAGGATTATATGGATTTTATTCACACATATAGGCAGATTTTTAAATATAGGGACATAGAAAGAACCAAGTTATAGAAAAAGTGATCTGCGGTCATCAAACCATTAAGACATCTGCTTGTTATTAAAAGAATCGTATGTAGCTGGAAACATTCTCTGGAAATCAGCTCCAGGATAATGGAAGGACCAAGTACAAAAGTTTTGAAAGAAAAGTAAAAGTTACAGATTTTTTGGTCAAAATCCTGGTGGAATCAATTCAGCACAATTTTTTTTTTTGAACAGTAATGGTAGATATTAATCCAAATATACCAATAATCACTTTGAAAATCTACGGTCTACATGCACCAATTAAAGACAGAAATTTCAGAGTGGATCAAAAAACATATCCAAACTATTGGCTGTCTACAGGGAGTCCAATTTCAATATAGAAACATATAGATTGAAAGTAATAGATTGAGAAAAATATATCATCAGCACAAATCCTACCTAATAAAATAGTAATATGCAAATTGACCGCACCTTCGCTACGCCCAAACCACGCCCACCAGCCAAAGCTACTCCCACCAGCCAATCAGGGCGAGTATGCAAATTACCCAACAAAGATGGAGGTTAATTTGCATACACTGAGGGAGGGAGGAGTGAAGACTGAAGACAACTTTGAAGGAAGAAGGAGGAAAAGCCGAAAGCAAGGTGGCTGCCAGAGGGAAAGCCCGGGCAGGGCGGGGTGGGGCGGGGCGGAGCAGGGCGGGGCAGGACGGGGCAGAGCGGGGCAGGCGGCAGCAGCCCGAGGGTGCAGGCGGGGCGGCCGCAGTGGCAGCGCATTCGGCCGCAGCGGCCGCTTGCAGGATTCTTCCTGCAAATGGGCTACTAGTTTTTGATAACAAAAACTCTGGGCAAAGTATAAAAACAAGGGGAACTCCTTTACATGGCAAAAGTATGTACTACAACACACAAAATAATATAGTAGAGGCATCCTTTTCGAAGTCAGTAAGAAGACAGGAGGCCTGCTCTCATTTCTGAACAAATTTGAATGGAAGGTTCTAGGTTGTGCAGAAAGAAAAAAGGGGAAAAGGAAGAGAAAAGTGGGAGGAGAGAATAAAGGAAGAAAGGGAAAGAGTGGGTAAGAGAAGGAAGAAAAGAGTGTACAATTTGAGGGAAAAGAACAGCAGCATTTTTTTTTTTTTTTTTTTTTTTTTTTTTTTTTTTTTTTGCACATAGTGTAATTTTCTACAAAGGAAATTTAGCAAACTCTGCAGACCAAAAATTAGGAACAAAAAGAAAGTTCAGATGTTTTCTGAGCATAAAATTAATACTTTTTAAAAGAATTACTTTCCTATAAATAAATCACAAATAGGAAATGTATTTTTTAAAGATAACCACTTAAGTGATTTAAAGTAATCTATAAGATACTTAGAAATAAATCTACCAAAAGATGTGCCAGAATTTTATTGAGAAAAACACAAAACTCTATGGAAGGGCTTAAAATTTAAGCATTTATAGATGGCATGACCCAAAATCTTAAAAATGTCATGTAGTATCAAATTAATGTATAAATTATATGTAATTCCAGTCAAAATCTAACAAAAAGGCTTTTTCATGCAAATTTACAAGCTGCTTCTAAAATTTATATAGGAGCAAAAAGACAATTTAAGGGAAAAGGACAATATAGGTGACTCACCATAATTATATATAAAGACATTATGCTGAGATAGTAATTTTTAAAGTATAGCATTTGCCAGGAATAGACCATTAGAGCAATGGAACAAAATAGAGAGCTCAGAAGCAAATTCTTGCTTAAATGGACACAAGATTGCATAATATAACAGAGATGACATCACAAATCAAGGGAGCAGGTGGGTTATTCAATAAACGATGCTGGAACTGTTGATCTGGTAGATATTAATAGTGCTCAACAATGTTGGATTTTTTCTCTACTTTCGGACGGAGTGAAGTGCACCCTTCCATACCTCCCAGTCAGGCCACGTGACAGGTATGGCCATGGCCTGTGCACAGAAGTGACATGAACTCCTAGGACTGCAGGAGTGAGAACCCCTCTGCAGTCTGTTCTCCTGCAGCTAACAGAGGAGGCTGTGTGTTCTGGAAGAAACCGGCAGAGCCACTTCCACCTTGGTGTTTGAGAGACCCAATTCTCCTCACCCCACCCCTGATGGTCACCAACGTTGGACACTATACACAAGAAACAAATCTTTGTTAAGCCATTGAGATTTACAGCTTACTTTGTTGCTGCAGTTTAACTGGCTTATCCCAATAATGCAATTATCTTATAGAAAGAAAATAAAAGTAGATCCCTATCTCAGGCCACAAGCGGATTTTAATTTAACTTAGACTTAGTATGTAAAATAAAAACTTGAAAAATAATTAGGAAATATACAAGGATACCCTTATGACCTTAAATAAAATACAATAAAATTCAAACCATAAGGGAAAAGAATGCTAAATTGAGTACATTAAAATTTTTAAACTTCTCTACAACAAAAGATACTATAAACAAAGTAAAAAAAAAAATCAAACTTCAGTTTAGAGAAGGTATTTGCAACCCATATAACTAAAAAAGATTAGTATCCAGTATATGTAGAAATCCTGAATAAAAAAATATAAGTATTTATATGCTAATAAATATAATAAAGTATATAAAGTATATGTTATATATTTATTATGTATTCTAATAAAATAAATATAGTAATATTTAACTATAATTTTAGAATAAAATAAATATAATAATGAAGTCGATGTACAAGCTTGTGATTAGGGAAACCACTTAGAAGATGTGACTTGTGGCTTTCCCAATCATTTCCTCTGCTCCTTAAAGTTGCTCTGCTGGAGCTCTCTGAAACAGCCTTTTTTTTTAATTAAGTCATGTTTTGTTTCTCTTAGGAATTTTTTTTTTTCTTCTAATGAGATTATAAACTCTCTAGGCAAGATTTGAAATCTGCAACCCATATACCTATTCTGCCTGCAGGTATTTTTGGCTTGCCTGGCATAATGCTTTTTCAGATTTAATTTGAATGTCTCTAAGTGAATCTGTGAAGCTCCTCCATTCACAATAGGCCCCACCATTCTCTATTGTATGATTTTCATTCAACTCACATATTTGTTACCTGCCTGAGCTCTATGGGCATTCAAAGTATGCCTTCTCTCTATGAGCAGGGCTTAGCCTTTCTTTTTCTAATTGATAAGTCTATAAAGTCATTAATGGCCAGACACTGTGCTATTTGCTATAGCAGCACAAATAAAAGACAGTCCGCTGCCTTTGTTGGAGTTCAAAGCCTCTTAGAGACGCACATATAAATAAATAAATTAGAACCCTAGTGGGTGCAATTAGAGTTACATACACGTGGTAGCTCTAATTGTACAAAGCCAAGTAGAGGGGTGGGAGGTGGGAGGTGGGGAGGGGGGGTGGAAGCTTCTTAGAGGAGGTGATACCTGCTACATTTTGAAAAATAAATTCCTAGGCAATCACAAAGGGAAATGGAGCCCAATGTGGCTCAGTAGGTTGGAGCTTCGTACTGTGCAGCAAAGGGTTGTGGGTTTGATTCCTGGTCAGGTACACACCCAGATTGTGGTTCAATACCTGGTAGGGGCGTGTTTGGGAGGCAACTGATCAATGTTTCTCA
Organism: Cnephaeus nilssonii; assembly: GCF_951640355.1. NCBI lineage: Eukaryota > Metazoa > Chordata > Mammalia > Chiroptera > Vespertilionidae > Cnephaeus > Cnephaeus nilssonii. Next base: position 29,946,466 of record NC_137087.1, on the reverse strand, counting down.
CATTGAATTGCTCTTTCACTCTCTCTCAAAATATATCCTAGGGTAAAGATGGACATTCCTGGCAGAAGAAACCTCACATCTAAAATCACAGAAGATCCGGCTTGGGGAGCAAGTCAAATGTGAGAGGGTGATGGGAGATGAAGCAACTGCTCAATTACAATGGGCCTTGTATGATTTTGGTTAAAACTGTGGCTCTAACACTTGTTAAATGGGTGACTTTGGACAAATTACTTAAACTTTGTGAGTCTCAGCTTCCTCAAGAGTCAAATACTAGTATAGATAATTTCTTCCAGTGTTCTAATGAGGATTTAATGAGATAATGTTTGGTTAAGTTATTAGTCTGGCACCTAGAACATGAGATGCTATCAGGAAATGTTAGCTTAATCTGAATGAACAGGGCAGTTCCACAGGCTTTTGGTCACTTTAATGACCTTTCTATGGGTATCTATAGAGCATCTGTATTTTCTAAATTTTCAATGATGAACATACATGGCTTTCACAACAGAATTAAATAAAGCTTTTTAAATAATATGTGGCTTTTTTTTTGATGGACATAGACAAGCTTATTCTAAAATTTGTATAAAAAGGCAAAGAACTTAAAATTGGTAAAATAATTCTGAAAAACTAAAATAAAGTTGGAAAAATCACTCTACTTAATGTTGAGGCTTACTACATAGCCGTAGTTACTAAGTGAGTACAGTATTGGCAAAGGGCGAGACATACAGATCAATGGAGAACAGAGAACCCAGAAAGAGACCCACACAAATGTGTCAAAGGTGCAAAAGTAATTCAATGAAGGAAGGTTAGCCTTTTCAACAAGTGATACTGGAGCAACTGGATATCCTTAGAAATAAAAATAAAAATAAACCCTCAACCTAAACATCACACCTTATACAAAATTAAAATATATCACAGAACCAATAAAAATAAGTCTATGAAGCTTTTAGGAGAAATCTGCAGCACTTAGGGTTTGGTTAAAGAGATCTTAGAGTTGACACCAAAAGCACAATGCAGAAAAGGGAAAAAATGATAAGTTAGACCTCAAAAATTTTAAACTTTTACTCTGAACAGATCCTGTTAAAAGCATGAAAAGACAATTTATAGACTATGATAAAGTATTTGTAAACCACATATCTGACAACGGACTTATATCTATAGTAGTTAAAAGAACTCTCAAAACACAACAATAAAAAAGAAAAGCCAATTCAATTAGAAAATGGGCAAAGGGCATAGACATTTCCCCAAATATAAAAACACAGAAGCAAAATTATCCAGATGGAGAACAGATGGGTGGTTACCCGGAGTTAGGAATGAGGAGAGGGGATAGGTGGCCATAAAGCGGTAATAGGAAGAACCCTCCTGGTAATGGAGCAGTTCTATGTCTTGATTGTGGTGGGAGCTACACATATTTACAAATGTGATGAAATTGCATAAAACTACTGACACACATGCACTCGAAATTGGTAAAATTGGAATAATCTCTGTGGATTGTACTAATGCCATTTTCACAGTCATGATATTGTACTGTGGTTATGCAAGATCTCTTACTATTGGGAGAAATTGGGTGAAGGATACAAGACCCCGTCTGTGTTATTTTTACGAATTCCTGTGAATCTACAATCATTTCTAATTTAAAAGTTTTAAAAAGTACATGAGTGTGAAATTGGTTTGTGTTCTAAGTTTTAGTTTGTACCTAACCAAATAAATTATTCACCAGTATCTGTGACTTGCTCACTGTACATCAGCTACATTATATAAACTTTCTATTGGCAATTTTGTGCTCCATTTTAAGAATACATGGGCCTCTGAATATTTCTCCAAAACCTTTAAAAAACTAATCACAGTCCTAGCTAGTATGGCTCAATTGGTTAGAACTTCATGCACCAAAAGGCAGGTTTGATTTCAAGTCAGGGAGTCAGGGCACAAACCCAGATTGCTGGTTCGATCCCTGATCCAGGCAAATGATCAATGTCTGTCTCTCTCTCTCTCTCTCTCTCTCTCTCTCTCTCTCTCTCTCTCTCGCTCGTTAATCATGGTCAGCCCTATTTGCAGGCACCAAAAGCCAAGTCATTATGCTCAATTAATATTTGACAAAGGAGGCACAATGGGCCCTAACCAGTTTGGCTCAGTGGACAGAGCGTCGGCCTGCGGACAGAAAGAGTCCCAGGTTCGATTCCAGTCAAGGGCAAGTACCTTGGTTTCGGTCACATCCCCAGTAGGGGGTGTGCAGGAGGCAGCTGATCGATGTTTCCCTCTCATCGATGTTTCTAACTCTCTATCCCTCTCCCTTCCTCCCTGTAAAAAATCAATAAAATTTTTTTTTTTGAAAAAAGAGCATACAATGGAGTCAAGACAATCTCTTCAATAAATGATGCTGGGAAAATTGGACAGATACATGCAAAAAAAATGAAATTAGACCACCACCAGCTTACACCATACACAAAAATAAACTCAAAATGGATAAAGGACCTAAACGTAAGACAGGAAAACCATAAAAATCTTAGAAGAATCCATAGGCAGCAAAAATATCAGACATATGTCATAGCAATATCTTTACCGATACAGCTCCTAGGACAATGGAAACTAAGGAGAAAATAAACAAATGGACTACATCAAAATAAAAAACTTCTGCACAGCAAAAGAAACCATCAACAAAACAACAAGAGAGCCTACTGCATGGGAGAATATATTTGCCAATGTCATATCCGATAACAAAAGGAAGATAAACAATACAAACAAAAAATGGGCAAAGGACCTAAAAAGACACTTTTCAAAAGAAGACATACAGAAGGCCAAGAGACATATAAAAAACATGCTCAAAGTCACTAATCATCCAAGAGATGCAAATCAAAATAACAATGAGGTACCATCTCACACCTGTCAGAATGGCTATCATCAGCAAATCAACAAACTGACAAGTGCTGTCGAGAATGTGGAGAAAAAGGAACCCTCGTGCACTGCTGGTGGGAATGCAGACTGGTGCAACCACTGTGGAAGACAGTGTGGAGTTTCCTCAAATAATTAAAAATGGAATTCCCATTTGACCTAGTAATCCCACTTCTAGGAATATACCCCAAGAAACCAGAACACCAATCAGAAAGGATATATGCACCCCTATGTTCATAGCAGCACAATTTACAATAGCTAAGATTTGGAAACTGCCTAAGTGCCCATCAGCAGACGAATGGATTAGAAAACTGTGGTACATCTACACAATGGAATACAACACTGCTATAAAAAAGAAGGAACTCTTACCATTTGCAACATCATGGATGGACCTGGAGAGCATTATGCTAAGTGAAATAAGCCAGTCAGAGAAAGGTAAATATCACATGATCTCACTCATTTGTGGAATATAATGAACAACATAAACTAATGAACAAAAATTGATCCAGAGACAGAGAAGCATTGAACAGACTGTCCAATCTCAGAGGGAAGGCAGGAAAGGGGAGGGGGGGTAAGAGATCAACCAAAGGATTTGAATGCATGCATATAAGCATAACCCTAGTGACACAGACACTAGTCGGGTGGGAACAGCTGGGGAGAGGTCAATGGGGAAAAAGGGAGACATATGTAATACTTAAACAATAAAGAATTTTTAAAAAAGAAATACACACAAAAAAGAAGTTTCTCATCATAAATATCTGTTTTGCAGGTCTATTCCATGCCTAAACTTACCTAGCAAATACCATAATATACTGAAGAACTTAAAAACGAAACGGTCCTCCCTTGCTGGACTAAGAATGGCCCTCATCAGGGTCATTTTGCAGTCACAAGGTGGCAACGGAGTCCCTCTCTCACGACTTAAAATAAGTCTACAAAATCCTTGCGTTGCCTCTTGAAGGAGCTGACCCCAGTTTTCATGATTCCAAAGTGAAACTCTTTCAGAGTCACAGAGCCGAGAAAGAAATTCACAGGTGCCCCTCATGGTCACGATCGACAGGGTGACCTTTACCGAGTGCAAAACAGAATCATTTGCAGAGTGTCTGCTGTGGTGTTAACGCCTCATTCAGTCCTGCAGCTCCACCCCCACCCCCCAAGAGAAAAGAGACATGGGAGCTTGGCAGAGCAGAATCAGGTCACCTTTACAGCCTGGTTGTCACTGCGCTGCCTACAGAGAGCTCGGTGTCCCCTGGGCTCCTCTATGGTGATGTCGCTCAGGCACCCCTTGTGGGTTTAGGTGGCCCCCACGAGGGTCAACCATGATTTCCCACTCAGGCAGGGAGGGACGCGGGGGGTTTCATTTAACTGCCTTGGTGTTTGGCAGCCACTGAGGAGTTAAAGCTGGTCTGTGCTAGACAACTGAGACAAGCAGGTGCAGAAAGAGAAGGGCAGCCTGGAAGACGAAGATTCCAGTCCAGTTCTATTCCTTGCATGCAATGCAACTGCAGTCAAGACTACTAACACAGTGCTAGTCGGGAGGGGCATAGTGTTTCCATTAGTAAAACTTTGATGCAAAGGGACTAAGTGCCAAAGGCAGAGGGATGGTGATAAAAGGAACCACCTACGTTTAAATTATGAGTAAGCTGCAGGATGAAGTTATAAAATTAATTTCAAATGGTGATAAAATTGTGTCGTTGTAGGTGAGGTTTCTGAAAGTGTGAATTGATATGCAAATAGATATCTTAATATATTGATCTGATTCCCCAATTAAAGTGTTTGTTCCTTTAACAGTAGGGCCCCTAGAGTGTCTAGTCTAGTTTTCTGCATGTACTAATATTTAATAAGTTAGAGAAGGAAACTAACATTTGCTCAGTATCTAGTCTGTGTTCTTTGACATACGGACATTCATTCAGGTTAATCCTCACCACAAACCCATTAGCACATCCTACTTTCTGCATTTTGCCGAAGTGGAAAGGTGCTCAGAGAGTTTTAGTGGCACGCTCCAGGACGTAAAAAGTAGTGAGAGAAGGGACATTGAGATACAGGCTATGTGCCCCACCCTAACACCATGACAAGGAGAAAATTCTGAGATGCCCTAAATTAAATTACAGCCCGCCAGAGAGAGGTAAGGAGAGGGGAGGAGTTCATCGGTTAACAACTGCAGGGCAAAAGCAACTAAAAACTACTTACATTCCTGAGTGTATGTTGGGACTTTGAATTAACTTCCAGGTGGCATCGTAAAGAGAAGAGCCAGGTGCCACCACATCCCAGGAGCCTCCACTTCTTACTGACACATGAACTATCCACAACCCAAAGGCGCAAACGGTCTTCCTCACAGACTGTGCACCTATCCCAGAACCCCCCTCCCCGACTTCACCCCATCCCGCCCACCTTATCTGTAGCCAATGCAAATTCTTTCAAAACAACCTACATCTCTCCTCCTACTTGAAGAACGAAAAAGCCCTTTAGATGCAGGACTCCAGGCATGTTTGTCTTTTCCACCTAGCCATGCTGGTGGTTTAGACTTCATATCCCAAGACCAGGTTTTTTTCTTGCTAGCAATGCCCCTTTCTATTAAAAAGGCTTTCAGCCATGAAGGTTAAATTTTTTTTGTTTGTTTTACAACCATGTTCTTTCAACAGGACCAACCAATCTCCTATCAGAAAGGATACAAGACATTTCAAATGTATGCAAAATGTGGATGTGGATGTGTGTGTGTGTGTGTGTGTGTGTGTGTGTGTGTGTGACAAAAAGTTTACTGAATGTTTTTTGAATCAAGCAGTATTAAGTTCTGCTCTATATTGCTGTAATGTTAATTGAAAATGGGTAGTCCAAGCACTGCAACTCTTTATGGAGAAGGTAATTTGTTTATCATGCTTCCCAACATAAAAAGTGATAATATTAGTAGAAGGGAGAGAGGAGAGGAGAGAGGGAGAAACTGAAAGGAGGAAAGAAAGGTTGATTTTATGCTGGCTTCAGAAAGGAAACTTACCAGGTTTCAGAATACCGTGAGGTCATTGCAAAGTCTGAATGACAGCAGTTTCCGATTATAAAAATATCTTGGTGAGCTCACACATCTTGGAGGTAGCAGTAGGAACTCTGTGTTGGAAGACAAGACAGATTCTTTGTAACAGCAATAGAAGTTACAAGCTCTATTTGACCCATGCAAATATTTTACTTCCACCCACCAAGCAATTCCAGAGGCATTTTTTAAAATAAAAGGTTAATATAAAATATACGGTGTGCCCCCCAAAAAATGTATACACACTTTAACAGCTGATAACTCACTTAATTTTGAAAAGGAACTGTATGTTATGTATGTTAATCAACACTGACTTTATAATCATTCAAAATGTGTATATATTTTTGGGACACCCTGTATATATGGCAAGAAGTTTCTTTAGTGCTTTATGAATCAAGAACTATTACGTTGTGCTCTATAATGTTGTATTATATATTATAGAGCACATATACTGAAGCGAGTCCAGGCTAGCCTGAGGCTGGACTGGACTCGCTTCAGTATATATATATATTAGTAAATATATAGAGTATATATAAATATATACATAGATATCTAATAGAGTTTCTCAAATAGAGCACAGCATTAAAGCCAAAGAACAATGTAGAATACAGAGTGAATTGAATTAGCTGCTGAAAATATTGAACTTTACTGGAACCCTACACTCTTGGAAAACAGGGAGATCAAGAAATTCCACAGCTACCACCATCATCACCCTTTTGCATATCAGAAAACAGCTTAATGCTATTAAACTAATTAAAGAGGCCATTAGCCTGAGGTGGCCCTAATGCCTTGGGGGCCCACATAAGCAAACTAAAATCAAAACCTATAAATGCTTAAGGATTACAATATTGAAACCTAAGGACAATCAATGATAAACAGCCAACTAAGCTTTAAGCTATAGCCAATTAATAATTCCCTTGCTTTGTTGTGTGCCTTTCTCTATAAAAGTCTCCCCAAGTTTGTTTTGGTAGAGCGCTCCTAAACTCTTCTGGTTTGGCACGTCCCAGTTCAAATTAATCTTTGTTGAAATAAATGCCTAACATTTTTAATATGCCTCAGTTTATTTTTTAATACTGTAAAGAAGCACCCTTCCACATATTAATACCATTATAATTAGCTAGTTATTGATAATAGGAAAGGATCAAAGGGAAGGTCAGACATCATAGACATGTCATTGGGCAGCTTCACCAGGAAGCTGCAACTTCACATTCCCCAGGGAAACACCAGCCCATTCCCTGCAGATCGCTGGGGGGAGGGGTCCAACAAAGGGGAGACAGATGTATGCCCAGTGAAGTTGGGGTGACAGTCACATCTGAGAACAGAGATGATTAGCCAGAATGGGCGTGGCCACTGCAAAGCAGCAAAAGTTTGGGAATACCTAATCCCCTCAACAAAGGAATGCTCTCTTCACTCTTGGGAATCTTGTTGCACTTACGACTCTTGTGACTCTTGGCTCTCTTTGTATTCACCCGTATGGCCCAGGCCATGTGGACCCCACACACAACAGACTGATGGACTGCAGTGGGAAACATAAGCTAAGCTAGCATGAGGCTGGACTGGACTCGCTTCAGTATGGAAAGGAAACTCTGGACACTGGCTCTGATGTTAGCTCTACAGAAGCCCCAGCTATACTTCCATCGTGGGACAGAAGGAACGCCGGGATGTAATTCCATGGAAATAAAGCTCTCTACACTATCTCATCCTCCCATGGGGGCCTCGGGAAATTTTTATGGTAACAGTACCCCAAGAACTCTACTTCTACCGGGAACAATGTGACTTATGAAAGACCCACAGATGACCCCCATGTTTATCCATGACAAGTCCAGATACAGGCCTCCCAAATTCCCATTCTTTGTCTTATAAATAATTACTTGATCTGTTTGCCCCCACTGAATGATCTGAGAAATGCCCACTAACTTGGCCTGGCAAATTTTCCTCAGGCTCCTCTTCCCCCAGGCCCCTGAACTTTGGCCTGCCCTTGAGTTTAAGCAAGCTTTGGGAGCTTAAGGAACCACTGGGGGACCTTAACAGCTTCTCCTGAGAATCAACTAACCACCAAAAAGGCATTTCCTGCTCATCTATCCAATCCACCACCTGCTCGCCCCACTCCCCACACCCAGTTCCTTCCGGACTTGTTTACTCTTCCCTATAAAAGAAAGACCCTTTCTGCGTGGTCTTTGAGATGCTTATACATATTATGGTCAGAGTGTTTTCCGATTGCAATAGCTCCTTTCCTCCTATTGTAATAATCCCCTCCTCTAATTACAGTAGTCTTTTCAAATAAAGTCTCTCCTTACCTGAATCTGGATTTGGTGTTTTTATTTGACACTGCCTAAGGTTATAGTTTCTAATATATTTGGAAGTATATTTCTCCTCTGTCACATTTGCTTTTATTTATGATTTCCCTTTTATGGGTTTTGAGTATTCATCCCAGATTCAGAAGCCACATGGGCAGAGGGATCAAACCCTCTCAGGGTACTAACAAGCTATCCACATACCTCTTAGGTTAAAATGGAAATGAATAGGTAGGAGGGCTGCTTCCGTGTGCAAACACCTCCAGATAATCAATTCAATTCTAATATCTTGCTGGCTGCAAAATCATGGCTTCTGGGGCCATTTAATTCACTTCCAGCTAATGCCTGGGGTGCCGGTGCATAACAAAGGAAACAGAAAAAGTGGATAAAACTAAAATATTTCATTAGATCACAGCAAGTTAAGAGCCTGGCCAACTCCAAGCTTCACAGAGCATCTCTGGCACCTTATCCCTGAGCTGGCCCAAATAAAAGGTTTGCAAGTATTTACAAACTATCAACTTTGCACTTTTTTTTAAAATATATTTTATTGATTTTAGAGAGGAAGGGAGAAGGAGAGAGAGATAGAAACATCAGTGATGAGAAAGAATCGTTGATTGGCTGCCTCCTGCACGCCCCCTACTGGGGATCGAGCCCGCAACCCAGGCATGTGCCCTTGGCCGGAATCAAACCTGGGACCCTTACAGTCCGCAGGTGACGCTCCATCCATTGAGCCAAACCAGCTAGGACTATCAACTTTGCACTCTTGAAAACATTTGTTATCATCTGAGGTTCAAAGGCATTATTTTCCAAAACGAAAGTGAGGACTTCTAGATTGGCAAAGGATTTTTTTTCGACTTGTGAATTTAGTAATAGGTAGTCATAATGCAGTTTTAAAAATTGTTGCCCTAGCTGGTTTGCCTCAGTGGATAGAACATCGACCTGCAGACTGGAGGGTCCTGGGTTCAATTTTGGTTGCAGGCTCGATCCCCAGTAGGGGCCGTGCAGGAGGCAGCTAATCAATGATTCTCTCTCATCATTGATGTTTCTATCTCTCACTCTCCCTTCCTCTCTGAAATCAATAAAAATATATTTTAAAAAAATAAAAATTGTAAATCACATTTAATTACACGTATTTCATGAGTTGCTCACTGAAACTATAGTTAACTGTAAACATCCAGGGCACATTGAATCCATAGTCATAGGCAGGTTTCTTGTTCAGAAGTTTCTGGGGTACACTGTCATGGTTACCAGGATCAGCAGAGTGCTGAGAATTGTTTAACAACCAGCTCTGCGGGAGAGGGTAGGCTTTGATGTGTAGCACTTGGCAATTTCCATGGTGTAAACACTCCCACAATGACTAATTTCAAGCTACCAATGTGACTGTACTTGGAGTTCAGGAAGAGATGCTCACTAACCCACTGCACAGATACAAAAGATGTAAATAACCTCAAGAGAACATAATAGTAAAATGTAGTCAAATAATTAGGAAGTGAGGAGTTTTGAGTAAATGTCATTTTAGTTTTAACTTAACTAACTTTTTATAATTTAAATTTTAATAATGACTGTGACCCTAACCAGTTTGGCTCAGTGGATAGAGCGTCGGCCTGCAGACTCAAGGATCCCAGGTTTGATTCCGGGCAAGGGCATGTGCCTTGGTTGTGGGCACATCCCCAGTAGGAGGTGTGCAGGAGGCAGCTGATCAATGTTTCTCTCTCATCAATGTTTCTAACTCTCTCTCTCTCTCCCTTCCTCTCTGTAAAAAAATCAATAAAATATATATATTTTCTTAAATGACTGTGTGAAACAATTGGTTTGCAAAATTCCTGAAAGTTTAACAGTCAGCTTTTGTATGTTGGCATAGCTGACACCAGTGAGTCCAGGATTCATCCCTCGCTATGGCCATAACACCTAGAGGACTAGACAACATTATTAAATAAGACAGAAAGTATTTGGCTCACAGAAGCATAAGGAGTTTTACTAACCAAAGGTATATCTTACCTATGGTGGGTTGATATGGTGGCCCCTCAAAAAGATATGTCTAACTGGAACCAATGAACGTGGTCTTATTTGGAAAAAGGGTCTTTGCCGATGAAATTAAGGATTTTGAGATTATTTAAAAAAAAATAAAAATTCTGCCCAGCCAGCAGGGCTCAGTTGGTTGAGTATCATCCTATGCATTGGTTTGATTCCTTCCCAGTCAGGTCACTGGTTCAATTACCAGTTAGGGCACATGCCTGGGTTGCCAGTTTGATCCCCAGTGGCGGGTGTGCAAGAGGCAGCTGGCGGATGTTTCTCTCTCATCAGTTGTTTGAAGCCACCAAGTTTGTGGTAATTTTTTATGACAGCCTTAGGAAAGTAAGGCACTACCTCATGACAATCCGTCAAAAAAAGAGGCTTTCAAGTTTTTAAAAGCTATAAAATAATGTGGAATATTACATAACACTGTAACCACGTACAATCATAGTGGTTAGGAAGCAGAAGAAATTTAAAGGGAAGGGCAGTTTACTGCTGCCCTAAAATGTCATTCCATATCTTGATAATCCTTATAGGTCAGACATGGCCAGACTCCCTGGTGACTTAGACACAACCTTAAAAGGGCCAATTGCCAGAGCTTATTTACCAGGTGGTAGAAACAGGTGTCCTTAAGCTTCTCAGCTATGGCCTCTTTTTCTCTCTAGAGGGTGTGTTCCTATTTGACAGAATATTCTTGTTCTATTAACTGGGAAAGAGAAGAATAAAGGGGGGAGGGGGAACTATGGTATATGAATATCCAAGACTGGGAAAGAGTAGCAGATTTGAAATTTCCCCATTGATTATGATTATTAATCTAAGTACATCGTTTGTGGGGCCCCAAGATAGTTGCCACAGATCATTAAACCAAGCAGGGGCTCTTCAAAACTCCGGGCCTGTGCAACTCATAGGTCACATACCCATGAATCCAGCCCTGCTAATGGAATATCTAGCATAGCTACTACAGATGAGAAATGATTATTCTTACCCCTACTACACTATTCCCCCCAAAGTTTTTCTTCTTTCCATTTAAAAATTATGTCATGTATTTATAATAAATAAGTGCTGATATGCATTGAATATTTTTACACAAATGTCTATAGACGTTTTATTCACTCACCAAAAAAAAAAAAAAAAGGAAACAACCCAAGTATCTTTCATTGGGTGAATGTAAATAAAACAAACTAGTATATCCATACGATGGATATACATTGGAAAGAAAAATGAATGGGACCACCACCAAAAAGCAACAACATGGATGAATCTCAGAGATATTATGTCCAGTGAAAGAAGCCGGATTCCAGAAGTCACATCATGCTCATGTACTTAGGTAATACCCTGGAAAAAGGCAAATCCACAGGAATTCTGAGTTTCTCCCAGAAGCACTATTTGGGGAGGAGGGCTCTGCCACACCTGCCTTGGTGTTCTGTGGGCCTGTTTTTCCATCCATAAAATGACATCAATCCAAAGCAGTGATTTTTTTTTTCATTGGTTTTTTTCTCCCAAACTGTGTCCCTAGGCAATCCATCTGTGGAGAGAAAGAACATTCAGCTCCACTGGGCTCTGGACCCTGAGCTCTGCATCACCTGCAGCAGTTGTGCTTTTGTTTGTCTCATAGGTTGTCTTTCTACAGACTTCTCAATCAGAATAGCTGGACCCAAGCCACATCCCCAGGTACCTGGGGAGTTTGAACAACCCCAGATTCTAAGGCCTAGCCGTGAATCCCAAGTGCCCCCATGGGTCTCAGGGGTTAGCCAGACTGATGCACTGGTCCTAATGGTCAGTGACTCTAAACAAGGCATTTGAGGGGGAGCTGGAATCATGCTCCTTGCCTCACAACCCATGGACACATGAATTAAACACAAGGGGGACTCTGAAAAGGCTGCTAGATCTAGGCCTCCCTGACATAGGGTCTGAAAGGACCTTAACCTTCTTTCTCCTCCACACAATGACTCTTTGGAAAAGCACTTTGTGACTAAAAAACTGTGCACAGATGGAGCAAATGCTGTGATGAGAATGAGTGTGCGGACCCTGGACCAACAGGGCCGGAGAGCATCAGCAATAACAAAGCCACCCTTCACTCTGAGCGTGGGCCATGCACCAGGCACGCTGCTAGTGATCATTTAACCCTTACAACAACCCTGTGAGAGAAAGGCTGTCCTCGCTTTAACTGGCGGGGAAACTGAACCTCCAAGATGTCCCAGGTTACCTGAAGGGGAGGTGACAGAGGTGACAGAGCTGGGCCCCGCCCACAGCTCCGACCTTCCGGCCAAGGCCTGGAAGAGGAAACCCTGAAGCCTGAGGTCAGGTCTGCTCTCCCAGCACGTGTCCCAGAGAAAGGGACTACTGCCACCTTCCACCAAAAGCCTGAGACTTTACCATCTGGAGCAGCTCAAAACCAATTTTTTTTTTTAATTTTAAATATATTTTATTGATATTTTACAGAGAGGAAGGGAGAGGGATAGAGAGTTAGAAACATTGATGAGAGAGAAACATTGATCAGCTGCCTCCTGCACACTCCCTGCTGGGGATGTGCCCGCAACCAAGGTACATGCCCTTGACCGGAATCGAACCTGAGACCCTTGAGTCCACAGGCCGACGCTCTAGCCACTGAGCCAAACCAGTTAGGGCATTTTTTTTTAAATCTTATATAATGAAATACTTTCTTCTAAATTATCTCTTGCTTAAACCCAATCCAAAAAACTCAGAGTTGGGCCGCTGAGGTTGAAGAAGGTGGCGTGAGGCTCCCTCTCCAGGAGGCTGGCACTGATGTGAGTGGTACAGCAGGTGCCATGAGGCCTGAGGCTCTGGCTTTGGGTTCCAAAGAATGAGGTGGGCTTCTGGCTGACTTGCTCCAGGCCTGCCCCGTGCACTGAGCAGCGAGTGGGCACCGCCTCGCCTCCTCTCTGGCCTGGCCCCAGCCCTTCTGCCCTGTTACTCACGTGGTGGGAAACACTTTCACCATCTTCCATTTACTGCTTTATGCTCCATAGTGATGGATGATAAGGTTAAAAACTGCCATCGCCCTCCCTTTCTTTCTGGTCCTTATTAAAGCCATCGCGTCAGCTTTTCTGCAGCAACTAGAGTAGAATGTTCAAGTTCAGATCTTGCTGCGGGGCCAACGGCAGATCCGAACCTCTGACCCCGGGGACAGCGGGTGGCCGGGATGGATTTCCGTTTGGCTGCCACCAAACGGACCTCCTGCTCAGAGACCTCCTGCTCAGAGCCCTCCTTCTCAGAGACCTCCTTCTCAGAGACCTCCTGCTCAGAGACCTCCTGCTCAGAGACCTCCTCCTCATAGACCTCCTTCCCAGAGACCTCCTGCTCAGAGACCTCCTGCTCAGAGACCTCCTGCTCAGAGACCTCCTCAGAGACCTCCTGCTCAGAGACCTCCTGCTCAGAGACCTCCTGCTCAGAGACCTCCTGCTCAGAGATGTCTGGAATCCTTCCCAGCGGCGAGCTGAGCGTGTGCGCGGTGTTCTTGCCAAACAGCCTGAACTCCTAGCGGACGAGCCATCGCTGGGCTGGATGTGACCGCAGGGCGCTGGCCGGTGCCTCCCGAGGCTCCGAGAAGGGACAGAAGCGCAGCCCGGCGGGGGGCGGCCCTCCTTCGTCTCCAGGCCCGGGGTGCGCTCCGCCACGGGGCCCAGGAAGCCCAGAGGCCCGAGACGGGCGCGCTGGCCGCAGGCACTTGCACGTACTGGATGTCCTCGTAGAAGGTGTTCTCCGCCTCCGCCGAGGCTTTGATAGCTGAGGGGATCCGATGGACGACGGCCTGAGCTGGCTGTGGGGACCACGCCTGCCGCTGTGGGATAGCCTGCTGCCTGCAGGAGGCGGTGGCACCGGGGCTGCCAAACCCAACGGGAGGCCCCGGGGGGTGGTGAGCCAGGCCGCACCGCCAGCAAGGAGCAAGGGTGGTGTCTTTTAGCAGAACAATCTCAGCCATCCTCTGGCGGGCTTGTTCAGGGAGCAGCCGCGCCACGAAGTCTCGGGAATGGTTTTGGGGGAGAGAAGACGGGTCTGGACCTGGGGGCACAGCTTCCGCCAGCCCTGCGTGGGTTTCCCTGCTGCTCTGCCCAGAAACGTCGCCTCGGCTGCTGACCGGGCGCCCCTCCCACCGGCTCACCGGGTCCCCTGCCTGTAATCGCGATGGGCCCTCCTCCAGAAGTCTGCATTGAATTGCATTCCGCAAGTTATCCATATTTTAAATAAAAGCAGGTAACTCCTCCGAACTTCTTAAGGAGTCTGAAATGCAGGTCACTATTTTCTCTGAGCACAGACCGCAGAAAACGCTCTTAGTTTACCATGTTCAACGTTAAATTCTGAACGAAAACTATTGAGGGTGGGAGTGATGAGCATTGGAAATGGACCTTAAAGAAAATGCGCTCTCTGGAAAACGTGAAGATGGGATACATCCCAGTTAGGCCCATCAAAACAGCTCTGAGAGTTGGACCCCAAAAACCAAATGAAGGACTCCCCAAAAATAATCCAGTAGGCAGAGGAGGTAATGTCCTCAACTGGAAAAATGTTTTACTGATTTCTCAAGAGACAACTGTGTCCCCAAGAAAGCAAACACTTGCCTTAGCTCATTGTTTTCAGTGGCCAGACAGTTCCCCACTGGCTGTTGAGGAGACTGATGTTATTTAGGATTTATGCTTCACCAGACTGCAGCCCACAGGCCTCCGAGGCAGCAGGACCCTGCCAACACCTTGATTTTGGACTTCTGGCCTCCAGAACTGTGAGAGAATAAATATCTATTGTTTTAAGCTACCCAGTTTGTGATACTTTATTATGGTAGTCTTAGGAAACGAATACACCTCTCTATTCTTTTAATTTTGAAAACATACCGTAATGAAAGCAAATGAGAGGAATCATAATATAGGAACAGCCTTGAATTCACTCTTTAAAAACAACATTATTTCCCAAACCTCACTACTTTTTTAAAATATATTTTTAATTGATTTGAGAGAGAGAGAGAAGAAGGGAGAGGGAGAAAGAGAAACATCGATGATGATGAGAGAGAAACATCAATCAGCTGCCTCCTGCATGCCCCCTACTAAGGATGGAGCCCACAACCCTGGCATGTGCCCTGACCAGAACTGAACCAGTGACCTCTGGGTGCCTGGAATGACGCTCAACCAACTGAGCAACACCAGCCAGAGCCCTCTATTTTTAATGTAATCTGTAACAAATGACCTGTGACACACATTGCAACCAATCACAATACACCCAAGCAACCCACTGCCTGAGCTAGAAACTGCTAATCCCATCCAACATTTTCATTTTACTGAGGACAAGGAGCTCCAAAGGGGCCAGATGGCTCACCAAAGGTGACACAGAAACTTCACTGTGTGTTCCTCCTCATACCTAGCATCCTCTGTTCTAGCCAACTTCCCTGAGCACACGTAGAAAAAAGACAGCCTAAGGAATGTAGGACACCTCATCATTGCTCACATCAGTCTCCAGATTTTGCCCTCTGACTCCAGTTTAAATCATTTTGTGCGGTACGGCTGAACGCTGAAACTTCCATAAGCAATTCTGCTCCTAACTCTGACTTTGAAGGCTGATAAAGTGATTCATTCAGGCGGCTGTACAAACTGAATAACCGCTCGGTGTGCTGGGATTAGATGTGACACAATATCCTGTGTCAGGGCATAGATCTTGGGCAGGAGAGGAAGAGCCTCTGCGCTTTGATGTTGCCATTAAGGGATGCAGATTTATTATGAAATCCTTGAATAGAAAGACCAATGATGAATTTATCAAGAGGCCTGCAAGATAATTGTGAAGTGAGTGATTTCTCTGCACCTCAAATAAAACTCTAATATAGGCCTCAAAGGTAGCCAAGATAAAATGTCAAAAATCTGAAGACGAGGAATTTATAAGTGCAATTAACTAATATCTGTCGCCTGAAGAGATGTCGTCCTGGTTAGGATGCCCTTCCAACAAGATGACTTTGCTGACCTAGATTTCTCCCTGTAATAGTCCTATCTGCTTCCTTCCTAAGTGCTAATTTACTTTTCATTTATGTTTAAAAAAATAATTTATCTCCTACTTTTGAGACCTAACCAAAAAGTTATAAGAAACTAACTGCGCTGCCAGTTAAAAGTTTCCATATACTCTTCTTAGAAACTGGAAAACCGCCTAAGTAAGCTAAACATTCAAACGATGTCTCCTCAAAGGGGGTCCAAATAACCTAGTACTGGAGTTGGGTTGAAAAACTTTAGTTAAAGTGGGATAAACTCCCTGAGGGATTAGAAGAGGAAAGAGTCAGGGTCCAGAAAAGCCAACAGATCTGCCTTCTAACCAAAGGGGTTGCACTGCTATCTACTTGAGCGAGAAGGTGAAGGCCAACAGCCAGGCAGAAAGAAAGTAAACAATAAAAGAGAGAGAAAGCAAGGAGAGTCCTATACAACTGCTTTTAATGTCATTGAAAGGGCCTAAAAGGTCAGTGAAAGTAGGTTACAGATATGATGAGGTATTTTTTTTAAAACACATGGTTGCATTTATTTATAAATTAAACAAAAAGGGTGATTTGGTCTGTAAACAAAATAGGTTTTTCTCAAGACCACTTACCTCCTTAGCCTGTCACCGTTCCTATTACTTCTAGTCTGTCAATATGCCTGCTCTGCCCTCAACCCCAAAGCAGTCTGAAGTTCACAAGTTATCCATTGCAACATTGCTGTGATTGATTGGATCAATATTAGACACCAGGGCCAAGACCTGGCTATCCATTGTCTAGCCAACATCCAATCAAGTACCATTTCAAGAATTTAAAATAAAAGCTATCTCAGCTGTACTCAGTAGGTAGAATATAATTGAACTAAAATATAATATAATTGATGTGACTCTGAGTTCATCATTTGGGTGGAGACAAATGTGTAAATAGATGATACTAATCTGTAGAAAAGGAGAATGGAGCAACATAAAGAAAGAGGCAGACACTTGAGAGCCTGTGGTTCAAGAGGGAGAGGAAAGAGTAGCTGCCTTGGTAACTGATGGCATAGCAGTCCTCAGTCACAATTTGTATGAAATATCTATAGGTACTTTGTTTCAATGAGGTTTGTCAAATTCTCAAAATCAAAGGGTTAGTATTCCCCTAATATATTCCTTCTACAATCAGATGGTCCTGGATGGGTAGAACTGTCTTCTAGAGACAGTAAGACAACTCTGGGAAAAGAGACAATGCTAAGAACAAATTACCAAAATTATACTCTAAAACAAAGTGCATATACATATACACATGTAAACCAGTATAAAATATTATAGAATCATTGGTGTTAAAAGGGACAAACTTAACTCTTGCCTTTCAGAAGGTTAAAGTTAGCCTCAAACACAAATAACAATTGCTCAAAATGACCTCAAGCAGGCACAGTCGCAGAGGGGCCATCAGGAGAGAATTTGGGGATCAACAGAGGTGGGGCACAGACCCTCACCCCCCCAACATTGCAGGGGCCTGAATGCTAGCCCCTTCTGAGGGAGGTCTCCTGCCCCCATGGCTGCTTCGTGCTTCCCATGCCCAGCTCAGATCAGGACCCAGGTGACCGACAAAGACTTGGCCGACAGCAGCTGCCCTCTCACTCCAACAAGAATTGTTTGAATTGTCTTGTACCCATGGTGTGGGGAAGAGGGTTTACGATATCTAAATCCAGCCTACCACCAGGAATGCTCAGGACCTACTCAAGAAGGCAAATAATCCCTTCCACCAATATTTACAGGGTAAAACAAGATTATTGTTAGAGTAATAAATTTGACAGTAAAACAGTAGTCAAGTTTTCAGGCAAACTTAAATTGGCTAGTTGAAACAAGCAAATATTCTAGAAAAATTCATTGTACTGGACAAAAAGGTGTTCCTAAAGTGTCAACTAAAATTTTTATTGGTACTTCATCTCATGATAAAATTGTGCACCATATAATGAACCTAAAACAGTAATATTATGGTGCAAAAAAATTAAAATTTAAAAGCCATCAAGACTACATTATAAAATTTTCAAAAGCCTCCTAACATTTAAATCAAAAGAGGAGGGGATAGTAGAGGAATATCATGTAAGGAAAAATATCCTGTAAGTAAATTACATCTAGAAAATTAATACCTTAGAAAATTAATTGTAAGGCTAAAAGCAAGACACCCATGAAAAACACACAAGGTGACAAAACAAGCCAGAGGAAAATCATTTGGGCAAAAATTGAAAAAGGATCCCCAGTCAAATTTATAGAAAATATTACTTTATTAACTTTTGGTCGAGAATATGTTTGTGTATTTTCAGAAAACAACTCCGAGACCATGTGGATTCCAGCAAGAGAGGAATCGACAGGACTACTCCAGCCATGAAGACAGAAGAGAAGCAGTCCAGAGATGGAAGACGCTGATGTGGCCTTCCCATACTAGCAGTTAGCAGCTGTGCATCACTGCAGATTGCCCAGGACCAAACCAGACAGAGTCGGACCTGCATTACCACCATTTGTCCACCATCCAGAACTGAAATGTCAGTGCTGACATGTACACATAAGGAACTGTTGGACATTGAAATTGGGTCTCAAAAGAACTGTTGGCCCAGAAAGAAACTCACTACACACTGATTCATTTGCCTGTAACCATAACCATTATTGCTTGTCTCATTTTCGGTTCTTATAAGTGTATTTCTAATAGCACATGATCTCACTCATCTAGGGGAAATAATGAACAACATAGACTGATGAACAAGAACAGACCCAGAAACTAGGAGGCATGGATCAGACTGTCGGGCCTCGGGGGGAGGGTAGGGAAGGGTGGGGGTAAAGGGGGAGATCAACCAAAGGACTTGTGTGCAGGCATATGAGCCTAACCGGCGATAAAGGACAACAGGGGGGTGGGGGCATGTGTGGGGAGGGGTGTGGGATGGGAATGGGGGAACGAGGACAAATATGTGATACCTTAATCAATAAAGAAATTAAAAAAAAAAATGACCTCAAGTTCCACTGGTAAACATCCCTTTTTATTTCTCTCTCTTATCCTTCAAAATAACAAAGAATATTCTGAATACTAAGAGAAAAGCAGTGATACCTATCAATAAGATGAATTCAATAAGATGAATTCCAGATATGAAAAGCTGAACAGGCAAACAAACAAACAAACAAACAAATAAATAAATAAATAAATGGCTATTTTATAATTTTTATTTATTATTTTTTATCATTGAGAAAGAGAGAGAGAGACATCGATGTGAGAGAGAAACATAGATCAACTGCCTTCTGTACCCACCCCAATGGGGGATCAATCCCACAACCTTTCGGTGCATAGGACGATGCTCCAACCAACTAAGCCATACCGGCCAGGGCTATTTCATAATTTTTACAAAGTACAGAAAGAGAAAAGTGGATCATTTTGTCCCTGAACATTCGTGGAAGGCAAAACTCAAAAAAGGAAATATGCTATAAAAGGAACATTTTTTAATGTTTTTAGGCCACAACATGCATAATTTAAAAATCATGGGGAGAAGAGCAGCCAGAAGAACTAGACCAGGTGTCCTCAAACTACGGCCTGCGGGCCACATGCGGGTGTTTTTGCCGTTTTGTTTTTTTTACTTCAAAATAAGATATGTGCAGTGTGCATAGGAATTTGTTCATAGTTTTTTTTAAACTATAGTCCGGCCCTCCAACGGTCTGAGGGACAGTGAACTGGCCCCCTGTTTAAAAAGTTTGAGGACCCCTGAACTAGACTATCAGTCAAGCATCACTATTTCTGACATAAAGACCCAAAGATAATCACTTCAATAGAATCATATTTAAATGAAATATCCAAAACCATACTCAAAATACAATTATGCCAACAAAAAACAAACAGGATTCTTTATTTTTTATTATTTAGAAGAGGAGTAGTCTCTAGAAGAAAACAATGATTAAAAAGCTAGCAACAGCATTCTACACAGAAGAAAACAGTCTGGCCGGCTGTCATTGCTGATGCAACAAGAGCCCTGCTATCAAGATAGTTTAATACAAGACAGTTCTTCCCAGAGAACCCGAACCCTGTAATGACAATCCAAACCAGTTGAGAAGGAAACAATAAAGAGAAAGTATTGAAGATTTTCAATGTATTCTCACTTTAAAAGACATTTCTATTGTGCTTCAACAGAAGAAATGCCGTTGTGGTTGATTTTACATGCTTGCTTTAGTAGTTTCTTTTATAAATGGAAAAGGGCTTCAAATTATTGTAATAAAGACTATAATAGCAGCATGTCCAGAAATCATTAAGTCTTGTAAACAGACCATTCTGTAGAAAACGTTGTTTGTATCAACTCCAGTTACCAGAATTCTAAGTGCAATGGGTAAAAAGTGTCCATTCATTGTGGGTAGCTATACATAAATATACCTGAATGGCATATTTAACTATAAACAGAAGGTGACAAACAGATTTGTTGGGAACGATGAGCCCAAATGATGAAATGGAAACTATATAGTATATAGCATTTAATGGTAAGCTCATGTAGTATGATAATTAAGATCTTAAGGTAGCCCAGGCGGTGTGGCTCAGTGGTTGAGCATTGACCTATGAACCAGGAAGTCATGGTTCAATTCCCAGTCTGGACATGTGCTGGGTTGCAGTTCAATCCCCAGTAGGGGGAGTGCAGGATGCAGTCGATCAAGGATTCCCTTGATGTTTCTATCACTCTCTCTATGTATAAATATATCTATATCCATAGATAGATGATATATGATAGATAGATAGATAGATAGATAGATAGATAGATAGATAGATCTTAAGGCAGAACAATCTAGTTGAGTAATGGCTCCACTACATACTGGCTGTGCAACAAGAGTAGTTAACCTCTCCCGTTTCCCCATCTATAAAACCAGCATAAGAGGATCAATCTCATATAGTTCTTTGGAAAATTAGGTAAACTAAAGCACATAAATTAGCACAGAACCTGAGTCACAGTAAACACTAAATAGGTCAATGTGGTGGTAGAGGTGGTGGTGATGATGATGATGATGATGATGATAATGTTGATGAGGAAATCAATTTCAAGTTGGCGTCCTCCTCATTATCACCCTCTGTATTCTCTATGTCTTTCCTAGTAATGTTTGGTGTGAGGAAGCCTTTTTGTTGTTTCAGATTTCCTGTAATTCTTTGTATATAATTCTTAGACTTTGAACCTACAAATACATAAAATTCTCTTTAGAGTCCCTACAAATAGTTTTCTTACCCTATTATTTTCTGTATATATGACCTGCTTACTTTACTTGCCAGGAAAGGAATGTCATGGGTTTGTCTGTCTGAAGATGCCCCTCTTTAAACTCAACACCGCTTTCTCAGTGTTCTATGGCATGTCAGTACTTTAGTGGCAGTCACAACCCAATTGGAGTCAATGGAAAACAAATTCCCTAATTGTGCAAAAAAACACTTTGTATGTAACACCATGAAACTTTACTCTTGAATATTAAAATATGCCATGGCTATATTGCTCATCCTACACTAGTCAAATATTGCACTCATATAATGGACAAAAAAAATGCTTGTTAAGCTCAATTAAATTTGATTCTAGTAGTGATATTTCTGGGAGACTTTGGATAATCTGTTTCAGCCTACTGAGGTCATAACTGTTGTATCATGAAGCTTCCTTCATGTTTAGGGAGCACCTAAACATGAAAAACGTTCAGTGGGAGAGCATGATACCATGGGGTTTAGGCTGGTTTATTCCCACAAGTTATGGAAAGTGGAATAAAAAAAACATGAACAGTTCTTCCGTCTTATATCATACTCTATCTAGCATCACATGAATTTTTGCATGTTTGATACCCTGTAAATATTCATGAAAAAAATGAAGCCTACCTCTGCACAAATGAGAAAGTAAATGTTTTCCTATAATGTCAACATTTTATAGCATCTTGATTTATAATTGGGGGGAGAAGGGGACAGACCATTTGGACACCAAGGGACAATCTTTTTTTTTTTTTCCCAGAGAGGAAGGGAGACGGAGAGAGAGATAGAAACATCAATGATGAGAGGGAATCATTGATTAGCTGCCTCCTGCACAGCCCTTACTGGAGATCAAGACCGCAACCCAGGTATGTGTCCTTGACCGGAATCGACCCTTCAGTCCGCAGGCCGACGCTCTACCCACTGAGCCAAACCAGCTAGGGCACCAAGGGACAAAGTTGAGGTTATGCCTATGGAGCTTACCCATGAGTGAAACATGGGTTGTGGTCCCCACTGCTCTGCTGCATAAATTATTCAAAGAAAGGGACTTCACCAGCCGATGGGAATAAAATTCAATTAGTCCTTAATATTATTCTAGGCAGAAAATAAAACAGAATTTGTCAGGGGAAGAAAAGCTACCTATTTTATCCATTTTTGTGGTGCTTATTTTATATACAACTCAGTCATTTGCCTCTGCTCAGAGAGGGTGAAAGATACGCTCATAAAGGGCCTAGAAAACTACTACACACACCCTTCACTTGATTTTTGGCCAAGGTTGGTAAAGGAGTCCAGGACAACAGAATCCATCCCAGAAGAACAACAGTTCTCATGACACTATACCTGACTGATTAAGGCAGGCAGGCCCAGTCACAGCACCTCGTGTCCCATTCCATGAACAAACTGACTACAACAAGCATGTCAAACTCGCAGCCCGCGGGCTGCACGTAGCCCACAACAAATATTTTTGCGGCCCAGCCAATCTAACAATGTGTAAGAAATGTCTTAATAAAAATTTCATTAATTTTTACAATATCCTGTTATATATAACTAGAGCTCGATGCACAAAATTCGTGCAAAAGTATGCCTTCCTTCCCCCAGCTGCCGTCACAGGCTTCCCTCTGGCACCGGGGACCTGGGCTTCCCTCACAGTCCCAGCTTCGTCCAAAAGGTTGTCCAGAAGGTTGTCGAGAAGGACATCCGAAAGGACATCCAGTCTAATTTGCATATTACACCTTTATTATTATAGATTATTAATAACGACCTACAACGTCCACTAATGACTGACTACTATAATCATGTTGCATTCATTTCCCTTATGCACCTTATGTGCAGGTGTACCATTTCTCTCCACTAATATTAGCAGCGAATATTTTAGCAGCCGCTTGCCACGTCATTAGTCCTGGACTGACTTGTTTGGTGTGTGCAACAGGAAATATTTTGCTTTCGGAGAACAAGAAAAATAGGTTTATTTGCGTTACGCTTATTAATTTGTGCAGTTATTCAGTGTCTGGTAAGTTAATGTTCAAGAAAAAATATTAAATTTTATTAAAATGTTCTATTATTTTATGTTAACAATTACTCATTTATTTTAGCCCTTTGTATTCAGCATGTCTCCACTGAAATAAAACTACGTTTCTATGAAAATTGAAGCTTTTGTTTTTTTGCGACCCACATAAACTTAAACCTTGTTTGTTTGGCCCATGTTAGCCTTTGAGTTTGACCTGCTTGGCCTACAACATTATCTTTCCAAATCTACTTCTCCAAAGCTACTTACTGGTAGGTGGGCACAGCCCAGGGTATTAGATCCCTTCTAGGACCACACACTGAAGTCTTCATCCATGTCTCTAATCCCTAAAACATACTTTCAGAACCAGGGAACTTGGAGAATAAAGAATCAGGCAGAAATACAAAATAGAACCTATAAACAGTCTCTGTGGTTAAGGTGAGAACCAACATAACAGACCTCTCATTCAGTTGTACAAACCTGTGCCTGAAAAAAAAAAAAGATCAAACCATATATTCACTTTCATGTGCTTTTGATACACACCCCACAGGCCAGGCCCTCTGTTCCACACCCGCAATTATTCTCACAAGAGGAAGAGTTAGGTGATGTATTAGATTCCTATGGCTGCCATAACAAATTACCACAAATTTGATGGTTTAAAACAACATAATTAATCATCTTACAGTTCTGGAGGCCAGAAGTCTCAACATGTTGTTGACAGGGCCTCACTCCCTTCAGAGGCCCTACAAGAAAATCTGTTTCCTCTTCCAGCTTCTAGAGCTGCATTCCCTGGTTCACGACCCCCTCCCTTCATCTTCAAAGGCAGCCGAGTAGTGCTTCCATTATCGCGTCATCGTCTGCCTCTGTGTGACACTCCTCTGATATCCTTTATCTTCCTCTGATAAAGATATTTGTGGACTTTGAAGGTCCACCTGGATAACTCAGGATAATCTCCCATCTCAAAAGTCCTTTAACACATCTACAAAATCCCTTTTGCTACATAAATTCTAGACATTAGAACCTGGATATCTTCCGGGGCCATCATTCAGCCTACCTGTGAGAAGGAAACATCCCCTGAAGAGTCTAATACTAAGCACATTCTTACTTAGGATTTGTGTAGAACAAGTTAGAATAACATTGATTTATTTTTCCAATCATGATTAAGATAATGACACCAAATAAGGCATTTCAAACATTTTAGAGACTCAAGAGTATTGTCCTGCTCATGCTGTTTTCCACAAAAGAATTGTTTGTTGAAGTTTACCAACTACTTTGCAACAGTCCCTTTCATGCAAGTAGCTTTTCCATCTCCAACTGATGCACAGATCCAGGGAATTATCATAGAAATGAAAGTGTTTGGTGAAAATTAAATGTATTTTCCCTTAAAGTGCACTTTGAAGCTTTGCTCAAGGAGTTTCACCCAAAGAAACAATTATTTTAAGCATGAAATTGAATGTTAACATTCTGTATATGAATAAATTCTCTCTTTCTGTCTCCCTTGCTCTTTCTTTATCTTCAGGTAGGTGGGCAAAGTTATCTCAAAAGAACAGAAATATGCAATTGCTTTAGTTGTTCCTAATGTTTTTTATTATTTTATGTATATCTTACTTTAGAACGTTTCAAATAAATACAAAAGCAAAAAGAATAATAGAACTTCACCTACCCATCACAAGCTTTCACAGTTACCAACACTCTGACCTCATCATTCCATATATCTCCCACCACTTTTTTTCTGAATTATTTTCATGCAAATCCAAGACATTATAAAAATTTCTACTTTAAAGTGATAAAAGTAACTTTTATCACTAAAAATTAGGCATGTATATCCAAGACACCAGTAACACGTTCAGTACAATTAAAAATAATTCAATTCATTCAGTTTTCAGTTCTCTCCTCTTGTTTCAAAAATACCTTTTAACAAGTGGTTTGTTCAAACCAAAATCCAAACCAAGTTATCTTTATTTTTTAAATCTTTATTGTATGTACAGTTATTTCTCCCTTTTCATTCTATTTTTGTTTTTGTATCTTTCTTCTTTTTCTTGATTTATCTGGCCAAATGTCTACCAGTTTTGCTTTTGTTAATCTTCTCTATTATATTCGGTGGCTGTTGTCTTTTTTTTTTATTATTGTGGTAAAATCTTCCATTCTAACCATTTATAAGTAAACAATTCCATGGCATTAAATACATTCACATGTTGGGCAAACATTACCAATAGCCATTTCCAGATCAATTTTATAAGGAAACCTAAGAGAGAGACTTTAGCTCTTCAAGACAACTTCTATTTTAATAAATAGGTTGAATGCAAATTTTAGAGGAGATATTTGCAAACTCATTAAAAGTTTCCCAATTTCATGCCAATTTTAAAAGCTCTGACCTAGATCACAGTCAGGTAGCTCTAACTGCCATTTAACAAATGTCATTTATAAGAAGGATGTATAGCTGCATCAAAAACTCATCCAAATAAACTGTCGGGGTCCCACCCTGATGTAGAATCCTATTAGGTATTGATCTTTTGTGTTCAACATCCCATCAAACAGCATCATATCATAAATGAAATTGCTGCTTTCATCCCAAGGCTCATAGAATTATAAAACTCATTAGTAAGTGGCATCTCAAGTTATAAGCTCTGGTTTACTCAAATGTGTGCATCCGATCAACCTCACTGAGCCACCTTCCTTGCTATTATTATTAGTTAGAAGTGATACAAACAATTTTTTAAGAGAATAACTAGCAGGCTGTCAGCAGTCTTCTTTGAAAATGTATTGGGACTAAAGCAATTAGCAAAAGGATAGCTTGGTTAAAATAATTGGTAAATTGAAAAGACCCTCAATGACATGGTTTGACCCTCTATTCTACTGGGAAAAAAAACATTGAAATAAAATGTGACACATGTATTTTTTAACTAAACATTTACATAAGTAAATTAAAAGAATAAGACAGCAGACATCCTGAACATTGCATGGAATATTCCACATGAGATTTGGTTTATGGCATCACAACTCACCATCTAGAAAATGTGAGAGATCCAGTCAGTCATGGGCAGGCCATTAAGTACTCTGACACATGGCTCTCCGTTAAAATGAGATTCATTTCTGACTGGAAAAATATATAAATATATGGTTGAAGAGGAGAGAAAAATGGAGGAAATAATCCTATTTTTACATTTTATCCAAATATGAATACAACATTGGAAAACCTGCATAGGGAATAAGGTATGAAATTACTTTCATAGATATATGAATATGGTCACTGCTAGTCTGTCATACTATTTTTAAGGGATGTGTTATTCCAGTACTTTAGATTTCAGCTTTTGCTGATCACAGCCTACAGACATCAACATGAATTAAACATGGAAGGACCACAAAACTCTGAATGAAACAAGGGGAGGTTGATGGAGTTTAGGCTTCTTAGATGTACAATTAAAATAAGACATAATAGGCCTAACCGGTTTGGCTCTGCGGATAGAGCATTGGCCTGCGGACTCCAGGGTCCCAGGTTCGATTCCAGTCAAGGGCATGTACCTTGGTTGTGGGCACATCCCCAGTAGGGGGTGTGCGGGAGGCAGCTGATCAATGTTTCTCTCTCATCGATATTTCTAACTCTCTATCCCTCTCCCTTTCTCTGTGAAAAATCAATAAAATATATTTTTAAATAATAATTAAAAATAAATAAGACATAATAGAAAATCCTTCTTAGAGACAAAGAAAACAGCTTTGTAGAGGAGTAAATAAAGATGCCCCAAATGTAAGTATCTTAACTAAATAGAAATAAGAGAAAATGGACCACTGGGCAATTTTACTTCTGCAACTGACTTTATCGATTTATAGAAGGAGCAAGAAAACCAGCTTTAGAGTCAATGCTTTAGTCATTCATTCGATTATGTGAGTGTCTACCATCACTGGCACTATGCTAAGTGTTGGGGATACAATGAGGAACAAGATAAGCATGTTCCTATCTTCATGAAGCCTGCATTGTGGTAGAAGAGGTGATAAATAAGTAGATACTTTTTAAAAATAGAGCCCAGCCTTAGCTGGTTTGGCTCAATAGATAGAGCATCGGCCTGAGAACTGAAGGGTCCCAGGTTCGATTCTGGTCAAGGGCACATACACAAGTTGTGGGCTTGATCCCCAGCAGGGAGCGTGCAGGAGGTGGTCAATCGATGATTCTCTCTCATCATTGATGTTTCTATTCTCTCTCCCTCTCCCTTCCTCTCTGAAATCAATAAAAATATATTTTAAAAATAAAAATAGAGCCCACCACTTAAGTTGGACAGAAGCACATAAAACAAATAATCACAGCAATGTTAGCAGATGCAAGAATACCCCACAGGAGAGATGAATGGTGACTCTCTGGTCACTAATTATTATGTAAATGTCTTCACTTGATGGATGGTGTTTTTCACAATAATCAGCCAGACATCCACAGAGACATATTTCATTGATAATGCTGGTTACTTAGGAAGTCAAACTTCTCTGGAAGTCTCCCAGGCTATGGCTAAAGGTCAGAACCAAATCTATTTTTACATGAACACATACATGTAGACTTACTCAGAGAAGACAAGGAAGTGCAATATATGTAGCATAACTCTGTGGTCTATGCTACAAGCAATTCTCTGTAACACCAGCTGGATGTCCTACAATTTAACTCAATTCATGGCTCTTGGAAATGTGTCCCAAACACAGCAAACGTTATTCCTTACTTGGCCACTTGCTGCCCCCCTGTGCTCTTCATATCATTGCAGAGGAAAAAGAGGAGCCAACTGCCAGCACCAGCTTCCCCACCACACTCTTTCCTGATCAAGCCCTGATGGGTGTGGATTAAGGAAGCCTCCATCCTCCTCCACCCCAGCCCATTCCCTCAGCCTATAAATGCTTTTCCTGAAAACAGAAAGTCTCACCCAAAGTCCTCCTTTGGAGTTAGCTGTTGAGAGCAGAAATTCAAACTCAAAAGTGTTTCATGTTCTGACTTGAGTCATTACCACAGTGGTTCTTGGTCCTAACTGCATATGAGAATCACCTGAGAGGCTCCTAGGGTTTTGGTGTGCAGGCTCCATGCCCACAGGATTGGACTTAATTGGTTGGGATGGAGCTCAGTGTGGATACGTTTTAAAAGCTACCCAGGTGTTTCTAATGTAGCAGCCAAGGCTAAGAACCACTGGGGTATAAATGACTGTGTCCCTTTCAATAACAGAGGCCTAAGAAAAGAGGACCCATTTCACCGGGAAGGGAAGGGTAGACAGGGATAAGCAGAGTACAAACCTCTGGAGTGGGTGCAAGAATGGAGAGCCTTGAGGAGCCAGGAGCCATGTAAACATACAGGGACTCTGGAGGAGTTGCAAACTATGTGAGCCTCTAAACAAGACCCTGATGAGGTAATATGGTGTTAATCTCTGGAGCCTAGGGTGGAAATAAAAAGAGCTGATCCTGGGGAGGAGTTGTGTAATGAAAATCTCAGTTCTTCCTCCCTCCTGTGTTTTTCCTTTACTCTCACACTATTACCACACTCACAACACTTCTGACACCAGATGTGTGTGTGTGTGTCGGGGGGTGGAGTAAAGAAAGGGGTGTGGAGAGGGCAGGTTCCCACACCAAGCAATTCACTGTAACACCAGCAGACTGTCCTACAATTTAACTCAATTCTGACACTATCTGCACAGAGAAAGCATCTGATCCCACAGCGAGGGCCCAGTCCCCTGAGACTGCCAACCACTTCAGATGCCAATCACAACCACCAGGTCCCCAGGTTACTCACAACTTCTGTTCAACTTGGTGATGAATCAGGGGTTCCCATGACCTGCTCCTCCTTGGATTCAATTATTTACTAGAACAGCTCACAGGACTCAGGGATACACTTCCTTACATTTGCCAGTTTATTACATACTAAAGGACATGATAAAGGGAAGAAGGGAACAGCCAAGTGAACAGATACATAGGGCAATGTCTGAAAGTGTCCCAAGCACAGGAGCCTGTCTGAGCTTTCCCATGAATCCCTAAATTTACAGGGATGGGTGGGCTCAGGATCTCTGAGGCTTAAGTGGGAAAATGTGCATTGCTCCTTTATATTCCCTTTAACTACTTCTTACTTTATCCCAAAGACTGTTATAGATTGGTCAAGTTCCTGGATTACAATTCCAAGAGATACAGCTTCCAAAGGGGTTGAAGTTCAAGGTAGATGATCACAGCCTCTTTTTAAATGCACTTTATTCCTAGAGGCTAAAGAAAGCGGGGGTCAGGTTAGTTCAAAGAAGGTCTGACTAAATCCTCTATTGTATTGAGAGAAAACAAGCATGACCTCAAACATCTGGTTTCGCACAATGAACAGGGTTGTACATAAAAGAAAACTCAAGGGAAAGACAAGACTAGTGTTTAAACTGGAGAAAATAGGAGAATAAAATAAATTAGTATGAATATGCTAAGGGATCTCCTCGTTCATGATAAACTTTTCACAGACCTAAGGAATTTCAGATGAAGAGGTACTGTGGCATAAGGACAGTGCAAGGCCCAGAAAGCCTTAGAAGCATGCTAGATGAAAAAAAACAAAAACAAAAAACAGAGATCATGAACTATTCTTGGGGGAGCTCTTGCTATAAATGTCGAGTCCCTACTACAAGAGAGAATGAGCACTATGTCCCTAGAGAGAACCTACACTGTTAGGAACTGTATTATGCCCATCAAATTCATATGTTGAAGCCCTAATCCTAAACCCCAAGGTAGCTATATTTGGAGACTGGACCTTTAAAGAGGTAATTAAGGTTAAGTGAGGTCATAGGGTAGATCCTGATCTTGACTAGTGTCCTTTTAAGAAGAAAAAGAGATACCAAAGAACTAACCCTCTCTCCTCTCCTCTCCTCTCCTCTCCTCTCCTCTCCTCTCCTCTCCTCTCCTCTCCTCTCCTCTCCTCTCCTCTCCTCTCCTCTCCTCTCCTCTCCTCTCCTCTCCACACACACACACAGAAAAAGTCATGTGAGGACAAGGCAAGAAAGCAGCTGTCTGCAAGCCATGAAGAGAGTGTTCACCAGAAACCAAATCTGCCAATACCTTGACCTGGGACTTCTAGCCTCCAGAACTGTGAGAAAATAAATGTCTGTTGTTAAGCACACAAGTCTGTGGTATCTTGTTACGGCGGCCTGAGCTGACTGATACACTCACTCATTTAGCAATAGAACCAAGAAGTAGGAGACCAAAAGGGAGATGGAAAGAAAATGTTGGAGTTTGAAAGAAACAAAATAAACACCAAAAGGAAGAAAGAGACTTCGGGAAAGGTCTGAGGATGGGCAATGCCACTATAGGAGCTGTAAACAGGAGCAAAAAGACAGGAGCTTTAGATGCCACCTGTGGAGAAAAGACAATTTGTAACCCTCCCTGAGTACAAGAGTTATCGTTGTCACAATTAACTTCCTGATGGGAGAGTCCTCCCACCTGAGTTGTAGGTTCACAGGTCCTCCACGCTGGAAAACTGGCAGAGATTGATGACCACCTGGCAGAGCTGGAACCAAGAAATCTTTCTGTTGCTCCTGCCTGTTCACTCTATCAATCAACTTCTCCCAGAGAAAACTCGGCCTTAGGCTACAGTCCTTATCAACGATGTAGATCTAGGATACAATGTGTGTTAAGGTCCCATTCTTTATCAAAGGACATGTTACTCGGAGGAAACCGCTGCTCCCACTGCTAAAGCAGGGATATTAGTTGCTGCTGTTTCATGTATTCTGTACTGCTGGGATTTAAGAACCATAGGATGCGTGGAAGTGGAATTAAATTAACCCAAATCTTCAGATGCTGGGAAGTGCTGAAGGAGCAGTACCAGAGGAAAGCAGCTGCTGTACAGGAAACACACATTCCAAATAAGACACCACTGACAGAGAACAGGTCAACCAAGAAAAACACGGGGGAAACTGCTGATTGTATAATATTTAGGGACTGTAATATTTCTGTGGCAGCAAGAAGAACGGAGATCTAATTTCTCAGATAAAACAAAGAGTTATAAAGTGGATAAGCCTGGGGTTAAAACCCTATGTCCATATTTATTAACAGGTTGTTTTGGCAGATTACTTAACATCTCTGAGCCACAGGTTTCTCGCCGATAAAATGAGATATACAATGATACTAACCATTCCAGATTGTTAATGTGAACATTGCATTAAATTATGTCTGAAAAGTGCCTAGCATGTAATTAATAAATGTGAGAAGCCATTATTATTACCTTTCTCTGAACTTTGCTCTGGGGCAAAGAGTAAAACACTATGTGGTGAGCTGGGTTGGAGGGGTAGAGAAGGAGGAGAAACATCTAGCACAGACCCAGTTCTTAACTATGTGCTAGACTCTACACTGAGTGCTAGGATACAGATTTTTTAAAGATTTATTTATTATTCAATTGTTATGTATTTATATTTTTATTTATTATTTCTTATTCACCACAACCTTATGGAGTAGGTACATGACTTTAAAAATGATGAAACTGAGGTTCAGAAAGACTAAGCATTTTACTAAGATCCACACGGTTAATAATCAGTGACCTTGGGATACTAAACTCGGGCAATATGACTCCATGGTGTATCATCTTGACAAGGGTCAAATAAAACCGTTAACAAAATTCAAGTCAAAAATAAAAAGCAATGGCTTTTTGCCTAGCCAGCATGGTTGAGCATCGACCTATGAACCAGGAGATCACGGTTCCATTCCTGTCTGGGCACATGCTCGATCCCCAGTGGGGGCGTGCAGGAGGCAGCCAATCAATAATTCTCTCTCATCGCTAATGTTTCTCTCTCTCTCTCTTTCTCTCCTTCCTTTCTGAAATCAATTAAAAAAGAATCTTTTAAAGCAAACACTTTTCCGGTAATGTAGAGTGGTGTTAGGCTAACCTCCAAAAGGCTTTCTAGGGCAACATCAGACATTCATGAAAGCCTTGAGAGACCAGACTACCCATCACACGGTCACAGTGGTAGAGGCAATGACTGAGCAACAGGGCTCATGAAAGAGGGATCGATACTAATATCTTCCTGACCTTCACATCTCATTCTATTCTTTTTTTTCCCATTTTTTTATTAAGGTATTATATGTGTACATATCTTACCATTGCCCCCCCCCACCCCACTCCCATACATGCCCTCACCCCCCAGAGTTTTGTGTCCATTGGTTATGCTTATATGCTTGCATACAAGTCCTTCGGTTGATCCTTATCTCCCCCATCTCTCCCTAACCTTCCCCCTGTAATTTGACCTTCTGTTTGATGCTTTACTGTTTCTGTATCTATCTTTTTGTTCAACAGCTTATAATTTTCTTTATTATCCATAGATGAGTGAGATCATGTGGTATTTTTCTTTCATGGACTGGCTTATTTCACTTAGCATGATGTTCTCCAATTCCATCCAGGTTGCTGCAAATGGTAGGAATTCCTTCTTTTTTATGACAGTATAGTATTCCATTGTGTAGATGTACCATAGTTTTCTGATCCAGTCATCTGCTGACGGGCACCTAGGCTGTTTCCAAATCTTAGCTATTGTAAATTGTGCTGCTATGAACATAGGGGTGCATATATCCTTTCTTATTGGTGTTTCCAGTTTCTTAGGATATATTCCTAGGAGTGGGATTACTCGGTCAAATGGGAGTTCCATTTTCAGTTTTTTGAGGAAACTCCATACTGTTCTCCACAGTGGCTGCACCAGTCTGCAATCCCACCAGCAGTGCACGAGGGTTCCTTTTTCTCCGCATCCTCGCCAACACTTGTCGTTTGTTGATTTGTTGATGATAGCCATTCTGACAGGTGTGAGATGGTACCGCATTGTTGTTTTGATTTGCATCTCTCGGATAATTAGTGACGTTGAGCATGTTTTCATGTGTCTCTTGGCTTTCCTTCTGTCTTCTTTTGAAAAGATTCTATTTAGGTCCATTGCCCATTTTTTTATTGGATCATTTATCTTCCTTTTATTAAGTTGTATAAGCTGCCTGTAGATGTTGGAGATTAAACCTTTATCAGTGATAACATTTGCAAATATGTTCTCCCATACAGTGGGATTTCTTGTTGTTTTGTTGATGGTTTCTTTTGCTGTAAAAAAGCTTTTTATTTTGATGTATTCCCATTTGTTTATTTTCTCTTTAGCTTCCATTGCCCTAGGGGCAGTATCAGTGAAGAAGTTCTTTCGGCATATGTCTGAGATTTTGCTGCCTGTGGATTCCTCTAGTATTTTTATGGTTTCCCGTCTTATGTTTAAGTCCTGTATCCATTTTGACTTTATTTTTGTGTATGGTGTAAGTTGGTGATCTAGCTTCATTTTTTTGCATGTATCTGTCCAATTTTCCCAACACCATTTATTGAAGAGACTGTCTTCTCATTCTATTCTTAAGGATGAAAATTTTATCTCTGGATTGACCTCCATCCTTGATGTGCATTTGTAAGGGAGTTAAAGATCATGTACATAAATGTATGCTCTTTCTCTGTATTCCTTTGATTCCTTTAATCTGGAGAAGGCAGACAGGAACAGGTCCTTCTATGTCCTGGGGAAGATATGTTGTCTCTGTTTCTTCCTGACCCCCTTCTCCCTTTTTTAGACCTACCTCTACCTGAGGGAAGGTGAGTCTGGAGATGACTGCTTCCTGAGGGCTTCTAGAACTTCTCATTCTTTAAATCATAGCTGGTGCTCAGGCCTTGCCATGGAAGCACAAGGATCTGAGACTCAGGGGTTGCATTTAATTGAAAAAAACTAGTTGTTATTATCCATCGCTACACATTAGAATCCACCTTGTTA
The DNA here is from genome assembly GCF_951640355.1 of Cnephaeus nilssonii. Classification (NCBI taxonomy): domain Eukaryota; kingdom Metazoa; phylum Chordata; class Mammalia; order Chiroptera; family Vespertilionidae; genus Cnephaeus; species Cnephaeus nilssonii. The sequence continues at coordinate 29,912,337 of NC_137087.1, read as the reverse complement.
GAATTTTAAAATTCCATTGGTCAAGCCACATATTATTCTAACTTTGCCAATATCTCTGGTGGCAAGAAAGAGAACTCAAGCAACAGAGTGTTTTTTTTTAATCCCAGATCATTCCAAAGGGCAACTAGTAAAATAGTTGGGGAGGGGGATGGTCTTCATACAGCTTAAGATGGAAAAAAATAAGTTTTCCATATGGCTCAGCATAGACCATCAAAGTTCTACTGTAGTTTTTAGAGCCAGGGCATAATAAAAAATGCTCCTTGACTCTACCATTTTATTCTGTTACTATATATTCCCTTTAGGGACTCTGAATGATTAAACTGGAATAGTGTTCCAGGGTTTGGGTCAAATACAAGTCTCACCCTCTTCCCCCATAATATTTGTCACAAATTGCAGAGGCCACATTTCTCTCTAATTAGAATAAATACTCTTTCCCGATTCCCACAAGTCTTCAGCAACACTTGAGCTGGAAACTAGGTTTTATCTAATTATGACATGGTTCCAAGAAATACCAGAAATAATTTTTTTAAAGTATCAAAAAAACACTTCCAAGAGGAGGAAATGCTTGTATCTGACAGAAACATAATAGGCCAGCCAAAAATTCTATTTATGTATATCATGAAACAAAAACAATTGTCCTATTTGTCCTATAACTATATTTTTTGTCCTAGAACTATTTAAAAATCGCAAATTATCTTCACCCAGGAAGGAAATTTTTTAATAATAATAATAATAAATTATGCACAGAGAGAGAAGTTAAACAGCAGTATCAGAATGAAACACCAATGACCACAGACAGTGGCTCTCAACTTAGTTCAAAAAAGTTTGTTTTGTTTTACAATCTCCTGGTGAGCTTCTTAAGGATTAATTAAATCAAAATCTGTATGGATGAGACCCACATATGAGGGTTTTGTTTTGTTTTGTTTTGTTGAGCAGGGGGGTCCATCAAGCTCCCCAAAGGACTGCAATATTAAGCCAGATTAAGATTCAATACTCTAAGCCAGCGTATTTTCTTTTCTTTTCTTTTTTTAATATATTTTATTGATTTTTTACAGAGAGGAAGAGGGAGGGATAGAGAGTTAGAAACATCAATGAGAGAGAAACATCGATCAGCTACCTCTTGCACACCCCCTACTGGGGATGTGCCCGCAACCAAGGTACATGCCCTTGACTGGAATCGAACCTGGGACCCTTGAGTCAGCAGGCCGATGCTCTATCCACTGAGCCAAACCAGTTTCGGCTAAGCCAGCGTATTTTCAACTGGTATGCCACAGAACTTCAGTGATTAGTTTGCGTGTGCCATGAGATGAAAAAGGTTGAAAATCACTGCTCTAAGCAGTGCTTCATGACCTTGGACAACTCTATGCAGCCTAGGCATAGGAAGAAAAAAAGAATTATTTGAGACACTGTTTTTGAATGATTACTTTTTACTAAAGAAACAAACAAGTAGAAGAAAGCAAGAACAGGAGGAAAGTAGTGTGCTCAAACCAAAATGACATATGGGGAGGATTTTATTAAGAAAAGAAACAGACAAGGTTTGTTACATGATGGTAGTTTAACTTTATCCTTTTGAAAAGATACACTTTGCATGTACTATAATCTACTCTTCAGGTACACACACACACACACACACACACACACACACACACACAGTTCTTTGATTTTTCTAGAAGAGCTGTTACCTTCTAGGTTTGTGTTTTACTTTCCCACTTTTGATGGAAAAATATTCATAAGACCTAATTGCATTTTCCTTTTTACTCTGCTAAAGAAAAGCAAGGTGATAATTAATGGAAACTCTGTGGCACAATAACACGAAGGCTAAGCAGAACCATCTGTAGGAGGATTGGCGCATATAAAACAACTAGAAACTAGATGAAATTAACAAAGTAATGCAAAACATAGGAAAGTTTCTTTCTGACTCACTTCAAAACTCAGCTCAAATTAATTCTTGGGCCATAATGTGCTTTATGATTTATGGGCATTTAAAGGAGAGAGATTTTCACTATTTATCATCAGCTTTCCCTATGTTCCAGTCAACTTATATTAGCGAATTTCCATTTTGCTACGCACCTGTTGGCAAGATCACTACTGCTCACACAATGCAAAGAACTGTTGCAATTACCTAGATAATTCATGATGAGCAGGGCATTTGCATAACATTCAGGACACTCCATTATCATTTTCATTACAATGTGGGCAAATTATTTATTGGAAAACCAGATAAAGAGGTTCACATTTATCAGGCAAAACCACGAGGCACTATGCAAATACTTCAACCTTTTCTGTCAAATGTGGTATTTCAGTCAGTTAATCATTGAAAGTACCTTTCATTAAGCAAAGGAGCCTGCCTGTGAAGGCCTGAAGCCAAGCTAAACTCTTCATTCAATCAATCATGAGGAAATAGAAAATGCCCACATTATTTAATTTATTTATAACTGATTAGTCACTGAAAATCAAAAACAGGAGAGAAATATGTTTTCTCCATGAATAAAGTAAATCACCTTCCTATTCTTTTAAATATGTTTTTCTTTATTTCAGAGAAGGGAAAGGAGAGGGAGAGAGAAACATCAATGATGGGAGAGAATCATCAATTGGCTGCCTCCTGCATGCCTCCCACTAGGGGTCAAGCCGGCAACCTGGGCATGTGTTCCGACCCGAGAATCAAACCATGACCTCCTGGTTCATAGGTCAATGCTCAACCACTGAGCTACCCTGGCCGGGCCTTCGTATTTTTTTTAAGAGGAGGATTTTTCAGGCATCTGTCTGGTTCATCTTATCTGTGACTATTGACCTTCTGATGATTTTAGCTTTAGTTTAGAGTTCAGCCTAATAGTCAGAAGCCGTCTTTGCAAACATCCAACATCCCCCTGCACTCCCTGTGCTAACAATGAGCTTTGTGTCCTGCTCTTTCCAAAGAGAACATGAGCACTGGACTGCACTTCCTGTGACTTTGAAGAGGAGAAGCGTTAAGACACAATGTCAGAAATATTTTATAAAGTGTTGCCAACAATTCTGTCTCTGAGCTAAAGTCATAAATACTTGACTAAATTCTGAAGGAATATTTATGAGCAATTTTTCCCCTGAAAAAAAAAAATTGCAATCTCCAGAAATGTCTGTTGTAAAAAAAACACGAGTATGGGAAATACATGTTTCTTTCAGGTTTCACAAAACTTTGGAATGGGTGGCACAAGAGGCCCTCGGGCTCACTGTCCAAACTTGATCTCTGCCCGGGTGCCACATGCAAAACTTAGAGGCTTGGGCTGCTCTGAGAGCTTGCTTGGCTACCGTGACTGAAGGCTTCCCGGGTAGATCCCGATTCCCGTTATTGTGGCTAAAACCTGTCCATGAATTAGAAACTGGAACAAGATCACTGTCAACATTGGGAGGCTAAGCAAGTCTGTTTCCAAAGCACTTATTTCTGAGACTGATTAACCACATGGGCAACCAGAGAACATCAAGTGTCACAAGCACACAGTTCCTGGTCTACGTTTGCGCTCCTGGAGTAATAAAGCCACAACAGAGAAAGACTCTAATGGGATGGATGGCTAATTTAAAATTGATAGATAGGGCCCTGACTGGTTTGGCTCAGTGGATAGAGCGTCGGCCTGCAGACTCAAGGGTCCCAGGTTCGATTCCAGTCAAGGGCATGTGCCTTGGTTGGGGGCACATCCCGTAGGGGGTGTGCAGGAGGCAGCTGATTGATGTTTCTCTCTCATCTAACTCTCTATCCCTCTTTCTTCCACTCTGTAAAAAACCAATAACATACATATTTTTAAACAGATTAAAATTGATAGGAGGTTTTCCCCAAGTAGGAAATTTTGCTCATTCTCATTATTCTGTGTGGTGTGTGTGTTTTTTAATTGAGAAGAAACTTCTATAACATAAAATTAATCATTTTAAAGTGAATAATACAGGGTCATTTTCTAGGTATTTTAAAGCCTAGACTGGCTACCATGCCATTCCAGTGCTAAAAGTAAAAACTAGAGCCGAAACCGGTTTGGCTCAGTGGATAGAGCGTCAGCCTGCGGACTGAAAGGTCCCAGGTTTGATTCCGGTCAAGGGCATGTACCTTGGTTGCGGGCACATCCCCAGTAGGGGGTGTGCAGGAGGCAGCTGATCGATGTTTCTCTCTCATCGATCTTTCTAACTATCTCTCTCCCTTCCTCTCTGTAAAAAATCAATAAAATATATATTTTTTTTAAAACTAAAATCAAGCAGAATTCATTAGTACTCTACATTTATGCTACGTGCATGCCAAATAAAGGGTTCAACTGGTTTTGTGGGTGTGTTGTTGTTGTTTTTTTCACATTACTGACTAGTTTTAGACACAACTAACTCAAATTGACTAGTTACTCAGGAAGTGTTTATATAACACTGAAATAACCAATCACCCCAGAGGAAAAATAATGATCAAGTAGACTGTGTTCTCATGCATTTGGCTGATGGACAAAATGTTCACTTTTTAATCTACTAGTGCAGTGTCTGAGACATAGCCTCAGCACAACTCTATCAAACCCTAGGACCTCCACAAAGAGAAGCCCTGTGCTCTCGACCAGGGGACCTGACCTCATCTCCATCCCGGCTCAGAGATCAGAGCTTGTCTCTGACACACCAGACCCAGCTCCTCTGATCCTGCCCAGGGAAGAGTCACACCGTTGCAAGTGCCGCCTCCACACTAAGCAGTGAGTCTGGGCAGCACACCAAGAAACTGGAAACGTACAAAGTCGGCTTCGGAGAACCTTAAGCCTGCTCATTGGAATCCTTTCCCTGCCTGTTACACTCTGGTGACCAGGGAATATCTGTGCCTCCCCATAGTCGGGCCTGCCCTTCCCGAGGACATCAAAATCCTAAATCTTTCTCAGCTCCACATAGTGCTTTATTGATTGCATAGTAAACAACTCAGAAAGCTAAAGGCTGTTCATGAATGTCACTCCCCCCACATTGCTGTTCCACCTCAGCCTAGGAGACACAAAGGAGGAACCACGGACAACACTCTCCAGTCCCCCTCCCCCACCAGGAGGCTGAAGGGGAGAGTGGACTTGGGCCCCGGGCCCTTTCTGAGCTCCTGCAGCCGCCGCTGTGGGCTGTTCCTCTGGGAAGGCTGATCCTGAGAAGGCGTACTTAATGCTGAAGAAATTAATGTTACTCCAAGGAAGGAGTTTTCACTGTGCAGCTTTTCCAATGGAAGATGCCCAGGCCTGCTCCTCACCTCCAGCGTCCCTAGTGTCCAGGCATCTGTCCTTTTTGGAAACACCCAGGTGACTTTCAGCCACAGCCAGGCTGACGCCCTCTCAAAGGGATTCTAGTCATTAGACAAGTCCTGGGGACCCACCTGAGTCTGAAGTTCTGTGAAAACATTTCTCTCTTCACATCCTAAAGGAAAATTACATCCCATCGTTTGTTCTGTTAACCTCTTCTGGGGCCTAAGCTTTTTAGGCAAAAAAAAAGTAGTACCAACATAACGTCCAGGTTTTCAATCAAATTTCATTTTCTCCTAATATTCGCCTTTGGTTGAGGTCCTACGGACTTCACTCCATTGCTGACATGATTGAAAGGCCTCAAGAAAGCATCCCCAACCAAGCCATCAATAATGTAAAAATAGATGTCTATTTCCCCATGGATTGTAAAATAGATGTCTATTTCCATGGGAACATCCTGTGTGGCCTTTGTGTGTGAGGGGGTGACTAATTAGGAGGGCGCATCATCCCTATTAGGACAAAGCCGCTCTCCTCCTGTGATCACTAAATCCTAACAGGAGCACGAATGCCACCCAGTGTTCAAAGCCAGCATTGCATTCTCGTCAGCATCACAGCAAAGCAGCTCCTTTCTTTCAGGCGGACTGGTGTTTTCCTTTCTTTAACCAAGGCCAGTTCTGGGATGTTTGGGGTAGGAGGGAGAGATGTTATTTCTGAGTGAAACCTATAAAGAGAAAACACACACACACAAACACTTGCAATCCATACTCATGCATTCAGTCACTGAAGCTATAAAAATTAATCAAAAGAGTCACAATCCATGTGCCTGACCTTCATTCTCATTAAATTGCCTTCAGAATATTGGCAACCAGAACTTGCTGTTTGCAGAGCCAGATGCTTGCGCAGTGAGTGATCTGTGGTTTCCGTGGATATCTACAACCTTGAGAAGTGCTGCTCCTCATCGACTTCAGGCAGTCCGTCCCATTACAGTCCTTTAAATGACAACAGGAAATTAACCTTGAAGCCTGCCATATTAGGTGACGAAATTCACATTTCACAAAGCACAATTCACATCACAATGTTCTGTCCCTACAAAATGCTTGGGCTCATGGATCAGTGGGCTGAACTGTCCTGTCCACCAGGTGATCATGATACAAGACACAGTCTCCCAATCTCAGCTCGAAAATAAGCCTGAACCTGGAATAGCCATCATATGCACGAGTAAAAGTTCTTGTAGAAACAAAGATGTACCTGACGTACCTTGTCAGCATCACGGAAAAGCAGCTTCTTTCTCTCAGGCCAACATCAGTGTTACCTTCTTTAACTAAGGTCAGTTCTCAGATGTTTGGGGTAGTAGGGAGAGGTATTATTTCTGAGTGAAACCTATTAAAAAAAAAACACATAAACACTTGCATGCCATACTCATGCATTCAGTCACTGAAGACTATAACGTCACTGGTCTCCTGCCTTTTCCCCAGCCACAGTAAGAACCTTACTATAGCCGGAACCGGTTTGGCTCAGTGGATAGAGCATCAGCCTGCAAACTGAAGGGTAACGGGTTCGATTCCGGTCAGGGGCATGTACCTTGGTTGCGGGCACATCCCCAGTGGGGGGTGTGCAGGAGGCAGCTGATGGATGTTTCTAACTCTCTATCCTTCTCCCTTCCTCTCTGTAAAAAATCAATAAAATATATTTTTTAAAAAACCTTACTATAGCTACTGCAACTAGCGATGGACCAGGTAATGGATTCGGAGAGAGAAGCCTGTGAGAATAAACCAGCCTTTTCCTCCTCGTGGCTCCACCTCTACAATACAGTCTGTTCTCTTTGCATTCACCCAAGTTAAGAATAAACTAGCTTTGTCCACTGGGAACAAAGAAGGCACTAAGGACCCTCAGGGAATTTACCCAGCCACCACTGTGAACGCAGCCTAAACTGGCCCTTCCTCTCGTTACTGCATTTGACCACAAAGGGAGCTAACTAACTGGCACCGAGCAAGCACTTACCCACATTACTACCCCCATCTTACCAGTGAGGTAGCACTAACAGGCACCAAAGCCCATTCTCCTCCCAGTACCCTGCGCCCATCATACTGGAGGGATGTAGAGGGCCTCCCAACATCCAGGGAATTCCAGCATCTGTTCATCCCTGGGACCATAAGTCACTGTGGCTCTAGGCACTAGGGGGGAAAAAAGTTTATGAGAACTCCAAACCAATATGCCTCAAATATTACTTACTTAATCATGTGTATATAGTCTGGTACCAACACTCTCATGATATAAACCCTTACGAACAAAAACTCACCCAAGAGCCTTTCACCACATGCCAGGATTTTAACAATAGTCTCCTAACTGATATTTCCCAGCCCATTAGGGTTTTCCCCAGTTCATTACGCTCTAAATTAATGTTTCTACCTATCTACTTCATCAAACACATTCGAGCTTTCCGATTTCTCCTGTGGCCTAGAATAACGTGTAAACGGCTCAATGTGGCACTTGAGGTTTTCCTCGCTCTTGCCACAGTCTAGCTCAGTCCTTCCTGCTGCTCTGCTTCATGAACCTTCCTTTTAATCAGCACGTACATGTACGTGTGAGAAAAGTGTCCTTGCTTATATTCTGCTGCTCCCGATCTGCTATGTTCCTCGGCTCTACATGAACTTGCCAACCCCCCAGCTTGTGCTGAGGCTCCCATATTTTTCTAGTCTCACCTCCTTCATGAGAACTTCCCCACTGTGTCAGCTCCCGGTGGTGACTGACCGCAGAACTCCTCCAGCCCTCATTGTTGGCATCACGCGCGTTCCCATTGTACTGAAGCACCTGTGGGGAAAAGATCGTGTTTCCAATTCAAATTTAAAACACATTTATTGATCATCTGTTTTGTGCCGGGCACTATCTTATCTTATACTATCTTATACCTTTTGTTGTTGTTGTTAATCCTCACCCAAGGATATTTTTCCATGATTTTTAGAGAGAGTGGAAGGGAGGGGGAGAGACAGAGAGAGAGAAACAGAGATGTGAGAGAGACACATCGATTTGGTTGCCTCCCCTCCCACATATGCCCTGCCCAGGAATTGAACCCAGTACCCTTTAGTCGCAGGCTTACTGTCTATCTACTGAGCCAAACCGGCTAGGGCCTTATACCTCTTATAACACCCAACGTAACACCTGACAGACAGCTGAGTATAACGTAAGTATTCAAGAAATATTTGTAGCCCTAACGGGTTTGGCTCAGTGGATAGAGCATCAGCCTTCGGACTGAAGGGTCCCAGGTTCAATTCCCGTCAAGGGCATGTACCTTGGTTGCAGGCACATCCCCAGTAGGGGGTGTGCAGGAGGCAGCTGATCAATGTTTCTCTCACATTGATGTTTCTAACTCTCTATCCCTCTCCCTTCCTCTCTGTAAAAAATCAATAAAATATATTTTAAGAAAAGAAATATTTGTAGAAGAAAAGAAACTAAGATATGCAGGCATATCTCTGTAATAGATGTTTTATATACAGTATTTTATTTGTCCTAAATTTTTATTTTATTTATTCTAAAAATCACCCTAGAAAGAAAGTATTTTTCCATTTTTGTACACAAAAAACCAATATGCTAAGACTTCAAAATTTTACCAAAGGTATCCTAAAATGTGGTTAAGTTTGGATCAAAGCTAGCTGTTCCTGTCTCCATTTTTTCCTACTATGCTGCCTTGTCTTTGTCACAGGTAAACATCTCTTGGCAAGAGATTTCATGAAAGAACATTTTTTCTTTGAGGAACAACTGAAGCTCCAAATAAAGGCCATCTTTTAGGAGAATTCCTCCTTTTGAATTTTAAGAATGTAGTCATATAAAGAATTCTTTCCTAAAAATTAAACTTCTAGATCTAACTACCAGTTTATGGAAAATATGAGGGTGTGGGAACGAGCTGAGCAATGTCATGAAAATTCAATCAGCCAAATCTGGGAATGTGGTGGAACCTTTCATTATTTGGGCAGCAGATCAATAGAACATCCGTCGGTGGCTGAGCCAGGCCTGAGCGAAGGCAGTCTGCAGTCCACTTAAGATTCTGGGCCCTTAAACACTCCATCACACTGTCCTCTGCGACAAAACATTTACATTCTCCCTTGACAGCTTAGTCTCAGCCTTGTAGAAACAAAAGGGAAATATCTCCCTGTGATACTATTTAAACGTAAATCAGAAACTAAACAAGTTCACGTTTCCTAAAAATAAAAAAAAGAAGAGGAAAGTCATTATAGAAATGTCCAATTCTCTCACAGTGGCATAACTATGCCTGACAGCTGGCTCCTGGAAGCATGGCTCAGTGCCATGATAAAGAACAAAACCACAGCCGAGACCGGTTTGGCTCAGTGGATAGAGCGTCGGCCTGCGGACTCAAGGGTCCCAGGTTCGATTCCGGTCAAGGGCATGTACCTTGGTTGCAGGCACATCCCCAGTAGGGAGTGTGCAGGAGGTGGCTGATCGATGTTTCTCTCTCATCGATGTTTCTGACTTTCTATCCCTCTCTCTTCCTCTCTGTAAAAAATCAATAAAACATATTAAAAAAAGAACAAAATCACTTCCGGGAGACCACCCCTGACATCAGCAAGCCCGGACGGACGGCTGTCACCTCTCTGGTCTCCCAGCTCTCCTTCCGGTTACAGGCCACGACCATTGTACAATAATTTTGTTTCTTTTCTACTCGGTCAGACAACATTGGTAATAATGCATCCACATGTTGATTGACACATTTGCAAACATTTACAGTTTTTCAAGCCATTTAAGACAAAAATGTTAAAGACAACGTAAATCAATGACTAGCCATGTTCTACGGTTTCAATTCATGTGGGTTAGCAAACAAACAAAATGCCATGTGACGCGATCTTGCAAAGCTGTAGGAAGGCAGAGCTCCCAGATTTAAGTCAGTTGTTCAAGACTTGACTAAGCATTGGCACTTCCTGCTCAGATTTTTAAAAATATAGGCTTTTTAGCCCAAGCTACAGTTCACCATTAATCAAGAAGTGGATACAGCCGGGCCAGTGTGGCTCAGTGGTTGAGCATGGACCATGAACCAGGAGGTCACGGTTTCGTTCCCCATCAGGGCACATGCAGAATGAAAGCAGACAAGTATTTTGTGAAGGGTGCCCTTCTGGACTGCCGCTGCCAAACCTCACTGGTGGCATTAGGAGATCCTGACTAGGGGATATAGCAAGGGAGGGTCCAGTGGTTAGAAATATAAAAATAAAGGAATTGTGGGGAACAAAACAAAAAAGACTCTCTCCCATTTATTTTTCTAAAGTGGAGCCAGATTCACCAGCATCTGGACACACACACTAATTTTAAAGGTTATTCCTATGACTAGATCACCTGACCCAGCGAAAACAGGTGCATTGGGCACATAGCTTTGCTGAATGTGTTTCAGTGTGAATTTTATATGTAATTATTGCACAAAACATCGATAGCAGCTTTTCTAAAATGATTGCTATAAGAATACTTTGAACTCCTATTTTATATCAGCTTTCTTTATACAAATGCCATTACACTACAGGTAGAAATAGACTTTTTATATCACATTAAAAAATGTGTCCACATTTTTTCAGTTTAAAGATAAATACTCTTTATAGAACTAGAAAGGATTTTAGTAGAGAAGGCAACACATCTTTCAAAATTCTTCAACCCAAATTGTGTCGGGGATGTTTTTATGAAGAGCTTCCGAGTGTACTGGCGAAGTAGCAAAAAGAAAAAAAAGCTAGAATCATTACACCAGGAAGCAACTCTGATGTCAGAGGATAGAACCAACAGCCTCCTGATGTTACAAACCATCTTCCATCCACATTTAGCTACCAGACACACAATCAACAACTTGACTTGACCAACTGGACATTGATTATAAGTTACATGGTGGTTGGTTTTTAAATTTGCTTGTCTATGGGGAGAAAGGGTTTGTGAAGAAAATCAATGATATTGATAGCATATATGGGAGAATGCTTCTTAACTGGAAAAACAAGGAGTGTTCAAAAACTTTACAGAATTCTTTTGCAAAAAGTAATGAAGCGAACACTAGAGCGTCATTACATATGAACATCTATATGCTGTTCTCTAGCAGTAGGAGAGAAGGAAAGTACTGATATGCCATGAAAAGAGTTTCTCCCACTGTAGCGAATGAACTGTAACCCATTCTCATTTTCTCCCATGGGTCTCCTACTGACCAGCAGGACTCATCTGTAAGGAACAAGGACCCCAACACAGAGTGAATTAACTGACGAACATGGAGATGGTCTTGGTCTGGTGAGAACTGTGCCCTGATAGGTTGGCATACTGTTCTAGTCAAAACTGAAACATAGTTCTAACAAACTTCACAGTTCATTAGGGTGTCCCCCAAAAAATGTATACACACTTTAACAGCTGATAGCTCAATTTTAAAAATGAAGTGTATTTTAATAAACATTGCCTTTATAATGTGTATATACATTTTGGGGAACAACCTATACATGGTTTTATAATTATTTATATACATATAAATAATGTAACCATAATGCATTTAGGCTTATGATTTCACAAACTTATCTATGTCTTAAAGTAAGCCTTCTAGGAAGCTTTAAATGCAAGCAAGCACTTGAATAGATTCAACTGCATTCAGTCACAATTGTTTTTCAAATTTATTCAATTTACATAGATGTTTTCACCCAGTTCTTCTAAATTAGTGACTGGGCTCTTTTGTACTTTCTTTAACTAAGAGCAATTTCGTATGCATTATCTACCTTGTAGCTAATAGAAATAAGTGGCCTCAATATATTATATATATTATATTTACCAAGGGTCACTAAGGATTTGATCCTGCCATTTTTAAATATGCCTCACTGCAAAAGCATTGATATTCTTAAGCTATGTGGAGAAATGACATCCCAAGCAAGATATGATTTAATGGAAAATTTGGAAATCACGCAATTTTTCATAAGAGCAAGGTGAAGAAAACACACTAACTGGAAAAGAAAATGTATTTTCACCTACGGGAATATTGATCTGCTCATATGAAGATCACTGATTCACAGAAATATCTAATTTGGACCTTTAGAGTCTATTTTGTACTATAATTTCAAAAATTTGGAAGTTAAATTCTTCCACCAAATTTCAAATTTATTCCTCTCTTGCATCAAAAGTGTATTCTTCCATATAAACTTCCCACTTTACATAAAAAATGTATTGCCAGATGTCTTTATAAGACAATCAGGAAATCTGATTACCTCTTTCATATACTTTTAATCAAAAAGTGGACTGCAATCCATAAAGAATATTTAGTCACATCTAGAGGGAGGGAAATTTAACTTGCTATTTTCTTTTTTTAAATATATTTTTATTGATTTCAGAGAAGAAAGGAGAGGGATAGAGAAATAGAAACATCAATGATGAGAGAGATCATTGATTGGCTGCCTCCTGCACCACCACCCCTACTGGGGGGATCGAGCCCGCAACCCCAGCATGGGCCCTTGGCTGGAATCCAACCTGGGACCCTTTAGTCTGCAGGCCGACACTCTATCCACTGAGCCAAAGCAGCTAGGGCCTAACTTGCTATTTTCTTATGAAAGAATTGAGAAAGGAACCCCTCTAGATAATTTTTGCTGTTTATTAAATCTCTCTTCTCAGAGAGTAACCAATTGATGAGTGATGGTGCCAAGAAAAAAATGCATTGTATCCTTATGCTTCTTCTGCATGTATCATTGAAAAAGGATAAAAAGGAAAGAGTAAAATTCTTATTCCATGGTCGCAAGAAACACAATTACAACCACCCCAGTAGTGTTAAGTGTGAAGAGGACTCCTTGGCATGTTCAAAGTGGGAGGAAATAAATCAGCATCTCATCCATTGCAAGATGGTGTTCAACTGGACAACTGATATAACATCATATCATAGCAGCACTAAAGGAACTGTGCTATTTAAATTACAATGTATTTTACTATGTTTATATATTAAAGGTGGACGTTGGCACTACCTAGCTAGTCCACCATTTTTGTTTTACAGATGAGGAAACTAAGGCCTAGGGAAGTAAAGTGACTTATTCAAGTCTACGAAATTAATGCAACAAAAGGACTAGAATTCCATGTCTCCTGGCTCTCAAACCAGGGCTCTTTCTAAGTCAAATACCTATTAGCTCATCAGCAAACTTGGGACAAAGGATCAAGATAACATTTATTGAACATTTACTATGTGCAGAGACAAGGAAGCCCTGTGTGCCAGTATCAATGTACTTGTTTCTCAGTTTTAAATCTGCCCCCCGCCCCCCAATACATGCTCTGCAATACGGGATGGATTTTCTTCTGCATTTCTCTTTTACAATGAGCATAATGTTAAGCTTTTTCAGTAGAAGGAAGGAGGACTTCTGATTCCTGTAACTGCAGGGTCAGTCAGTGGTGTTGGTGGGAGGGCAGAAGGGAATGCTTGGCCCCAGCCTTGTGTCCAGAATGCACAGTCCCTCAAAGACCTTGCAGCCCCAGCCTGGCCTAGTACTCACCCCCCAGAGCCCTCTTCACATGGACAGCACCCCGCACTGCTGCCCCACCTCCCTATGCACAGCGCCATGCCCAGCCACTCGCTGCACTTCCTGGAGAGTTGCTTCCTGTTTGCCAAGCTCTGCAGACCAGCTCTGGCCCATGCAAACCAGCACAACTCTCTTCCATCCAGTGGGCTGCCACTATACCTTCTCCAACAAAATCTGAAACCCACCCTTAAGGGTGAGCCCCCCTTTCAAGTTTGCCTTCCTTGGTTATTTTCCCTCCACCCAGGGTGCCCTATAATATCTTATAGTGACTCTTATATCTTATAGTGACTCTTTCATCGTAATTTAATAATACTTTGTATTATACTTCCCCTGGTTAAATCATTTTATGGTTTCTGTCTCTTGATTGGACCCAGAAGGATACACCCTGCCAGAGTTGGAGTTATAGCCAGTCAAACTAAGAAACCTAGCGGCAAGAACAGGAGTAAAGAGCCCTGGCCGGTGGCTCACTGGTTAGAGCATCAGCCTGCGCACCAGAGAGTCACGGGTTCGATTCCCATTCAAGGGCACATACTTTGGTTGCAGGTTCAATCCTCAGCCCTGGTCGGTGTATGCATGTGGGAGGCAACCAATTGGTGTGTCTTTTTCACATTGATGTTTATCTATCTATCTATCTATCTATCTATCTATCTATCTCCCCTCCCTCCCTTCCACTCTCTCTAAATATCAATGGGGTGGTCCGCATTAAAACCCAGCAGCAGCCTGGCCCATCCTTATCTTTATGGCACCACAGAGGAGCTGTCTTTTACACGCCACGATCACAGACAAGTTCAAGCCACTTCTTAAGCAGGCAGACACACAGTGTTACAGAATGTGACAGTGCTCCACAGGACAGTCGCCACTGGGAAATTTATTTCATCGAGTGGTGGCGAAGAAGCAGGTGAAATGAAAGCCTCCTGCCCAAAGTGCTAGCTGTCCTTTTAAACAACAGCATCCACCTCCATTTGCAGAGAACAGCATGTGCACCCATCAGGACAGCTGACTCGTTGCCTCTATTCCAGTCTCTAGATTAGTCAGAGAAGTAAATAAAGAGACTACGATGCTATCAGAGAACCCTGAGTCTTTGTTACCCTGAGGTGAGCTGGCTACTGATTATCTCCATTGATGCTCAAGGTGGGAATGAGATACTCACTCCTTTTCTCTGTTGGATCTCCTGGGAGACTTTCAAATAGATAGCAAATGGAGAGTCCTGGACAATATGTGCCCGAGGCACTTTCCAGCAGCTCATTTTCAAGAGAGAACTGAATCTATTACCACTTACAGGCACACCTTAGAAATATGCAATGTCAAGCAAGTAATGGAAAAAGATAAGGTGAAAATGAATGAGACACACACACACACACACCGCCCCCCCACCCCCCGCAAAAAAAAAAAAAAAGACAAAGATGTCAATTCAAATCAAATAGTCATGTCAGGGAACTACACACTTGCTGAAAAGAGACAGACCGTGTGCCTGCTGGATGGCTGCGGTGGCTCCACCTGCACCGGAGCCCCCCGTGCCCCTCACACCGCCCGCCCTCTGGACGGTCTAGCAAGGAGCTGGCTCAGAGGGGCTGACTGACACTGATGGGGCTCAGCTAACGCAGGACAAAGTAGCTCAGGACACAGTAGCGCGGGTAGTGAACTCCCCAAACTATTGACCTCTGGGCTCCAGACACTCGCTTCTTTCAGCAAGGCCACTTCTGTGACCAGAAGACCATCTCAGTCCGTTCAGGCTGCTAAAACAAAAATAGCACAGGCTGTGGCCCCGGGTCCGGGTGAGGCCGTGGGCCCCTGGATCCGGGTGAGCCTGGCCCCGGGTCCGGGTGAGGCCGTGGGCCCCTGGATCCGGGTGAGCCTGGGCCCCGGGTTCGGGTGAGGCCGTGGGCCCCTGGATCCGGGTGAGCCTGGGTCCCGGGTCCGGGTGAGGCCGTGGGCCCCTGAATCCGGGTGAGCCTGGCCCCGGGTTCGGGTGAGGCCGTGGGCCCCTGGATCCGGGTGAGCCTGGCCCCGGGTTCGGGTGAGGCCGTGGGCCCCTGGATCCGGGTGAGCCTGGGTCCCGGGTCCGGGTGAGGCCATGGGCCCCTGGATCCAGGTGAGCCTGGGTCCCGGGTCAGGGTGAGGCCGTGGGCCCCTGGATCCGGGTGAGGCCACGCGACCCTGGGTCTGGGAGAGGCCACGCGCCCCTGGGTCCGGGTGAGGCCAAGTGCCCCTGGGTCCGGATGAAGCTAGATCCCGGGTCCGGGCGAGGCTGTGTGCCCCTGGATCTGGGTGAGGCCGGATCCCGGGCCCGGGAGAGGCCATGCGCCCCTGGGTCCGGGTGAAGCTGAATCCTGGGTCTGGGCGAGGCCGTGTGCCCCTGGATCCGGGTGAGGCTGGGTCCCGGGTCCGGGTGAGGCCGTGGGCCCCTGGATCCGGGTGAAGCCGTGTCCCTGGATCCGGCCGAGACCAAACCAGAGGGAGTCGGACCTGCATTACCACCATCCAGAGCTGAGGGGTCAGTGCCGACATGCACTCATAAGGAACTGGTGGACATTGATATTGGGTCTCAAAAGAACTGTTGGACCAGAAAGAAACTCACTACAGACTGATTCATTTGCCTGTCAGCATAACTATTATTGCTCGTCGCACATTCAATTCTTATAAGTATATCTCTAGTGACACATGATTTTGCTCATCTAGGGGAAATGATGAACAACATAGACTGATGAACAAGAACAGAACCAGAAACAAGGAGGCATCGATCGGACTATCGGGCCTCAGAAGGAGGATAGGGGAGGGTCGGGGGAGGGGGGAGAGATCAACCAAAGGTCTTGTGTGCATGCATATGAGCCTAATCAATGGTTAAGTTCAACAGGGGGTTGGGGCATCCATGGGGAGGGGTGTGGGATGGGAATGGGGGGATGAGGACAAATATGTGACACCTTAATCAATAAAGAAATTTAAAAAAAAACAAAAAACAAAAAACAATAAAGATCAATTAAAAAAAAAAAATAGCACAGGCTGGGTTGCTTATAAACAACAGAAACGTTTCTCACAGCTCTGGAGGTTGGAAGTCCAAGGTCAAGGCCAGCACGGTCAGGTTCTGGTGAGGGCCTGCTTTGGGGCTACAGACGGCCAACTTTTTTACTGTTCACTGTGCGGGCTAGCTCCGTGGAGCCTCTTTTATTCTGGCTCTAATCCCACTCAGGAGGGCTGGGCCACAGTTGTGGCTAATCCCAAAGACCCACCTCCTAAATACAGCACTTCCTCAAATAACGCTGTGGCATTCAGTGTTGTTTCCTTAAAACATTGAGAAGGAAAAAAAAAACACACAAACCTTCCATCCAGAGTCACTATGTGTGGTGTTTGCACATTCCTCCCCATGGGGGCATGGTTTTGGTCTGGGGACTCTGGTTTCCTCTCACATTCCAAAACTGTGCACGTGAGGTGAACTAGTGTCTACTTGGTCCATTCTGAGTGAGTGTGGGTGGGTGTGAGTGGTCCTGTGGTGGAGGGCGTCCTGTCCAGGGTGGACCGCACCTTGCGGCTCCCTGAGCTGCCAGCACAGGCTCCAGCCACCCGTGACCCTGAACTGGAATAAGTGGATTGGAGAATAATGATTCATTCACCTTTCTTAAGTGTATGTGTAGCTCACATTTATTTTAATGTTGACCATTAGGAGGGCTTTGGATCTTTATTTAGAAGTTTGGTGATGCTTTTGTGACTATAAATATGCCCCAGGAATTTAACTCGTGCTTGTATCAATTAGCCTCCGGTGAAA
The DNA here is from genome assembly GCF_951640355.1 of Cnephaeus nilssonii. Classification (NCBI taxonomy): domain Eukaryota; kingdom Metazoa; phylum Chordata; class Mammalia; order Chiroptera; family Vespertilionidae; genus Cnephaeus; species Cnephaeus nilssonii. Next base: position 29,894,872 of record NC_137087.1, on the reverse strand, counting down.
CTGGCTTTGTTACATGTCCTTTCATTTGAAGTCTCCATTTTCAAGAACCTATCAGTGATGTTAAGTACGGACTTACAAAGTTAATCACCTTGGGCATTACCTTTCTAACATATGAATTTTGGAGGGCCACAAACATTCAGACCACAGCTTTCTCTCTAGATATGTGAAGTGGTACCAAGGCAGGATTCTTCTCGTGGAGCACATTCCCAAGGTGCATCCGGCTGTGCCTAAACTAAGCACCTGACACTCACAGGCTGACCTTTGCTAAATCTTCCCCAATAAACCTCACTTTGTCACAAATCTTACCCCTTGTCTTTGTTCCAGACCGATGGCATGACACTTATATGACAAAACTCAAGAGGAATAAGTCTCCTCCCTTTATATTAGTTTTTATTCCAAATAAAGTCAGCTGTAAGGAGTCAGAAGGATAGAAAGGAAAAGCCCAGTCTTTGGAGTGAGACAGATCTGGGATTGAGTCCTGGCAACATGGACTCTGTATCCTCAGGCCATTCATACAACATCCCATAGGTAATCCAGAGATAATAATGCCTATTTGTAGGTTTTTTAACAAAACCTAATAAAAGTTCATTTCCTTTCTACTTCCTCTTATTTCACTTCTACCCTTCAGCCTCTTTCTTTCCAGACTTTGCAGACTTAATTTCAATGGAAGTTTGGCTATTTATAGAAGTCAAGTCATTTTCATAGGATGAAGATTTATCACTATTGAGTTGCAAAGAAAAAAAATGCCTCAGATGTGGAAGGTAATTCATAAGACTATTTCTTCAGGTATACTACACAGTAGCAGTAATATTTATTGAAAGATGTTTATACTCTGAAAATAATGACAGGCATTCTATGAGTGCTGGCCAGTTGAAATAAAATTAGATATGTGACAATTGTCGATCATGCCATTGCTCATGTAAACATCTTCTCTTTTGAAGAAACAGTTCTCTGCCCGGTGAGAACTATGAAAATGAGCAAGATTTAGTCTTTGTTTGCCTACCTATTTGATAGATATGTTTTGAGAATTAAAGTAAAATGACACATATGAAACATTCGTAACAATCTAAATAAATTTATATTGGGATGTAGTAGTCATATGAATGAGGGATATAGTCGTCATATGAAAAAATTTTGTGTCCCTCCAAAACTGTTTTATTAGTCTTTTTGCCACAATAGCTGAAAAAATCTTATCAAGACAATCTATAAATGCAATCAATTTCTGTAACTGTTCGAAAAGACCAAATTAAGTATAAGATGCTCACCAAGATAAATGCAAAAAGAACACCTATAATTCTAAAATTATGTTGCAGATTTATAACATAATTCTCTCAGAAACTGATATAACAAGCAGACAAGATTAAGGCTTCACTTATTCTTCAAAAACCTTCTTATCAAAGACATGACAAATCAATGTCAAATTGGATCTATTAAATATATTACAATGTGGAGTATGTGCTTTTTGGATATAATGCAACATTTATACAAATAAATCAGTTTAGGCCCTGGAAATAATCCCAATAAATTCCAAAATATCTATATATAATTCAGACTATTTGCTCCAACCATACTGCAATAAAATTAGAAATCAATGCCACAGATATAGCTATTAAGATGTTTCATATGTTTGAGAAACAAATAACATATGACCAAGCAAGCCATAGGGTTAAAAAATAAATCCTAAAGGAAATTAAGATCTACTTAGAACTGAATACAAATGAAACACAGTTCATGTAAAAACTTGTTTGACATAGCTAAGACAGTACTTAGGAAAAAAATTACTGTTTTACATGTACTCTTTAGAAATTAATAAAGGTTAAAATAGACATCTTTGTTATTTCTTTCATCATTTGACATCTCTTTGGATGTGCTTTGTTAGTCTTTTTCAACTCATTTAGTTCAATGCTGTGCTTGAATAACTATTAAGTATATGAAAAAAGATGCTCAACCTCGCTAGTATTCAGAGACAAGTAAGTGAAAACAATGAGATACAGGCTGGTTTGTTACATGCATCTGAATAGTCCAAGATAGTTGTTACTATGGTGTTTGCATCCCAGCCATCAGAAAAAGAAGTAAGGAAGTGGAGAAGAAAGGGGAACCCTTCCTTTTAAAAGGGCGTGGCCTGAGAGATACATACCTAACCACAGCTCACATCCCATGGACCAGAACTTGGTCACATGACCACACCTCACAGCTTTCCGAGTGTCTGGGAAATGTATACTTTGTTGTTGCAAGGCTCCGATTTACCAAGGTGAAAACTGGGGTTCCGATTACTGTAAAAAGAAAAGAGAATGGATACTGAATGGATAGCCACCATGCTCTGTCAGATATGACATGCTTACCGGTAAGTGAAATTTTTAATTCTCACACTTCCCCCAAAATGTGTATGTCGAAGCCCTAACTCCCAATGTAATGGTACTTGGAGATGGAGCCTTCGGGAGGTAAGTAGGGTTAGATGATGTCATGAGGGTGGAGTCTGCATGACAGGATTAGTGTCCTTGAAAGAAGAGATACCAAAGAGCTCTGCCCTTTTTCTCTCTCCCTCCTCCCCGTGTGTGTGTGCGTGCGCGCGCTCCCACACGCGCGCGCACACGCACACATGCATGCCTGCATTTGCATTCACTTCTCTCCTCACCTGCTTCAAAATTCTTGACAGCAATCACCAGTATCCTCAGCAGTCTTGCACTGCTGAGTAATGGTAGTTTCAGAACCAAGGACAGCGCCCGTGCCCCACCTCTCCCATTCGTTCCTATCTACACCTACAAGAGTTCTGTGATCCAATTTCCCCCAAGTCACAAGTTAAGTCAGATCTCTCACAAGTCACTCTAAGAAAATAATGCTAGTGATATAAAATAATAGAAGCAATACATGTATTTTTTAAATTTAATTCTCATAACAACCCTGTAAGTTTCCAGGCTTATTTATAGTTGAGAAACTATTTCAGAAGGAGGTCAAGTGGCTTGTCTAAGGTCACATGGATAGTACATATTAGAGCCAGAATTAACATCAAAATTAGCCATTTATTATTTTTATTGAATTTGACATCTCTAATTACATAATTGCTTGCCAAAATTATTCTCTGAATAATTTTTCTGTAATAAAGCACTGTTTTCTAATAACACTATCAGAATTATGTGCACTTTACTATATGAGAATGTTAGTTAAAATATAATTAATCTTGAGAAATTGAGCTCCCATGAAGCCAGGTAATAGGTGGAGTCCCAAGCAAGGAGTCCTACTTTAAGACTGAGGCAGGCCCTAGCCGGTTTGGCTCAGTGGATAGAGCGTCGGCCTGTGGACTAAAGAGTCCCAGGTTTGATTCTGGTAAAAGGCACATGCCTGGGTTTCGGGCTCGGTCCAACATGCAGGAGGCAGCCAATCAATGATTCCCTCTAATCATTGATGTTTCTGTCTCTCTCTTCCTCTCCCTTCCTCTCTGAAATCAATAAAAATATATTAACAATAAAAAAGACTGAGGCAGGATCCCCCACTTAATCACGGCCTTCAATCTTACCTTGTGAGTTACTGCCACCAATAGGGAGGAATCCAGGAGGGGAATGAAAGTCATGGAAAATTACTATCTTTCGGAGACTTTGCTAGGCATTTTTGCAATGTTTTGAAATTTAATATTTACTTTTAAAAATGAAGTATTTTCCATTATAAATACATACTCAAGAGAAAAAATAAAGCCAAAAGGAAAAATTCATTCATTTTTTTCAATACCCAAAGATAACCACTCTATTTTTGTTTTTTAATTATAGTCTTTTCTATAAAGTTCATTGCAATAAGTGTAGGAGCAAGTGGGCCAAGGTCCTGACCCCTTCCCCCATCCCTGCTTGGAACAAAGTTGTTAAGCATCACCCTGGCTGGTGTGTCTCAATTGGTTGAATGTCTTCCCTGCACCTAAAGATTGCCTGTTCTGAATGCAGAATCTCAGAGGGAAGGTGGGGGAGGATGGGTGGGTGGGAAGTGATCAACCAAAGAACTTGTATGCATATATGTATAATCCATGGACACAGACAATAGGGTGGTGAAAGTCTGGGGTGTGGGGGTGGGAGGGACTTGAAGGGATCAATGGGGGGGGAAATGAGGACATATGTAATACTTTCAACAATAATGATTTTTTAAAAAGAAGAAGTAAGAAAGATTGCCTGTTCAGTTCTTGGTCACAGCACATGCCCAGGTTGTGGACTTGATCCCCAGTAGAGGGCGTGCAGGAGGCAGCCGATTGATGTTTCTTTCTGTCTCCCTTCCCCTCTCTCTAAAAATAAATAAAAACATTTATTTTTAAAAAGTTAAGCATTGATTAGCTAAACATATTGGGGCTTCAAGTAAACTGTCATTTGAAGAAAATATATCATTAGTTTTTTAAATTAAAGTTTTAAATTTTTATCAGTCAAGATTTTAGCTGAACTTGTGGATATTTTCAAGTTGAGCTTCAATTGTAAACCATAAGTATTTGTAGCTGATCTATTGAGCCCCTAGGAAGAATCTCAAGTATGGGAATTTCAGGAACTCTAATATCAACTTGCTATCTACTTAAACAACACTAGGTGGTAGCAGGTGATTTTTCTTTTCTCTTCAAGTAGTAAAATCATTGTGTGTGACTGCGTGTTTTCCTCCCTCAAGGCTGTTAAGAACAGTGAAAAACTGGAAAAAGGCTTGGGGAAAATTTGGGCGGGGGGTGATAGAAAAGTTCTAAAACTGGATTGTGCTGATGGCTCACAAATTTAAATCAGAAACTTACTAAAAAGCCTAGAATTACAGCAAATAAAAAGAAAAATTTGCTAAAATAAACTTTTCCACTCATGGTATATATTGAGAGCATTCTTATACTTTACATATTCAGAAAAAAGCTCTCCACTTAGCTACAAGTTAAAATTTTAAATTCATTTATATAATCTGAATTGCTTTGACCTTTAATCTGCATCTTTTTTATGTATTTTATTAATTTTTACAGAGAGGAAGGGAGAGAGATAGAGAGTTAGAAACATTGATGAGAGAGAAACATTGATCAGCTGTCTCCTGCACACCCCCCACCGGATGTGCCCACAACCAAGGTACATGTCCTTGACCAGAATCGAACCTGGGACCTTTCAGTCTGCAGGCCGACACTCTATCCACTGAGCCAAACCGGTTAGGGTGGTTAGGACCAATCTGCATCTTTTCAAAGTTGCCTTACAACATCAGAAAATCACCATAATGCTACAAGTAACTAATTAACCAGTATAATACATAGTTAGTATCTCTTTTCTGGGTTATGTACTACTATAGAAATTGCAATAACCTGATTTTTAGTTCTAGGATGAAATTGTAATAAGCTCTATGAACTTGCACAAGTTACTTAACCTCTCTGGGTCTTTACCTAATCTGTAAATTTGGAATAAAACTTTCTCATAGAGACTTTGTGAGGATTTACTGGGTTTGACATCAATAACATGAGAAGGGGGAAAATGTTACTGAAACTACATGACAATTATGCTTCTCAGAGAGTGTTATCATAATTCTCTTTAGTAAAACTAAATCTCTGTTCTCTATTTACAGATACTGTTGGGAAAGAGGAAACAAACAAAAGTCCGAACGCCTTGGCCAGTGATGTTAAGTTTACAATCTGAAGTAGGCAAATAGCCTATTATTTTAAATAAAGACACAGCTATAACAACTATTACAAATGCCAGGGGCTGGGGTGGAGGGACTAAAGCACTCGAGTTTAAGACAAGGATGTTTCATATTCTATTCTTATCTGTTTGTTATTGTATCGTAACCAAGTTTTTCATTCCCAAGCCTCCCCTAAAATCTGCTATACAAACAAAAGCCCTGTGTGAGTAGTTTCAGAGAAAATCAAGGCAAAGAAGCTGAGTCCCACCCCTGACTTTGTATGGAGCAGAAAGAGCAGCTGCAGAGACAAACAAGATCAAAGTCTTAGGAGGAAGACCATCTCAGGGCTAGCTCTTATTGAACACAAGTCTTGAGAAGCACATTGAACTTCTTATGATTTCACAGAATTCTAGGATTTCACAGAAGTCTGGGGAAGCACATTGAACTTATGTTTAGATCCCAAACTAAAAGAACTGGGTTATAGATGGAATAATATGTAAATTATTGGTACAGTGGCTAACACACACACACTATATGTATACAGTTGAGCCTAATTATTCATGGGTCTATACTTGTGAACTCACATATCACTACAATGTATCTGTGGCCCCAAACAATACTTATGACATTTTTCAGTCATTTGCAGACATGCACAGAGCAGCAAAAAAATTACATGCGTTCCAGCTGAGGCTGACCATGGCAACGCTCTGCCTTCTCATAATATAAACATCTTTTGCAGTTTATTTAGTGCTACATTTTTCACATTTTTGTGCTTTTTTGTGCGTGATGCTGCTGTTTAAAATGGCCCCCCAAGTGCAATACTGAACTGTTGTTGAAAGTACCTAAGTGGACAAGGTACAGAAGGCATGACACAGAAAATACCTGTTAAACACGATTTGTACGGGTATTATAGTGCTGTTGGCCATAATCTCAATGTTAATGAAGCAACAATATATATTAACTAGGGTGTCTTTAAACAGAAATACTGCAATACAATTCTAACACAGACCACCCAGGATTAGTATCAGACTCCCATGTTAAAGGGCACAGTCCCCAACAACACAGCCATTTCTTCAGATGCCAGCCACAAGTTTTGGGGGGGGCTCCAGGCCATCTGCACTTCTGACCAACTGGCTACAAATTCAGGGGTTCCAATGACCCCCTCAGATTCAATACTTCATTAGAATGACTCACAGAACTCCGGAGAGTGCTACGGTATGATTACAGTTCTATTATAAAGAAGAGACACATAGGGCAAGGTCTGGATGAGAGGATGTAGAAGGGGGAAAGGGAGAGGGAGACGGAGAGGGAACAGGGATGGCAGAGAGAGATTTACAGATCCTAATTGGAGTGGGTTAACAGAGACTAGGAGGAGAACTGGAGATAGAGGAATTTGCTGAAAAGGGACAAAGAGAATGGGGTGGTAGATGAAGGTTACGGTAAGGAGGTGAAGTAGAATTTTTGGACTGAGCAGGATGTCCCGGATTCTTTGTCCACCGAAGTTGAAGAATTAATCCTCGGACAGAAGGCGGTATAGTAAAGGTGGAAATCTATTAAAAACAAGAATAGACTCCCATGTGGGGAAGGGGAAAGAGTCCCACAGCACAAACTACCACGTGGGGAGGGGAAGAGTCCCATTGAGTTTCTTTGCTCTACAGTTTATAGACTACAGATTCTTGTGCCTTGATATTCCCTTTGATTGGCCACTATTCCCTTGGGCTGGTTACTATAGTAACTCCTGGGATTAAAGGTCGAACCTCACATGGTCGAACCCCTCTTTCCTTATTGTTTTCCTATTTGGGGGGGGGGGGGGCTTTTATTTCTTCTTCTAGATAAAGGGCTTCCTTCCCTTTATTTTGTGAATATAGACTTTTTGCTGTTCCCAGCTTCCTTATTCTATGGAAATGTACCTGTTGCAGCTTTTCAGCTCCCCTATTCTATGAAAATATACCTTCTGCTGCTCTGCAGCCCTGTGTTTCTTCCATGGTCCCCTTAATTTTTAAAATTTCTAAAATTTACTAAAACCTATCTTTTTCACCCCTAAAAATTCCTGTTTCAGAGGAAGTCAGTAAAAAAGATGTGTAAGTAGGGCTATTACATGTATGGAATATCTCACCTGTATATTGATGAAAATAATACAGTAGGAGGAACAAATTCAAGTTTCAGGAGGAGACACAATTGCACCAGTGATTTTTAAAAATATGTGAGAGTGTGTCAGATCTGAGGGCGGCAATAGAGAAGCTGACCTCAAAGAGAAAGTGGCAACGTTCATCCATTCTGACGGTAGAGAAGAAAGGGATGTATGGGTCTAGAGGAGATAGATTGGTTGATAAATGTGAGCGGAAAGTGATTGATATAAAATTTACTTTAACTGCTGCCATTGTCCTGGGGAAAAAGTAAAATCATGAACTGAGAGCTGAGGGAGGCGGCATGGTGATTGGCTGTCTGAAGAATGGTGAATTGAACGGACTTGGGAAGTGTAGGATTGCCTTGACAGTGTTGAGAGACCGCCTGGAGTATGAAGTCACAATTTCAAGTGGGACCAGTTGGATGGCTGTACTGTATTTTTCTCTAACCATTTTAACTCTAATGTGCAGATATTGAGCTGGTGGAAACACTGAAGGTCGTCAGTGTTGGGAATTTGCCAGGTGAATATGATGGGAGGAAACTGGGCAAGGGAGTGTGTGGCTGTGTGTCTGGGAGTGACCATAATGAAGGGTCTGGAATCCAAGTTGTGTAAGGATGAAAATGAGAACGTGAAGATGATAGACAAGGCAAAATTAGGATCAATGCACCTGAGTTCCTGTTGGAGGAAGAAAAAACAACAGTTGACCTACAAGTAGGAGAAAGAGGACACAAAGTACAGGAGGCAGTCAGAGTGAGAGAGCAATTAGTCATGCCTAGGGTATGTCCATAACAATGAGTGGTGGCCGAAATGGGGGTGAAAACAAAATAAAAGGAATGAAGTGGTCAGGGCTGAGTAATCAGCAATAACTTGAAAAACTCATGACTGTAAGCAGGTGCCCTAGTTACATCACAAGGCGCTGTGACTAGATGACTATAATAAGGAAGGAGAGCAGGTAATTGACAGGAGTTTGCTTTTGCTTTGTTTGGTTTAGGGAAGAAGGCAGGAATAACAATGTTTCTGCAGAACACCCATCGCCTCCTGGCCTAAAGTTATTTAGGTATGGGGGGAAAACAATCACCACTTACCTTCAATATCCTCTCCTGAAAATACAGGGAATTGCGCAATGCCATTTGGAAAGACAACTATAAACAGTTTAAAAACACTGTGATACTTGAAGTTATTTATAGATTTTGTTATGTGGAGGCTTCTAATATGTTATCTGCTATGTATGGCTTAATTCAAAAGTATATAAATATCATACTCAAACAGCCAAATATGTGAGCCCTTTGGTAAAAGCAAGGTCTCTACAAAAGCTGTAACAAAAATGAACAAACATTAAACAACCAGGAAAAGTTACATAGCATATATTTGTGAATTTACTGAGCACATGTCTGATTAATCATCCTACTTGAATTTACACAGAATTACCATACCTGGAAACTAGAAATTAGAGATAAACCCACTGTCTGCTTTGGGTAAGTCCAGCATGCTAGATGTTCTCATTCTTTTTATATATATTCTTTTTAATTTTTTGTTATTGTTGTTAATCCTCACCCGAGGATATTTTTCCATTGATTTTTAGAGAATGTGGAAGAAAGAGGGAAAGACAGAGAAACATTGATGTGAGAGAAACACATAGACTGGTTGCCTCCTGCACAAGTCCCTACCTGGGCCCAGCCGGGGAGGAGCCAGCAACCAAGGTCCATGCCCTTGACCGGAATCAAACTCAGGACCCTTTGGTCCGCAGGCTGACGCTCTATCCACTGAGCCAAACCGGCTAGGGTTAGATGTTCTCATTCATAAAAGAAGACTTACTAATTTTATTTTTCTTAAGAAATATATTCAGAACAAATTAAGAGAAAAATACAATAGTATCCCCTCTGGAGAAAATGGAAGGGCAATGCATAGGAAAGGGAAATTATTAAGTAAACAGACAATCTTTCTAAGAATTTTCACCCTCACTAGTATATTATATACCAATAATAGAAATATATAGTAGGAAGAAAATGACAATTAATGATTTAATGTGAAATTCTGATATGGGAAACTTAAATCCAACTAAACTGACAATAAAACAGCACATTCAAGTTCAAAGAGTATTTTAAAATTAAGTAGTCTTTGTACCTAAAAACTGAGCCAAAACTAGTAGGTTCAGTGAAAAGGTGTTTTAATATCAATTGGTGAAGTGGTATCTATCTATAACACATAATAGAAAGTACATGGTTTTGCATAATTTTTGTTTTGGAAACATGTTTGTACACACTTGGAAAAACATCAAATAACATCCAAGTTTAACAACCACTCCCCAGATTATAACATAGTAATATGTAATTGAAGATGGCAATACTGTGAAAGTACCCAGTGAGTTCTACCTAGAGAAGGGAAGGAAGGGGTGGAAACATGAATTTTTTTAAACGATAAAGAATAAGATATTTTTAAATTTGCATATGCTGCTGTCCTGCTGCCTGTTTTGATCAGCAGAATTGAATATGCACATTGTGTCCCTTGATCTGACATTGCTGCCTGATTAAATCATGATCATGACAAGCCAAGACTCAAATTTCCTGGTGCCTTATGCAAATTGGTCTGAGATTGGACATGTTGTTGACTGCATTGTGGCCTCCTTGCATCATGCCCTTCTTCAGTGTCCTCCCACACTGACTCTGCATTGGGCAATAGTAGTAGCAAAGTTGACTCAAACAAGGTTGAAACTTGTTTGCATGTTCAAGAGTCTTCTCTTGGACCTTTACTACCACTAGGGAAAATGTCTGGTTTAGCCTGCTGAGTAGAAGACACATCACCCCAGCCATCCTAGACTAGCTCAGAACCCCCTCTCCCCACACAACTGACCTGCCAGCTAATTGTAGAAACATGAGTAAGTCCAGCCAAGATCAGCAGAACTCAACTGACTTGAAGATCCACACACATTATAAAGAATGTTTGTTTAAGCCAGGAACATTTTAGGGTGTTATGTAGCATTAATTGCTGACTGAGTGGTCAGGCTAGCCTTACTTACATTGTCCTCTCTGCCTCTGGCATAACCTAGCTGGGTTAGGTTCAACTCTAATAGGAAGTGGAAAATGGAAGCACCCTGACCGGTGCAGCTCACCCCGTACCGGTTGGGTCACCCTGTACACCAAAAGGTGGTGTGTTAGATTTCCATTCAGGGCACATACCTAAGTTGCAGGTTCAGTTGGAGCTTGTACAGGAGACAACTGATTGATGTTTCTCACTTCAATATTTCTTGCTCTCTCTCCCTCGCCTTCTCTCTAAATAAATAAACAGATAGGTAGGTAGGTAAAATGGAAGCCCAGCTGGTGAGGCTCAGTGGTTGAGCATTGACCTATGAACCAGGAGGTCACAGTTCCATTCCCAGTCAGAGCCCATGCCCAGGTTGTGGGCTCGATCCCTAGCAGGAGGTGTACAAGAGGCAGCTAATCAATGATTCTCTCTCATCATTGATGTTTCTATCTCTCTCTCCCTCTCCCTTCCTTTCTAAAATAAATAAAACTATAAAATAATATATTTTTTAAAAAAATGAACAAATATTTATGTAAAGGTTAACATACTCTTTCATTACCAATGCATATGCTTCTATTAACATCTTATCTTAATCATCTTTGAATGATTCTTATATATACCTAATATACAAATATTTGAATAAGTTATTTTTAAACTACCTGTTTGTTAGTATATAACTAAAGAAAAAAAGCTCCAATGCAAAACATTTTAATAGGTTGTCAAATATACAGTTATTAGAATTATCTAAATATCACTTATAAAAATCGGTATATCACATTAGATGATTCTATAAAATAAAATCACACATTGACAATAACCCCTGCAGTCCAAGAATAACCCCATCAATAGTACAAATTACAAATACATTAAGAAAGAGACATTTAAACCAAAAAGTAACTCTGACTAAATACATTCATTCATCAATTACAATAAACTTAGCACAGTCACTAATAACACAAGTTTAGGTGCAATTTCACATGCTTTCACAAATCTTCCAGTACAGCTCCCATAGTAAAGTGTCTTTGTGCACGCCATTTTCATTTATATTTAGATGCATCATACATCATCCTTAAGACTATTTCACTTCATAATTAAACTTGTTAATATATATTGTAAGTGAACACCAGGTTAAAAATTAGCCCCAATGATGACAAAGTTTATCAATTAAAAAAACTCTTGAGAGTATATTTTAGTTTGTTTAATCGCACGAATACTATTTCCTCTTACTAGATGCTATCAAAATAATTTAAACATTAACTCCTCAAAAATGGAAACTCCAACCTTCCTAAAATATTAACAAGCATTTTAAGTAACAATAAAATCATCCTGTAAGTCAAACAGTAAATTTCACCTTCATTGCCAAATTTAAAATACCAGTGATTTAAAGATTGAGGCCTAAAACATTAGTACTAAATTATAAAATACAATGTAAAAAATGTGCAGTAATTTGCTTGTGAAAATATAATGGAATATTCCTCACAGTAACGTTAAAGCACTACTCTAAATGGACAGTCTAAGTAAACGTACCTTTACCAGTAAGAAAACTGAAAAATTAAGGCCTTTATATGCTATATATTACTATCTGAACTCAAAGCCAAATAGAGGTTTCAATGCTGCAAAGTACTATTTTCAACCTCTCTAAATTGTTAGTTGCTTCATCTCAACTCAGTAATTATTACTTTATCTTTACACTAACTCAAATGCTAGTTAACCTTATCATCTTGAAATAAATATTTCTCTGTATCTCTATTTTAATTCAGTCCCCAACCCCATGCCAACTAGACAGAATGCTGGAAATAGGGCTTTGTCTGATTGGTTCACAACTGTATATTCAGAGGCTAAAAATGGTTAACATACGGTAGATATCCAGTAAGTATTTTTGAATCTATATAATAAAGCCTAAGCGACCGTTATGGAGGAATGACCAGAACGACTGGTCGCTATGATGAGCACTGACCACCAGGGGGCAGATGCTCAACCAAGGAGCTTCCCCCTGGTGGTCAGTGCACTCCCACAGGGGGAGCGCTGCTCAGCCAGAAGCCAGGCTCACAGCTGGCGAGCGCAACAGCAGTGGCGGGACCCTCTCCCACTTCCGCGGCAGTGAGCCGAGCAGTAAGGAGCAGTGTGCAGGCAGGCAGTAAGAAGTGAGGGGACCTGAACTGCGAGAGGGTGCAGGCTGGGCTGAGGTCCCCCCCCGACCCCCAATGCATGAATTTCGTGCACTGGGCCTCTAGTGAACTAATAAGAAGCCTGACCTCCATGGGCAACTCTACTTGTTTTCCCAAAGCATTAATAGGCAATTTACCTCTTTGCACAACCAAACTAACAATTTTTTAAAAGAAACTGATATCTACGCTGTGATAACATAGAATGTAATGGAAAGACAACTGAAGCTACACATATATCAAATCAAGGTTAAAGGCACTGGATCAGAAAGATTATTACAAAGCATGGTAAACAATTTTTAAAGCAAATCAAGTTTTAAAGTATAAAATGTTGAACTGCTATGAATAAATGGTACTAAAATGATAATGCTTTAAAATAGTTGACAAAATTTCTATAATTTCACACATAAAATTCTTTCGTTGTTTTACCATTTTCTTTCATCCTACGTGTTCTATATTCCAAATCCTAGAAACAAATGTTTTCAGTTGCATGAAACAAGAAAAATGCAACTGAATTATCTTTGAAAATTTTTTTCTTCAGTTATGTTTTAAATTTGATAGACATTATAGAGATGATGTGGAGAACATCATCTTGAACATCATAAAACAGTAAATTATACTGTCAAAATAAATTTTAAAAAGTTCTTACTCAGTTGAATACAGTCTAAGCCTCGCAATAGCAAAATGTAGTGTAAGAGGCATAGTAAGTACAACCTTTCCATACACATAAAGAATAATGAATACTGAATTGAAAATACCAAAAGCTCCATGTTAGAGGTATGTAATATACACATTTTCACAACTATTTCTTGAAAAACTATTTAGATAAAATATTTAGCATTTATCAATTTTTTATTTGAACCTATGCAACTTCCATCCATATTAAAATATCAATTAGTGTAAATACTTTCTTATAAAACTATTATACAATTTAAGTTTTTATTAGAGAAATGTAATACTCACTCTCCATAACTTCTTAAAGTTCTTTTTGTTAGTGCATTCCATAAGAAATACACTAAAACCATTATTTGTGTTTTCTAGTGGAAAAAAAGTAATAAATCTATTAATCCAAACTATATCCTTACTATGCTTACTTCTTAAACATTTACATGTTTAAATATGCTTGGTGAATAGTGATCATTCTATTCCTGCAGTGGTAAATTTCAGCATAATGCTAAATGACTGGACTAGATAGCAAAATAGTCACATGTAGATTACATAAACAGATACTTATTCTGTTATATGTAAGCTTACTTATAAAGTAACATAAAATGAGCATTAGATAACAGTGATTAAAAAAATGTAAACAAACAATTAAATGTCAATCCCTTCCCTGAAAAACAAAAGATAAAAGGGCTTCTTGTTTTATTAAAATAAACAAAATATTATCTATTTTATAAAAAAGGTAAGACACGAATTTTACAAAACTATATTTCCAAATATGGGTAAAGAAAATCTGGAACAGTTGACACACTTTATTGAGATAAAATGTGCATAAAAACCTGATTAATACTTAAATGTATTAAATTCATTTTACATAGGCTGATACCATTCCCTACAAAAAAAACTTCTTGTTTTGTTCAGATTCAAAATAGTGTCCAATTATCTAAACTTAAGATTTGTCAAGCCACTATCCAAATAACAACAACAACAAAAAGTCTATATTGTAGGAAAAATCAAGTAAAACTAAAACATTTCTATTAATTATTACTTGAAATTCACCCCCACAAAAAAAGAAAAAAAGAAAAAGCTAATACCCATTTAGGCAGCAGAGAAAAATATGAAGTGCCTATATAAAACTTACAAATTAAAAATTAAAAACAATCAAATTTTGCTATAACAAAATGCATATCAATTTCAAAGTTATTAATGTTTAATAATTTATTAAACTTAGAATTCACAGAGCATTTGGTACTTCTGTTTGTGCTCAGATATTTTGCAAATGCCCTCAGAGAGGCTTGGGAAGGTGACATAAACATAAAATTGTGATACTTCCCTCCACACCAAAAAAAAAAGTGATTGGATTTAAAAGTTTAATTTATAATTCTTAAGAGAAATGGGGGGGGGGGGGGGGAAGGGGTTGGGACACACTAACAATTCCCAGCTCTAAAACATTTTCCAAAGAATATGGCAAAACTATTAACTACTTAGATGTGTTATTAGTGAATCAAAATGCAAGCAATAAGAGCATAAACATCTAACATATTTGCAAATTAACTTTAAAGTTTTCAATAATAACTGGTTATTTTTTAAAACGTAGATGTGAAACAGATAATACAGAATCTAATTTATCCAGGAAAAATAGCATTATCCCCATCTATAAAATTAAATCATATTTTCTCTCTTGAACATAATATAAAACTATTTTGAGTAAATGAAACAGAAGCATGGGTTTAGATATGCACCACTCTCTATGATGTACTAATTTACACAGTATGTTTGATAACACAATATTGGATGTTGTCCTTCACTGCATATTAGAATTTTGAGAAACATCATTTTTAGCAACATAGATTTATACGACTGCTTAACTAAATGGACACATAAAAATATATAAAAATTTTTAAAAATTCAAGTTATTTCAAGGAGAAATAAGACCAACTTTCAATCACCCACCTTTTTGAAGCCGTGGTTAGAGGAAAAGGCATAGAGTTTATAACATTTTTCACAATATAGTAAATATATATTCCAATTTGCCCATAAATGAAAATTTTTAAAAGAAAAACATGTTTCTTCCAAGTAACTTGTCTCTTCTTGCCCTGGCAAGAATAATTATTAGCGCCCTTAATTTCAAGATTTTTGTTGTTGTTTCAATTATCTTTTTCATGAAGTATAACATGTTGAAATATGAGTAAAAATTAAAATTAAAGGGAAAATCTGCTTTTGGAATAAAATAATTCAAAATCATTTCACTAAGAAGCACCTTTAGATATGCTGGTCTAAACTTTAATATAAAATCTAAACAGTACTTATTTCTGAAGTAGAATGTTCTCCAGTTTTAATAACTTCAAAAAGTAATACTAAGGACATCAACCTGTGCTTTCTAGATTTTTGAAAGTGTTCTCATAAATGTAATGAGTTTAGATATGGCTCATTGTCATGGTTGGGTGGACAGAGATTTCATGATAAATTGGCTACAGAAAACTAAATTCTTAATGACTGACTGTTTTGCATTTTGCTTGAGCCAAATAGATGTTTAAATCATGTACCACCACATTCCCTGCTTAACATTCCAAAGTTTCTTTATTCTTCATAGTTTTCTAATGAACAAATAATTAGTTTTCCTGAGTAAGATTATAAAAAGTTAACCCTTCTACCAAAAGTGTAAAGACAAATAAAATGTAGACTCACAATACAAATTGTTTACATAGCATTACAAGTGCAGAGATACTGACTGCTGCTCTTCACAATGATTGCCCCACCCCTTAAAAAGACTGCAGCAAATGATTCAATTGTCCAAAATACTCTGAAGGACAGTAATTAAATTCTTCAGTCCATAAACATATCCCTCATCTATTGTGTTGCTAGGGAAAACATGAGCAAAATCTATCATTCGCACTTCTGCTTCCGCAATCTCTTGGCAACCAGTGGGAAGATGGCAGAAAACTTTTTCCAGTTGGGAGAGTACATTTCCGTTCAAATGTTCCTGTGACAAGCTTTTCCACCCATTGTCTTGCTCTATGTTTTCAACTTTCAATGAAGTCTGACTGTGATGCTTTCTTGAATACATTTTTCTGTGACGAGCATACATCTTGGACAAGCTTTTGCCCACTGAAGCCTCTATTTTTCCATTTGTTGTGGAACTTAACACTCGAAAGTTATTATTGTACTCCAGTACGTCTGTGTCCGAGAGCTGTCCTTTGGACAAAAACTTTTCTGCCAAAGTTCTGTCATTTGATTTTGTAGTCGTTGGATGAGATGAACCTTCATAAACAAACAGTAATGAACTTGCATAAAAGTTAAGCTGCTTCTGGCTTTCAAACCACTGCAGAATTCTCTCAATCTTCTGAATACTGGCAGCAACAGCATCTTTTCTTAAGCAGAATCCATTATGAAAAAACCTGGAAACTCCTACAAAAAGGAAAATATAATATCACTGTAATATATTATTATTATTATTATATAATTATAAAACAGCTACCACTTGGGAAGTAAATTCATCTTAGATATCATTTTTTCCCCATCATCCCTTGCAATAAACTGAACTAGGAAGAATTCTAGTCAGACATAGAAACCTGGACTTCAACTTAATTTCTGGTGAAGATGCTGGTGAACATTTAAGTTACACTTATGCCTACTTTATCATATTTGGAAATTTATTGGTATGTACAATTTTATTTTTGCCTTTAAATAGTTGCTCCCCCACTCTGAGACTGAAATTGCTAAAAAATATATTCACATTAGCTTGGGAAATATTTTAATAAAGAACCAATCTGCATGCCCAGCCGCAGTGGCACAAGTGGCTGAGTGTCGACCTATGAACCAGGAGGTCACGGTTCGATTCCCAGCACAAGCTCGGGTTGCAGATTCAATCCCCAGTGGAGGGTGTGCAGGAGGCAGCCAATCAATGATTCTCTCTTATCACTGATATTTCTATCTCTCTCTCCCTTCCTTTCTGAAATCAATAAAAATATATTTAATTTTTAAAAAAAGAGCCAATCTGCATATTATCTTGCTATTGGCTGAGGCAAATACTGATGGTTACAATCACATGATGGATGACCGTTTTTTACACATAAAATAAAAATTCTTCTTCAAACTCTTTACATTACACATAACCTGTTCCCCACCTTAGGCAGAGCTAAGAATAAACTTACAATAGAATATTACTTCCAGAAATTTAGGATATCATTGTTTTTATTTGTCCATAAATATTTTACAACTATATATATTAACAGACTTTAAACTACTCTTCATGCCACTTGTTCATTCGTAATGTAGTTCTAGAAGCTAATAATACACAGCTCAACTATAAAAGAGAAATATTTAAATAAAAAATGACATGCTACAACACACACTGTAAAGTCTCTTATGTAACAAGCAGTTTTAACATACTAAGATCTATATACTTTGATTTTTAAATATGTTTTTATTGATTTCAGAGAGAGGAAAGGAGAAGGGGAGAAGGAGAGAAACACTGATGTGAAAGAAAAACATCGATTGGTTGCCTCCCTCACACACTCTCATCGACCAGGGACCAAACCTGGACATGGGCCCTGACCAGGAATCGAACCATCAACCTTTTAGTACATGGGATGATGTTTAACCAACTGATGCTGAGCCACACCAGCCAGGACGATATACTATGAATTTAAAGACAACCTCTAGTTCCAGTACTTGGACTAGGTGGTTGGTTCACAGATATTCATTTTTATTTAAGTATAGTAAGTAAGTAAGTAAATAAATAAATAAATAAATGAAAATGTAAGATACACCCAAGGTTTTGGTGTATGATGAACCAGAGATTATGTGTGAATGTAAATTTCATTTTTTTAAAAGTTGATTGTGAATTGAATCATTATTCCAAAAGACAAAATTGAAATCACTTTAGAATTATTTTGATATTTATGCAGTAATAAAAACATTGAAATCTGGTTGTTCAATCCTTACCTTCCTTTAGAGTTTCTTTTGTTAAGCTTCTTCCATAGTGCTGGTTTTGTGTCTCATAGCTATCAGAATGGACATGATAAACCTGTCAGAAAAAGCAGTGAATATTAAAAATGAATACTCCTCAACCATGTGGAATTTATCTCAGCAGTGGTAAAGGTGGAAAGATCTATTCATATGAGTCATCCTAATGAATTGAAGGGGGAAAAAATCATGTTGTCCTATCAGTAGATTCTAAAAAGGCATTTAATAAATTTACACCCACTATCAATGAAAACTCTTTAAACAGATAGATGAATATTTCAATAAGAAAAATTATCTACCTCAATCCACCAAAGGTCAGCCTCAACTCAAGTTTAAAGTGGAAATTAAAAAAAAAGGATCTGTCCTAAAATACAAGAAGCTTCCAAAAAAAATGTGTTCTATCTAATGTTCTGTAACCTCTAGCAAATGCAAATAAGACAAGAGAAAGAAATTAAAGGAATAATAATTTGGGAAGGAAGAGATAAAAATATTACTCTTTCTAGGTAATGGACATATACTGAAAAATCAATTGAAAAACTAATAAAAACTTTAAATGGTGACTGAGTACAAATTAGTAAGCAGAAAATGAGCTTTGATATACACAAATAACTGGTTAGAAACATAATGGAAAACTCCATTTACAAATGCAACAAAAGATAAATAAACTAAATAAAGGTACAATCTATATAAAGACATCTTTAACAAATTCCTAAGACATCCACACAAACACACACCCATGGTCTCAGAGAGGGAGACTCAATATAAAAGATATCATTTCTTGTACCCCTATGTTCACTGCATCATTATTTACAACTAGAGGCCCGGTGCACGAAATTCGTGCACGGAGGGGGGGTGTCCCTCAGCCCAGCCTACATCCTCTCCAATCTGGGACCCCTCGAGAGATGTCCGACTGCCCGTTTAGGCCCGATCCCCAGTGGGATCGGGCCTAAACGGGCAGTCGGACATCCCTCTCACAATCCAGGACTGCTGGCTCCCAACTGCTCGCCTGCCTGCCTTCCTGATTGCCCCTAAATCACTTCTGCCTGCCAGCCTGATCACCCCCTAACCACTCCCATGCCAGCCTGATTGATGTCTAACTGCTCCCCTGCCAGCCTGTTTGTCCCCAACTTCCCTCCTCTGCCGGCCTGGTCACCCCTAACTGCCATCCCCTGCAGGGTTGATTGCCTCCAACTGCCCTCCCTTGCAGGCCTGGTGCCTCCCAACTGCCCTCCCCTGCTGGCCATCTTGTGGTGGCCATCTTGTGTCCACATAGGGACAGGATCTTTGACCACATGGGGGCAGCCATATTGTGTGTTGGGTTGATGGTCAATCTGCATATTACTCTTTTATTAGATAGGAGGATAGAGGCCTGGTGCGTGGGTGGGGGCCAGCTGGTTTGCCCTAAAGGGTGTCCTGGATCAGGGTAGGGTTCCCTTGGGGTGTGGAGAGGCCTGAGCAAGGGGCCTGTGGTGGTTTGCAGGCCAGCCAAGCTGCTGGTGACCCAAGCAGAGGCCCTGGTATCTGGAATTTATTTTCCTTCTACAATTGAAACTTTGTAGCCTGGAGCGGAGCCAAGCCTCCTGCTGGATCCGTGGCTGCCGCTTGGATTTGTTTACCTTCTATAATTGAAACTTTGTATCCTTGAGTGGAGGCCTGGGCCTGCCAGAGTGTGTGGAAAGCTTAGCTTCTTCTGTTGCCGGGGAAACCCATGGTAGCCATCTTAGCTGGGGTTAATTTGCATACTCACCCTGATTGGCTGGTGGGCGTGGCTTAGCTGGTGGGCGTGGCTTATGTAGTGGAGTGATGGTTAATTTGCATATTATCCTTTTATTAGAGAGGATAGCTAAGATCTGAAAGCAGGCCAAGTGGCCATCAGTGGATGAGTGAATAAAAAAGCGGTGGTACATTTACATGATAGACTACTACTCAGCCATAAAAAAGGAAGGAAATCTTAGCCTTGTGACAGCATGGATTGACCTGGAGAGTATTATGCTAAGTGAAATAAGCCAGTCAGAGAAAGACAAATACCATATGATTTCACTCATATGTGAAATCTAATGAACAAAATAAACAAAATAGAAACAGACTCATAGAGAACAGAACAGCTGTCAGAGGGGAGGTGGGTTGCGGGGCTGGGTGAAAAAGGTGAAAGGATAAAGCAAAAAAAAACAACCCAAAACCCTCAGATACAGACAACAGCACGGTGATTATCAGAGGAAAGGAGAGTGAGGGAAGGTAGGAGAGGTATAAATAGTAATGGAAGGAGATTTGACTTGGGGAACACACAATACAATATACAGATAATATATTATAGAATTGTATATCCAAAACCTATAATTTTATAAATCAACTAGAGGCCCAGTGCACAAAATTCGTGCATGGGTGGGGTCCCTAGGCCTGAGCAGTGATCAGGGCCGATTGGGGCCAGACCTATTGGGACCGAAGGCCCCGGCAGGGTTGAGAGAGGAGGCAACAGTCGCCGGGCCAGGCACGGAAGGAACGAATGCCAGATGCCAACGCCGCTTTCGGTGCCCCGCCACCACGCGGTTTCCCACCTCCCTCCCTCCCCCTTCTCTCATCACTGGGGCCTGCCGGCCAGGGGTAGGGACAGGGGGAGGTTGGCCACCAGCCCCCCCACCACCCACCCCTGGTTCCCCGTCCCAGCCCGGGGCCCAGCCCCGATCAGGTGATTGGGGCCTGCCACTCAGGAGGAGGGACAGTGGGAGGTTGGCCGGCCAGGGGAGGTTGGCTGTGGGAGCACAGTGACCACCAGGGGGGCAGCTCCTGCGTTGAGCATCTGTCCCCTGGTGGTCAGTGCACGTCATAGCAACCGGTTGTTCTGGTCATTCAGTCGTAACGGTCACGTAGGCTTTTATATATATAGAGATGTTACCCCAATACATTAAATAAAAAAATTAAAAAATTAAAGATATCAGTTCTACTTAAATTAATCCACAACTAAAATGAAATTATAATAAAACACCAACAATTTTTATAACCATATAAGCCAATCTAAAGTTCATATAGAAAACGACATATCCCAGGAGGGCCAAATCATGCAATGCCTTTTTTACTTATCCTGTATATGTACCCTAAGGCAATGGAATCCCACTGAAGAGTTTTTAATAGGAGAATGCCATGATTATTTTACAATGTCTGGAGAACAGATTGAAAGAAAGATAAACTGAACTTGAGAGATCAGTTAAGAGACTAGGTTCTGTAAAAGGATAATGGTGATAATGGAATTTGATATGCTGGGGAATTAAGATCAATAGGATTAATGGATGGCTCTGAGAGGTAATGGTGACTACAGGTTTCCAGTGTGTAAAACTAGCACTGCCATTTCTGAAACAAGGAATATTCTCAGTATTTGTTGAGATTTGTTGTGGTTGGTTGTGAGATGAGTGTATCGCTTTTTAATACATTAGTTCTAGATGTTTTTAAGTCATCCTAGCAAAATGTCTGGTAGGGTTCTAGCTATCCAGATTAGGAGATCACAGAAAAAGCTGAGGCTACAGATACGCCTTTGGGAGTATCAGTGTAAGTGAAACTGAACCAATAAGAACAAAGGACACTGCTTAGGAAGAAACAGAAAATCAAGACAGTAAAATGGAACAGAGCAGAATACCTCAACATTTAAAGAATAAACAGGGGGGAAAAATAAGCTGGCAAGAAAAACTGCAAAGTAGCCTTTGGAAAAAACCAGGACAGGGTATAATCTCAGGACACAAAAAGGAATGTTTCAAGGAAAACGTAGTCAGCCTTGCAGGCTGCTTTTCAAAGTGCAATAAGGTTAGTAATGAAAATGGCATTTAGATTTAGTGACATGAAGATGTCATTAGGGACCTTAGTGAAAGCCGATCTGGTGGCATGGTAGGCAAATATGCCAGATTGGAGGCTGAAAAATACTAAGTGGGAAGTAAGGCAATGGAAATAACTATTTTGATTGTAAAGGGGAGGCAAGTTAAACCCACTGGTAGACAGCAGAGCAAGGTAATGGTAGGTTTTGATGTGGTTGTTTTTTAAAAATGGAGAGTGATCTGAACATATATAAAACAAAAGGAAGAGTGTCAGGAAAGAGACAGAAGCTGAAGATATAAGACAAGAAAGAATCAATAGTATTAGATTCCTAAAGAGGTGGAAGGGAATGAGATCCAGAGGGCATAGGGAAGGGCTGTCCTTAGGTCAGAAAATTCATCAGTGTGAGAGAAAGGAATAAAAGGGAAATGAAAGCACTTGTAGGTTAGGTATGCACATTTGTTGGCAGGAAATTAAAAGAAATCCTATCTAATGGCTTTAATTTTTTCTGAAGCAGAAGGCAAGGTCCTCTGAAAAAAAAGTGAAAAGGAAAGTGGGAGGGTAAGATTTGAAAACAGCGGATGTTTAAATAGTTGCTTCTGTGGGATGTTTATTTCTTGTTTGTTTTAACATTATGCCATTAATCCTTTTTCCTTTTCACATATACCCACATTTAATTATAGTTTTCTAAATAAAATAACTGTGTCGACAATTTCTTTGATCAGAATACCAAATTCAACTGTGCTGTTATAATTATCACAATAACAATCCATCTATAATGCTTCCTATTTATTAACTCTCCTATTTAAAACGCAAAAGATTCATGTATCATCTTTTATGATGAATTTCAAAACTACACCATTATGCTTATATAGGTAGCAATCATTTATCAAACTTAACCTCCACACATCTAACCTCTATTTCCAGAGCCTTTGTAGCTCCCACTCTTGCCTTTTAGGAATGTGGTACATGAAGAAGCTCCAACTAGTCTCCTGGACGATGAGAAACCACGTGGCAAAAGGCCCATCCGAAAGTTAGAACGAGCTCCCCCACATAAGTGAGGTCATTGTAGACCACCTGGCCCCTGCAGAACCATCAGATGAGTGCAGCCACACAAGGGACCCTGGGTGAGATCAGCACAACTGTCTACTTAGGCCAGCTCAAACTGCCAACCCACAGAATCATGAGCAAATAAAACAACTGTTTTTAAACCACAGTGACCTAATTTTATTTTCCCTTTTAAAAATATAAAAAAATTACTGAATATATAAACATAGTACTTTCCTCATGGCAAAATCATAAACAATATAACATTAACTTACCATGTTATTTATATTACAGCTAAACTTAAAGCCTCTTTAAAACAAAATTACCAGAGTTGGAGTCTTGAGGTTCAGCCATTCATCCATTTATTAATCACGTATTATGTGTCACAATCATTCCAGACACTGACCATATATCAGTGAACAAAAAATAAAAATCTCTGCTCACATTGGGGAGTTGTAGACAACTGAATTCCAAAATATATCATCTTATATATTAGTATCATAATGACATCTATAATTTTCAAGGAAAGAACGTGTAAAGAAAAATATGTGTATTATACTAATGATCACTCTTACCCTCATGCCAAGCACCAAGAATCCAATCTCTTCCATTAATGGGTACTTGCTGACCTGTTGCTGAATCTTCTCAGATGAGGCAAAAGGATCATAGCTTTTTCGCCCTATCTTTACATCCATTATACAGGGCTTATTAAATTTATGGGTCACATCTTCCAGTTTTAGGTATAAATCTGTTATGAAAAAAAACCTTTAATTAGTGATAGGCAAACATATTACCACTCAAATAACTTCCAGAAGAAACAAAATGAGGAAAACTTAAAACTGAGAAAAGAAATTAAAACTCCAGAGTCAACAATAGTATAAATATCACAGAGAAACACTTGCAGGAGGGTGATTAAATAATATTCAACCATTAGCAAAAGGTATGAAGTAGATGTAAGGTTTCCAAGGACATTAAAAAGGCACAATGGGAGCCCTGGCCAGTGTGGCTCAATTGGTTGGTTGAATGTCATCCCTTCAAGGCATATGCCCAGATTTTGTGCTCAATCCCCAGTAGGGGGCGTGCAGGAGGCAGCCAACAGATGTTTTTCTCTCATGGATTACTGCACTCATGGATTACCGAAGAATTTCTATAAACATTTACACATATTTATCAGAAAGTCTGAGGGCTATAAGGGAAATAGTTGTGGAGACAATAAAACCCCTTCTAAACAATCTTTTAAAACTGAGTACTTAATTACAGTATCTAGATAGCCAATCTAACACCATCCTCAACAAACTTTGTTAATCTTTAGATATGACATTCTTGAGGAATAATAATTAAATAATGTTCTAAGTTAAACATTAATCAGTAGCAAAATTCATTGAAATCTAAGTATCTTGCATTATAATGGAAATCTCTATGATCACAATGACTTGTGAAATAATTTAAGCAACATGCTGATCTGAATCAGAAACATATACATTTGGGACTAATAGACAAGAAGGAAGGGGGAGGGGAGGGGAAAGAGCCTAGGCTCACTTTTCCCCCACTCACATACAACTGAAGCACAGGCGAATCCTAAACACCCAGGGGAACCGCTGATTTAGTATTACCTAACTGAGGATACTCACAGGAGAATACTATGATTCCCTATTGATGAAACGTGATACACAGCCCATGAGTCAAAGGAAGACAAAGAACTAAGGAAAAGAATAAGCTCAAGCTGGAGCCCCCTTCTTTCCTGTTCTCAAAATGTAGTCCAAGTACTATCTACATTTAAAAAGCTTGTCACTTTTTAAAAAAATATGTTTTTATTGGTTTTAGAGAGGAAGGGAGAGAGAGAGAGAGAGAGAGAGAGAGAGAGAGAGAGAGAGAGAGAGAGATAGAAACATCAATGATGAGAATCATTGATCGGCTACCTCCTGCATGCCCCCAACTGGGGATTGAACCCGCAACCCTGGCTTGACCATAATCAAACCCGGGACCCTTCAGTCCACAGGCCGACGCTCTATCCACTGAGCCAAACCAGCCAGAGCGAGCTTGTCGCTTTTTTTTTTTTTTTTGATCTTGTCGCTTTTAACAAGCACATCACTGAACTCCCAACATAAACCTTCATAATTAAAATGTCTGGGTGATTAGCCTATTAATATGCATTTTAATAAGCCCATGGGTTATTCTTAAACTCAGTCAAATTTCAAACTCTTACCCCATTCACCAACCTTTTTCAATAGTTACACAGTCAAGCTGCTTATTTAATTAAATTGTCTGCTCAGCCAAAGGCCAAGAAGTGGCAAATACTGCCTTCAAGTATGAACTAATATTAAGAGAGAAATGTTGTGCCCTTACATAGATCAGTTTGTCCTCTAACTATAAAACTTACTGGTATTTTTTTAAATATTGCAATTTAAAGCCCAGAAGTGTGGGACAAAGAAATGGGATAGGAGACAGGGAGGAAGTAATGCAAGGAAAATACATTTCCTGATGTTTTTTTCCTATTCAAAATGAAAAAAAGAAAATTGCCCAGAAATTACAAAAAGAGAGAACATCTGTAAATTAATACAGTATTAAGTACTAGTATATATATTTTCATTCAATTATAAGTCTGATCATTAATTTGTATATGCCATTTAAGAAATTGGTTATGAAGAGCAAAAGTATTAATTAGTTTCTTTAATGAAGTAGAGAATGATTAGAAAGAAAATCACACATGTATTCAGTTTTTATAATACTAGGCTTACTTTTATATAAACCTTTTATAAAACCACTCTCCTGAATTAAGAATAAAAGATGAATTTTAGGTAAAACTTACCATTTGGTGCAGTGGGAGGTGACCAGATGCCATAATATTTTGGTAAATATTTTCGTAGCTCTAAAAGAACACCATCAGTACCATCAGCAGCATAAACCTGAAAGAGAGAAATATAACTTGCATATTAGTTTCTTAGAATGCTTTACAAGTGCCCTACACTTTTCTCAAATAAAATAATACTGTTTATCATAATATATCTAAAATTTTGAATAAGCAAAAAGAAAAAAAAGAGTACACTGTGTTTCCAATGAAAAACTATGTATTGTTTAGGTTATCTAATTCTAGCCTTCTACTGTCCTTGAACTATTTTACAACAAAGTAAGCTGTAGATAACTCTTAGCAAATGCAAAATAACTCTTGTTCATATAAATGCAAAATAATTCTTGCAAAGAAATTCTGGCCAGGGAAGGTTCTCAGAACCTTCATGGAAGGTGGGAGTTTAGTGAACATTCCTAAATTAATTTCAACTTCCCTTTATTCCATATAAATGTGTGCTTCTTTGACTTTTCTTTTGAACCAGTTTTAACATCTGCCTAGTTCCCTCATTAAATAATAAGTTTAACATCTTTAACACTTACATATTTGATATCTGTAAGGAAGTTGTGGTTTTACCTTTTTTAAAAAAATATCCTTTATCTCAACGTAATTCTAATCATTGCTCACTTAATTTGTTGATTTATAAGCAGTAATAATTCTAGTAATAATTCTAGAAAATATTAGAAATGTCTAGATGTTGGGAAGCATGAGACTTGGTTGGAAAGTTTGTAAGGAGGACATTCTAATAAAAGCGTGTGGAATGCCGCCTGCCCTGTTTATCGGAATTCTGACTTACGGGAAAGGGAGTGTCGAAGGCGGTGCCCCTAATTATTCCTTGACCTTTCCAAACAAGCCTGTGCAGATGCAGACCCCCAGCTGAAGAAGCCAGGCCGCGCCTCTACTGCCTGCCTCGTTTGGCCTTCATTGGAATTTTTATCTTTAGATACAATCAGTAGGGTGAGTAATCTTGGGAGGACACATGTTTACATTGTACTCTAGGCCAGGGCATCCAGGGATTAAGCATAATTCTAGTAAACACTGGGAGTCTGCATATGCACAGCTGACCTTTAAACTGAGGGCTGATGTTTAACTGGAAGGCTGCTTTCTCCTTCCACAGCCTCCCAGGCCCCTCACCCATATCTTTTTTGCCAAGCTGTCTTTGCCTCTCCTAAGTAGCTGAGCATCTTTGGGAACATTTAAGGGAATGTGAGCACAATGCAAAGTGTCTTTATAAGCATGTTGTGGTGTACACACTTAGTAATTACTTTTTTTGTTGCTGATGTGGCAACCATTTATAAAACATTCAAAATAATTGCACAGTTCTCAAACAGTAGTCTAATCCCTTTCTCACTTTTAGGAGGTAATTTTTCAGCTTAATCCACATTGCCCTCTCCATAGAGGAGGGAAAGAGGTATGGGTCTCCCTTACTGAGAGCCAAACAGCTCAGAGAAAGATGCCACTATGGTTAAAAATATATCCCTTTCCAGGAACAAAGAAAAAAATAAAAGGAAAAAAGAAGGATGGAAAAGGCCCGGCCAGTGTGGCTCAGTGGTTGAGCGTCGAACCATGCACCAAGAGGACACTGGTTCAATTCCTAGTCAAGGACCGTACTGGTGTTGCAGGTTCAACCCCCCACTCCCATACAGGCACGTGTCTCTCTCACATCTCTCTCTCTCCCTCTCTCCCTCTCGCTCTCTTTCTCCCCCCACCCCCCGCTCCCCTCTCTCCCTCTTCTCTCTCTCTAAAAATCAATGGGAAAAGATATCCTCGGGTGAGGATTAAAAAAAGAAGGATGGAATGGAGGAAAGGAAGAAAGAGAAACAGAGACAGGCATTCCCAGTAGGCATGGCTCAGTGGTTGAGCATCGACCTAAGAACCAGGAGGTCACAGTTGGATTCCCAATCAGGGCACTTGCCTGGGCTTCAGGCTCGATCCCTGGGAGGGGGTGTATAGGAAGTAGTCAATGGATTACTCTCTCTCATCATTGATGTTTCTATCTCTCGCTCCCTCTCCCTTTTTCTCTGAAATCAATATATACATATATATCTGTACACACACATATACATGAAACAGAGATAGGCAAAAGGCTCTGATAAATTGATAGGTAAGTTCTATCAAGTCTTTAAGGAACAAAATCTTTTTGTGATACAAATTCTTCCACAAAATACAATAAAAACTGCTCCTCAACTCATTTTATCAAGCTTAAAGAACTTGATATCAACCAAAGACAAAACTTAAAGAAAATAATAATTCAATCTCATTTATGAGCATAGCTGGAAAAAATCTGAAATAAAACACTAGCAAACAATATTCAGTAATTCATATTATTAACCTTTTGCACTCGGATGTCGAGTGTGACTGGACACGGTTAGCATCGGTAGCAGCTCTTTTTATACTCTTTGACTGTATCAATAATTTGAAATATAAAAAAATCCAAATAAATAAGTTTGTATGAAAAGAAACTCCAGTTTTTTATTCTACTGCCGCGCTTTGTAAAATCTGGGGTATTTAAAAAATTAAATCCCGAGTAGAATAAAGGAACAGAGAAAAAAGCAAGCGAGTGCAAAGGGTTAAAAGTAAAAAAGACATTCTAGTAGGTTTCATTTCAAAAATGAAAGGTGATATAATATTAGATAGATATGTCATTTATGGCATTAGCAGATTAAAGGAGGAAACTCATGCTAATTTCAATAGATACAGAAAAGGTAGCTGAAAAATATTCAATACCTATTCATATCATACTTTAAATTGTTTCCTGAAATAAAAATTAAAAGGATGCTATATATTTTCCCTTTCCACTTCCACAATTTTCTTCCCAAGAAGCTGACATGACTCAACTGCATCAGTGGGATCCCTTGCCCTCTTGTCATTCTCTTACTAGTGGGAGAGAGTTGAGGTTGGGTTATTTACTTCTCTAGTTCCCTCCTTATCAGTTCATATCTTCTCATAAAGTTACCTTCCCTGGGTTCTAGTAACCACTCCCTCTCCTTACCCTTAGAGGCCCAGGGATGGTATAGCATTATCTCTCGCAGGTAGTCTTAACTCTGACCATGCCTAGGTAAACAATCCCTTTATTAAACTGACAGAATACATAAATTATCTCTTGTCAGAACCTTGACTCACACAAAAGGCAATTTCCTTAACCTAGGAAGAAGTATCTACCAAAATGTCAGAGAGAAGACATATTTTAACAAGGAAATGTTAAAAGCACTTTTGTTATATGAGAGGAAGATACCCCTATCATTGCTTCTATTGAGCCCTGAAATGGAAGTCCTTTATAGAAGTATATGGATTCAGAAAGGGCAAACAAAACTTCTAATCACAAAATATAAAATTATCTATATAGAAAACAATTAAAATTGTTAGAGAATCTCAGATAAATATGAGTTAAAAAAGAATTCAACAAGATTACTAGACAAAAGAACACTAGATAAATATCTATTTTATCCTAATAAAAGAGTAATATGCAAATTAACCATCACGCCGTCACAAATATGGCGGCACCCATAGCGGCCGGGACGGGATGCTGGCGGCATCACCCTGGCCACGCGAGCCCAGCACTCTGCACCCCGGCCATGCAGAGGGAGGGGCCTCTGGGGGCAACGTGAGCCCAGCATCCCATGCCCCAGCCACGCTGATGGAGGGAGAGGCCTCTGGGGGCGACGTGAGCCCAGCATCCCGCGCCCCGGCCACGCGGAGGGAGGGAGGGGCCTCTGGGGGTGACGCAAGCCCAGCGTCCTGAAACCCAGCCACACAGAGGCAGGGAGGGGCCTCTGGCCAGAGGCCAGGGCGCAGGACGCTGGCGTCGTTGCAGGCCAGACTGAGGGACCCCATCCCCACTCACCCCCCATGCACAAATTTCATGCACCAGGCCTCTAGTTCTTATATATTAGCAATAATTGGAACACTTAATTCAAGAACTACCATTTACAACTGAAACAAAAAATAAGGAACCTAGAATAAATCCAACAAATTACGTACAAGACTTTTACAGAGTAAATATAAAATACTTTCTTCAAAAAAGAGACATTATGTAACAGCTAAAAACATATATCCTAGAGTTTAGACTGCCTACATTCAAATCCTGGGACCACTATTTACTTTAGCATGATCATGATCAAATTATTTAAACTAATCATGCCTAATGTACACATGTATAAAATGAAGCTAAGAGTACCTATCTCATAGGTAGTTGTGAGGGTTAAATGAGATAATAATGGTAAAGCATGTATAACAGTACTTGTTTTTTAACTTTAGCTTGTATTTTTTTTTACTTGCACCTAAACTTAAGAGCTAACCTCATAGCATTTAGAAGAAAATATAAGTATAATTTTAGATATAACACCAAAAGCACAAGTGACAAAAAAAAGAAAAAAGATACACTGAATTTCAATATTTAAAAAATTTAAGCTTCGAAGAACACTATGAAAAAAGTGAAAAGACAACCCAAAGAATAGGAGAAAATATTTCTAAATCATATATCTGACAAGGGACTTGTATCTAGAATATGTAAAGAACTCCTATCTACACTAATAGAAAAGAAACATGCAAATTGACCGTACCTCCGCTATGCCCACAAGCCACGCCCACCAGCCAATCAGGAGGGAGTATGCAAATTAACCCAACCAATATGGCTGCGGCCACGGAGCAAGCAGGAGGCTTGGGTTCCCCCAGCAATGGAGGAAGCCAAGTTTCCCGCAGCCCTGGCCTGCCCTAGCCTCCACTCAAGGCTACAAAGTTTCAATTATAGAAGATAAATAAATCCCAACAAAAATGGCAGCAGCCACTGAGCTGGAGAGAGCAGGAGGCTTGAGTTGCCCCCAGCGATGGAGGAAGCCAAGCTTCCTGCAGCCCTGGCCTGCCCTGGCCTCCGCTCCAGGCTACAAAGTTTCAATTATAGAAGATAAATAAATCCCAGATACCAGGGCCTCCACTTGGGTCACTGGAGGGCGTGGCTGGCCTGCAAACCACCACAGGCCCCTTGCCCAGGCCGCCCCACGCCCCAAGGGAACCCCCACCCTAATCCGGGACACCCTTCAGGGCAAACCAACCAGCCCCCACCCATGCACCAGGCCTCTATCCCATCTAATAAAAGAGTAATATGCAAATTGACCATCACTCCAATACACAAGATGGCTGCCCCTATGTGGTCAAAGATGGCTGTCCCCATGTGGACACAGATGGCCATGACAAGATGGCCAGCAGGGGAGGGCAGTTGGGAGGGACCAGGCCTGCAAGGGAGGGCAGTTGTGGGTGATCAGGCCAGCAGGGGAGGGCAGTTGGGAGGGACCAGGCCTGCAAGGGAGGGCAGTTGGGGCGATCAAGCCTGCAGGGAAGGGCAATTGGGGGGGACCCAGGTCTGCAGGGGAGGGGCAGTTAGGGGTGACCAGGCTGGCAGGGGAGGGCAGTTAGGTGCAATCAGGCTGGCAGGGGAGCAGTTAGGCATCCATCAGGCTGGCAGGGGAGTGGTTAGGGGGTGATCAGGCTGGCAGGCAGAAGCGGTTAGCGGCAATCAGGAAGGCAGGCAGGCGAGCAGTTGGGAGCCAGCAGTCCTGGATTGTGAGAGGAATGTCCAACTGCCTGTTTAGGCCCGATCCTACCAGGATCGGGCCTAAACCGGCAATCAGACATCCCTCGAGGGGTCCCAGATTGAAGAGGGTACAGGCTGGGCTGAAGGACACACATCCCCGTGCACGAATTTTGAGCACCGGGCCTCTAGTCTATAATAATCCTACACAATAAAAGGCTAATATGCAAATTGACCAAACGGTGGAATGACTGGTCGCTATGACGCGCACTGACCACCAGGGGGCAGAAGCTCAATGCAGGAGCTGCCCCCTGGTGGTCAGTATGCTCCCACAGAGGGAGCACTGCTCAGCCAGAAACCAGCCTCACAGCTGGTGAGCACAGCAGTGGTGGCGGGAGCCTCTCCCACCTCCGCGGCAGTCAGACAGTCCCCAAAGGGCTCCTGGACCGCGAGAGGGTGCAGGCCAGGCTCAGGGGACAACACCCCCACCCTGAGTGCACAAATTTCGTGCACTAGGCCTCTAGTAAAAGCATAATGTGCTAATTAGACCAGACAGCCGGACTACCTTCGGGACGAAGCGGGCCTGCAAGGGCCAAACTCCTTGCACAAATTTCATATGTCAGGCCTCTAGTGACTAAATAAAAGACATACCAATGAAGAAATGAACAAAGGATCTAAACGGACTTTACTCCAGAGAGGATTTAGACATGGTCAGTAGGCACATGAAAAGATGACCAACATCATTAGCCATTAAGGAAATGCAAATTAAAATATACCACAATGAGGTAACAACATTTCACACTCACTTGGATGGCCCTTAAGAAAGAAAACTAAGAAGTGCTGGTGAAGATGTAGAGAAATTAGAACCCTCATACATTGCTATGGAAATGTAAAATGGTGCAGCCACTTTGGTAAACACTTTGACAGTTCCTCAAAAAGCTAAATGTAGAATTATCATATGACCCAGCAATTCCAGTCTTAGATATATATTAAAAAAAATTGGAAACAGGTACTCAAACAAATATTTGTACATGAATGTTCATAGAAGCTCTACTTACAAAGGCCAAAACGTAGAAACAACCCAAAGGTACATCAATGGATAAATGGATAAACAAAATGTGGTAAGAGTAACGGAATATTACTCAGCCATAAAAAGGAACAAAGTACTAATGCACACTATAGTATAGGTGCACCTTAAAAATATGAGACCAAAAAGAAACTAGACACAAAAGGTCATATATCGTATAAGCAGATTGGTGGTTGCCAGGGATTGGGAGGAGGAAGGAACAAAGCATCATGCCTTCAGTTTCAGGGTTTTCTTTGGGTGATGAAAATGTTTTGTAAATAGACAGAGGTGGTGTTCCTAGTCATATGATTACTTAGATGTTAAGTCTGTCCCTTACCACCTTGCTTTGGAGATTTACAGTGCACATCAGCACTAGGCTAAGAAATTCTATAGTGAAAACATTTAAACCCAGCATTTCTGAGAAATACAACAGTCTCTCAGGCGGTTTTCAAAATGTAGGTCGCAACCCATTAATAAAAATCAATTTAGTGGATCAGAATAGAAAATATTAGGTTGCATCAGTAAAGATAAGCATTATATTTCATTAAGCTTTTGTTTCAGTCACACACACATTATACAAGACATGCTATCAAATGTATTTATTACTGAGTCACCACCAGAGAACTGAAAAGCACTATGATTACAACAAACAAATCTTACCTCACTTACCATATTATAGAATTCTAACTCTCTTGGGCCCCTTGGAGGTGGCTGTAGCTGTTTCAAAACTGTGCCATCTGGATGTTGCAAGATACCTATAAAACAAAAATCAGATACTATATTTTTCAATGCTTTAGTAATAATGTATCTTGCATCCTAGAATATAGATTTGTTCCTGAAGTTACAGATGAACAACTTTCATAAATTTAAGCATTTCCTTCTACTTATTTCAGAAATTTTAACATTCAACCAACATATTTCAGTGCTTGTTATATGCAAAGCACCAGAACACAAATTCTAAATAGCTTGGTTTTATTGTCTCCACAACTATTCCCTTATAGCTTCTTCAGACTTTCCAAGAGATGTTAATTTAGCCGAAACCGGTTTGGCTCAGTGGATAGAGCGTCGGCCTGCAGACTCAAGGGTCCCAGGTTCGATTCCGGTCAAGGGCATGTACCTTGGTTGCGGGCGCGTCCCCAGTGGGGGGTGTGCAGGAGGCAGCTGATCGATGTGTCTCTCTCATCGATGTTTCTAACTCTCTATCCCTCTCTCTGACTCTCTGTAAAAAGTCAATAAAATATATTTAAAAAAAAAAAAAAAAAAAAAGAGATGTTAATTTATAGTTAAACTAGAGGCCCAGCACACGAAATCGTGCAGGGAGGGTCCCTAAGCCTAGCCTCCTGCAATCAGGGCCATCTTCTGCCTGTTCGCCAGTCCCCAGGCCGAACGCCGCCTCCGCCGCCAGGCTCTCAGGCTGTTGGGATCACCAGCTCATCCCCGGATGCTCAGGGGCTCAGGCCTACAGGAAAGCGGGTGCAGGCGACTTCACTTCCATGCACGTGCGCCGGGCTGGCCACTGATGGAACGCACTGCCCACTTGGGGTCACTCATGTGGGCACCACCGCCGCTGGGGCTTGAGGTGCTGACGGAAGCTGCGGGGCACACCCGCGACCTACCTGCCCCAGCATGAGTAGCCCCGAGCGGGCAGCGCATTCCATCAGCGGCCAGCCCGGTGCACATGCATGGAGGTGAAGTCGCCAGCGCCTGCTTTCCTGCAGGCCTGAGCCCCTGAGCAGCCAGGGATGAGCTAGTGATTCCAATGGCCTGACAGCCAGCCTGGTCCTCCCGCCACCCACCTCGATTCCCCCATTCACCATCACTGATCCATCGGAGCCTGTGGGCTGGGGTCAAGGACCAAGAGGTCAGCCGTTCAGCCCACTCACCAGTCCCCAGTCCCGCCCCGCCGCTACTTGCGGGCTGGGGGGTGAGGGGGGGACCGAGAGGTGGTCAATGGCACCTCATGACGACTAGTTGAGCGGTCGTTCTAGTCATGATGCTTATAGCCTCTGGCCTTTTATTATATAGACTAGAGGCCCGGTGCATGAAATTTGTGCACGGGGGGGTGGGTGGGAGGGGTATCCCTCAGCCCAGCCTGCACCCTCTCCAATCTGGGATCCCTCTCACAATCCAGTACTGCTGGCTCCCAACCGCTCATCTGCCTGCCTGCCTGATTGCCCCTAACTACTCCCCTGCCAGCCTGATCAATGCCTAACTGCTCCCCTGCCGGCCCAATTGCCCCTAACTACCCTCCCCTGCCAGCCTGGTCACCCCTAACTGCCCTCCCCTGCTGGCCTGGTTGCCCCTAACTGTCCTCCCTTGCCAGCCTGGTCACCCCTAACTGCCCTCCCCTGCTGGCCTGGTCACCCCCAACTGCCCTCCCCTGCTGGCCTGATCGCCCCTAACTGCCCTCCCCTGCAGGCCTGGTCGGCCTCAACTGCCCTCCCCTGCAGGCCTGGTCCCTCCCCAACTGCACTCCCCTGCAGGCCTTGTCCCTCCCAACTGCCCTTCCCTGCAGGCCTGGTCCCCCCCAGCTGCCCTCACCTGCAGGCCTGATCCTCCCCCAACTGCCCTCCCCTGCAGGCCTAGTCCCCTCCCCAACTGTCCTCCCCTGCCGGCCTGGTCACCCCAAACTGCTCTCCCCTGTTGGCCTGGTGCCCCCCAACTGCCTTCCCCTGCAGACCTGGTCCCCCCCAAATGTCCTCCCCTGCAGGCCTGGTCACCCCTAACTGCCCTCCCCTGCAGGCCTGATTGCCCCCAAATTCCCTCCCCTGCCGGCCATCTTGTGGCGGCCATTTTGTGTCCACATGGGGGTGGCCATCTTTGACCACATAGGGGTGGCCATCTTGTGTTGGAGTGATGGTCAATTTGCATATTACCTCTTTATTAGATAGGGCAAGAAACAAGTTAAAAGCAGTAGCAAAAATCGATCTCATTTTTACAGAGAAAAAAATGTTAGCGGTGGACCAATATGAATCTTCTACTTTGTAATTTCTTATAATTTTCTCTCATCTAAGAAAGCAAAGTTTTTTTTCCTGATTCAGATGTACTGTGTACAGTTGCAAAGATAGAATGAGGGCATCTAGCCAACGGGAAAATGGGGGCACCAAGTCAGAAGCAGGAAGGGGCACCTTTTTATAATCAGCCCACTCAAAGAAGGAGTCTTTTTCTAAAGTCATGTCCTAGCACTGGCCCTGTCCCTATACCAGTGGTCGGCAAACTGTGGCTCGCGAGCCACATGCAGCTCGCAGCCGCGGTTTGCCGCTCTGTTGACTAACGAGTTTGCCGACCACTGCCCTATACCATGAAGACTCATTCCCAAAAGTATGTTAAAATCTTAAATTTTCATATATTGAGTTTTTCACAAAGTCATGTTCCTTAGAACACAATAACAAGTCCAAATAAATCTATTTACAACTTTGATAAAATATGCCACTTAATTTCCATTGCTGTTGCCAAGTGTCAGGAATTTTTAATCATAATAAAAATGCAAAAATTAATCAACAGAAGCAGAGAGTCTCAATTTAAGATTGCAGTAATTAAGTTGTTTTAATACCTAGCTATAGAATAGGTAAATATAAACCCATGTGGATAAGATTGGTTGGTAAGCAGTCAAAGGACCTGGAGACTTTAAGAAATAGTCTAATACAGTGGTCGGCAAACTCATTAGTCAACAGAGCCAAATATCAACAGTACAACGATTGAAATTTCTTTTGAGAGCCAAATTTTTTAAACTTAAACTATATAGGTAGGTACATTGTTATTAACCTAATTAGGGTACTCCTTCAATCGCACTGTAGGTGTGCGCCCGCACATGGTATTTTGTGGAAGAGCCACACTCAAGGGGCCAAAGAGCCACATGTGGCTCGCGAGCTGCGGTTTGCCGACCACTGGTCTAATATAACTAAAAATTAGTGAAGAGAAATTCTAATTCTGAAGGTTGGGATATGTAGAACAAGAAAGCCCTTCACTCCCATGGTAGGAGACATTTTCTATGGACCAATGAAGAGTGAAAGATAAAAAGAAACCTTGATGAACTCAATTCCAGACGATGGCGAACATGGAGCATTCATAAATGAGGAGAGAACCATGGCAGCTTCTCTTCCTTGGGACAGGCACCTGGTCTACATACAGGTGTACCTGCCATTAAACACATTTTGACAGACAAGCAAAAGTCAGCTTGACTATAGACAACAATATGTGATAGCAGGATGGATTAGAGACAATAGTTCTAACAGATTGCTTGGTCCAGCAATTCTCCCACACTACTCACTCTGCAACACACCCCATCTAATTTTTCAGAAAAAGTAGCCATGTAAGAGAATATGGTAATCCCAGGCATTCTCCCTGTGAATGAATTCCAGAATCCAAGAATAAACCAGTAATATTTTAAACTGCAGACAAATCCCTCCCAGCTGAAAAAGTATCAAGATTTAAAAAGTGGGGGGGAGGGGAGTGACTGAGCCAATAACAGAATACTAAATCTAAGACTGTAGCCCAGCATCAGCTTAACTAAATTCTAGAAAGAATATGACTTATCAGCCTCTTATTTTAATAGAGGAAAGGACTTATACTCTATGTGGGGGGAAAAAATCCCCTGCTGTTCTTTAATAAAATGTGAAAAAAATCCAATAAAAAATTATTAGATAAACAAAATCAATAAAACGTGATGCATAATCAAGAGAAAACAAAGTCAACTGACAAACACAGAAGTTGACAAACAGATGACCAAGTAATTTTAATCAGCAAACAAGGATTTTAAAACATGTAAAAAAGTTATAGAAAAAAATGACTATAAATGCTGAATAGATGAGGTATTTCATCTATTGGGAAACACTAATTGTGTTCAGAAGAGAAACAGAAATTGTAAAAAAGATCTAAAGCAGAGTTAAACAGGAATACTGAAAAAAAAAAAATCCTTTGGCAAATCAGCCTCTCTAAACATAAGATTACTAGAGGCCCTGTAGGGAGCGGGCCTAAGCCCTCAGTTGCACATCCTTAGCACTGCTGCAGAGGCGGGAGAGGCTCCCGCCACCGCAGCTGCACTCGCCAGCTGTGAGCCTGGTTCAGGGCTTCTGGCTGAGCAGCACACTGACCACCAGGGGGCAGCTCCTACATTGAGCGTCTGCCTGCTGGTGGTCAGTGTGTGTCATAGCGACTGGTTGTTCCGCTGTT
Source organism: Cnephaeus nilssonii (assembly GCF_951640355.1). Taxonomy (NCBI): domain Eukaryota; kingdom Metazoa; phylum Chordata; class Mammalia; order Chiroptera; family Vespertilionidae; genus Cnephaeus; species Cnephaeus nilssonii. Next base: position 29,856,874 of record NC_137087.1, on the reverse strand, counting down.
TGGTCAATTTGCATATTAGCCTTTTATTATATAGGAGGATAACAGAGGAATTTCAAGCCCATGGAGCACTGAAAGTATATTAGTTTGCTCGGGCTTCCGTAACAAAATACCACGGACATATGGTTTAAACAGCAAATATTTATTTTCTCACAGTTCTAGAGGCTAAAAGTTCCAGATCAAGGTGCCAACCAATCTGGCTCCTGGTAAGAGCTGTCTTCCTGGGTTGTAGCCTTCTCACATTGTTCTCACATTGTAAGGGAGAAGGGAATGAGGGAGAGGAGCAGTAGGAGCGGGGCGGGGAAGAGAGTGAGAGTGTGAGAGAGAAAACACTCTCTCATGTCTCTTTTTATAAGAACAGGAATCCCACTGGATCATGCCCCCACCCTTGTGACCTCATTAATCTTAATTACCTCCATTAAAACCCTATCTCAAAATACAATCATATTGGGGGTTGTTGTTTTTTAACATATGAATTTTAGGGGACACAACATTCAGTCCATAACAGAAGGTAACCATAACAACTACAAAATTCAAATTTGTTTCTGCTGACTAAACTGATTCAATCACCAACATTAATAGCCTAGCAGAACAGATTTATTAATTTCAGGCAAAAATACTGTTTGCATAAGTTGTTTAAATCCTACACATAATGTCTAGAATTTAATAAAAAATTACAAGACATATGAAAAAGCAAGGGTAAAAAATCAGTCAAAAGATAATGCAATGAATAGAACAGTTTGAAGTGACACTGATGTTGTAATTATCAAAGAAACTTAAAATAACCATAACTAATATGTTAAAGGTTATAACAGAAAAGGTAGACAAATGCATGAAAAGATGAGGAATTTCAGTAGAGAGAAATTTTGAGTAAATGGAATATCAGTAATAAAAAATGTGGTAACAGAGACAAAAATGCTTTCTATGGGTTCATCAGTAGACACAAAGTAGCAGAGGAAGGAATCAGTGAATTTAATGACAGGTTAACAGAAATTACTCAAATTGAAACACAAAAAGGAAAAAAAAAAGAAAGTGGAAAACAATCAGAAGAAAGTACCCACGAAATCTGTGGAATATCAGTCTGAGAAAACTACCATTAGAATCCCGCCCCTTCTCCCCTAAAACATGAACAACAGTATCAGACAACTTGGCCACACTGACAAATGCTACATACTACAGATTATAGTTTTGCCTGTACAAATGGAACATCTACCAAGACTGACCACGTACGTACTGGACGATAAAATAAAAAATAATTGAAATCACATAGTTTATTCTCTGACCATAATGGAAATAACATATTTGGGAAAATACCAAATAGAATAAAGGTAAACACACTTCTATTTAATCCATGGATCAAAATTCAGAAGGAATAAATATTAGAAAATACTTTTTGCTAAATGTAACGAAAACTAAACATATCAAAATATGTGGAATGCAGCTAAAAAATACTGCTTAGTGCTTAGTGGAAAATGTGTCATTTTAAATGCTTGTATTAGAAAAGTAAAAAGAATGTTCCAGCCTGGCTGGCATGACTCAGTGGTTAAGCCTTGACCCATCCAGGCGGTCGTGGTTCGATTCCCGGTTGGGGCACATGTCTGGGTTTCAGGCTCGGCATACAGTAAACATTCTCTCTCATCACTGATGTTTCTACCTCTCTCCCTCTCTCTGAAATCAATAAAAATATATTTTTTTACCAAAAAAAAAAATGTTTTTAATAGTTCCAACCTAAGATGTTAGAAAAAGAACATAGTAACCCCAAATAACTGGAAAGACAGGAGCAAAAATAAATAAGGATGGACAATGGAGAAATGTCAACAAAACTAAAAGGTTCTCTGATAAACCTCTAGCTAGACAGAGCATGAAAAGAAAAAGCAAACATAAATTACCATTATCAGGAATAAATAAAAGATGATAACAGCACAAATCTTACAAACATTAAAAGCATAAGAGAATTATGAACTTTACACCAATAAATCCAACAACTTAGGCGAAATGAATACATTCCTTTAGACACTAATTATTAAAATTGACACAAGAAGAAATGGAAAATCTGAGTTAAACCATGTCTAGAAAAATACTGAATTCACAATTTTAAATATCCGGAGGCAATCATAGGCTAAAATACTTCACTAGTAAATTCTATCAAACATTTAGAAAAATAATAGTAATACCAATCTTACCAAATTTGTTCAGAAAAGAGAAAAGTAGTAATACTTCATATTTTGTGAAGCCGACAAATGCTTGATTTTTTAAAACCTCAACAAAGGCTTAAAAAAAATTATAGACCATTATCTCAAATGAACACAGTCACAGAAATCTTTAATAAAACATTTGTAAACCTAATCCAGCAATACATACAGGATAATTTATCATGACCATGTAGACTTTATTCCAGGAATGCAAGGTTCATTTAAATATTTCAAAATTAGTAAATATGTTGATGTTTTGAGGCGACAGGGCTCTCAATGAGAAAAAAAAAGGAGATACAAATATAGAATCAAGAAGCAAAGAAGAACCCTGCAGTATTAGCTTTAAATTATAGGTAAGTATAAACTGAAATTTTTAAGAATACAAAATTATGTACTTCTTAGTCCACTCTGCTGAGAAGACAAACAGCAACTGCACGCAAGGAGCAATGGTATACCATTGCTCGATCTTAGTTTTAAATACCATTTACCCCTAAAGGAACCAGATTTCTTGAAGAAAAAAAATGGCTCATTCCAGGGCTGGGACAGGGAAAGAACAAGATGAACATCAAACATCTTATTAGGGCAGAAAGTGAGAAAATGCTTTCAAAGAAAAAAAAAGGGAAATGTTTAAAAGACACAGGAGCCAGCTTGAAAAAGCTCGCACTGCCCAAATCTGGGACAACATGAGCATCAAAATGAGCAACAACAATAATGCCTAAGATCCATCCATGGAAGTTTGAAAAGACTATTAGTAAAACCTAAGAATGAATGAGGAAGGAAGGAAGGAAGGAAGGAAGGAAGGAAGGAAGGGAGGGAGGGAGGGAGGGAGGGAGGGAGGGAGGGAGGGAGGGGAAAAAAGAAAGAGGAGAGAAGGGAAACTATTCCTTAAAGGAAAATATCAACTAACAAAAGAAAGAAAGAGAGAGAGAGAGAGAGAGAGAGAGAGAGAGAAAGAAAGAAAGAAAGAAAGAAAGAAAGAAAGAAAGAAAGAAAGAAAGAAAGAAAGAAAGAAAGAAAGAGAGAAAGAAAGAAAGAAAAACGAGAGAGGAGCGAGAGAAGGGAAACTATTCCTTAAAGGAAAATACCAACTAACAAATGTAACAGGAATGACTGAACATTACCATTTTGCAACTATCATAGCAATAAGTAAGTTGGTCAGATATTGTCAATGGATGCTTTTAACACTGGGTGAAAACTTTGATTAGGAACAGGATATTTAACACTCAAAATATTCCTCTAAATTACTTCAATACAATAGGAAAAATGAAAACTTTACAGTGGAAAATATGGCAGACAACACTTAATCAGGAAATCAAAGTTACATCCAGTAATGCAACTGACATTCTGTGTTTTATGATATGATGGTCCAAGCATACAACATAACTAATATATATTTTATCAAAAATGCATTTATCTGAATCCAATCATGAGACAACAGCCTGACAAATTTAATTTAAAGGATATTCTAAAAACCCATATGCCTATCCTGTGGTTATGAAAAATAAAGAAAAGATGAAAAACTACTCCAAATGCCTATGGAGTCATAACAACTAAATGCAATGTGTAGTCCTGGATGGGGGAAAATTGCTATAAAGATATTATAGGATAATGGTAAAAGCCAAATGTTAAATATTCTGAACTTAATAATTTTATCATGATTAAGTAAGAAAACATTCTTTTCTTAAAAGAGATATACACTTAGTTATTTAGAGGGAAGGAATCATGATGCTTATAAGTTAGTCTTAAATGGTTCTGCAAAATCATTATAATATACCACAGAGAATGATATGTAGATTCAAAACAGATACAAAAGCAATATGTAGATTCAAAGCAGATACTAAATCAGTGATGGGCAACCTTTTGAGCTTGGTGTGGTAAAACTTCGCAAAAAAACTGAGCATAACTCGGGTAATGTGTCACTTTGAGGAAAAAACTAACTCCAAGACTAGTCGCAAATGTTTCATCCTCAGGAGCAGCAAATGTTTCATCCTCGGCATGCGGCCGCGTGTCATCAGAAATGGCTACGCGTGTCAGTGCTGACACGCATGTCATAGGTTCGCCATCACTGTACTAAATCTTACCACGTTTCTTGTGAAAAATGAAAGGTTGATTTAAAATCTATAAAAAAATGCAAAGGGCCAGAAAAAGTCAAGATAACCTTGAAAACAAAGTGGAATGCTTTCTCTTCAGTACATCAAGATTTATTCTAAAGCAACTTGAATCAAGACAGTGAAGTATTATTGCTAGGATTAACAAATAAATCAGTGAAAATAAGTAAATAAGTCCAAAAGCAAAACCAGATAACTGACTGAAAAAAATGGGGTATATGCGCATAACCGAATACAACTGAGTTATGAGGAAGCTCTCCATGAACTGATATTACTGACTTCTAGGATATACTGTTAAGTTTAAAAAGCAAAATACAAAACAACATATATAGCACACTGCTTTTTTGTGTTGAAAAAAGAAATGAGAAGACCTATATAGATCTGCTTATTTCTGTAACAAGAAACAGAAATTAAAAATCAAAACACAATAAACTGGTTACCTACAAGGGATGATGCTAAGGAATGGGGTGGAGTGATAGGGAATGGTGTGACACTTCTGATATACCTTTCTGTAAAGTTTGACTTTTTTAATAGGCTTTCAAAAATATCTAGCTAAATAAACTAAGAACTAAGTTTAAACAGAAACAAATGAATACAACTGTACTTCAAAAGAATATGATCATAGAGAAGGGGGAGCTAAAAATAACCCCCCAAAAGCCCTAATCTAAATAACTTTTTAAGAGTTTCCAACCACATACCCTCAGTATAAGGGAAAGTATCAATATGAAATGCTGATTGTTAACATAGAGGGAATGGTAGAACCGGAAGAAAAATACTCATTTTTCCACTAGAAAAATTATTAGGCAAGAATCATCAATAGATGCTAGATCTAGGGGTGAAGTATGATAAGGATCCAGACATTTGTATGATCTTAAAATTAAAACATTTCCCCACAGATGCTTATTAGTTGAAAGGGGGAAAATATTAACTATGTACTGGAGAAGACAGACCAAACCTGGGCCAGATGATCAAAATTAATAATGGGCAGATGGACACTGTGAGCCTCCAGATGTGATAACTTAAAGAGGATACACTTGGCCCTGGCAGGTGTGGCTTAGTTGGTTGGACCTCGATCTGTGCACAGAAAGGTTGCTGGTTTGATTCCCCATAATGATACATGCCCTGGTTACAGGCACAGTCCCATGTAGGGGGCATTCAGGAGACAGCAGATGGATGTCTCGCTCTCATATCATGTTTCTCTCTTTCTCCCTCTCCCTTCCTCTCTCTAAATATCAATAAAAAATGTTTTAAAAATAAATAGGATACACTTGTATAATATTCCAACCAGAAATGCATTACCTGAATTTCATCATGAGAACCCATCAGAAATCCAAATTAAAGAATATCTCATAAAATAACTAGCCTATATTCTTAAAAAATGACATTGTTATAAAAGACAAAGAAAGGCTGGGGAACTGATATAAATTAGAGGAATCTAAGAGACTTGACAACTAAGTGTAATAAAAGATCCTGAACTAGATCCTGTGAAGAGAAAAACAAATACGATGAAAGACATTATTGGAACAGCTGAAAAATTGGAATATGGACTACAGATTAGATAAGAGCATTTTATCACTTGTTAAATTTCCCATCCTATATAATAAAAGCCTAATATGCAAATTGTCCCCTCGACCCAGGAGTTCGACCAGGGGTGGGGCTGCCTGGCCCCGTCCCCCCAGGGGGGAACAGCAGCAGGTGGCTGGGGGAAGGGAGGCCCTGGCCGGCAGCTGGCAGCCACTAGGGACTCTACCCAGGCACGAATTTCGTACACTGGGCCTCTAGTATCTTATAAATGTGCTGTAGTTACAGAAATATACACTTAAATAGTTTAGGGGAAAAAATGCATAGTCAAATATTCAGAAAAATGTTAAGTTCTCTGTATTATTCTTGCAACTTTTCTGTAAGTTTGAAATTATTTTAAGTCAATTAGTTTCAGAGGATATCTAATAAAATAGACCAGTAAACCAAAAAAGTTGTGAGTTTTCCCCCCAAAACAGTATCACTTTAAATCCCTTTTCCCTATAGACTACCTTATTCTATATTCTAAAGTGGATCAGGGCACAAACATGAGATTTCAACTATTTGTTTAAATCTTTAAGGACTTTTGAAAGAAATTAATGGTACATGTTAAATATTAAAACAAAAAGGACTTTATGCTAACTTTGGTGAAGTTTGGGAATTTAAATTGCTAACTATTACACGTTTGTGAAACTTTCCTACAGAAAGAGTTTCACAATGTACAAGGTATACAAGAATATTTAATACATAATATAATAACAAAAATGATAAAGATATAAACATCCAACACTAGAGGAATAAATTGTGATACATCTACACTATAGAATACAACACAATTTTTTTAAAAGAATAAAGTATATCCTAGGTACAAAAATATGGATATACTACATGATAAAATACAGACTGGAAACAAAAAGTTGCTTACATATGTTTATAAGAAAAGTCTGAATTGTGTTATGTGTTTATGCATGTGCCCAGAAACAAAGGCTTGTAAGGACACACCAGAAATAGTTACCAGCTATTGCACTTGAGAGAGGAGGGGGAAGGTTACTACATACTGTTTTACTCCTTGAAATTTTTTCCCTAAAAGATCATGTACTACTTTTACAATTAAAAAAAAAAGAGAAAAGAACTATTGTTCTTAGAAAAATTCAATGTACTTTGATGAAATAGGATTTGAGTGAAGAACATAAAATATAACTGATATCAGAACGATAAAATACTGTCACTTAACTATACCAAGTTCTATTTTTCTGTTCAAGTACTGTTATGCTATTGGTTCCATGATCTTAATTTTTAATTTAACAAAGGCAATGTCGATTTAAGAAACATCCAAACCGGTAGAGAATTTTTCTAAGTGTTCATTCAAGCCAAAACTGATGACAATTGCTGGGAAGTAAGATTTCAAATACTCTGCAGAATGGCCAATTTGCAGTTTCTTTTATGCATTTGAAATTAAGGAAGATTACATAAAGGTGGAAGAAAGCAAGGAGAGAATTACAGGATAGTTAACAAGACTACGTACTCTCTAGAGCAGGGGTCCTCAAACTTTTTAAACAGGGGGCCAGTTCACTGTCCCTCAGACCATTGGAGGGCCAGACTATAGTTTAAAAAAAAACTATGAACAAATTCCTATACACACTGCACATTTCTTATTTTGAAGTAAAAAAACGAAACGGCAAAAACACCCGCATGTGGCCTGCGGGCCGTAGTTTGAGGACGCCTGCTCTAGAGGGTGGTTATTTAAAAAATGTGTGTTAATCTTAGATGCAAAAAAAACCAAAACAACAAAAAACAAAATGACAGGGCTTGCTTAAGGCAAAGATAAATCTTCTACTAAAGTTATACACCTACTATGACCTGCCCAGTTAGGAATTTATGATCAGATCACACTGTTAGGTTACTTTCCTGAACAGCTTTTTCATTCACACCAACAACTCCTTTTTGAAAATCACTAAGATACCAATCCTAAATCGAAAAACTCTGGTTACTTACTAATAGTAACAAAAATTTTAAACAAATATTCACACAATGTTTTTAAGAAAGTTTATTCTGAGAATTTCAGTTGACAGCCAAATCAAACTATGATCTACATGATATACTTGACAACTATATGTGGTTTGTTATAGTAGAGAGACATACATTCTTGTACTCTGAATTACTGACCATCTTGTTATGCATTTTAGGAATAGGGAAGATTATCATCAGTGTCCTTTCACTAACAATATAAGCAAGATTGTGTAAATAAATGAGAATTAAGTTCATCAAATATTTATTAAATAGCATAGTATGTTTCAGTCCCTTAGTCTTACAAAAAAGTCTTACCAAATTGGGGGGGGGGGGGGGAGTTTAAGTTGAATGGACTCCTTCCTCCAGAATCTAAATTACTTTCTTAATTAGGTAATTTGGGTGACAAATTCTTCAGCCACTGTTCCCAAAGTAGTTTTAAGTCACATTCAAGGTACATTTGTAATGAGTCAGAGATAACTCTCTGAATAGGCTCACTATTACATACATGCTTTGATAAGCAGTGGTTACAGTCTTAAGTGACAATCATCGAAGATTGTGCTTATGTTGGGGTTTTTTCTTTATCTCTTCTCCTTTACACAGAAGTCGATCTCTAGGTACCCTTAGGAAACAACGATTTATTCAGGCCTCTAGAATAGTGTATTAGGAATATTATCATTACAATTCATCAATATAAATCAATAGGTATACATCTATTAACAATACTTTACTCCTTAAGTACTCTCAAATTCTCATTACCTTAAGTGACACACGAGACTATATGCTAAGCATCTTGAGAACGTTGTTTCCTTACATCTATACCACGCGCCCTGAGAATGATACTTCCTTCCTTATCTGGTGTCCTAAAGGAACGGGCAATTGTCACTCTCACACTCCCCTTCCGGAGTTTAACTGAGCCCAATGTACTAGGCTGTGAGGATACACAGATTTGGTCTCCAACCTCAAGGAACTCGCAATTTAGTGGGGAGAAAGGCACACAAACTACATGACACTATCATTAATGCCAACTTTCAACAAAAGAAAAGTAGGTAAAGATAAAAGTAGTGGGAAGTGTCACTCAGCAAGAAATAACCTCCATTCAAAAGAGTACCCATCCATCTTCAACAATCTTGATCTTCAAGCACAATACACGGTGGGAAAAACCGTCCTGAAGCAGGACCCTTGATTTCTGCCTTCTAACGCATAGCAGCTGTGTAACTTGAGGCTTGTCCCTTAACCAGACTTAACCAGCCTCAGTTATCTTGACTAAAAATGTCAGTATTACCTACCCGGCCTGAACCCAAATCATCTTCCCAGCATGAACCAAATGGTCTCTAGTGGCTTCCAGGTCTAAGATCTGCTTTACTCGCACACTCATCCATCAGACGCCCCCATTAACTGTGGCCCAGGAAACCAGTGTGAGTTAGCCAGGTGAATTCTAGTTCCTAAACTGAACTTTAAATCATCAATAGGAAAAACGGAGAGAGGCCCTGTATTGGGCTTTAACCGTTGAGAGCGGGGGGTGGGGGGAGATATTCCGCATGCCATGATACAGCCTTATAAAAAGATGATCAAGAATAACTAAAGGTCTGACCTGTGGGCCATTCATTCCAGCACAACAGCAGGCTGTTGTTTCCTACCAAGAATCCGCGTTTCTGCCCCTGGAACCAAGCCTCCGGGAGAAATCCACCAGATATCAGAAAAACCTCCCCAGGGGCAGGGAGGGATCCAGGATAAGACAAGCGCGCTCTCTCTCTCTCTCTCTCTCTCTCTCTCTCTCTCTCTCTCTCTCTCTCTCTCTCTCTCTCTCACACACACACACACACACACACACACACACACACACACACCTATGTTTTCCCCTACCCTCCAGCTATGCACTGAAAAAGCACTAGATTAGCATCATCTGCATTTCATTCCTTCCCTTTTGCAATCGCTACCCGCTTAGAATAAACAGACCTCGTGCTCCGGGGAGAATTGACTTCCCCATCCAGTCCAATTAAAGTTCCTTATTTTCGCTAACAGCGCCGCCGCCAATCAACACCCACCCTCCCTGGGGAGGAGGCCGGGCCCTCGTGTCTCTCCCCGCCCCCCCCCGCCCCGCCACCTCCAGCTGCAAGCCCGGCGCCCCACGCCCCGGGATCGCCCCACTTTTGGAGACCCCGCGGCACGGGTCGCGAGGCTCAGGGGAGGAGCGGAAGAGGCCCGCGCGAGGACCAGGGGGGCGTCCCGCCCGGCCGCGGGCGCCAGGCTGCCCCCCAGGCTGCCCCCGGCGGTCCCGGGCTGCCGGAGCCCCGCGCCACCCCCACTTACCCACTTTGTCCTTCCCGTACATGTGCCCGGCCACCTGATGCGAGAGGGGCACGCAGCCGTTGAGGAAGCGGAGCGTGCCGCCCGCCGGTTTCGGGGTGCTCTCGGAGTCCGCCTCGCTCGCCGGTGGGGTCCGCGTATCTGGGGGGCCGGGCGCCTCGAGCCGAAGCGGGGACGGTGGCTCCGTTGCCATAACGGTAAGCCGAAGCGGTGGCGGCGGCGAGGGCAGAGGGGAAAAAAAATAGGGTGGAGGGAGAGGGCGCCGGAGGACCGGGGGTCGCTCAGGCTCGGCCGCGAGGAGGCCCGGGGGTTCCCGCGGCGGGTGCCCGCTGAGGCCCGGGGAGGGGGCCCATGACGCCGCGGAGGCGCGGGCGCTGCCCTCCCAACCTCCGGCGGAGCGCGGCTCCCGGCTCCCGCTGCTCAGCCGCCGCGGACGCCGGCCCCGGAGACGGAACCCAGCGCAGGAGCGGCGGCGGCGGCGGCGCCCCGCGCTCCCTGGGGCCTGACGGCGACGGCGGCCCCACCTCCCGCGTCCCCGCCCCTCCGCCGTCCTCCAGTCCCCTCGGCTGCGGCGCGCGCGTCAGCGCCGCCTGCTTCGCCGCCGCGAGCCTCCGACTGCGCGAGCCGCGGCCGCCGCCGCCACTGAGCATGCCCAGAGGCCGCCGACGGGACCCCCGGGCGGGCGGCCCCGGCGAGCCCACGGCGACCTGGCTGGGGCGCGCACACTCGCGGTCCTTCACTCGCCACCGCCGGGTCGGCGTTCGGAGGCCGGCCGTGCTGGGGCGCTTTCATTCATTCCGGGCGCGTTTCAGCGCCTCCCGGGATCGGCTCCGAGGCGCCGGGGGCTTCCAGTGGCGAGGAGCGGCCAGTCCCGCGTTTGGAGAGTTGGGCGGCAGCTGCAGTGCCCAGGGTGGCTTGGAGGCCACCCCTTCACTGCATCAACTTGGGAGGCCACCCCTTCACTGCACCAACTCCCTGCGACTCCCACCCCACAGAAACGATACAGTCAAGACAGGCAGCGCCTTGGAAGACGCACCTTCAAAACACCCTTCAAGTTAATCCTAGCCCCTCTCCCCAATTTGGTGCCCCTAAACGGCTCTTATAAAAAAAATTTTTGAAAAATGGAACTGACACTGATTTCAGACTGTAGATGGCAGAGAATAATCTTAATTCTTCCCCCCCCCCCCCCCGCCCCAAGTTGTAAGTTGTACTGAAAAATTTTCAAGCACTTTTTTTTTTTGGAAATTAGCCTTTTCTCTCTCTCTCCCACTTGACCCCTTAGCACAGGTTCCAAGGTCCTCAACAGCTGACTTTAACTGCTGGGTAAAAGGCAGAAGAAAGGGATGTGCATCGGGAGCAAGGAGAGATTCTGGAATGGGACTCAACACTTGATTTCTGTGCCTGCCACTGGCATTTTACAAGAAAGGTGGACCTGGCCTTGCAGGTACCGGTCTGGACAAGAAATTTTTAGGTAAGATCTTAGATATCTGATTATGGCAAATGTCTTCAGAACACCTGTCCAGTGCCTGGAGAAACCCACGCACTGGGAGAGACGTAAAATGTGGCCTGGATTCCCTATTCCCCAGGCCCTGCCACCGGGCTCCAGGACCCCGCCCCCGCAAGTTTGCGCAAACTCAGTTGCTACCTCTCTAGCGCTCTTCCTCCTCCCTCCTCCAGCAGCTGTCAAAACCGGACGGGGGACTTCCTGGAGGCTCCGGACGCAGCTCTGCGCATGCTCGGCATCAGCCTGGGTGGAGAGAATACGCACGTGCTTACGGACTGCCGCGGCGCCTGCGCGGTAGCCGCCCGGAATCGGTGCCCTCAGGACGCCTTTCGCACCTTGACTCGGTCTGTCCGCGCTGGCCGGTTTGGGTTCAGTGTCCTGTGCACACGCCTTGCAAGCGACGGCGCCATGAGCCTGACTTCCAACGTACGAGGTGAAGTGGGGCCTGGGAGCGGGTGAGGCTGGCGGCCTGCGCACCAGTGCAGCTTCGTCAGCACCTCTCCTGGCTGTTATCGCTGCTCTGGGCGTCCGCCCGTCTGGTAACCTTGAGATGCACAAGGGCAAGCTCTTGGCCGACCTACGGGCTCCCTGGGCCGGACGGGGAAAGTGGTATGGATTGGCGGTATCCCCGGGCATATTTTGGCTTGGGGAACCATGCAGACATCTGTCTCCCCAGGTCTGGATCAGGTTTCCGCTAACTAGCCAAACCCTAAAACCTAATGATCCCGCCCCTAGCTTTTCTCTGTTGAGCCCCCTCTGTGTTCTGAAAGTAATAGGGCTTGGGGAAAAAAAGGAGAGAAAAAAACCAAACAACACAAAAACCTGTTTCCCCCTTCTCACGTTTAAATCACCGTGGAGTTTGAACGTGTATTGCCTGCAACCCTGAAGGGATGCATGACTCATCACATCTTAGTTTTGCACATATTTTTAAAGGGAAGAAACCCAATCCGAGATCTTAAGTTTTCCCAGTTTTTCATGATGCCTCTGGCATCTGGCGCTTCCTGGCTGTAGTCCAGGAGAGAAGATTGAAAACCGAGCTCACGGAGCCTTTCTTTCTTTTTTTTTTTCCCCCCCAGCCTTGCTTCCCTTGTGCTAGTACCTAGCGTTTGGAAGTGTCACTTCACAGAAGGTCCAATTAAAATTAAGAGACTTTCTAGAAGTCAGTTAATGTGAACTTCATTTCATAACAGTTCTGGGTGGTGTTATAACTATTAATATATACTGAGCACCAGCTACACGATACATGTGATCTCTCTGCCCAGTATAAAATGCCACACCTCAAGGTTTGGTTACCTGTAACAGTAGTTAAGTAGAGGTAAAGAGATTGTCCAGAAGTTAATTAAAACTAGCCCAATTGATTTATTCAGTAAATATTGACTACCTAGAATGCCAGAATCTGTAAAAGGTTCCTACTAATTTGAGCCCTAATTCTGTAATAGATTCTATACATTGGAGAATTCCACTTCTGTTGCCAAAGTTACTGTTAAGAGTGAGGGTGACAACCCATGACATCTTTAAGTTACTAATGAGGTATATAGGAGGTGATTATTTGCAAAAATTATTTCTAAGGATACTCATCTTGAGTCTCAAATAGAGGCACCTCGGTGCATTTAAAGTAGGGATTGATTTTTGTTTGTGTTTTTTTTTTTTATAACCAAACCTGTATTTTCTCAGGAATAAGACTATTATGTAAAAGAAGATACTCGTGTGACTTGAGCCACTGGTAATTTTTTAGGAAGACAGTTTGCATTTGTGTGATAATGGATGGAAAGATTCCAAAATGTGTCCTTAAAATGTGGAGTCATTTTGTATAAACGGGCTCTAAACTCTGGTTTGGTGGCATACTGTTGAAATGTGAAATAGGTGAACCCTAGTGCTTCTTAATACTACATCTTTCTTGCAATTAAGACAGATTTGTTTTTTGTATTGTTTTGTGTGTTTTTTTAATCTAACCGTAGGGGAATCTAAAAGTGACTTTCCCATTAGTTTGCAATTTTCTAAGGGGTAGGAAATTGCTTGGTGAAGAGGGTTATTAACTTAAACTTGAAGTACAGTTGTTATAAGAAATAGTTGTGGACTGACTGTCCGGGGTTCGATTCTGGTCAAGGACACATGCCTGGATTGTGGGCTTGATCCCCAGTGTGTGTGTGAGGGGCGGGGGGGGGGGGGGGGGGGGGGGGGGGCGTGTAGGAGGCAGCCGATCAATGATTCTCTCTCATCATTGATGTTTCTATCTCCCTCTCCCTTCCTCTCTGAAATAATAAATAAATAACTAAATAAATAAATAAAACAAATAACAGCATAATGGTTGTTGTGAGGATTCTGAGAAAAGGCCCAAAGCCTTTGTAAATCTTTTCTACCAGCACCTTCTTTCTCAGATATAGTTGTGTGGCAAAGTAGAGATAGAGATTGTCTTGGGAATCCACCTTGTAATGATTAGCGCTCAAATTGTTCTCTCAAGTTTTAAACCAAACCTATTAGTTTTTACAGATTGAAAATAATTTTAGATCATTTGATTTTGGAGGAGATGACCATGTCTCTTCTTAGTTAAATAAGTTAATAATTAGCCCTAACCAGTTTGGCTCAGTGGATAGAGTGTTGGTCTGCAGACTGAAGGGTCCCAGGTTCGATTCCCGTCAAGGGCATGTACCTTGGTTTCGGGCACATCCCCAGTAGGGGGTGTGCCGGAGGCAGCTGATCGATGTTTCTCTCTCATCGATGTTTCTAAGTCTCTATCCCTCTCCCTTCCTCTCTGTAAAAAATCAATAAAATATATTTTTAAAAATAAGTTAATAATTATAAAGGGCATAGACTAGTATTTGACAATGGTAACCACAATGTGTGTGTGTGTGTGTGTGTGTGTGCATACAAAATTCTTGTTTATATTCAGAAGAAAATAATGAGTGGGTTATAAGTAAAAGTGATGGGCATCAGGCCAGGAATGAATATGGGAGAAGTAATGAGGATGAGTGACTGGAATTGATATCCAAAGATCCCAGTCATTGAAATGGCTCTTGACCATTTGGTCTATTATACCAAACTTTTTTTTCCTTTTTGGGGTATAAGTGACATGCTCATACCAAACTCACTTTTAATTTCATCTCAGATATTTTATTGTAGTTTATTATAGTTTCTATCATTAAATGGCTTTCACTACCAAGGAGTCACTAGTGACTCCTCCTCATACCTGATAGATGACTTTTAGGAAGTTTGCTAAACATTTTGCTCCTTGATACCTCCAAACTCATTGAATCAGCTCTCATCTGTAATCCCTTCCCTTAATTGAGTTCATTCTCCACGTCTTCCCGTTGCCATTTTCTCCTGCTTCCTTAAACTCTTGCCTCACTAATGATATTTATTGATCTAAGTCCTGTCACTCAGGTTTTCTTCTCTTAAGCCCAAAGCAACTCATAATTCACCCTCATCTTTAAGAAGAAAAAAGAGCCAACTTAACCAAATACAGGGTATTAAATGTATACACACTTTAACAGCTGATAGCTCAATTTTTGAAAATGAAATGGATTGTTTAGGAAAAAATTTTTAAATATATCTTTATTGATTTCAGAGAGGAAGGGAGAGGGAAAGGGAGATAGAAACTTCAATGATGAGAGAGAATCATTGATTGGCTGCCTCCTGCACGTCCCCTAATGGGGATCAAGCCCGCAATCCAGGCATGTGCCCTTGACCGGAATCGAACCTGGGACCCTTCAGTCCAGTCCGCAGGCTGCTGCTCTATCCACTGAGTCAAACCAGCTAGGGCTGAAATGGATTTTAATAAACACTGCCTTTATAATTATTCAAAGTGTATGTATACATTTTTTGGGACACCCTATATTTTAAAAAGCCTTCCTTAATCTGTCCCCTCAAATCACTTTTTTTTTCATACTTTGCTTTATCCTAAGATTACAAAATAGGTGTTCATCTATCTACCTTGTGTTTTATTATTCATCCCAAACCTTGAATGCTACAATGTGTGTAACCAAAACTAAATTTCATAAATTCTTATTCTCTAACTTTTATATCCTTGTTTATTTTACTAAAACTATTTCATTTGGGTTCAATAAATTCATTGAGTCATTTCAAGTAACTGTTTCACGGTTTAGTTTCTTGAGAAATAATGTATAGATCTGACAATAAAAAAGAAGCTCCTATGCATTATAAACAAATATCTAGGAGGTTAATGAGATAGAGGAAACAAGATTGGTGGTGAGCTGATATTTCTTGGAGCTGAGTAAATGAGAGTTCATTAGAATATTCTCTGTGTATGTCTGAAACATTTCATAATAAATGTTTTTACTTTAAATCTCAGGAAATATTAAAATTTCAAACTTTGAAACAATAGATTAAGATGAGGCCAAAGGTAAGTTATTTGGTGTAAGAACAATGTGATAGTCTGATGGAGGCGTAAACTCAAATTAACAATCTATTATTTCTTCTTACACAATTTATATTGAATACCACCTGTATGCCAGGCCTTGAGGGAAAACATTACCAGGTACAGCCTACCAATGTGGGGGAGACCTAGGGAGGGAAAGATTTAAACACAGCTCCCCTCCCCCTCTCCTGAGATGAAAGGAACATTTTGATTCTGTGGCAGTTGACGCTGGGCTGGAGTGAACAGTTTGGGGCAGAAAGGGACTAAAGGAAAAGAAGCAGGGTGAGATTTCTGTGTAAATTAAAGCAAAATAATCCCCACACTAGAGAAAATCAGAGGAATGGGTTATAAATAATGGTGTAGGATTTGGGAACATGTTCATATTTTCTCTATCTCTGAATAATTCTAACAGATAAAACCAGAGATTATACAATAACAGGCCAAGGGAAGAGTAAGACAGGTAGGAATTATTTAGGAATGTATCTGTATTTTGTTCTTTATATTGGCTTACGGTATTTGTGTAGATAGAAAGCATTGTTAAGGAAGGTTGGATAAGCTGGGATTTGATCTAACTATAGGAATACTGTACCTTGAGAGATGCCTATAGAAAAATGGAAGTGAACATAAATAAGCCAGAAGAGACAGCCGGGCCGATGTGGCACAGAAGTTAAGCATTGACTTCAAGGTACATGCCGGGGTTGTGGGCTTGGGACGTGCACGAGGCAGCCGGTTAATGATTCTCTCTCATCATTGATGTTTCTCTCTCCCTCTCCCTTCCTCTCTGAAATCAATAAAAATATATTTAAAAAATAAAAATAAACCAAAAGAAACAGAAATAATGTCAGGAAGTTGTCAACTGAAATATCTTTAAGAATTGGATCTTAGTCCTGGCCGGGTAGTTCAGTTGGTTAGAGCATCCTCCCTGTACGCCAAGGTTGTGGTTTCCATCAGTGGTCAGGGCACATACAAGAATCAACCAATGAATGCATAAAATAAGTGGAACAGCAAATCAATGTTTCTCTCTTTCCCCTTCCTCTCTCTCTAAAATCAATCAATAAAAATTTTAATTGGGTCTTGGTAAAGTCCCTGTTGCCTCTGAGGTTGTATTTATTCTTAATATATACTAACAAAGACTAAATGTTACTTTGGTTTTCAATTCTTTCTCTATTCTAATTGTTGGCTTTTGAATCCGTCATCATTCTTATGTATCTTCATATAGATTCCTTTTCCTTCTTTTCCCTAGTTGCCAGTGGCATCCACAGCTTTTTGCCAGAAAAGGCTGTTTCAGGCTGCAGTAATGAAATCATAAAGAGCATTTTTCTTATTCTGGGAAATTTTACATTTGTCTCTAATGAGATTAAAGAATTAGAATTTGGGGAGGAGGAAGAAGAAATGGAAATTCTTTTCTTAATACCTTCTCTAGTTCTGTAATTCTAAAAAAAAAAAATTCACTGGAGCAAATACAAAGCCATTTTCCTAGCATGCATGTGCTTGTGTGTGTGGCATTTCTGTAGGGTCACAGAGTGCCTGTTTTGATTCCTCATGGAACAAGCACTCTTGGGTGATACCTAGCGTCAGTTCCCATTTCTTTCCTTTGCTGTTGCCTCTGTTCCATGTCAGTTGTTCTGTCGTTTCTTCCCCATCAAAAAAATCCAGGGGAAGTAAACGTTTAAAAAAAATAAAAAGGTTACCATATGGATTAAGTTGGTAATATGAGATAAGAAAATAGAAGAATGTTTTAATGAGTAAAAAAGGTTCTTTTAGCCTATTATAAGTTTCAGGTAGAAAATCCTATCGGATTCTCTTTTTATATTGTGAGACAAATTAATACTAGCCAATTGGGGTTATTCTTTGGGTCTCAGGCTTTTTTGTAATATGTAGGCACCATTAAAATAAATCAGAGATTGCTTCATGATTCACCTAAAAAATAGAGTGTAATTAAGATCAACAGCATTTAAGGAATTGTGTTAGTCTTTCAGGATAGTCCCCCTTTTAAATTTCTTCTAAAGATAATGTTCAGCAAACATAACTGAACATATACTATACAAAGCAATATTTTAGCCCATTTTGTGATAAGTACATTAACTATTCGGAGTGGCTTTCTATTAGCAAAGAAGTAGATTGCCATAGCTCCTGACTGAATTTTCTTAAGGAAGCTCCAAGGTAAATAATGCATCAAAAAGAAAGCTCATTGGCCTGACGGCGTGACTCAGTGGTTGAGTGTCGACCTGTGAACAAGGAGGTCACGATGCAATTCCCGGTCAGGGCACATGCCTGGTTGTGGGCTTGATCCCCAGTGTGGGGCGTGCAGGAGGCAGCCAATCAATGATTCTCTCTCATCATTGATGTCTATCTCTCCCTCTTCCTTCCTCTGTGAAATCAATAAAAATATTTTTAAGATAAAAAAATAATCATGAATGAAGCTAGAAATTAGAGCAAAGTTTCAGCCCTGCTTGGAATTGCCATAGGGAAATACTATGAAACAGCGCTAAAATTCAAGACAAATCTACACAAAATGTTCAGTTAAAAATACTTTAGTGAGGCCAAAGGTTTGAAGCTGTCAAATGACTTATTAACTTGTTTTCTTAGTCATGCAGCACCTGGGAAGAACATAGCATTAATGTTTATTTTAAGGGATTATAGCAAGGAGGAATGGAAATGTTGGAGGAAGGAAAACAAACTAAATTACTTTGTAGAGAAAAACACTGTAGTTGAAAATAGAATCGAGGAACATGCTAATTAGAAACATTGGTAAAAACTAGATTATTAAATAAGCTAAGAGAAGACCAAGATAAAAGAAACTAAGTGTGAGAATGGTTATTCTTTTCCATAGAATTTTGTAAGAATTAGTTCCAATTTTATGTAAGGCACTGGTGGGTACGGTGGTTAATCACATTAGTGCAATAAGACATTTGACTCAATAGTGCAAATTAAGCCATATAGGTAATTATTTATTGTATGTTTTTATTTGGCTTTGGAATGTGTTTTTTTATACTTATCTCTCTAGGGCTTTATTTGATAGTCTGGGAACTTATTTCAAACACTTATGAAGATCTGACTCAGGAAGTGCTGGGAAGCAGTCCAGTGTGTTTATCCTGACCCCTGTTCAACTTTTTCCTG
Organism: Cnephaeus nilssonii; assembly: GCF_951640355.1. Classification (NCBI taxonomy): domain Eukaryota; kingdom Metazoa; phylum Chordata; class Mammalia; order Chiroptera; family Vespertilionidae; genus Cnephaeus; species Cnephaeus nilssonii. The sequence continues at coordinate 29,837,743 of NC_137087.1, read as the reverse complement.
CAGCCCACTCCGTGCTGGGAGTAGACAACTGTCCTCTGAGGCTGAGGCTAACCAGACTTTGCAGAACTTTCTCCTCTCCAACAGTCTCTGGATGTGGGGTAGTTGTTAAGTGCTTGGGTTTCTAAGGGCTCCTTGAAAAAGAAAGCTATGTAGGAAAAATAAATAGATGGCCTGTTGTTAGTCAAGCAAATAACTGAGTAGAAAAATGTCATTACACTTATTTTTCTTATTTATTCAATTACAGTTGACATTCCATATTATTTTATATTAGTTTCAGGTATACAGCTTAGTGGTTAGACAATTATATAATTTACAAAGTGATCCCATGATAACTCTAGTTCTCACCTGGCACCATACATAGTTATGACAGTATTATTGACTATATTCCCTATCCTGTGCTTTATATCCCTGTGACTATTTTGTAACTACCAATTTGTACTATTTATTCCCTTCGCCTTTTTCACCCAGCTCCCCAGCCCCCAAAATGTCATTAAATTTAAAATGAAGTTTGTAGGGAATTTAGATAATCATCCACTGATGGATAATGAAAAATCGGAATTTATTAAATGAGAATATAACTGTAATTATATTACTCATGTTTAATATGAAATTAGTCCATTCTGATTTTTATTTTAATGAGACGGCACTTTGAAATTTTAAAAAAACAACTTTTTGATGACTTTGAAGCCCAGAATCATGTCTGATTTATTCCTTTGAATATTTACTATTAAGGGTGGTTTTGTATGTATTTTTTAGAGCAATTGGTATCTATAGACTCACATGTTATTTTAAATCTTTTTATGAACTCTTTAAAGATATTATTAAGCCTTGCTTTTCTCCATCTATAAAATGATTTTTTAGTTTCCCTCTTCTATCGTAATTTAGCTATCATTGCTATGGGCTGAGGAAAGTCTTAACAAAGTTTTACATCAGTGTGTCCTGACCATAAAGTTAATATTAAAAACCAACTTCGATTATTGGGATGCTTAATGCTCAAAAATTGGATTTCCTGAACGTTATATTAGATTATTAGTGTATATTTTATACATATTTATCAATAATTTTGATAATTATTCCTGTTTTTCTTCCCTGCTCTAGTTGAATGGATCGCAGCAGTTACCATTGCTGCTGGGACAGCCGCAATTGGTTATCTAGCTTACAAAAAATTTTATGTTAAAGATCATCGCAACAAAACTATGGTTAACCTACACATTCAGAAAGATGACCCCAAGGTCGTACATGCTTTTGACATGGAGGATTTGGGAGATAAAGCTGTGTACTGCCGTTGTTGGAGGTCCAAAAAGGTGAGGAAATAAGTCCTTTATATAAGTACCATCTTTAATGAAATACTTCTTTTTAAACTATTCTATCAAACTGGTATCACCAGATAATGTTAAGGTAGCCAGCCCTTTTCAAAAATTTTTTGATGGATCCTGTTCTTCTCTGTTTTTCTTATACTCTTCAGGAATATAGTTACTAAAATGTATAACCACTGCCCCGCTGGTTTGGCTCAATAGTTGAGCATCAACCCAAGAACCAGGAAGTCACAGTTCAATTCCCAGTAAGGGCATATGCCTGGGTTTCAGGCTTGATCCCCAGTAGGGGGCATGCAGGAGGCAGCCCATTAATGATTCTCTCTCATTACTGATGTTTCTATTCCTTTCTCCCTCTCCCTCACTCTCTCTGAAATCAGTAAAACACACACACACACACAAAAGAACGGTTTAAAATAAAATGTATAACCACTATAAAGTAAAATTACATCATATTCTCTCTCATTGAGTTCAGGTGAACGTAACCATATTCTTAGCCAAAGATGAGAAAGAAATCTCTTTATTTACTCGTAAAGATTTCCTCCTCAAGTGGATCTTAGCCTCTGCTATCCCACGAGAGGATGTATGCAGCCTAAACACAGAAACAGAAGAGATAAAATGTTTTCTTGAGTTTTCAAACTCTGGATTCTAGGAAAAGTTTTAGAAATTTCAAGAGAAAGTTTGGGAAAAGTAGCCTTGAAATTTTCTTATCTGCTAAACATATTGACCCTGTATCCTAAACTTTCTTTAAGCTGCAGCTTCTATAGTTAAATGTCTAACATTGTATTTTTTAAAATCTTACTTTCTTTTGTGAGAATTGCATTTCATCAGGTTCCATTTGGAAGTATCATCTGTGATACCTGCAGCTTTTAGACAGTGATGACAGCTACTGATCTAAAGATGGTAAATTATCCTTCTAAGGTCACCTTGAAAAGCTTCATACACTGACTGACTTTCTGAAGGCACATTATGTGAGGGACCTCTTCCTGTACTGGAGAGCCATTATCACAAATCAACATACCACATAGGAGGCACTGGGAAGCATATCCCACCAACTCCCTTCTCCCAATACAATTGATGTTGCATAACCCAGTGCTATAGTGCTTAGATTATGTCATAGTGTCTAAAAATGCTTAATGAACATACGGAATATGAACCAAAAATTAATAGTGCTATTGCAAGTTGTATCTTACGAACACTATTCACTTGGAATGTGGGATTGTTCAAAAGTACTAGTGGGTTGCTAGAAAATAATCCTCAATAATAATCTATAGACTAGATCTGGTTTGTTTTTTAAAAATTATGCCTATAATAAGTTTCATTCTTTCATTGCTCATCAAAATATAGAAAGTAATACCTGTAGAAATGAGGGAATTTTTAAGTCAGAGTTGTAATAGCTCTTTAGTCAGTGATTTTAAATAGTTCATTTAATGTCTACTCTATATACATGCATGGCAAAAGTCGTAAAACAGCAGGTATCATAGATGTGTATAGTGGATACAGTACAAGGGCTTTAAATAAAAAGAAGAGTTACATTGTGGGCTAGAATTTTCTGGGAAGGTATAGTGATATATATATATGGAAGTTAAATTGCCCAGAAATATTGGTGGCATTTGAATAGACTAGTAGGTACTGGAAACATTATCAAAACCTTCTGGAAAGAACTCATATGGGCAAAGGTGGGATCAATACAGAATCTAGTCTTGTCCTTGCACTGTGTGCCCCCAGAAATAAGTCCAAATTGAAGAGCGTCTTGAGTGTACCAGTGTGAGGAGTTTGTGCCTCCAGACTTGGGGAGCTCCTTGTCAGGGATTTCAGACAAAGTTAAAAGACTTATACCAGGGTGCTAGGTATGGGACTGGAAAACAACGAACAGATAGATACATGAAACATTTGGAGGGAAGGATCAGCCAAATGCAATGATGATTTTTGTCAAAGATTGGGGGAAATCAACTGACGCTCACTGAAGTATCTAAGCCTTTGAGTTTGTAGAGATGGTGCCATTAACAGAAATAAGGAATTCAGGGTGAACAGCTGGTTTCCTAGGACAGTAATAAGGAGTTTTATTTCAAAGAGTGAACTTAAGGTGATGTTTGAATGGAAATGTACAGCAGACAATCTGAAATGTGGGACTAAAATTGAGACATCAGGGTTAGAGATAGAGATCAGCAAAACTGATGAGTCAAGCATAGGAATGCAACCAACAAATCCTGGATACAGATAAAAATCAAGGGCTTAGTATGAACTTTTAGGGAATTTTCTGCATTTTGGAAAGAGGAATAAGAGCCAACAAAGGAGATTAAACGGGCCAGAGTTAAGAAAACGAAGAATATTTCAGCTTCCCCGTGGAAAGGGGGAAAGTTTCAAAGATTTGGTTGTCAGCATGTGTGAAAAGTCAACCAGGTGAATAGACTTAGTCAATTGACCTTGTGGTGTCATTTCAACAGAATAGAACAGAAGCTGTGTCCAAGTGATTTAAAGTATGACTTACTAATAAACGCTAAAGTCAAATCTTCAGTAAATGTGAGTGAATGGAAAGAAAAAGAAATGAGATGACAGCTTTAGTGGACTCCAAACCTTAGCTTTGAGGTCAAGTAAAGTGTGTTTACCTTGGTTGGGTTTTCCCAGAAGGTAAAGCATCAATAAAGCAAATATATTCTTTCATGGACTAAGATCTCAAGTATTTCAGGAAGAATCACAAATAGACAGAAGCTGGTGATTTGAATGTTTATTAGACTTTATAGTTCAACCTAACATTCCAGGATTATTCTTGCATCATACAATTTAGAATTTTCAGATGGTTAAACAAGGGCTTACCATTTCCCATAGCTGGACTTTAAGGAAAGGAATGCCAGACCAATCATTTTATTTTCAGTCTCTTTTGTGTGTTTACCTTTTATGCCATTAATGATCCTCTTTGCATCTAGAATTTGTCATTTTGGAATTTTCACTGAATCTTGGATACTTTTTATTCCCAAAGTGAATTAGGAGTTCACTTTGAATATTACTCAAGTTAATGGATGGTCTTCTTCTTCAGACATCTTTGGAAGCTCCCCACATTCTTGAGGTTCCTAAGGTTGTCATACAGGTGCCAAGTCACACATTTATATGTCAATGCACAGACTTATAATTAATGCCTTTGATTAGATAGGTGTTACATTCAGTAATTTTTTACACTCAGTAGTTTTTTTACTTATACAACCCAGTTGTTTTATAATAAAACTTAAATGCCTTTTTTACCTATTTCCAAAAACGTTATATGTAATATAAACTTTCAAATAATCCTAATTACAATCACTGGTTTGTTGTATGTACACTGAGTGGCCAGATTATTATGACCTCTGAATGCATAATAATCTTGCCACTCAGTGTATATCCTATATAATAAAAGGCTAATATGCAAATTGATTGTCCCCTCGACCAGGAGTTCAACCAGCAGGCAGGCTGGCCAACTGCCCATGTCCCCTCCCCTAACCAGGCTGGCCGGACCCCACCCATGCACGAATTCATGCACTGGGCCTCTAATATATATATAATGTATATATATGTATGTGTGTGTGTGTGTATATACACACACACACACACTGAGTGGCCAGTGTATATATACTGTATGTATTCATTTTTTAACACACTTCATTCTCCCTCTTCCCCCCAGAATTGGTATGCCCTCTGCTGTTTCAGAAACTGGCCTGTTTCATAATATTTCACCGAAGGGCTCTCCATATGTACAGTGAGAAGGAAAGGAGCCAATAGAGAGGAAATGATTAAAGTGACTACAGGGGAAGATGCTATTTCAGACAGTGGTGTCTTGAAAGAGGGTGGAAGGAAATGAGACTAAGCCCAGATGTGAAACTCAGCCTTAAAAAGGAAGTCTTACTTTCCAAACAAGATGAGGGAACCTTGATGTAAGAGAGAAGAGTATGCAACATAAGTCTTACAGATTCCCACTCCACCCCACCCCCACTCACCTCAGGCAGGTTAGTTACATCATTTGCTGAGTTGTTCTGTTGTAGGCAGAGAGAAAAGTGTTTTAGTACTCACTGATTCCAGGTCAAAGGATGGGAGAAAATGAAGCTTTAATTTAGAGAGTTGTTGCTAAATATTTAAGAAAACGAGATAAAGTTAGGATTTAGTTCAATTCGTAGGTGAAAAATGAAACTTTAAAAACAATTAATTGAATTAGAGACTAATATTCACAACTGTGTATTACAGAGTCTGCTAAAATAAATTTTCCCCCTAAAATCACCCTCATTTTTATTAACGAGCCAAATTAAGACCAATTTATTTACTACATTAAGTTTAGTTTCAATTTGGCCTGGTTATTTGCATAAACACAATAAGAATAGCAATTGATTATATAGGCTCTTTTTAAAATTTTTATTTATTTATTTTTAAAATATATTTTTATTGATTTCAGAGAGGGAGGGAGAGATAGAAACATCAGTGATGAGAGACAATCATTGATCGGCAGCCTCCTGCACACCCCCTACCAGGGATGGAACCTGGGACCCTTTGGTCCGCCAGCCGACACTCTATCCACTGAGCCAAACCAGCTAGGGCTAGGCTCTTTTTTTTAATGTTTTTTGTTGTTGTTGTTGTTGTTTTTCATTTCTGGGAGGAAGGAAGAGGGAGAGATAGAAACCTAAATGATGACAGAGAATCATTTATGGGCAGCCTTCTATACACCCCCTACTAGGGATTGAGCCCACAACCCAGGCATGTGCCCTGACTGGGAATCAAACCCTGACCTCCTGATTCATGGGTCAAAGCTCAACCACTGAGCCATACCTGCAGGGCTATATAGGCTCTTTAAAATCTGCTTTGCTGGAATTTCATGATTGAGCTTTAATTAGTCCCTCAGGGCAAAGAAGCTGAGCCCCCACCTAGTTGCCATCAGGTTTTTCTGCAATACCTATAAACTTGGTTAAATTCCTCAAATTGAGGTCCCCAATGACCTCTCCTTGAGGTTCCAGTTGTTGGGCTAATGACCTGTAGCCCTGCTTTTCATGTTCCCAAAGCCTTGATGCTTTAAGAGGCCTGGGAGAGAGATCAGCCACCCCTCAAAGGGAAGGGAGAGTCCCTGTTAAGTCATTCCTGAGACTCCTCAGAAGTTGGTACCAAAGATTCCTGGTGACCTTTGTCTTGGCCAGTCAGTCAGAGACAGCACCTCGGGCCCTGTCATCCTTCTCTAGGAATATTAGAAAGTGCCGGGTGTCCCAAGTGGATGAGTTAGACTCTCATTTATCCAGAAAATGGTTCTATGCAGAACCTCAGAAACCAATTTCAATTGAAAAGCCAAAGTTAAAAAGCAGCCATCCTTCTTTCCCTGTCCTTAGTTATCTTGACCCTTACCTATAGCCTGGGGTCTCTCAACCCTTAACCCTGGCTCCACCTCCAGGATTTCAAAGAGCTCAAAGTCAGCCTAAACTTAACTCCAGATACAAAAGAAGGAAGAGAAAGGGAAGAAAAGAACATCCTTCCAACCAATGGGCAAGGATCTCTCTCTCTCTCTCTCTCTCTCTCTCTCTCTCTCTCTCTCTCTCTTTCTCTCTCTCTCTCTCTCCCCCACCCCCCCCCCCCCCCACTGGAACTAGTAACCTGACAGGGAAAAGCTGCGGGGAAGGGCCTTGTGTGATTTTACAGTGTTCCCTTGAAGTCGGTGGGGCACCTAGTACAAACTTCCCTGGTCCATGACCAACTCATCCTGTCATTGGGAGTCTTCTAGCAGTGAGCATCCCAGTAGCTTTTAATTGTGCAACCCCTGCCCGCACAGTGTGGCAATTGCGAGAGAGAGAGAGAGAGAGAGAGAGAGAGAGAGAGAGAGAGAGAGAGAGCGCCTCATGATGGCTGGAGGAAAAGATGCAGGGAGGAAAGAGAACAGAATCATGTGCTTCAAGCCAACTGAAATGGAAATGAAATGCGACTGGACATACTATGTAGGACCATTTTCTTTTATTTACAGCTTCAGGGGTTGAGTTGGGGTTTTGGGTGTGTGAGTTATAGAAAGTCTCAGTCTATTAATGGTTTGGAAGTGGGTTGCGCTGAGTCCATTTTTTCATAGAAACAATATTTAACAAACATAATAGGATATTTTCTGAATGTTGGTTAATCCACATAAGGACAGTGTTGTAAAATCTTAATTTGTGTTTATATGTTTTCCTATTACATCTACTATCTTACGTTTACCAAAGGATGTACATAAAAATGGTGTGAAATGTCATATTCTTTCGGGAAGTTTCGAAGATCTCACTGCTTTTATTTACTTTCTCAACCAAAGCAAACCTGTTTCTCTGAGTGATTTATGGTAATAAGTCAGAATGGCCCCAGGCAACTTCCTTGGGGAATATAACCCAAACTGTCATTAAAAATACAAAGGTTGGAGAAGGAAGATAAAATTTTCTTCAGTTGCCGATAGAAGAGATAATTCAAAGACGAATATGTATTTATTTCCATTTTGAATCACCCTAAAAACAGAAACATCATAACTTGAGATATGGGGCCCTTAAAAATAAACAAATCTTAGGGGTTTTTTTTTAAGACCGTGATAATGTTAGCTTTGCAAGTGTGTTTTCTTTTTCTTTTAAATATTTCTTTCAATCTCTTCTCCATACTCTCTCCAACCTAGTTTTAAAGATATCTGAGATGAATGGATTTTTAATTGGTTTAACAAGCTATTATGCTTGTTAATAGCTTTTAATTGTGGATATTTTCTGGACATACAGGAAAATCTGCCAATTTAATTCACAAGCTTTTCACCAGGATATATTAATGAACAAAGGCTAGTATCTTAGAACAAACTTTAGAATCAACTATGACCTAACCTTTTTTCATCAAATATTTTATCTTTTTTAGTTTTAATTAATGATACTATATGAACTGAATTAAATATACCATTTGTGTTTTTATAACTTTAGCTCTTTGCTTAACAAGTTTAACAAATTTCAAAATTTTAAATGAAAGAGGCTTAATAAAATTTTCATGTTTTCATTACATTATTATTTAATGCAAAAGCGACTATACCTGCTCTGGCTGGTTTGGCTCAGTGGATAGAGCGTCGGCCTGCGGACCTAAGTGTCCTGGGTTGGATTCCAGTCAAGGGCACATGCCCAGGTTAGTGGGCTTGATCCCCAGTAGGGGACGTGCAGGAGGCAGCCAATCAATGATTCTCTCTCATCATTGATGTTTCTATCTCTCACTCTCCCTCTCCCTTCCTCTCTGAAACCAATAAAAATATATATATTTTTAAAAACTACTATATCTAGATTATGTTTGAAAGCATTTACCTATCACTTATTTTCTTTCTCTTGAATAAAAAAGTTAAAAATAAAATAAGACACTTTCTGAAAAATATTGTTATGTAATTTACTTTTTGAATTTTAATGCCCAGTAATTACCATTCATTCATTTATACTGTACTAGAGGCCCGATGCACGAAATTCGTGCAAGGGGCTCGGCCCTCACAGCCCCGGATGCCTTGCAGCCCCGCCCACTGATCATTCCGGAAGGTTGTTCTGGAAGGTCGTTCTGCCGTGTGGTCTAATGAGCATATTAGCTCTTTATTTATAGGATTAAGGATCATGAAGTAATTTCAATAAATATATTCTATTGAAATGTACAAAGCAGTCCTAAGAAATTGCTAATCTTATTTTGAAATAGCTCATTTTGACTTTTGGTTGAAAAGAAAAATGTTTAGTTGTTCATAACTTAAAATAAGAAATCCCTAATGCATAAATATGATGGGAATACTTAACCTTCACGTGAAGTTTGGGAGAAGATTCTGATTTAAGTCAATAATTCCTGTGGATAAGTGTTAATAGAAAGTAGTATTAAAAGATATCAGTGCCTCTGAACAAAATGGTTTTTAATACCTAGTTTACATTTTAAAGGCATAAAAGCATTATACACTTTAAAAGCATGAAAGTTTATTAACAAACTAGAGGCCTGGTGCACGAAATTCGTGCACTGAGGGTTGGGGCGGGGGGGTCCCTCAGCCCGGCCTGTGCCCTCTCACAGCCCGGGACCCCTCGCTCCTTACCGCCCGCCTGCTTGCTGCTCCCTACCGCTCGGCTCGCTGCTCCTTGGTACTGCTGCAGAGATTCCCACCACCTCCACTGCACTCGCCAACCGTGAGCCCGGCTTCTGGCTGAGCAGTGCTCCACCTGTGGGAGCGCACTGACCACCAGGGGGCAGCTCCTACATTGAGCATCTGCCCCCTGGTAGTCCGTTCATAGCGACCAGTCATTCCACCGTTCGGTCGAATTGCATATTAGGGTTTTATTATATAGGATAGGACCTACTACTCACTGCTTTTTTAAAAAATATTTATTTTTTACTTGTTTACTTTTTTTTTTTTTTTTTTTTTTAATATATTTTATTGATTTTTTACAGAGAGGAAAGGAGAGGGATAGAGAGTTAGAAACATCGATGAGAGAGAAACATCGACCAGCTGCCTCCTGCACACCTCCTACTGGGGATGTGCCCGCAACCAAGGTACATGCCCTTGACCAGAATCGAACCTGGGACCTTTCAGTCCACAGGCCGACGCTCTATCCACTGAGCCAAACCGGTTAGGGCCTTGTTTACTTTTAAGAACATGTGAAACATGTAAATTTCAGTTTTTAGGCAGAAACAGATTATTGTAAAAAGTATATTCTCTCTCTCTCTTTTTTTTTAAATCCTTACCCAAGGACATGCTTAGAGAGAGAAACGGAGAGAGAGAGAAAAACATGGATTGGTTGCTTTCCATAGGAACCCCAACCAGGGATCGAACTGCAACCCAGGTATGTACATGAACTGACCAAAATCAAACCGACAACCTTTCAGTGCACAGGCCAACACTCAACCAACTGAACCACTCCGGCCAGACTATATTCTCATTTCTGATGCATGGCTTTCTTAAACTTTATAAGATTTTCTTTATTTCTCTATAGATTTCTCTCCTGTTCTTGATTCTAGATATGGAGAAAAATAATTTGTTGAAATGAATTAATTTTCTAGTATTTTTAACAATGAGATTAAAAAATAAAAGTGAAGCATGCTCCATCAATAAGTTATTTGAGGCTTTTTTAAAACTGATATTTTGTACTCCAGAAATATCTATATATATAAAAGGCTAATATGCTAAGTATCCCTCTCTCCGTCCTACCGGTCGCTATTACATGCACTGACCACCAGGGGGCAGACACTCAACGCAGGAGTTGCTGAGCTGCAGTGACTTGGCGGCAGCAGTTCTCAGGTGATGCACCCCAAAACCAAAGAGGAGGGAGCCCAATTCCTCGTTGGGCCACGCAATTCCACCTTCAGCTGTGGGTTATGTTGTTGCTGGGGCACTGTTGGCCCCGAATCTAGTTTACATTCCACACCCTGTATGACAACTTTGCAGAGTGCCCTCTTGCACTCAGGGACCCCACAGGGCATGTTGGAGAGACAGTTTCAGCCCGATCCCCACAGGCCAGGCCGAGGGACCCACCTGCCTGAGGGACCCCACTCACTCTGCAGATTCCTTTCGAGCAGATGCCTTTCGAGCGGCAGCACCACCCCAGGTGCAGCCAGCTGGGGAGGGACTGTGGGAGGTTGCCTCCAGGGCATATCTGGCCCAGTCCCGCCCTGCCAGCCACCTTCTAATTAATTTCCTTTCAGTGTGCACGAATCCGAATCTGTGGACCGGGTCACTAGTGTTTTATAATCTGTGTGCATAAAACTCTACAGTGACATGTTTTATGTGAGCTATTTATAAAAATGGAATCTTTTACAATGTAAACTTTCATTCTCACTGTAAAATCATGTGTTTGTTTATCAAACATATGCCACTTTGAAATGCTGTTATTTGCTGTAGAATACATTTTAGTTTTGGGGGTTTTTTTTATGGCCTCTTTCCTCATCTATCCCAAAAAACCTGAAAGCTTGGGTTCATGTTTTTGCTTAAAGGACTTGTTTTTAATATGAATAAACTGTGTACCATATCTTATTGGCCTAAAAAAAGAAATAATGCAAGCTTCATATATATTACATTTATATTGCCCCAAGATGGAACTTATACCTGGATATAGAAGGTACTCTGAAAACCTTGAGGTTTTCTGTAATTTTTAACTAATTTACTGCTTCTCAGAATTATATACAGATAGTAAAATTAAAATTGAATTTCTTTAACATCAGAATAAAACACAGAATAAAACCATATCAGAATATATTGCAGCACTAACTAAATATTATTTTAATTTTTGAATAGACACTTCTGATATCAATGTTTAAGATTATATACCATCACTGTCTAGTTTCAGGTATCTGAAATTATATTCCCCTTCCCTGTGAGTAATCAGGCGATTTTACTCTTAAGGCCAAGACTTGTTACTGTACTCTTCTAAATTTCTTTCCATGCAATAGTGTACCTTATACTAAACATGAAACTCTAGATTAAGTGAAACAGGTGCTTGCTATCATTGTTTGACATGAAGTAGAAGTGAAGCTATAAATATAGAAGGAGAGAAACAAAATACTCTAGTGATAATTGAGCCTTCTAAGTGTAAAATCCTGAGGAGACAACTAAAACACTGTTGAATACTTATTATTTAACAGTAGGAAGGATATATTTGCAAAAACCAATGATACATACACAGAGAGAGGTCATGTATGAAAATATACCTAATTATAATAACCAAAGAACCTATAAGACACAAATAATCTTGTCAGAATATACATGAGACTTGAGAATGAAAACTGCAAGAGGAGTAAAATAGGATTTCGCAAAAAAAAAAAAAAATTTCATGTTTATGAGGAAGAATAAATAGGTAAAGTTTAAATAAAGTTAGCTAAAGGATAAATAGGAAAGGTTTAATAAAAAATAATAATATGGCTCGGCCAGCATGGCTCAGTGGTTGAGCATTGACCTATGAACCAGAAGGTCATGGTTCAATTCCTGGTCAGGGCACATGCCCGGTTGCAGGCTCCACCCCCAGTAGGGAGCATGCAGGAGGCAGCCAATCAATGATTCTCATCATAGATGTTTCTATCTCCCCCTTCCTCTCTGAAATCATTAGGAAAGTATTTTTTTAAAAAAGAGTAATAATATAGAGGAAAACTAACCCAATTTTAAGCTTATTTTAATCAGTTATTATCCCAGTAGAGTAGGTTGATGAATATAATAATATCAAACCTATATCTAGGCATTGTATATTTTATTTTGATAAAATTATGAAGAAAGGTATAACAATCTAGGATGCAACTTCTAATAATATTGAAGCAACAAGATCTAGAACAGCATTTTGCAAAGTGTACTTTATAGAACGTTGTGATTGTGGGTAAAGTTAAAAGTGCCCAAAGTCTAGTCAGTTTGGAAGAGATTGGGGTAAAATAGAGTTTTTATAGCAGGACCTTTGTAAAATAATAATGTATATTGTGAATCAAAATAGCTTTGTATGTGGGTTGTGTTTGTAAGTTTTTAAAACACAGAATAAAACCATATCAGAATATATTGCAGCACTAACTTCTTTGGAGCATACTCTGGGAAACACTTAAAAAAAATTTTTGTCCTTTTCCCTCCCACTGGACATCAAAATATTAGCTATATCTAAATGTGAAATCATGAGCCTGGCCAGGTTGGCTCAGTGGTTGAGCATCGACCTATGAACCAGGAGGTCATGGTTCGGTTCCTGGTCAAGGCACATGCCCAGGTTGCAGGCTCAATTCCCAGTGTGGGGCATGAAGGAGGCAGCCAATTGATGTTTCTGTCTCATCATCATTTCTATCTCTCTCTCTCTCCCTCTACCTTCCTCTGTGAAATCAATAAAAATCTATTTAAAAATGAAAAATAAAATAAAATGTGAAATCATGAAACGAAATGTGAATCTACCATATTTCTAGAAAAAGAAGTCTCCATGAAGGATGTTAAAAGGAGAAATATATGAAAGGAAATGTATGATGCCAAAAAGGCCTATTTGTATGAAAATAGGAAAATTAAGGGCATGAAAAACTAAGCAAAATAAAAAGGTTTAGGGAAAAAATTGTACCAAGTTGATCAACAAAGGGATCATATACAAATTGATCTTAAATAAGTGAACTTAGGCTCTTACACATAAATAGGCAATGGATATAGCCAGTTCACACAAAAAGGAATTGTAACTAGTATATAAACATGGAATGGTTTTCAAAATCCATACTCAAATGTCACAAATGGGAATGCTATTCTATATTCAGTTATGATATATATGTGACTTGAAGGTCACCCCCACTCTGCCAAACATAATATTGACTTCGTGATTAGACATTTTACATTCTCTTTTTCTCTTCCCAGTTCCCGTTCTGCGATGGAGCTCACACAAAACACAACGAAGAGACTGGAGATAATGTGGGACCTCTGATCATTAAGAGAAAAGAAACCTAGATCGACAGTTTCCATGCTGCAAACCAAGTCGTCCTGATTGTTTAATTAGAATGACTACCACTTTAGTCTAATTCACCTTCTCTGGGTTCTAGATGTGGTATATTACAAACTGCAGCTTTCATATTCATGTCATTTGCCTTACTTGTTGAACCATCGTGGTGCACATTTGTTTAAACAAAGGAAAAAGTGAAACTGACCTCATGGCCTGTGGGTTATTTTGGTTTTGTAAGGATCCGTTTGCATTTAATATAATCACATTAGAATGTAGTTGTATGTTCAAGTTCACATATTAAATTATTCTCAAAATCGTGTATGTGCAGATTTACTTAAAATTTTCAAGAAAAATTACCACCTTTTATTAGTTAACCTAGAAAGTAAATTGGGTGTGGTTAAGCTTACATTAGTCTCTTAAGACTTAACGCAATCTAGGGATAACCTGTTAGGACCTTGATTTTCTTCTTGACAGTGATAGTGACACAGAAAATATGGCTGCCATGTTTTCCCAGTTTTTAATCAAAATGAACTTTGAATGTTATTCTGCTTATTTAGAAATGGGCCAGGCAATAATAAAGGGGTGGTAACTTCTTTGTACTAATCTTCATGGATATTTAATTGGTCCATTAAGGTAACCAATAGTGGCTATTTAGATCACAGAGAGAATAGACATAAGTTGTCATGAAGAATGTCTTAAAATGTTCCAGAATTCTAGCCCAAGGAGTGGCAAGCACTTGATATGGGGACATTTAATTGGAGCATGTAATATCAAATCTCTCCAACACAAAGCCACACATCCATGACAAATAGTAATCACAGGGCAAGATCAAAGGTGTGAAAACATTTTTATTTCCCATGTCGATAATTAGGCATATGACTGATTCTAGTAAAACTATTTGAGGGAGAAAAATAAGAATTACATCCTCTTTTAAATTGTATGATCTTTTTCTTAAAAGCAAAAATTTGAAGACAAATATTTATGTCATACTTTTTTAAAAGTTTATGTGTATTGCTGAAAGTATTACAGATGTCCCCTCTTTTTCCCCATTGACTCTAGCCTGCCCAGTCCCCCCATCCCAGGCCCTCACCACACTATTGTCTGTGTCCATGGGCCATGCATATATGCATTTAAGTTCTTTGGTTAATCTCTTCCCACCCACCCCCACCTTTCCTCTGAGATTCTATAGTCTGTTCCAGGCTTCCATGTCTCTGGATCTATTTTGTTCATCAGTTTATTTTCTTTAGATTCCACATATGAGTGAGATTATGTGATACTTACCTTTCTCTGTCTGGCTCATTTCCCTTAGCACAATACTCTCCAGGTCCCTCCATGCTGTCTGAAAGGGTAAGAGATCCTTCTTTTTCACAGCTGCATAGTATTCCATGGTGTAAATGTACCACAGCTTTTTTATCCACTCATCTTATGGACACTTGGGCTGTTTCCAGATCTTAGCTATGAACATAGAGATGCTACTATGAACATATGGGTGCATACATTTTTTCTGATTGGTGTTTTGTGTTTCTTAGGATATATTCTTAGAAGTAGGATCACTAGGTCAAATGGCAGTTCCATATTTAATTTTTTTGAGGAAAACCCATACTGTTTTCCATAGTGGCTGCACCAGTCTGCGTTCCTACCAGCAGTGTGCTAGGGTTCCTTTTTCTCCACATCCTCGCCAGCACTATCATGTGTTGACTTGTTAGTGGTAGCCATTCTGTATACTTTTCAAAGACAGTCCAGGACTAATTCAGAAAAGAAAAACGTGAAAACTTAAGTAATTAGGAGCAATAAAAGAAGAAAGGCATAGTTAACATTTTTTAAAGAATTCTGGGTCTTATGGGTTAAAAGGAAAAAAATGACAAAATGTATATGTAATGTAGACTAACAATGTGAAATTGACAAAAGTAACAGGTAAACAGTCTTGCTGTCATTGGATTCTCAGTAGTAGTCAATCACAAGCTCCTACTTGCTAAAAATCCAGAATTACCTTGGAAGTCACAAGAATCAATGAAACCAGACATCAGCGTTCTTACATATACAGTTTTGCATATAGTGGTAGATAAAGTTGATCCCCCGATTGTGTATGCTGGTTTTAAGTAACCCATATGACTCGCTTGGACATCCTCACAAAATCTAAACTACCACAAACCCAGATTCTAACTTTCAGTTTCTTAGGCTAAATTTTTTCTATGCCCCTCCCCCCTTTTAAAATAAGTATGAATGGGTCAGCAAAAAGAGCATCATTCTTTTATTTTTTTAGATTATATAGTTTTATTGATTTCAGAGAGAGGAAGGGAGAGGGAGAGAGAGAGAGAAACATCAATGATGAGAGAGAATCATTGATCCTCCTACACCCCCCCCCCCCCCAATGGGGAATCAAGCCCACAACCTGGGCATGTTCCCACACCGGGAATCAAACAGCTCCTGGTTCACGTGTGGACGCTCAACCACTGAGCCGCAGTGGTTTGGGGCATCTTGCTTTTAAAGGCGGGTTTCAAAGAAAAAAAATGCATGGATTCCTCAAGTTTCTGATAAAGGGACATTCTCTTAATAGACCAAACTTTTCTTAATCTTGAAATTGAAATTATATTACACATTTTCATAGTGGAGGGGGAAAAGTAGCACCAGTTCTCAAAATTATTTTTCAAAGGTGTAGGAAAAATATGGGTGTATGTGTTTATGGTGAAATTGGAAATGACCACCTCCCTGTGAAATGCAGATAGCATCAACTACCTCCTGCACACACCACCTCCTGTACAGATGAGTCCCCAACCTGGAATCGAACCTTGACCTCCTGGTTCATAGGTCGATGCTCGACCACTGAGCTGGCTGGGCTATTCCATACTCTTAAACTAGGACTTCTTTGGATATTAAAACCTTTTCGTGTTACTTACTGGTAATCTAAAAAGTCAAGTAGGTGTGGCTAAGGTAATGTGAGATGTTCTCACACAAAAGGCGTGTGCAATTACTGTTCTCGTTTAAGCACCCTAAAGCTTCTAAATTTTCATTTGATTGGGAAATCAGAGAAGTGGAGCTTCACCACACGACCACCATCTTTTTATCCTCTATATCACTTATGTTCCAGTGATTCCCAAAATAAGATTTTGGGCTAGGTTGAGAAGTTTCTAATGTTTTTTTATAAATATATAAATATTTTTACTGATTTCAGAGAGGAAGGGAGAGGAAGAGAGAGAGAAACATCAATGATGAGAGAGAATCATCGATCAGCTGCCTCCTGCATGCCCCCCCACTGGGGAATGAGCCCACAACCCGGGCATGTGCCCTTGACTGGAATCGAACCCAGGACCCTTCAGTCTGCAGGCCGATGCTCCATCCACTGAGCCAAACCAGCCAGGGCAAGAGAAGTTTCTAATGTTATGAGGAAACTTAATTCTGTAGTGATTTAGAATGACATTTGTCTGTTTATGCAACAGACATGTATTAAGCATATAGCCTAGAGACTGTAATTGAGAATTAAAAGCTCACAGTTTAGATTACATCATTTATGACCTAGGTTATATAATTTATGATTTGGTGTTATTTTCCTTGACAAATAGCAGCTACAGTCATGTATACAGAGTCTACTACAAAGTAGGTGGATTTATTTGATTATGCATTTGATTTTTGTTTTGTTTTTAAAATAAACATCAATTAAGTCCTAATTAGCAACATGTTTAGTGCTTTGTTATCTGTGAGGGCATATTGCCCTACTAGTTGTCAGGAGCAATGCTTTCCCTGATGTTAACACTGATTTCAGGCAAAGCCACTCACCTCTCAGGCTTGTAATTGAAGTAGTTGGACTAAGTGGCATTTTAAGCAATTGTTCCCAAATTCTAGGCCAAGACTAAATTTCAGCACGCGCGCACACACACACACACACCCCTCATAGAAGGTTATCAACTAAAATTTAATTTATATAAGATTATTAAGTGTGGGAACAAGTAAGCCAAGATCCTATATAAAGTTTTCAGACTTATTTTTTAAGATATTAAAACAACATAGTTTGA
Source organism: Cnephaeus nilssonii (assembly GCF_951640355.1). NCBI lineage: Eukaryota > Metazoa > Chordata > Mammalia > Chiroptera > Vespertilionidae > Cnephaeus > Cnephaeus nilssonii. Next base: position 29,820,049 of record NC_137087.1, on the reverse strand, counting down.
TTTTGATACACCATTTTTATATATAGAAGTTTTCATATATGATTATTAGCACAATGGATTGAGACTTCATGCAAAATTATTAATGTTAAAAGTGGTTTTTAATTCACTTTGCCATCATGGATCCACACTAAGGATAGTGCCAATCTGTCCTAATCCTTTCACAACCTATAACTTTAACAGAAATTTGCAAAGGATAATTGTTAGCTGCACATCTGCCTTTCCTGTGAAAAGTCTGTATTTTTTCTGTATTTTAGAGGAGTATTGCATGTGTTAACTGAAGTTGCCAGAAATCCTGCCAAAGAGGAAAGACTGGCAATAAGATTGTAATCAGTAAATGAGAGAATATGATTAAGATTATAAATTAGGAGTGTTAAGCCCTGGTCAGTGTTCTCAAGTGGTTAGAGCGTAGGCCCACGCACCAAAGGGTTTGTACCTGGGTTGCAGGTTTGATTCCCCCGCCCCAGTAGGGGCTCAGGTGGAAGGCAACCAATTGATGTCTCTCTCCAATATTACTCTCTCCTCTCTCTCACCTCCTCCCCCTTCCTTTCCACTCTCTCTAAAAATCAGTGGAAAAAAATATCCTCTGTTGAGGATTAACAAAAAAAACAACAAAAAAAAGTTAAGTAAATAAATTAGGAGTATTGATAGGGTGTGACTCCTTAGATCTGTGAATGGGAAAAAAAGCGGGGGTGGGTGGGCAGTTCAACCTCAAACGGGGAACAAAAGTGCCAAGCTGAGAATGTTGTCAGGGGGCCATTGTGTAAACCAGATGTTCTTCACTTTCAGTGATGACCTGTATATCTCAGGATAGTCTTGCTAGTCCTTCCAACCTGTCACAGATAAGCAGAAGTCAGTTTCTGTCAAGATCTGGATCTTCAAGTGCTATTTCAAAAGTTGTTTTCATTTGTAAGTGTACAGAGTTTTCTAGAGTCCCAGCTTTATTTTCTGTTTAAAATAATTTTGAATATTGCCCACATGCTCATTATGGTAAGATAAATTGTTTTTTCTAGTAATACTGCCAACCAACACTTTCATTGTTGGCTTAGCAGTGGCTCATCTAACTCCATTTACAGGATAGATAGGAGAGATGATGTCTCCTATGGCTCTGTCATCCATTAAATCCATTAAACTTATTTCAAATCTCCCAACTATGAAAGGTAGACTTCAATGTATGTCCTCCATCCACAGAGCAATCCTCTTTATCGCCAACTTTCTTGACACAGGCTTCTCCCACTACACCCCCCCCCCCCAACCCCATCATTCCACACAATGAGGTTGTGTGTTCACCTCAATACCATTACGATTTTTTAAAAATTTTTTTATTGATTTTAGAGAGGAAGAGAGAGGGACAGAGAGATAGAAACATCAATGATGAGAGAGAATCATTGATTGGCTGCCTCCTGCATGCCCCCCACTGGGGATCGAGCCGGAAACCCAGGCATGTGCCCTTGGCCAGAATGGAACCTGGGACCCTTCAGTCCGCAGGCCGGCGCTCTATCCACTGAGCAAAACCGGTTAGGGCCCGTTCAATTTTTTACTTACAATTTCTTATCCTTCATCTTTCCAACTTGCAGTCTGCCCTGTAGCTGTCACATGGACCTTTTTCTTATCTCTTCACCTCCACATCCATTCCAACAAAGAGCAAATCGGTCATCACTTAAAGCAGCTGCATCCCTTTCTCTTTTAGGATCCCCCAGGAAGCAGCTTCTAGCACAAAGCTAAAATAGCATTGGCTGGTTACTACTTCCTCCTGACCCTGGACGCCACCTAGTGCACAGTCTCTGCTAATGACAGTATTGAGTTGTAAATTACAGTTATTAGTATGCATTCGAGTTAAGGCCCTGATCCTGAAGTACCTTTGTACCCCCAAAGTCTGGTCACTCACAGCAGCTTACAGCTTACAGTTTCTGTGACTCCCTTATGCTTTTAGCGTCTGGTTTGCCAGTCATTGTAATGCCACAGGACTCACTTTTTTTTTAAGCCCTGAGGAAGAAAATCTTCCCAATTTTGATCATTACAGTATATTCAGAACCCAGAACAGGTACAAGTACACAGCAGGTGCTCAATAAGTACTTGTTTTAACTGATACGAGATTTGAATGTAAGTTTTAAAGAATACAAAAGTAATTCCCAAAAAGTATTTATGTCTTGTTCTACACCAAACCCTGATTATCATTTTTTTTCCAAGTTTGTTCCTCTGCATCCAGTATTATAGACTTTTGAACATGCCTATTAGGAAAATTTACTCAATAGCTATCTTATCTTGATAAGAGTGGCTGTAATTTAGTCTGATGCTTCTGTGCCTAAACTTACAGTGTAAAAGCCAGCAAACTAATAGTACTACTATCCAGATCAGCTTGTTTTAGGGCAGTATGCACATTGATGTGTTATACCTAGAGTGGGAGGGGTAATGTGGCATTCGGGATGTTTAAAATCTGTGGACATGGCTTTGGGAGAAGAGGAAGTTGCTATGAAAAAGACCAAAATACTTTTGGTATTTTTCAATCTGGAAGGCTTTTTTTTAAAAAAAAAAAATATTTTTTATTGATTTCAGAGAGGAAGAGAGAGATAGATACATCAATGATGAGAGGGAATCATTGATTGGCTGCCTCCTGCACGTCAGACCGAGCCCACAACCCAGGCATGTGCCCTACCCCGGAATCGAACCCAGGACCCTTCAGTCCACAGGCCAATGCTCTATCCACTGAGCCAAACCGGCTAGGGCTGGAAGGCTTTCTAATGGCATTTATTACTTCTTTGGGGCCAGTGGGGTACTGGTGCAACAATCATGGGCTTCTAAATCACTCTTATGTTCAAATCTCTGCTCTGCCACTAATTAGTTGAAACCTGGAAGAAATAACTTTCTGTGGGCCTCCGATTGTTCATTTTATGTGAACTTGACTGGGCCACAAAGTGCCTAGATATTTAGGCAAGCATTATTTTAAATGTATCTGTGAGGGTGTTTTTAAATGAAATGAACACTTAAATCAATAAGACAGGTAAAGCAGACTGTCTTTCCTAATGTGGGCGGGCCTCATCCAATCAGCTGATGGCCTGGATAGTACCACAAGGCTGGCTCTCCCCACGTGAAGAGAGAATTCTTCCTGCCTGGCTGTCTTTGAACTGAAACACCCTCTCTTCCAGGGTCTCAAGCCTGCCAGTCTTCAGACAGGAACTACACCATCAGGTCTCCAGGGTCTCCAGCTTTCCGAGTCACCCTGCAGGTCTTATGACTTGCTAGCCTCCATAATGTCATAAGCCAGTTTCTTGTAACATATCTCCCCATCATCACCACTGTCTTCTCTCTCTCTCTCTCTCTCTCTCTCTCTCTCTCTCTCTCTCTCTCCCTCAAAACACACACACACACACACACACACACACACACACACACACACTGTGCTATTGCTGCTCTGGCAATTCCTGACTAAAGCAGACCCTTTTACTTTTATAAACATGTAAAAGGAGGACTATGCCTACACTGAGAGGGCTAGAGATAGTAAATTTAAACATCTGACATGGAATCTTTTTTTTTTTTTTTTGCAGTTTAAATAATCGTTTTATTTATTTGGTCTCATTTTGAATTCATAGACTTTAATTTTTTTAAATCATGGAATCTTATATATAACACAAATTAGCTTGGGTTCCTGACACTAATATTATGTCCCCTGCTAAAAGCAATACAGAAAGAGATTCGGAGTTGTTTTGTACATAACTAATAATAGACAAATTATCAGATATTAGCAAATTAGTTTTGTTAACATTCCCAAGACAATTTTCTTGAAACAGCTCTTATTTTTCTGCATGGGGGCAGGGAGCAGTTTTTTTAAAATCACAGGGTCTTTCTACAGCAATTTCTAAAAACAAGTATTGAGCACTTACTGTTTGCCAGGCTGTAAGTAGCAAGGCTGAAACAGTCCCTGCCCTTAGGGAACTTGGTAGGGGGTGGGGGAGGTTAGTGTTAGACACTAGTGGTAAGGCTATTATCAACATGATTAGACAGAGCAGGTGAGGGAGATAAGGACGTAAGCAGAAGAACACAAGGGACCCAAATCCAGAGCCAGAGGTCAGAGCAGTAGCAGCTGCCGTGTGAGTAAATGTTTGAAGGGGAAGGAGGACCCGCAAATGCCAAGTTTCTGAACTGAGAGACCGGTTCAGCCCACCTTGCCCCCTCCTCTGAAATGGCCCTGATTGGTCTTCCCACTGAGGTCTGCACTGCTCCTTCCTGTGGAATGATCTCATTAATAGCATTTTTTTTAAATCCGCACTTAAGGATATTTTTTCCATTGATTTTTAGAGAGTGGAAAGGAGGGGGGAGGGGAGTGAAAGAGAGAGAAAGGAGAAAGAGAGAAACATTCATGTGAGAGACACATTGATTGGTTGCTTCCCTCATGTGCCTTTGACAGGGGCCAAAAATGAACCTGCAACCCAGGTATGTGCCCTTGACCCGGAATCAAACCTGAGACCCTTCGGTGCGTGGGCCGATGCTCTAGCCACTGAGCCACCCCGGCCAGGGCTTTCTCCTGACTTTTCATGTGCAAGATGAAATCCAGTCGTCATCCGTTACTGATCAGGTGAGAGCAAGACAAAGTCAGGATTAAACCCAGGAAGAAGAGGATGGACCTTACTGCTTTAGCCAAAACTTAAAAGATCTTGTATTCAACCTTCATCACGTCACCAGAGAGGCTAAGAAGTTAAATCGATGGTGTCATGTATTGTTGTCATTGCCTAATGAAGAAATACCTGATCTGGATGGAAATGTCTTCCGATCTCAGTTCAAATAGTGATGCTTTTTTGTTTTTAATATGTTTTAATTGATTTTTAGAGAGAGAGGAAGGGAGGAGAGAAAAACATCGATCTGCTGCCTCCTGCACGCCCTCTCCTGGGGGATCCAGCTGGCAACCTGGGCATGTGCTCTGACCAGGAATCGAACCAGCAACCTCTCAGTGTATGGGACGATGGTCAACCAACTTAGCCACAACAGCCAGAGCACATAGTCATGTTTTCATTTAAGCTAACCTGTAATGTAATTTTGAAAAGGGGTTAAGTGAGTATATCTACAAAAACCATTCTCAGTGTTCACTGGTCATCAGTGAGCACCCTGGAGGATTCCTAACAAACAAGAGCTGAGGACTCTGCCTTTTCAACAGTGTGACCTTGGTCAGATCACTTAACCTATTTGATCCCTGTAACCCAGGGATAATAGGACTGACCGTCTCACAGGACTTCATGAAAGAAGAAATGCATATGAAGCACTTTACGCTGTGCTGGACACCTGGTAAGTATGCTCAATTAGTCATTGTTGTCTGTTTAACAGCTGGAATGCTATAGGAATCCTCACTGCTGCATAGCCCTGACCATCGCAATTCAAAGAAACCCTTTTCTTGATCAGAAACTATAGTTGGATCAGAACTCTAAGCAATCAATTGTAGTTGGTTTGAGTATAAGGTTGCTTTGATTGCTATATACTTTATTTATCAACATTGTCTAAAGACCCAGAAGAAACTGGTAAAGAACAGAAGCAATAAATACACCACACAAAGTGGTGAGATTGGACATTTAAACTGAGAACAGTAACCAAGCCTTTCCTACATTTTTGCCCTCCCTTTTTTTCCCCTTTGGCTTCTTCTATTAATATCTGCTCCTTAGGATGAAAGCCTAGTGAGAAAAGCAAAGTTCTGGAGATTCCCAAGTACTTGTTACCACGCCCACTAGGGGGAGTCCTGGCCACGCCTTTCTATGGCAAGGTAATAGGTAAAGTCCCTTTTTTTGTAAAGTTTTTCATTAACATTTAATCAAGATTAGAAAAACTGCAGTACTGTTGACTGATGGGAGTGTACCACTCGACTTCAAAGAAGCAGTTTTAACCAGCTGTTTTTATTTGTGTTGGAGGGGGACGGGGGTAGGAGGTAGAGAGAAGAGAATTAAACCCTAAGGGCAGAATCAAACTCCAGGCAGGAAGCAGTTCAAAGCAAGCGAACCTCAGACTGTTCTTTTATCGATACACACAGAAAAATGCACAGTTGCAGGGTAAGAGCTCCAAGAAACTCAATTTAAATAAATATTTTGATCTCTCATTACCTTCAAATACTACATCTTAAATGATGGAAATATTTAAAATAATACACTTCCTAAGTGAAGCACATTTCTCTAGTCTTAATCTACTTTTCTGAAGAGTAATGAGGTTTTTCTTTCTTTCTTGGTAATAAGAATCCCATCTATTTCTATTTCTTTGAGAGGATAAAATGAAGATGTATACAGTACATGTCTTATACTAGTAAGTATCAACAGCAGCCAAGTAGTCACTTTACAAACAAATCAAAGTATAAAGTATTCAATTACAAAAGGAGTAAACACAACTTTGGAGATTATAATTTGTATTGGAAGATGTATTAGCAAAAAATCCAGAGGGATTCAGAAAAAAGAAAGGAGACCTTTGGGTTTTAATAGTTGGGAAAGACTATATGGACTGGGTCTTAAAATACACACAGTAGGGAAAGACAGACGTGTCACAGTTGTCGGTTCAACTGCACTAGCTGTGGCAAGGAAACAAATAGCCCCACCCCTGTTTGAACACAGGACACAGCCATGGAAGAGGAGCACAGTGTAAAGGGGAATTTCTTGACGACCTTCCTCCCATGCAAATGCCATAAAATTTTCTTTATCCCACTAACACTTGGGCAATCATTTTAACCTAGTGATTTAATAAGAAATTGTATCTCTGCTCCTCCTATTTTGTTTGCATGATATATTCTCCCTCACACTCATTGTCTCTACTTCTACTTATTCTCAACATCCATCTCAAATGCTGTGTCCTCTGAGAAGTCAGTGACATTTCTTGTTCCTTTTGCATTCCCAAAGCACTAATATGCAGATATTTCTTCATTCAAGGAACAAGTATGAAATATCTTACAGATGCTTTTGCTATAAAGATGAACTTTAAAACACTCCTTGACTTTAAAACAATTCCAACTTAGCTGGAAAATTAGACCGGACTTCCGAACGACCATCCAGATGTCCTTCTGGATGAAGCCGGGGCTTCGAGGGCCAAGACAGCTGATGCGGCTGCAAATTTCGTGCTTTGGGCCTGTAGTGATAACTATAAAACAAACTATTAGAGCTAAAGTAAAAGTGTGTGCAAAGTACAGTGGTTCAATCAATTCAGTCTGTTCTTGGAGGTTCTAGGGAGACTATCCAGGCAAAGTGGCATTTGAACTGGCACATAAGGATGAATGACATTTTCCTAATCAAAGAATAAGAAGAAAAAAAGTATAGACTGGGGAGGTGGGTGGGAGGGGAGAAACCCACTGAGAAAAAAATGTAAAGAGGCATTAGGTTGCCTGCTAGTGTTGCATGAAGTTATTCAATGCAATTCTTCATGACCAAGCCTGACTTCCCACTGTCACCATCATTCATCATTCCTAACCCATAGTCTAGAAATCAGCTATTCCAACCTAACTTAGATCCATACCAAGCCACTCTCTCGTCTTAAAATGCTTCCCCAAACTTTGTGTGTCTGTGTATGTGAATAAATTCAAATTCTTTAAGAATCACAGAATCAATTCAATAGCTCCTCCTACAGGGAGCTGTTCTTACTCCCTTAGTTAGAATTAGGTGACCCTTCTTTGCAGCCCACAGAACTCTGCTTATTTTTGTCTGAGTATTTATTACCCTTATTTTAAGTCTTTTCACTTAAACTATGAAGTCTTTTCTGTTTCCCTGCTATCTAACATTTGTTGGGTGAATTAATGAATATTAGGTACCAGAACCTTTGATAGGCTCTGGGGGGAGGAGGGGCATGATAAAACATAATCTTTGCTCTTAAGGAGTTTACATTCCAGCTCAGTCATAAGTGGTATATCCTGATAACGGAGGGAGAAGAAGGGGACATTGAGTTGTAGGAGCCATTGGCTGGACTGGAGGGAGTTGACAAGGAGCCAGATTCCTTTTATGTGTCCCCAGCACCTATTGACACAAGACTGAAAACTAGTAGACCACGGCCAAAAAAGCCACAGGCATGTTTGTTTGTCCCTTTCAGCTAACATTGAAAAATCAGAAGATTTTATATAATAAGAGGGATTCCTGGCTTCATTTGAGTAATTTGGTGTCATAGAATTGCATTCTGCACGCCTGATATGGCTCAATAATTGAGCATCGACCTATGAACCAGGAGGTCAGGGTTCGATTCCCAGTGAGGACAAATGACCGGCTGGATCCCCAATGGGGAGGCGTGCAGGAGGCAGCTGATCAGAGATTCTCATCATTGATGTTTCTCTCTCTCCCTCTCCCTTCCTCTCTAAAATCAATAAAAATATATTTTAAAAAAAGAATTGCATTATCAGAACTGAGGAACAGCTGTCTTTTTCTGATAGGGCATTAACTTTTTTTTGCATTTGCCAAGTTTTATATTAAATAAACATATTTCAGTTAAAAAATAAATCACTTTAAAGGAAAACATCAGGTCAATAACTCCACAGGCAGTACTTGATATGACCTAAAATGTGAAGGTGGTACTTAATGATGGCTCAAGGCCATAGAAAACAACACAAGGACCTCCAGATTCTCTACCACTGCCCTGTGACTTCCAACAATTTTGGTGAAATTATACATATAAGTTAGGCAAATCTGTAAGACTTTCATGTGATACTGTATCCTTTATAAAATATTATCTTGGTAGCTATTTTTCAGAATTTAATCTCATCTGATATTAATATCACAACCTCTACTTTCTTTTATTTGTATTTTCCCAGAATATATTTATTTATCCTTTTATTTTCAAAAATTAAGTAATTTCAATTTAGTGCTCTTTTTATGTATGCAATATACAGTGTAGAATGTTCTTTGTTTTATAATTCAACCAGAATCCTTTATGTACTTACTTCTTTTAAAAATTTTATTTTTTAATTATAGCTCACATTAAATACTATTTTGAATTAGTTTCAGGTGTATAGCATAGTGGTTTGACTCCAATATCCTCCTGATATTTCCAGTACCCACCTGGCACTGTACATAGTTATTACAATACTAGAGGCCCGATGCACAAAATTCGTGCGAGGGGCTCGGCCCTCACAGCTTCTTTCTCTTCCAGCCCAGGCTTCATCTGGAAGGTCATCTGGATGGTCGTTCTGCTGTTTGGTCTAATTAGCATATTAGCTCTTTAGTATATAGGATTATTGACTATATTCCCTATGCTGAACTTTATATCCCTGTGACTATTCTGTAACTACCAATTTGTGCTTGTTAATCTCTTCATCTATGCCCCAACCATCCTCTCCTCTGTCAACCATCTGTCTTTTCTCTGTGCAGAATCTTTTTTTTTAAAAATATTTTTATTGATTTCAGAGAGGAAGGAAGAGGAAGAGAGAGGAATATCAATGATGAGAGAGAATCATTAATCAGCTGCCTCCTGCATGCCCTTTATTTGGGATTGAGCCCACAATGGGGGCATGTGCCCTTGACCGAAATCGAACCTGGGACCCTTCAGTCCGCAGGCCGATGCTCTATCCACTGAGCCAAACCAGCTAGGGCCAGAATCCTTTTTTTAATAGATAGGTTTTAGCATATTTACATGCTAGGGTCTTTTCCACAATAAGAGTTCAGGAATCTGGAGAAGGGTTGCACATAAATGAATAAATGAGACATGAAATATAAATTTTGAAGGCATTGGGGAAAGCCAGACAGGAACTTAGTTCTAGTGACTAAGCTCTCTGAATCTTCAGACCAAGGCTCTTTATTCACACATTTTTCCCTTTAGCAAAGCAGATATATATATCAAAGGTAAGGTTTGGTAAACAGTAAAGGATTATCAGGTTAGGGGAATTGCCTTCGACTGTTCCAGCAGCAGGTAATAACATGCAGATTTTCAGCCCTGCTGAAAATGTCCATTCAATCTTTTGAGGACTTCTCACGTTTATTATGACCTGCTGGACTTAGCCTCCAGAATTTACATTTGTGGATATCATAGTTAGATGTTTTGATTCTATTATTTTTAAATGATTTCTTATTTTTAGATATTTAAAAATAAATTTTCACAATGTCTTCTATGCTTGTTTTGTGTCTGTATGTATGTTTCTGCTCTCAATTTGGGAAGCTTGCTTTATTTTTTAAAACCCAGGTATGTGCCCTTGACTGGAATTGAACCCGGGACCCTTCAGTCCTCAGGCCAATGCTCTATCTGCTGAGCCAAACCAGCTAGAGCTGCATTTTTGTTTTTGTTTTGTTATCTTTATTATGAAATATACTCCATCTTCTATTTGTTTAGATAGTGTCTAGTTACTATCTATTCAGTAATTATGACAACAGTGTATTTGCACTTCTTTCTTCCTTTCTGCCCTTTCTGCCTCCAACCTAAATAGATATCAGAGGGAAGCAAGTAGTAGGTGGCAGAACAGCAAGTGTAAGACTTGGGGTAAATTATGGTAAGTTGTTGTTGTTGTTGTTTTATATATTTTATTGATTTTTTTACAGAGAAGAAGGGAGAGGGATAGAGAGTTAGAAACATCAATGAGAGAGAAACATTGATCAGCTGCCTCCTGCACACCCCCTACTGGGGATGTGCCTACAACCAAGGTACATGCCCTTGACCGGAATCGAACCCGGGACCCCTCAGTCCGCAGGCTGACGCTCTATCCATTGAGCCAAACCTGTCAGGGCTGTTGTTGTTTTTTATGTGTTTGTTTCAAGAATAGCAAAGAGGCCTGGTTGGTGTGGCTCAGTGGTTGAGTATCAACCTATGAACCAGGAAGTCACAGTTTGATTCCCAATCAGGGCACATGCAGGAGGCAGTTGATCAATGATTCTCTCTCATCATTGATGTTTCTATCTCCCTCTTCCTTCCTCTCTGAAATCAATTTTATATATATATATATATATATATATATATATATATATATATATATATATATGCAAGAAAGCCCCTGGGGCTGGAGGAGGAAGGTGAAGGTCAGAAAAGTCATTGGGGCTGTGTATTTGCTTTTTTTTTTTTTTTAATATTCACTTGAGGATATTTTTCTATTGATTTTTAGAGAGAGAGAGAAAGACAGAAAGAAACAATGATGTCAAAGAAACACATCGATTGGTTGTCTCCTGCACAAGCCCTGACCAGGTACATGCTCTTGACTGGAATCAAACCGCAGGCCAATGCTCTATCCACTCAGTCAAATTGGCTAGAGGTGGCTTTTTACTCTAAGATCTAATGCTACTGGAGGGTCTTTGAGCAGGAGGCTGGCATCTGACTTACACATAACATAGGCTTCCCTACAAAGACTAAATGTAGAGACACCAAGCACAGAAGCAAGAAAACCATGGGAGGCTATTGCAATAATGCATAATGATGGCAGCTTCATCTAGGATGCAGTGAGAGAAAATGGTTCAGATTCAGAATATGGTTTTGTTTTGTTTTGTTTTAAAAATTTTAAATCCTCACCTGAGGATATGTTTATTGATTTTTAGAGAGGAGGAGGAGGAAGGAGAAGAGGAAGAGGAGGAGGAGGAAGAGAGAGAGATATCAGTGTGAGAGAGAAACATCAGTTGGTTGCCGCCTGTACGTGCTCTGAATGGGGATGGAACCTGCAACCTGGGTATGTGCCCTGTCTGGGAATCCAACCCGCCACATTTTTGGTGTACTGTACGGGACGATGTTTCAACCAACTGAGCCATCTGGCCAGAATATGTTTTGAAGGTAGAAGGGGTAGTATGTGAGATAAAGAGAATTACTGCAAGGCTTTTGACCTGAGCATTTACTGAGATGTTCTCCAGATTGCTGTAGGAGGGTAGCAAAACCTGTTATTAAACCCCAAATTAGCAACCTCAGAGAGTTGAACCTATTATTAAACTACAATAATTGAAATGATGTGATAATGGAGCATGAATTTGCACACACACAAAAAAAACTTGAAAAAGAATTGAAACTTAGAAAGGGCCTTAAAACAAATAAGAATGAAAAATAAAAGTGGCATTTCTAATAATAAAAAAAGGATAAATAATTCAAAGTATTGTGCTGAAACAACTAAATAGCCAACTGGAAAGAAAGAACAATGTCAAATACCTATTACTACCTGATATCTTGCAATAATTGGTAATCCTCCCCAAAAGTATAAAGACAGTGAGAGACTGTAGATTTCTGGAAGAAAAGGCAGGGCAATATCTTTTTTAAAAAATATCTTTTGCACTAGCCAGTTTGGCTCAATGGATAGAGAATCGGCCGGCGGACCAAAGAGTTCCAGGTTCGATTCTGGTCAAGGACACATACCTTGGTTGCAGGCTCTCCCCTGCCTGGGCCCTGGTCTAGCACAAGCTCACTATCTTTCCTTCTCTCTTCCACTCTCGCTAAAAATCAGTGGGAAAATATCCTCGTGTGAGCATTAACAACAACAAATTATATATATATATATATATATATATATATATATATATATATATATATATATAGTATTTTATTTTTACTGATTTTTTAAAGAAAGAGGATGGGAAAGTAGAAACATCGATGAGAGAGAAACATTGGCTGCCTCCTGTACACCCCCTACTGGGGATGGAGCCTGCAACTCGGGCATGTGCTCTGACCGGGAATTGAACTTATGACCTCTTGGTGCATGGGATGACACTCAATTCACTGAGTCACACCAGCTGGGCAAGACAATATCTTTTAACTCTTGAAGTAAGAAAGACTTCTATAACTCAAAAAACAGAAGCCACTTTTGACTTCATTTTAAAAAATAAAAAAACTCTGCGTGACCAATACCCAATAAATAATATCAAAAGATTAACAAGAACCTGGGGATGGGAGTATATTTGCAAGTATTACAGTCATATATGATGTCATTTGTTAACTTTTCTATATTAATAAAAAATTGTTTTAAAATCTCAATATAAATATTAAAACAAAAAGTAGACTTGTATAGATAGTCAGGAATTGGGGTAACTGAACATGGGGAAAGGAGAATGGCACTTTCTGGAAGAAATAAATGTAGCTCAGGAAATTCTCCTAAGCCAACACTGTCCTATCACCTCAAATGGAATTTATACAGTTACCTCCAACGAGGCTATTCTCACTGGTATTGTCTGCATGTATAATAGGTGGGCTAAATGCCATCCAGTTAGACATGATGATGCCACAGCTGTGGTATAAAGAAACCAATAACTGAGATACTTGCCATTCCTTTATGGATTGAACCAGACTGAGGCAATCACTTTATAACAGAGATAGATAACCTGCTTTCAAAAATTCTGGGGTACTCCTTAAAATTTCATACCCCACATCATCCTCAATCATCAGAAAAAGTGGAATATAAAAATCTAGACAGGACTTTAGACAAGATGTCAAGAAATGGGACTTTAAATACCAGAAGCTTTGTCCTTGGCCCTTATAAAGATCCAGAATACTCCAAATAGGAGGCATTGGGTTAACTCCTTTTGAAATAGTTTTTGAATACCCAGTGCCTTCTAGCTTCTCTAAACCTTCCATTACTGGATTAAGCAAACATTATGACAATTTAAACAAACAATTTGATACTATGACTAGCTATATACAAGAACTAACTAGTATGTTTGAAGCATGTCACCAACAGGTAAAAAAGGCACGGCCTCCATCAACTGGCAAGCTTTGTCACCCCTTTTGACCAGGAGACCAGGTACACATTAAGGTCTTTCGAAGAAAACATGTGTTGTCTCCTTGATGGGAAGGACCTTATTAGGCACTGCTAACCACCTACCTTGCCATCCAAATTTTTTAAAAGTCCTCTTGGATCCATGCACGCTATGTCAGAATACACCCATATCATAGCTCTCAAGACAACTGGAAGGTAGTCCCTATAGGTGACCTTAAACTAAGGATTTCCAGAGTTAATTCTCAGGCCCCAGAAGCAGACAGCACTGCAAAGTAGACAGCTTTTTCCAAGATCGTGAATCACCTACCTCTCCCCAACCCCGCCTCTGCTTTTAAGACTCCCTAAATACAGACATTAAAAAACAAACAAACACCCACACACCTCCTCTTATTAATGAACAATTTTTTAGAAAGCTGACTGGACAGTGGTCGTCCCTATATCCTCTCTCTCTCTCTCTCTCTCTCTCTCTCTCTCTCTCTCTCAGCTTCCACTATGGATTTCATTTCAACCTGTATTTGCTCTTACTAATTCTCTCTTTTTCAATAGGTATGGCGTAGACCAAACACCCCGCTATGCCAGTTTACCAAACCCTGGTTATGTTAACTAATCAATCTGACTATTGGTTATGACAACATCTAGATAGTGCAAAAGAGCCTGAGTAGTCTTTATTCAGGTCAATGTGAACACCTAGTGAACTGAGTATGGAAGATGAATGAACAAAGGAGTATGGTATCCATGTATTCATGACAAGACAACCATCAGTCCGCTTCTTCTGGTGAGTCATTTGGGCCCCAGAAAACCTCTATAGAAGCTCCAGCGGTGTGGCTCAGTGGTTGAGCGTCAACCTAAGAACCAAGAGGTCACAGATCAATTCCTGGTTAGGCACATGCCAAGACTGTGGGCTCAATTCCTAAAAGGGGCATGCAGGAGGCAGCTGATTAATGATTCTCTCTCATCACCAATGATTTCTATCTCTCACTCCTTCTCCCTTTCTCTCTGAAATCAATAAAAATATATATATTTTTAAAAATCTCATAAAGACAAGGGAGAGTCCTTTGTATTGAAAACAGACACAACATTGGACCTTCCTGAGTGACATGTCAGGGCAATATTGCAATCAAACTCTGCAGTGAGACTCCACAGAAGGTATTTTTAAACCTCTCAAGGAAATTATTAGTTACTCTAGCACTACTTTTTTTGGCACAAATATCTGCCAAAAAAATGTCCTGGATGGCTCACAAGCCACCCTTGTACAACTTAGGGTATTGCAGCTGTCCCTGGGTAAGTTGTCCAATGCCACAAACTATATATGGGTGGACCAAAAACCTGGACTTACTTGGCTAAGTGACAGAACCAAGCTTTATAACTGCCAAAACCAGACTACAGGCCTCCTATACCAGCTATTTCACAATCTGTTTTGCACTCACAGATTGACAGGAACACATGGAAAACAGAGGTGTGTGAATGCTAACAGTACCAGTGGCAAAGGCCAGGGAATACTTCAGAGCCTAGGAATTACAGATTCTACTTTCACCTTGTGTGGAAACCACACTGGCCTTTTCATCTTATGTGGTGACACGGTGTACAAAGGTTCTCACCTAAACAGTCAGGACGATGTGGACTTGGATACCTCACTCCTTCAGTCACCAAACACGCCACCCTAAATGGCAGCCAGTAACAAACTTCTTTGCTCATCAAGTTGTGCCACATAAATGTTCTAGGCGAGAAACTGTGAAGAATCCTCTTGTGTGTCACAAATCCAAGGGTTTGTGTGTGGTTTTGTTTTGTTTTTTTTTCAGCATTAGGGGGTCTTCGTCCCAAGCTTTGAAGACTACAAATTGGAAAGAGCAATCTGAAATGTCTCTATGGTAAAGGAACAAGCGTTCAATACCACTATGTAAACTTTGAAGACACTCTATTCAGAAGTTAACAGCTTAGCCTCTGTGGTTCTCCAAAATCATTGTGTCCTACAAACACAGACTGCCCAACTAGGAGGAGCCTGTGCCATCATTGGTGAAGTGTTGTTTCTGTGTAAACTAAACAGGATAAGTAGTATCTAACTTAATTCTGTTCAAAGAAAGGATTGATAGTTTCCATCTGATAAATGAAGGAAAGGCATTTTATCAGACTGACTTACTCCCAAGAATGGGAAACTGGTTTAAATGGAACGTGGGGATAATGCTCTGATTGGTTCTTTTTGGTTTGTCCATCCTCATGCTCACCTATGTTCTTCTGTCTCTTGACAATCTCTTGCCACTCAGCTACTAACTCACTTCTTCTCTCCACAGCCACCCGCTCAGATTCTGATATGGGAAACTTCCAGGGAACTTTCATTGGAGGGAACTGTGGGGGTCAGGAGAGTCTCCCCAGAATGTGCCACCCTAGCATGCAGATTATTTTGAGTTGATAACAAAGCCTGACAAACTCAGGAAGTGGTGTGTGGGTTTTTTCCTCCCCCTTTCCTGCCTAAAGAGATTTAGATAGAAAAACCTGCTTCCCAGTGTATATGAATTAAGTGGCAGGCAGAAAGAACCCAAGTGAAAAATCTGTTCACTAGATTTCCCTTGGTATCTCATTGTTTCTGGGTGGGCCTGCAAGATTTTGTTTACCAAATGTTTGCTCTTTCTCATCTATCTGTGAATTGCCTATCTCCCTCTCCTTAGTCCAAAATGACATATATACCTTGGGTTGCCTCTGTTTTGGGAATTTCCATGCTTATGTGGTTTCCCCATGTGCACATATTAGAATTTGGTGTTCTGTTAATCTGCTGTATGTCATTTGACTTGTTCGACAAACCAGAAGAACTAAAAGGGTAAGGAGAAAGTTTCCCTCGCCCTGATACTTTGCTAAACCTCATCTGTAAAATGCCCACATGCAAGGCACACCTCGAGTGCCCAGCTCGAGTGATCAGGGAGGCTGTGTCACTGGACCCTACTGAACATCTACTACATTAGGCCACTCTACCAAGCCTGGGAGAAGTAGCAGCTCTCCTCTATACATAGAAACAAACACAGAAAGGCTGCCAAAATGAGGAGACAAAGAAACATGTCCCAAATGAAAGAACAGAACAAAATTCCAGAAAAAGAACTAAACAAAATGGAAACAAGCAATCTACTAGAAGCAGAATTCAAAACACTGATTATAAGGATGCTCAATGAACTTAGTGAGAACTCCAACAGCATAAAAAAAGGACATGGAAGCCATACAAAAAGCACCAGTCAGAAATGAAGGCTACACTAAATGAAATAAAGAATAGTTAACAGGGAATCAACAGTAGACTAGATGAAACCAAGATTCAAATCAGCAATCCTAATAAAAGGCTAATATGCAAATCAACCGAAAGGCAGAACAACTGGTTGCTATGATGCGCACTGACCACCAGGGGGCAGATGCTCAATGCAGGAGGGAGCTCCGCTCAGCCAGAGGCCAGGCTCACGCCTGGCGAGTGCAGTGGCAGTGGCGGGAGCCTCTCCTGCCTCTGCGGCAGTGCTAAGGGAGTCTTAGGCCGGGAAGCAGGCCTAAGCTGTCAGTTGGACATCCCCCAAGGGCTCCTGGACTACGAGAGGTGCAAGCCGGGCTAAGGGACAACCCCCCCAGCCCCCCCACCCCCGCCAAGACATGCACTGGACCTCTAGTTTGGAATATAAGGAAGCAAAAAACACCCAATCAAAGCAGCAAAAAGAAAAAGTACTCCAAAAAAATGAGGGTAGTGTAAGCAGCTTCTGGGACAATTTTAAGCATACTAACATTTGCATCATGGGGGCGCCAGAAGAAGAAAAGGAGAGCAAGGAATTGAAAACCTATGTAAAAAACTGATGGCCTGGCTAGTGTGGCTCAGTGGTTGAGTGTGGACCTATGAGCCAGGAGGTCATGGTTTGATTCCCAGTCAGGTCACATGCCCAGGTTGCGGGCTCAATTCCCATGGGGAGTATGCACAGTTGATCAATGATTCTGTCTCATTATTGATGTTTCTATCTCTCTCTCCCTCTCCCTTCCTCCCTGAAATCAATTATATATATATATATATATATATATATATATATATATATATATATATATATATAATTATGGAAAACTTCCTTAACATGGATGGTGAAGGAAATAGATACACAAGTCCAGGAAGTGCAGAGAGTCCCAAACAAGATGAACCCAAAGAGGTCCACACCAAGATACATGATAATTAAAATTCAAAAGGTTAAAGACAAAGAAAGAATCTTAAAAGCAGCAAGAGAAAAGCAGTTAATTACCTACAAGGGAGCTCCAATAAGAACATCAGCTGATTTCTCAGCAGAAACTTTGCAGTACAGAAAGGATTGGCAGGAAATATTCAAAATGATGAAAAGGCAGCCAAGATTACTCTACCCAGCAAAGCTATCATTTAGAATCAAAGGACATATAAAGAGCTTGCCAGACAAGAAGTAGTTTATCACCACCAAACCAGTATTACATGAAATAATAAGAAAAAAAGATTTAAAATATGAACAATAAAATGACAATAAATACATATCTATCAACAATTGAATCTAAAAAACAAAATAAACAAGTAGAACAGAGACTCATACATACAGAGAATGTTTTGACAGTTGCTTAATGGGGTGGGGTTTGGCGGGATGGGTTAAAAATGTGAAAGGATTATGAAGCACAAATTGGTTGTTACAGAATAGTCATGGGGATATAAAAGTATGGCATAGGGAATGGGAACAAAAGGAAATCAAACATAAAAGTAATTTCAAAGATGATCAATGTAGTGGTCAGATATCTTGTATATCTGACACATAGAGCAGATTATTTTGTTATTTTTAAAAGCCACCCCACCCCCATTCTATAAGACAAAATTTGTTTCAGTAATATCATAAAAGTGAATAAATAATAATTATGGCCAGGATAAAAATGCAGATGGAGAAAATTTTCTTTTATTTAACTTTATATATATAAGCATACTGATAAAAATATACATATATATTTCAATAAAATAAAGGATAAAGGAAAGCACCAATGCTTTTTAACGTATTTTTTGAAAAAAAGGGAAAATACCTACATATTAGTCTGTGACAAAAATGAATAATATTATGCTTTCTGTTTTTGAGTGTTACTTAGAAAAATTTGTCAATGACTTAATCAAATTTGACCTTGTTCATATCTTTACATTCAATAGATTGTGTAGCCAGATTTGTCACTATATCTTCAGAGCAAGCAACATGTTTTAATAATTTTAACTTGGAAAGGTTCCTTTCACACAAAAGCAATCTATACTAATAAAAGAGTAATATGCTAATTAGACTGGGAGACCTTCCAAAGACCCTCCAGACGTCCTTCTGGACAAAGCCAGGGGCTTGGCTGGTCTGCAAACCACCCCCAAACTGCCCTCAACCCCTCGCCCAAGCTGGCCACACCCCCCAGTGGGGACCCTCACCCCTTAAGGGTGTGGCCAGCCTGCAAATGGCCCTCAGCTCCTTACTCAGGCTAGCCATGACCCCCAGTGGGGACCCCCACCCTGATGGGGGCATGGCCAGCCTGCAAACTGCCCCAGGCCCCTCGCCCAGGCCAGCCCCACCCCCCAAGGAGACCCCCATCCTGATCTAGAACCCCCTTCAGGGAAGACTAGCTGGCTCCCACCCGTGTACCAGGCCTCTATCTATACTAATAAAAGGGTAATATGCTAATTAGACCAGGAGACCTTCCAGATGTCCTTCCGGACAAAGCCATGGTGGTGGGGCCAAGGCAGAGGCAGTTAGGGGCGATCAGGCCAGGAGGGGTCAGCAGTTGGGGGTGAGCAGTTGGGGGGGGATCAGGCTGGTAGGGGGGCAGTTGGGGGCAAGCAGGCTAGCAGGGGGGGCAGTTGGGGGCGAGCAGGCTGGCAGTGGGGGGAAGGCAGCCGGTAGGGGGGAAGTTGAGGGTGAGCAGGCTAGCGGGGGGGGGGGGGGGGCACTTGGGGGCAATCAGTCCGTCAAGGGGGGGCAGTTGGGGGCGAGAAGGCCAGCAGGCAGAGTAGTTAGGGACAATCAGGCAGGCAGGCAAGTGAGCGGTTAGGAGCCAGCAGTCCTGGATTGCGAGAGGGATGTCCAACAGCTGGTTTAGGCCCAATCCTAGCAGTCGGACATCCCCCAAGGGGTCCCAGATTGAAGAGGGTGCAGGCCGGGCTGAGGGACACAACCCCATGCACGAATTTTGTGCATTTGGCCATTAGTAGACAATAAAGAGTTAGGGAAAGTCTTAAACATGAAGATAAATTTGGCAGTCATAAAAATTGGATTTAACAAGCATTCCAGAAATTGCAATACTTTTCATGTCTATCGTCATGATTGATTTTAGACTTTCAAATGTCTCCACAATAAAAAAATTCCATTAAGATGTTAATTTTAACAGAAATTATTTTTCTGTAATTTAATAAAAAATTCCACAGCTTTTCATTTTATAAAAAAAAATCTGAGAAAATGACTGAACAATAATAAATATTGGCATATTTTGATCCTTGCTTTAAAATAGGTGTCCATTCTGAAAGGTTCCAGGTTTGATTCTGGTCAAGGGCATGTACATAGGTTGCAGGCTCAATCCCCAGTAGGGGCCTTACAAGAGGCAGCCAATCAAGGATGTTCCTCTCTCATCGATGTTTCTATCTTTCTATCCCTCGCCCTTCTTCTCTCCCTAAAAGTAAATATAAAAATAAAATAAAATAAATAAAATAGGTGTCAATTGTTTGAAGTTCAGACATTGACTTTTGATTTCTTCCAGCAAGGTAAGGTAAGGTCTGCACCCTTCATTTTTTTCTCTTGGCATTGTTCTTTGAACTTTTATTGTTCCTTCGTAATGTAAAAGTCCCATTTCCTTACATTTTATTGTTGTATAACCTTTTCCTCGATTTCTATGTACAGATCTTCAGGGAACAATTTTAAAGTTTGGTGTTTCACCGGACATTATTCAAGTCTGATTCTAGCTCTTTGTAAATATTTTTGTATTTAATTAACCTCATACAAAAATTTCATACAAGGAAAAAAAGGTAACTAAAAAGAAAGGTGCTTACATCTATCAATGTTTCTTTTGAATCTATTGTTTAAAGATAGAAATATGTAAATTATGGCACTTGGAGGCAAAAACTGCCCAATGACCTAAAATAATTCTAGATCATTATGAACTTACTTTCAAAACAAATGGCATGTAGCTTAATTCTACATGGGTCAGAGGCCAACCGTATAAGTGGAAATTCTCCAAATTAAATTCCATGTAGGATGCAAAGCTATTAAAGGATTAGTGATGAAAATGTGCTAATTAGAAATTTATATATATATATATATATATATATATATATACTAGAGACTCAATGCATGAAATTTGTGCTTGGGTAGGGTCCCTAGTGGCTGCCGGCTGCTGGATGGGGCCTCCCTTTGCATCTGCTCGCCTGCTCCACCATCCCACCCTGGTCCCACTCTCATTGGGGCCCATTGGGGCCAGCAGCGCCTCCACAGCTGCCCACTGCCAGCGCCGTGTCATCGACGCCCACCATGTTCTGTGCCGCCCCCTGGTGGTCAGCGCACATCTAACTCCTGGTCGGTCAAACTCCTGCCCTGGGGACAATTTGCATATTAGCCTTTTATTATATAGGACTACTAAAACCTGACAGGTGATGGAAATGTTCTAAATTTAGGTTGTGGTGATGGCTGTGCAATTCTGTGAATATACTAAAAGCCAAAGAATCGTATACTTTAAGTAGATGAATTTTATGGTAGGTGAATTATACCACAATAAAGGTGTAAAAAAAAAACAAAACACTTAAGAGGAACTGCAGGAATAGTTTAGAACTTAAATCAATGAAAGATTTTCGGGGTAGGAGTGTTTTATCACAAACATTGTTTAGAATTACTGGCAGTTTTATATCATTCTTCAGTTCTCTCCAATGAGCCCCATATAGTTTGTACCCAGGGCAAACAGTACCCATGGCTCACCACGGATCAATCTGTGTGTCTATAATTCTATGCAGTGTTATTACATTTTATTCTTTCAGGCTCTAAACTCAGGGGCAGCTATTTTATGGTGCCTCGATGCTAAACCACACAATCATCCAGAGGGTTGTGGAATCCAGCATTAAATGACATACTCAGAGATGACTTCACAGTTTCCCTGCCTCTGATACTGAATGTTCTTTGCTGCATTTCCTCTGTCTGTTCTCTCCCGCTCTTTCTCCCTCTCTCCCTTTCCCCTTCCCAGCATTCTGTGTTAGAAATATCTGCAAATTATCCCAACAGCCTTAATGTTCTTAAACTTGTCAGTTGCCTGAGACTTTTTAACGCCAGCAGAATAAGGTGATTTTTCTTTTTTAAGGTATGAAGTCTACAGCAGCTGTGTAGCTACAACACCTACATTCACACTAATTCTACCGTCTTTTTCTGCAAAGGCAAGAGAAACTTCAGTCCAGACACCCAAATTGGCTTTGTTTTAAGGTGGGTGGGATGTTAATGCTAAGGTGTGACTCTGTTGTTTCCCTTCTCCAGCAGGGTGGTGGGCTGGAGAGACATAAGAAATTAACATCATGTCAGTCACTTATGTAAGTGCACCGTTTCTGGCAGGGGTCCTCAAACTTTTTAAACAGGGGGCCAGTTCACTGTCCCTCAGACCGTTGGAGGGCCGGACTATAGTTTTAAAAAAACTATGAACAAATTCCTACGCACACCGCACGTATCTTATTTTGAAGTAAAAAAACAAAACGGCAAAAACACCCGCATGTGGCCCGCGGGCCGTAGTTTGAGGACGCCTGGTTTATGGGATGTTTTTGTCAAAACTTAGAAGCTGTGGCTTTCTTGACCTTTTCTATTCACTTGCCCTCCCTTCATTTCCCAAACAGGCAAGCATCAAAACAGCACAGGTATCCCCTTGCAAAGGGCCTCGGGCCCAAAGTCTCGCGCTTTTTCTCCTGGTCAAATGTACTTTCTCTTCACGGTTTCCTAGGCAGCTGTACTCTTTTTCACTTTCAAGTTTTACAAGTGGATTGACCCCCTCATTTTCCACCTCTTCTCATTCCTTCTATCTCCTGATCATCTAAAAGTGTGTCCCTTTCCCCCAGGACAGCAACGGATGGAGTTCTTTGACAAGTAAAAGCCAGAGAGACAGGCGTTCGAAGGGACTGGCTCAGAGTGGAGAGTCACCCATCTGCTCTCTCTATAAGAGAAGGGCTAAGCAAGGGTTTTTGGCCTGACTGTCCAGGGCCCATCGGGGTTGGCATAGCGATGGCCAAATCCTACCCTCTTAGAGATCGACTGTTCTCAAGAGAGGGGGTTATTTTTGGGGGGAGTATATATATATATATAAAAAGCATATGATAGTGTGGTAGAAGGCAGTCAAGTATCATAGCTAATAGCATGGCTATTAACTCGGTCACATACAGGCCATGTGACCTTGTGGAATTATTTTTTTCTCTTTAAATCTCAGTTTCTATATATGTAAAATGGGGATAATAAGCAGAATTGACCCTTAAACAACATGGGGGTTAGAGGTACCACCTGCCAGGCAGTTGAAAGTCAATCCCATGTAACTTTGATCCTCCAGAAACTTAATTACTAGTAGCCTACTGTTGACCAGAAGCCTTGCCAATAACAGTCGATGAACACATATTTTGTACGTTATATGTATTATGAACTGTATTCTACAATAAAGTAAGCTAGAGAAAAGAAAATGTTATTACGAAAATCACAAGGAAGGGAAGTACATTTACAATATTGTGTGTATTTTATTGAAAAAAAAAAAAAAATCTGCGTAGAAGTGGACCTGCGCAGTTCAAACCCGTGTTGTTCAAGGGTCAACTGTGTTTCCTTAATCGGAAGGCTGATGTTCTTGTACTTCGGTGTTGATGAAATTGGGATAGCTGACCATCTGTGCTGTTTTATATTACATGTACACTGGTACGTACCTCCTAGGGTTGCTATGGGGATGAAAGGTGATTGTGTGTGTAAAGTGCACTTCACAGGTGGGAGTTCTTTCATGATAGACACTGTCTCTTCAAGAAGGTAGAGGAAGCATGTTCGAATCTGTGGCACCATGAGATTTTATTGTTACGTTTGGGGATGTGGGTTTGTGTATGTGCATAGTTTTATTTTATTCACAAATCTTCATGTTGGGCAGAGCTCAGCTAAGGTAGCAGCTTGAATAGGGCTGGGGGATCTGCTTCCTAGATGGTCCCATATGTGGGGCATGGCATTGTTTTTAATATTTATTTATTTACTATTATTTTTAAAATATATTTTTTATTGATTTCAGAGAGGAAGGGAGAGGGAGAGAGAAACAGAAACATCAGTGATGAGAGAGAATTATTGATCGGCTGCCTCCTGCACGTTGCCCACTGGGGATCAAGTCTGCAACTTGGGCATATGTCCTGACCAGGAATCTAACCGTGATCTCCCAGTTCATAGGTCAACGCTCAACCACTGAGCTACCCCAGCTGGGCAATATTTACTTTACTGAGGTAAAACTTACATACTATAAAATTCACCAACTTAATATGTACATATCAAAGGCTTTTAGTGAATTTATAGAGTACAATCATCAACACCATCATCCAGTTTTAGAACATTTTCATCACCCCCAAAAAGTTCATTTGTGCTTGCTTACAGTTAATTCTTAATTGCATTCCCAAGCCTAAGCAACCGCTGATCTGCTTTATTTTGGTCTTTATAAATTTAGCTTTGCTTGACATTTTCTATAAATGGAATCATATGATATACAGGTCTTTGAATCTAGCTTTTTTCAATTAACATAATGTTTTTGATGTTCAACCATGTTGTAGCATGTGCCAATAGTTTGTTCCTTTTTATTGCTTTAATATTTTACTGTATGGACATAGCACACTCAGTTTATCTATCACCAGTTGATGGTCATTTAGGTTGTGTCCAATTTTTGGTCATTATGAATAATGCTGTGGTGAACATTTATTTACATATCTTTTTTGCGAACATATGTTTTATTTTTCCTGGGTAGATTTATACGTATGAAATTGCTGGGTCATATGGTAAAGTTTATGTTTTTGTTAAGAAACCACCAAAATATTTTTCCAAAGCGGTTATACTATTTTATATTCTCACCAGCAGTGTATAAGACTTCTGGTTTGTCCACATCCTCTCCTACACTTGTTTGTCCTTAATAAGACATGTATTTTTAAAAATTGTGGTGTAAAAAAAAAACAACCCATGTAAAACTTACCATCTTAATCATTTCTAAGTGTACAGTTCAATAGTGCTAAGTACATTCACATTGTGCAACCAATCTCCAGAATGTTTTCATCTCTTTTGTTGTTGTTGTTGTTAATCCTCACCCAAGGACTTTTTTCCATTGCTTTTCAGAGGGAGAGTGAAAGGGAAGGAGGGAGGGAAGGAGCGAGAGAGAGAGGTGAGAGAGACACATTGATGGGTTGCCTCCCACATGTACCCTGAGCAGGGGCAGGGAGCAAACCTACAATCCAGGTACATGCCCTTGACCATAATCACACGAGCCAATTCCCATGATAAATCTCCTTTTACATGTCCTTTTGTATATCCTATTGGTCTGTTTCTCTGGAGAACCCTCACTAATACACCAGGGCTGCTCAGAACTTTATTCAAATAGATTGTGAGTAGAACCACAGAAGGCTTTTTCTTCTCATAACTTGTCAAACAAAAAAACAAAAAATGTTTATGCATTCTTCTGCTAGCTGTTCAAGGCTCAAAATTGGTTTTTATTAACAATGACAACAAATAGGCTATTATATGAACAGAAGCAGCCTGGAAGGAAATGTATGTCATAGAAGGTTACACATAATAGAAACACCCTTGAAGGAAGCACCTGTCTGTTGCTCCTGAGAAGTTTATGGTTGCCTTCACAACCACTGAGGCTCTCTCCTGTGTGCCCTTCTCAAACCATGGATCTAGCCCAGTTTCAAGCAAAAGCTCACTCAACACTGGGCCCTAACCCTATGGATATTTACTCGGGAATAAGGAAGTTCCTGCATCAACCACAGGCCCCAGCTGGGGAATGGTCCCCCTGAAATCTTATGGCCTGTAGCTGGACAGGATTAGTAGGGGTGAGGATAAGGACAATCTATAAGCCAACAACCCAGACAACTATTCTGGAAATACTTGACAATGAAGAAATCTTGAACTACATGTTCTGTGCTATCCCAACGCTCTTGACTGAGCTCCATCTCTCGGCCATTCTGGTTTTATAGTTATGGGTCAATATAGTCACAGGGGGGAAGGGACCTGTTGTATCTGAAGATTGTATGGCCTACATGCCCAGAATTTTCCCAGGACAAGTGAGAGTTCTCATCAGCCCCCCCAAAAGCACTCACAGTTCAAAAGAGCTGGGCGTTCTTGGGTAGGGAGGCCTTATGCAGACAAGGACTATTGAGAGTTAGACAAGGACTGTTGAGAACACAGCCACAGAAACGCACAAAGAAAAAAACAAAAGCAGCTCTTCTTATATTTGCAAAGACAAACGTATTAAATTGGGGAACAGGTGGAAGAGAAGCAAAATGGCAATCAGCAGCCTGTCCCCAGCAGTACCTGAGAAATCAGGTAACATCCATTCCAGAGAGAGCAGAGCTGGTGATGGTGTTCTGACAGGGCAGCCACCTTCAGCTGGCTTCATGGGCCAGGGCCAAGTTCATGGACTGCAAACACAGGACTCCTGGCATATGCTGTGCTCCACCATATCACACTCATCCAGGAATGCCTGAATCTTTTCACCAAACCCTTTCTTTGGCCAAAAAACAAAGATGTTGCTGCATCCCATGTGAGTGAGCCATCATGGATGAACCATCCTCTACCTCTAGTAGAGCCTTCAGATGACTGAAACCCCAGCTGACATTTTGACAACAATCTTATGAGAGACCTTACGTTAGAACCACCCAGCTAAGAGGCTCCCAAATTCCTGATCCACAGAAACTATGAGATAATAAATAATTGCAGACCTAAGCAGCTGTGTTAAATTACTTTTTTTTTTTGCAATAAACAAGAGACCTAATTTTTTTCATGTCCACCTTCAAACATAAAGAGATCTTGTTTGGAAAACACACCAGGCTTCTTCTGGTTCCTATTTCATGCCTCTTTCTTTCTCACCAGCAAACTTTTCCAAAATGTGATAAGCACTGGTTAACTCCATTTGATTTATGATTCCCCCCCCCCCCCCCCGCCGCTTTATTGAGGTATAATTGACAAATAAAATTCTAAGATATTTAAAGTATACATCATGATGATTTGATATATGTATACATTGTGATAGGATTCCCCCATCTAGTTAATCCACGATCTCCTTTTTATCTATTTATATTTATTTACTAGAGGTCCGGTGCATGAAATTCATGCATGGGTAGGATCCCTAGGCCTGGCCTGTGATTGGGGCCTTTCGGCTGCTGGCCGGGGCCTCTCTTCGTTCCGTGCCGCCCCCTGGTTGTCAGTGCACATCATAATGAGCAATCAAACTCCCGGTCCCCCGGTTGAACTCCCGTGGGCACACTTTGCATATTAGCCTTCTATATATATAGATTTATGTGAGAATATTTAAGTTCTACTCTCTTAGCAAATTTCAGTTCTACAACACAAAATTATCAACTATAGTCACTGTGCTATTCATTTAGATCCTTTGAAGTTATTCAAATTATATTTGAAAAATTGTACTCTGTTACCAACCTCTCCCTGTTTCCCCCACCGGTAACCCCTAGCAACCACCTTTCTACTCTTTGTTTCTATTTTTTTTTTTTTTAAGATTCCACATAATAAGTGAGATTATACAGTATTTGCCTTTTCTGTCTGGCTTATTTCACTTAACAAAATGCCTCAAATGCCATCCATATTGTCACAAATGGCAGGATTTTCTTTTTTCTCATGGCCAAATAATATTCCATTGTAATATATACATTTCATTGTAATATTCCATATATGATATATAACCACATCTTCTTTATACATTTATTCATTGATGACTACATAGATTGTTTCCATATATTGGCTATTGTAAATAATGCTGCAATGGACATGGGAGTGAAGATATGTATTTAATATCCTGTTTTCATTTCCTTTGGATATGTAACCAGAAGTGAGTTTGCTTGATAATATGGTGGTTCTTTTTCCCCCCGTTTTTTGAGAAATCTTCATTCTTTTTTATAGTGGTTGTGCCAATTTACATTCCCACCAACAGTGCACAAGGGTTCCCTTTTCTGCACATGCTTATCAACATGTTATTTTCTGTTCGTTTGTTTATAGAGACCATCCTCATAGATGTGAGATCTCATTTGTTTTTTGTTTTTTTTTAAATATATTTTATTGATTGTTTACAGAGAGGAAGGGAGAGGGAGAGAGAGTTAGAAACATAGATGAGAGAGAAACATTGATCAGCTGCCTCCTGCACACCCCCCACTGGGGATGTGCCCGCAACCAAGGTACATGCCCTTGACCGGAATCGAACCTGGGACCTTTCAGTCCGCAGGCCGACGCTCTATCCACTGAGCAACACCGGCTAGGGCTCTCATTTGGTTTTGATTTGCATTTCCCTAATGATTACTGATGTTAATAATTTCTTCATGTTTGTTGACCATCAGTATATCTTCTTTAGAGAAATGTCTATTCAAGTCCTTTGCCCATTTAAAAAATTTGGTTATTTGCTTTTTGTTGTTGAGTTGAGGAATTCTTTATATGTTGTAGATATTAACCTCTTATCATATACAAAGTTTGTGAATATTTTCTCTCATTTAATAGGTTGTGTTTTCACTCTGTTCATTGTTTTCTTTCCTGCAAAAAAGTTTAAGTTTGATATAATCCCATTTGTCTATTTTTTCCCTTTTGTTGCCTGTACCCTTGGTGTCATACCCAAGAAATCACTGCCAAATCCAGTGTTATGAAGCTTTTCCCCTGTGTTTTCTTCCAGGAGTTGTAGCTGTATAGTTTCTGGTCTTATGTTTAGGTCTTTAATCCATTTTGAGTTCATTTTTGTGTATGGTGTAAAGTAAGGGTCTATATAGACCCTTTTTTGTTGTTGTTAATCTTTACCTGAGGATATTTTTCCATTAATTTTTAGAGAAAGTGGAAAGGAGGGAGAGAGGGGAGAGAGAAATATGTACATGAGAGACACATCAATAGGTTGCCTCCTGCACTCACCCCAACCAGGGCTGGGGAATGAACCTGCAACCCAGGTACATGCCCTTGACCAGGAATCGAACCTGTAACCCTTTGGTGTGAGCTGATGCTCTAATCACTGAGCAACACTGGGCAGGGCTACACTGACCAGGGCTATATAGACCCTGTTAAACAGACTTTTATACACACTTTCATCTCCTTCTTCTCAATTCCCACTGTCTTCTTCCGAGGAACCAGAGCTTCCTTTCCTGAGCCTTTCTGGAGCTGTCAGCTGACTTTTTGTTTGCTTCCCTTGGCTCGCACCACACAATACTCCCTTGGTTTTCTACCCACTTTTCCACCACTAACCCTTCTTTTTCCTCTCACTCATTTACTATAGCTATTTCCCAGAATTCAATTTCTAGTGTGTTTCGTTTCTCTGTTTTCCCCCTAGTCCTGTGGGGAGTTATTTATATTTTATAGTTTCAAGTTCATCTTCTCATATGCTTGCTCTCAAATCTGTATTTCCATGCCCAGGTCTCTACTAGTAGGCATTTTCCTTTTGAAACCTATGTTTGATAACCTCAAACTGTGTATGTCCTAAACTCAATTTACCATCCCCTCTCCAAAATATCATCAATATTAGTCTTTATCCCAGTCTCTCTCTCTCGTAAATTTGCAGTTCAAACTTCCTCTTTTTTTCAGTTTCTTTATCTAATTGCAGTTGAGTTCCCTTGCTTCTTTTTTCAAAAGATTTTTCTTTGTGTTTCTAGTCATGTCATCCTTGTATAGGCTCTTGTAATCTTGGCCCTAAAAACTTGTTTCCCTTTCTCTATTTTCTCTTCATCTACCATCCTGTGTCCCTCTATTAGACTAATTTGTTAATCAATATGTCATTGCCACGCTACTACTTTCAAGATGAAAACCTCCTCTTATTGCATTTAGGCTTAACTTCTTATTTCTAGACCTAGCAGTCAACATCTTTATTTGATCCCAATAGTAGCTGTATTCCTTGTTAGTTCCCAATAGGAAACTTAGCCTCCTGTGGAAGATTTCATGCTACTTTTCATTTCCTTCTGTTAGAAAATTGTTCTATTCCTGTTCTAATGGAAATGCTTGCCTCCATTCAACTTCTATTATCTCCAGGAAGACACTGGTGATGGGGGACCCAGGCTTGGAATTCTGGGGCCCTCCAGCTCCTGAGAAGAGAAGCTAGTGAAGTGGAAGACCCAACTACCCTGGGGCCATGGGAGCCAGAGGCGGCGAGGGTTCATGGAAAGCACAGGTGGGCCACAATCAAATGGTTCTAAAACCTCACGGAGGATACGGAGCGGATTGGGTTTGGTAATTAGAAAAGCCCAAGCGTGACATTGGTGAAAGCCGATTCTGCTTGTGCCGAAAGCAGATGCCAAGTTTCAATGAGCACACACAGTTCATGGGCTTGAAGGACTGAGGAGCGTGAGTAGACTGCCTTAAACACGGATTGTCAACGCCAGGGAAGGAGCCAATGGTGAAGGCTGAGGCTCAAAATTCGGAGTTCCAAGGAGGGGCAGACATGCGAGGTTAGCATTGGATAGAGGAGGCTCGCCTTTTGCAGTAGGAGCTGAGTAGGGATGAATCTGTGCCTGTGTGGAGGATGAGAAACGCGTATATTTGAGAAGGGAATGGAGTCTGTAAAAATAACAAGACCAGCTGTAGCCCATCACACATTCCTGCGAGCGCTTTATGAGCTCATTTATTGCCCCCATTTCACAGATTGGGTACGCCGCGTTCGGCATCTGGATCCAGATGGGCCTGCAGAGACCAACTCGGGCCCCCGGCGGCGGTCGGCCGGGCTGCGGGGCTGAGGTCAGCAGTGAGTCACCGGCCCCCGCCCGGGGCTGACCGCGGGGACCGGGCTGGAACTACACTTCCCAGTGTGCCAGGCGGGGCGGGGCGGGGCGGGCCGAGGCTCCTTCCCAGAAGCAAAAGCGGAAACAAAAGAGTCTCGCCGGTGTCCCCGCCCGCACACTCGCGCACACTCGCGCTCGGGCGCACACGGAACTGGCACCGGCGCCCGGAGCGAGCCAGCGAGCGGCGAGCCGGGCACCCACCGCGCCGAGCCAGCCGAGGAGCCAGCGAGCCGCGCCCGCGACGACCTACGCCCCCCGAGTCCCGCAGCCGCCCCCCGCCGGCCGGTGTCCCCGCCGTCCTCCCTGACCCATGGCGCTGAAGCGGATTCAGAAAGTGAGTGCCGGGCACAGGCCCGGGGCAGCGGAGCGGGCTGCGGCCCCTTCCCTCCCGGACGCGGGCGGTGGTCTCCAGCGACGCACCGGGCGGGCGCGGGATGGGAGCGGGGGCAGGGGCGGTACCCGCGGCGGGAGACGCGGGCCGGGCCAGCGGGCGCCGGACAGGTGAGGCGGGAGCAGGGGCAGGGGCAGGGGCAGGGGCAGGGGCAGGTCCCGGTCCCGGTCCCGGTCCCGGCGGCTGGAGCAGGTCCCGGGTGCTGGAGGTGCCAGGAGGCAGGGGACCCGCTGTGCTGGCGCCGGACCTGCGCGCTCAGCCCCCGGGGGGAGGCAGATCCTCCCTCGTCTCCAGATCTCCCCGAAATCCGTGCTTCACGGCCACCGCTGGATTTTTTGCCCCACACGGGGCTGGTTTCGGCCCCTGTCACACCGAGCCTCCTCGCTGTTTCTTCAGCCGGTTCTCCTTCTGCTCCCGCTGCCCCGGGCTCCCGGGGAGGGCAGGGGAGGTGCGCGCTGGGCCTGCAGCCTGTTCCCGCGGAGCCGCTGGGTTTGTTCTCTCTCTCCGTTTGCGGTTGGCTCTTGCTCAGAAACCAGAATGGGCTGGAAAAGCCCATTTGGGGCCGAGAAGCCAGGAGAAGCCTCCTGCTCCTTCTATTTTGGTGCCTCTCCTGCTGCCACTTTAGGTCACATAGCTGTAGTGAAAACATAGTTGCTGGTACACAAGATGACCTCCTGGCTGTGATTCATGGCGAGGCAAGCCAAACAGGTTTTTTACCCCCCCCATCATGATAAAACTTATATATAAAGTTCAAGACACAACAGAAACGGGGCACACATTAAAGTGTTTGATGCTTTGACACATGGGTACAGAATGAGGAAGAAATGTCTATATTCATTCAAGTAATATTTATCCATTCCAGCTCTGGGATTGTCCTCTCTCGCACAATATTTATTGCTACCGTTTCCACTGTGAACATCTTAACGAAATTGGGGTCGGGGCATTTTCGTTCTCTTCAGTTTTATTTCTTGTTGAGTTATTGGCCTGTTCCCTAACACAAGCTTTAGGTTTTACAGTTCATAGTTCCTGTTCCTGTGGAGAACGTTGAGAATTGTGTTGTTGTTTTTTTTAAAATTGCGTTCCGCGAGTTAAGCCAACAATGGACAGCATGCTTTGTAAGTGGTTTCAGAAGCAAGTGATGCCCACTGAAAAATTTTATCAACTTTTTCAGGCACGAATCAATAGAGCAGTGAACAGAGGTGGGCACATTCTATTTTCAGTCACCACTGGTGGCATCTTCTAGTGCAGAGGACAGCAACGTTCAGACCTAGTCAATTTTTGTTGTTGTTCAAACCTGTGGATCAGTGTTATTTTTTTTGTGCCATTTAAAGGTCCTCTTACCATAAAACATAGCTAACAGTCAGCATTTATTGATTAATGTGTTTTCTGGTTTGTAGATGATGCAGTTACACATTTTCCCCCCATATAATTAATCGTAATTTCGAAGCCCCAGCCGGAATCTTTGCCGTGCCTTCTATACTTATTAATGATGACGTCATATCGGCTGACACTGAAACAACACACATTTTCCCCAAAAAAGTTGTAAAATTCCATTTCCTTTTTTTCCTACATATGAGAATTTTTCCTAAAGACTTTGCACATATAATAGCTTTTAAATAGTATGGATTTTGTCCACAGTAAGAAGACCTTCAAAGAAAAAGGACACTTTGTAAATACCATACAGGCTAATTGTTAATCATGCTGAGCCAGTGTATTTGACTTGTATTTAGAATATAGCATATGCCCAAACCATATTTTTATAGCTATTGGTTATTACTAGTGACTGATAAAAAAAAAATCACTTAGAATTGATGTCAGTCCTGCAAAAATTGATATCTGGAAGAAGAAATTGGGGATCATATAACATCACATCTCTATGTGTTGTATTTTGGCATTCCTTTTCTGTTATCAGAAAATTTGACTTGCACAAATCGCCTTTCCTTTAATCACATGTTCCAACCATGTCCTCACATTGTAGGGGGTATTATTTTGTTTGATTCCCTACTTTCCCTCTTCCTTTACCCCCCTCCTTGATTCGAAGCCAACTCCAGGGCAGGTGTGTTGTTGGCCATTTGTACTGTTACGAAGCCCTCCTTGATATCATCAGCATATAGATCCTTGTTTGAACCTTGCGTGTTCCCACAAAAGAAGATGCATGTTAACTTTTAGCGCTTCTTTATAAGCGTTTTAAAGTAACACCTTCAGATACATTCCAGGTCATGGTGTGATTTTTCTTTCTTTTTTTTTTTAATTTAATAAATCTTTATTGTTCAGATTATTACAATTGTTCCTCTTTTTTCCCCCCCATAGCTCCCCTCCACCCGGTTCCCACCCCACTCTCTGCCCTTACCTCCCCACCACTGTCCTCATCCATAGGTGTACGATTTTTGTCCAGTCTCTTCTCACACACCCCCCCACACCCCTTTCCCCCTGAGAATTGTCAGTCCACTCCCTTTCTATGCCCCTGATTCTATTATATTCACCAGTTTATTCTGTTCATCAGATTTTTTAATTCACTTGATTTTTAGATTCACTTGTTGATAGATATGTATTTGTTGTTCATAATTTTTATCTTTACATTTTTCTTCTTCTTCCTCTTCTTAAAGAATACCTTTCAGCATTTCATATAATACTGGTTTGGTGTTGATGAATTTCTTTAGCTTTTTCTTATCTGTGAAGCTCTTTATCTGACCTTCAATTCTGAATGATAGCTTTGCTGGGTAGATTAATCTTGGTTGTAGGTTCTTGCTATTCATCACTTTGAATATTTCTTGCCACTCCTGTCTGGCCTGTATAGTTTCTGTTGAGAAATCAGCTGACAATCGTATGGGTGCTCCCTTCATGGCATGATTTTTCTGTACATAAAGTGGCAGACATTGGAGCTGTGTACAACCTCAGAGAACTCTGCAGGGGTGGGTAGAGCGGAAGGGAGTGGAGTGGAGGACAGGGCAGGGCAAGGGGCACAGCTTCTAGGGTGGTGTATCATGATCACTTGTGAGACATTTCCAGGCTGTCCTCACTGCAGTAAATGGAGAGATTGCATCCCTCAGATGGGTTGGGGTGAAAGAACGTTGAGAACCAGTGATGTGCTAGTCTACCCACATTATTCAAAGGCCTGGAGTGGAGGAGTACTTTGTCCAAGTTAATCTCTTAAGGAGTGATTTGACATATTTGAGAATGTTAAAATGTTTATGACTTCATAGCTCTTCACAAGCAAATATTAAATATGCTTGAGTTAAAATTGCATATACAGTATCTACAAAGCATGTGGGTATCAATGCTTAAAGTACATTTTTATACTAGAGTATATGCTAAATGATTTAATGCTCTAATTTGGACATCTAGTGCCAGTTTTGCATGTCAGCTTATAAATTTACACACCCATGCCCTATTTTTAGATTCAGTGGAAGATGTTATCACAGTCACCTAAATCCCTAAAGGGAAAAAGATTAAACAGAGTCTGAGGAAAGATACCTAAAACATGTCTGAAAAAAGAGGCAGTTTCAGCTGGCCATCTATAATTTTCTAGAATCAATTTCTAAGTGTTTGTTCTATAAATGCTACTTTAAAATCTTGATAAACTCTTTTGGAAATCATTTAAAAAATCATTTACATCACAATACTTAATGTTTTGAAAACCAGAAGGGAAAGAGAAAAAAAAAGGAAATCATAGTACAGACATTATCATCGTCCTAGCATATAATTGACCCTTGAACAACATGTGCTTGAACTGTGCAGGTCCACTTATATGCAGGATTTTTTCCCCCTCAATAAATACTGTAATGTTTTTGATCCAAGGTTAGGGGTTCGTGGATGTGCATGGCCGACTGTATGCCATTTTATATAGGGGACTTGAGCATCAATGGATTTTGTTATTGTGGGGGGGTTCCGGAATCAATCCCCTGCGGGTACTGAGGGACAACCTAAGTTTTGGGAAAGTCAGAACTCATGTGTGCATCTGATTTTCAGATGCCCAGGGTTTGGTGCTCCTAACCCTTGCATTGTTCAAGGGTTAATTGTATTTCCTTCTAGATTATTTTTTATTTGCTAAGGAAGTTGAATTAATGGCCATGATATGATATGATAGACTATTGCCTTTTTGGCCTATCTTTTGAAAAGTGAAGCAAAAGTTTTGTTCTGCAAATAGAGCAACACATAACTGTTCCTTAATGTACAGTTCTGTCCCCAAAATGAAATATTTGTTTTTTAAAATAATTAACTTAAAATATGCATAAACATAGATTATAATACAACTTTATAAATATTTTGAGCTGCTGAATGGTTTTGATTTGTATAATTCCACATTAAACTGTTAATATCAGTGTAGAAAAACCTTAGGATACGTAAAAACAACAGCAAACCCAGCTCTCTCTGGATGGAGCTTCAAATAGGAGAAGAAGATCTGGTTTCTATTCCTGGCTCTGTGACTTTACTGGCTTGTTTCCTTGTTCACACAATGATGCTGCTGATAAGTACAATTACACTGTATAATACATAATGGTTACTCTGTGCTAGACACTGTTTCAAGTGCTTGACATATATTAATTGGTTTAATCCTTAGTGGGTCCAAGAGGTAGAAATGATTATTACCCCCATTTTATAGATGACGAAACTGAGATGTTGAGTAATGTACTCAGAATCACAGCAATGTTAGGATTCCAAACCAGGCAATTGGTTCTATATTCCATGCTCGTAAACATTTCAGTACATAACTTCTCTTACTCAGATGGACTTATATCTATTGTACTTAAATTGAAGGACATACAGAGTCAAATGAGTTTATGGATGTAAGTAAGGGCTTTGCAAACTCTTCTATTCAGATGTAAAGTGGTATTATAATTAAGACCTTGGCATATTTAATCATTCTCACTGGCTCATCACTCAGTATGTTGATTATACATTGTAAATCTCTGTTCTGAAGTAATGTACACTGGCTCTTTTCACATGGTGAATAAATAATATAACTTTGTTCACTTTGTTCCATCACGTAAAATTTTTCTCCTCCAAAAGGATTTAGAAGAGGTATTCTGTCAAAAGCATCATTTTCTGTGGGGTTTTCATTTGAGGAAACTGTTTATGAATTTATATAGCTGTTTAGTTCCTATGGTGGCTTTGAGTAGTAGTCAACTGTTTAGATTGTACATGTATGTTAGAAAGACTTTCAGGTTACAAGGTTAAATCTAAATCTAAGACTCTGGGGTCTTTCAATAAAGAAGGATATAACTTCCAAAAAATATTTTTTAAAGGAGTAACATAGTATTTATGTTTCTTGGTAGATTAAAAAAAAGGGGGGGGGGGTGTTCTTTTTCTAAAAAGCCACCATGTGACTTTTTCTGCATTTAAATCTTTGCAATTAAACTCAGTCTTTCATCCCCCTTCCCCTGTACCATGTATTTTTCTTTAACATAAAAAAGGTGTAAAAGGATGAGATAGCCTATTAATAGTTAAGAAGTTCTGAGGTTCCTTCTCTGTGGAAATAAATAGCATAGATCTAAATAAGGTTGTTTTATGAAGCCAAGCACATATTAGAAAAACCAAATCTAACAGGATGTGGGATTGCCTCCAGAAGAGCAGAGTAGCATCCTTACTCACTTTAGTTCCCTGAATAAAACACAGAGAAAACATATTTAATGAATGCCAAACTGATCAACATGGTAAGCCTAGTACTTTCCATCAAACTGAGTTAATGGTTGTCTACACCCTCTTATACCCCAGCCCCTTTTTAAACAGTGGATGAACTGATATTTTATTTAATTAAAAACAGGTATTGAGGATACTGTCCTTTCTTTTACCCCTGTGATGCTGGAATAAAAGTACTAGGATATATAATAGAACCCAGATTTGCAAGGTTGGGGGTTGGGGGGGTGGGTGTCCTCTGGCCACCTCAGAACATCTGCCTGAGGGCAAAACAGGTTCTCTTTCTGGCCTGTGTTAGTCTAGCTGGCCTCTGAGAAGCTGAGGTTTTCCTGCGTTTAATTTGGTTCTGGGGTGACCCTATGAATTCTCAATTACAAGCTTCAAGTAGACAGAAGTAAGAGGCACTGTGTTCCAGGAGTTGTCCTTAGTATGGTGGGGAGGCCACCATCCTGAAGCCTGCAGAGCAGTGCTGCCCATCAGCTCACCACGCACTGTAGCTTCCGGTCTTGCCTCTTTCCGGATGTTTCCCCCAATGCTCTCTAGTCAGATTATCCTGTTTGTGTGGCTCTGTCCTCCTTCAGTGACACCGGATTGCTTATTGGAGTCCTAGTCTCCATTCAGAGTTAGGAAACCCTTTCCAGCAGGGGTGAGGTGGGGGACTGGTTTTTTCATCTTTTTTTTTTTTTTTGGTTAATCCTCACCCGAGGATATTTTTCCATTGATTTTTAGGGAGAGTGTAAGAGAGAGGGGAAGACAGCAAGAAACATCGATGTGAGAGAAACACATCGACTGGTTGCCTCCTGCACGAGCCTTGACCAGAGCCCTAGCCTGGAGGAGCCTGCAACCAGGGTATGAGCCCTTGATCGGGAATTGAACCCAGGACCCTTTGGTCCGCAGGCCGATGCTCTATCCGCTGAGCCAGAGGGCTGTTTTTTTCATCTTAACCTTCAGTAATAATAATCAATAGTTTTCACTCCACGTGGCCACCCTCCTTATGTGAACAGTTCGGGTTGTGCTAG
Source organism: Cnephaeus nilssonii (assembly GCF_951640355.1). Taxonomy (NCBI): domain Eukaryota; kingdom Metazoa; phylum Chordata; class Mammalia; order Chiroptera; family Vespertilionidae; genus Cnephaeus; species Cnephaeus nilssonii. Next base: position 29,782,442 of record NC_137087.1, on the reverse strand, counting down.
AAGGAACCAAGCAGACCTGGTGGCTGGGCTCATTCTCCTCTAAACCAGGCGCACTCTGCCTGTGATTTTGCTTCTCTCAAATTTGAATGTGTTGTATTTTCATTTTTATTTAGTTAAAAATACTTTCTATTTCCCTTTTGACTTCTTGTTCAGCCCTTGGGTTATTTAGAAGCATATTATTTATTTTCCAAGTATGTGGGATTTTACAGATAGGTTTCTGTTATTGATTTCTAATTTAATTCTCCTGTTACCAGAGAAGATCTGTTATCATTTTACTCCTTTTAAATGTTTGAGACTTGTTTTATGGCCCAGAATCTGGTCTGTATTTTTTACTTAATAATAGTGTGCCCTTCAGGTGCTCAACAGAGCTTTTGAATGAGCAATATGAAATCATTTCTAACTTCATCTTGCCAGTTTCTGGTTGTTGACTATAGGGCCTAGGGTATTCCTGAGGAATGAAGGCCATACTAAGGTTTACACCTTCCCAGTGTCTTTTTTGCACTCTTATGAGCTTCCAGAACAGGGTGACAAAGTCAGTTTAGTGGATCACAAATAGCATTTGAAAAAATGGAATGGGAAATAGTAGTGCTTTGGGTGTACTAAGGGTGGTGTTATTTCATGAAACTTTTGTTTTAGTTTTGTATGTAAGTCCCTGTGTTTGTGTATGTGGTAGGTGTACTAGGTCGTGATGTATGTTTTTCTTATTATGAATTGCTACAAGGAAAGTTTGAAAATCACTGTTCCATACATAAGTTCCTTATTTAAAATCAATATTGTCAAAACACATTCGATATATTTATACATATATGTATATAGAGAGAGCAAATGAACATATTTTATACACTTACACTTATATACTTACATAGATACATCCACTTAATGTAAAATGTTCTAGCCTTAGAAACATTTTTGTTCGATACAAACTGTCAATGCCAATTCCTTTCTACTACATGTAGCAGTAGTTTACAGTCACTGATATAAAACTATAGTATTCAAGAATAGTACTGGGTGATACTAACAGAGATTAATTAATTTATTATGCTTATAAATGACCATTATATGCCAGTTATTAGTGCTAGAGCTATAAGAAGTGATACTTAATATCAAATATTTGCTAAATATTGCCAGGTATGTTTGTGTTTTAAGTAGGTTTTAAGAAATAGCCTGCTAGCTTTTTTTCCTTTCATTTTCTTTTCTCTTTTTTCTCTGAAGCACCACCTTTCTTGGTTACTATGAAGTAAATAGTAACTTTTGATAATGTTTCATTCAAAACGCTGTATGTTGCATGTTCTATTATGTGTCAAAATTCTATTACGTATTTTGAAAAGTTTCATGTAATTTCCTATCATGTTTTTCTTGCCTCTCAGAGGTCTTTGAACACAAACACTCTCCTCAGAAACTTAGGAAGTAGTGTTCATTTCTAACCCTTTCAAAGGTTATAAGGCTCCTGGGAAAGATAAAAAGAATTTCTTTTCATTCCTTCACTCCTCACATTTTTGTTTCTCTTGAGCGTGGCTGAAAATGTGCAAATGACCGTAATTCAGTACTGGTGCACTGTTGTCTCTAATGTTGATTGAGAATAATGTGCTCTAGTTTTTACTTTTTTTTTTTTTTTTTTTTAAATATCAGTGATGAAAATCACTGATCGGCTGCCTCCTGCACACCCCCTACTGGGGATCGAGCCCACAGCCCGGGCATGTGCCTCTGACCGGAATCGAACCCGGGACCCTTCAGTCTGCAGGTCGACGCTCTATCCACTGAGCCAAGCCGGCGAGGGCAATGTGCTCTAGTTTTTATGGCCTTCAGGTGACTATTGTTTTGGGTGGGAGCAGGGCTGCAGTGCCAGTCAGAGGGTCCCCGGCCTTTGTCCTAGCTTCAGCTTTGTGACCTTGGTCAAGAAACTCATTGTCTTTATTTTCTTGATCTAGAAATTTAATGAACTAGATAATTTGTATGGGTTATCATTTTAGACACACCTAGATAATGTTATTTGCTATTTGTTTTTGCTCAGCAAACAGCAAAAATGATCACAAAACAAATATTGAGCAGTGGCACTGTGTCTGCTGCTGTAGGAAACTTGAGTTAAAATTCTATTTACTTTGAAATGTCAGAATTGAAATAAATGTTGGCGTCTTAATGTATAAGATTAATGAGTCCGTAACGATGTATTACTCTCTGATTAAAGAGCAATGGTTTGTGATGCAAATAAGGTATATTTCTGTTTTTGTACTGGTTAGATCCTTTTCTAATTCCATTTAGCTTCCATCTGTTTCACAGGTGTCTTTCGTACTTGAAAGATTGTTTTATACATATATTTAGACAACTGCCATACAAGTTAATGCATTTATGGAGCACTTTTTGTATATAAGGCATATACAAAATGAAATGAGATATATAGAAAAGTAAGGTATAACATAACCAGCATTATCTAAGACAGTGGTCGGCAAACCGCGGCTCTGTTGACTAATGAGTTTGCCGACCACTGTCATATACTACCCTTTACCTCTTTGCACACAATATGCCAGCCACAATTGCCTAATCCTCACAGCTTCCAACTACACGGTAACATTTAGTCTAGTCCAGTGGTCAGCAAACTCGTTAGTCAACAGAGCGGCAAACCGCGGCTCACGCCACATGCGGCTCGCGAGCCGTGGTTTGCCAACCACTGACCTAAGAGATAGAAAAAAGGGTAAGAAGAGTACCATAACAACTATGTAGCTTTAGGAAAGTGCCATAAGGAAAATACAACATATTTGAGCAGGAAGGAAGTCAAAGGTGGGAGAGACAAAGTTATTTGGGGAAAATAAGGAAAAATTCTATGGAGAAGATGGAATTGGATGTGGGTTTGGAAGAAGGGTATCAATTTTAAAGACAGGACAGCCAGGTTCATAGAAAAAGCTACAGAAATGAAGGCACTAGAGAGTATGTGGTTTATTTGGGAAGAAACAGATAATTCTGCTTTTGGGAATAGTAGACCATAAAAGTTTATACCGTGGAAGGCCTTGAAAGATCCATGCTGAGAAATGTGAACTTAATGCAAAAGTTTGGGGAAGCCAGCAGAAGGTTTTTGAATAAGGAAGTAACATTCTTAATCACAGTGTAGGTATGCATTCTTGCTATTTGTGGTTATAAATTTGATAAATGCCATGAAAAGGGAAGTATAGCGTAGTACTTCTGGTAATATAGCAGGGACCCTTTGAAGGGGGTCAAGGAAAACCAACTTAAGGAAATGATGTTTAAGATGGGACATGAACACCTCCACTGACGCCCGCTGCCAGCACCGCATCGCCGGCGCCTGTCATGTTCCACGCCACCCCCTAGGGGTCAGCACATGTCTAACTCCCGGTCAAACTCCTGCCCATGGAGACAATTTGCATATTAGCCTTTTATTATATAGGATAGGAGGATATCTGTGTGTGTGTGTGTGTGTATGTATATATATATACACATACATACACATATGCGTGTGTGTGTGTGTGTGTATAATTTTTTTTAAAAAGAAAAACATTGAAAGTTTTGACATGGTACTTTACGAAGATGATTTTGACCGCAGTGTGTTGTTGGTAGAGATATAAGAGGACAAAGGGTCAGTGAAGTGTCATTGTATTTGCTCAAGTGAGATTTAAAGAGGGTGTGAGTAGGATGGTGGCAGAGGATATTTGGAAAGAGGGGTATGTGAGAAAAATAATAGTGTATTTGTTCCACATAGCCTTTTTGAATTGGCCTGACCCACCCAATCCTTGACTTTAGGTCAAGTCTCTAGGCTCAGTAGTCTGGGCAGTCTCTTCAGACTCTTTCTCCTACTACCCAGTCTGTCCCAGACACTGTAATAGTGTCTCTCTGGTTTGAACCTTTGTCTTGTCTTAGCCTGAAATGTGTCTCCTCTTCTCAGACTCTTCTGCCCTTTGGACCTCGATTTTTTTTAAACTTTATTTTTTTTAAATATATTTTTACCGATTTCAGAGAGGAAGGGAGAGGCAGAGAGAGAAACATCAATGATGACAGAGAATCTGATTGGCTGCCTCCTGCATGCCCCACATCGGGGATCCATCCTGCAACCCAGGCCTGTGCCCTGACTGGGAATTGAACCATGACCTCCAGGTTCATAGTGGACCTTGATTTTTCTATGTGATGGGCTTACTCCTGAGACCCTTTCAGTGTGAGGGATCTGGATGGAAGGAGAATCTGAACACCTGGCTACTGATTAATGTGAGGAGGAGGGAAGGCAAGGTGGGACCTGGCGGGAAGAAGGAATCAGATGGTGAGTCCAAGGTTTAGAGTTTGGGTTACTGGATCAAGTGCATTTTTACTATAATACTTAATAAAGTAGACTCAAAACAGTTTTTCTTGAAATATCCTGGATTTGTGTAAGGTACATTTTTATGTAATTTCTGTGATGGAAATCCTATATAATAAAAGGCTAATATGCAAATCAACCGAACGGTGGAATGACCGGTCGCTATGACACTCACTGACCACCAGGGGGAAGATGCTCAATGCAGGAGATGCCCCCTGGTGGTCAGTACACTCCCCCAGGGGGAGCGCCACTCAGCCAGAAGCCGGGCTCACGGCTGGCGAGCGCAGCGGTGGTGGTGGGAGCCTCTCCCACCTCTGCAGCAGCGCTAAGGAGGGCGCAGGCCGGGCTGAGGAACCCCCACCCAGTGCACAAATGTTGTGCACCGGGCCTCTAGTATTATATATAAAAAGAGGTAATTGAGAATCTTCTCTTTAAAAAGGAAGCCATGTTTTAAATTACAGGCAAACCCTAGCTGGTTTGGCTCAGTGGGTAGAGCGTCGGCCTGTGGACTGAAAGGTCCCAGGTTCGATTTCGGTCAAGGGTACATGCCCGTATTGTGGGCTTTATCCCCACTTGGGGGCGTGCAAGAGGCAGCCTCTCATCGTTGATGTTTCTATCTCTCTCTCTGAAATCAATAAAAAAATATAAAAATAAATAAATTACAGGCAAGATAGTACATGGGGAAATTGAAAGTCACTGTGGCTGCCGTGGAGAGCACCAGGGGGAAAGTGGCTACAGGTCTTCGGCATTGGGAAGATATGTCCCTAATCCTAACCTCAAACCATTGTTCTAATTGAGCTCTAATTTTTAGTTCAGATTCAATAGATATTACTTTGATGTGCAAAGTCAATAGCATTATTGCTTCCTTCATCTTCTTTCTTTTGTGTGGAATGTGGCTGCATCATCATCATTTTTTTTTTTTTTTAATAGACAGTCTTTTCCAGAGATATTTGGTCCAAAGAGGCAGTGAAGCTGCCAGGACCGGCTTGTTAAAGTGAGTTTGGTTCCTATAACTTAATAAATTGGATGTCATCAGCATTTTGAAGTCTTCCAGGAAGAATCTACATGGTTTAAAATAAAGATGTTCTTTAATTCAAGGGCTTAAAGAGGGTCTGTGTTTGGAGACATTTCAGGCAATTGTTGAACATCTTTCTACTTAAATAGCTCTAGTCAACTGGATAAGGAGATCAGAGTCTGAGCTGTAAGCCCATGAAATGTTTATTTACAGACAACCAAATATAGCTCATATGTCCCTTTAGAGACACATCAAAAATGCAGTCCAGTAAGAATCACTGCCTTGTTTTAGGAGTTTTGATGGTTGTGTCACATTAATTAATTGCCTGTTGAGCCAGGATTTTTGAAATAATGCCTTCGTGTGCTTTGGATTCAGTAATTTAGATTATGGACTGTAAATCATTCTCTCTGCATGGGCTGTTTAACGTCCTTTCCGCACACCCAGTGGGGTATATATAGTCTACCTATTGCAGAGATTTAGGCCTTCTGAATGCTGAAGCTACAGAACAACAAAGCATTTTCAGTGTGGTCAGCATAGTTTTTTAGAGAATATTTACTGGATCGTGTCATACTAAGTCTGATGGTAAATAAGGCAGCTCTGACTTGTTAGCTTTCATTCTCCACTGTTCCGAGTGGACTGCCACCCTTCTGGGAGCTGAGAGATTAATGCAGGCCTCTCTGCTCTGACATTCCCTTCTTTGTTTCCTTTTGTTTGTTTACTTTCTTTGAATTAGACTGCCTCATCTACTTTTAGATTTTAAGTCCCCAGAGGCAGGGACTGTGTCTAGGTTGGTTTTATGGAGAACACTCAGCATATTGTGGGGGGGTGTTATAAACATGCCATCTGTGCCAATTTGAAATTCCGTTTCAGACCTTTCAGTACTTTTCTTTGTGTTTAGTTGGTTATAGAAATCTGAACTAGAATAGTCCATTAAGTACACATTTTTGTGGACAGACAGTGCTTTTATGGTCCCGGTTCTAATTCAGGGACAATAACTTACAATCTATTTTTAATTATTACATCATATATATATTTTAAAATTTAAATGCCCTAATTAGTTTTTTCTTTTCTTTTATTTGAGTGTGAATCACGTTAGAATAGCAAATTGCTTCACTGACACAGACTGCTTTTGTCTGGGGCGTACTGTCTCCACTTTGGTGATAATTATTACAGAGAGGGAGAGACAGGGATAGAGAGTTAGAAACAGCGATCAGCCGCCTCCTGCACACCTCCTACTGGGGCTGTGCCCGCCACCAAGGTACATGCCCTTGACCGAAATCGAACCTGGGACCTTTCAGTTCGCAGGCCGACGCTCTATCCACTGAGCCAAACCGGTTAGGGCTGATGATAATTATCGCTTGATCTATGTTTAGGTGTAAGGTTGGTTGATTTTAAGTTTACTTTATCTCAAAGAAGACGAAATTGGATCAACTCTGTATTTCAATTTTAGATTTTAAAAGTCACTAGAAATAAAACAGAGATACACACATACACACACCATGTATGTATATGCACACAGTGTGTTTACTCTAACAAGTCCTTTTCCTATATGGATTTATAACTAGTCGCATTATTTGATAGCCATCTTTTACAGTATATGTCTTCTATATATTTCTTTTAACTATGTGCCAGGCTGTAGAATTCTGGGTCATGGAGTATCCCTCTGTTCACATTTAGTGTTAACTGTCAAACTTTTCCTCTTCCACCAGCAGTATGTGGGAGTTCCAGTTGCTTTACATCTTTACCAACATTTGTTCTGTCTTTTTCTTTTAATTTTTATTTAATTTATTGGGGTGACATTGGTTAATAGAATTATGTAGGTTTCAGGTGTTCAATTCTATAATATATCATCTGTATATTGTATGGGGTTCACCACCCAAAGTCAAGTCTCCTTCAGTCACCATTTATCCCCCCTTTGCCCTCTTCTACCTACCTCTACCCCCTTCTTGCAATCACCAAACTGTAGTCTGTGTCTGTAAGTTTTTTGTGTGTTTTTTTTGCTTAAACCATTCACCTTTTTCACCCAGTCCCCCAGCCTCCCATCCTTTGACAGCTGTCAGTCTGTTTTCTGTATCTATGAGTCTGTTCTATTTTGTTTGTTCATTAGATTCCACATATAAGTGAAATCATATGGTACTTGTTTTTCTCTGACTGGCTTGTTTCACTTAGCATAATTCACTCCAGGTCCATCCATGCTGTCACAGATGGTCAGATTTTCTTATTTTTTATGGCTGAGTAGTATTTCATTCTGTAAATGTTCTGCAGCTTTTTTCATCTGCTCATCTACTGATAGGTACTTGGGCTGCTTCCAAATCTTGGCTATTGTAAATAACGCTGCGATGAACATAGGGGCACATACTTTTTTTTGAACTAGTGTTTTTTGTTTCTTCGGATATATTCCCAGAGGTGGAATTACTGGGTCATAGGGCAGTTCCAGTTCTAATTTTTTTTGTGGTAACTCCATACTGTTTTCCACAGTGGCTGTACCATTTGCAGTCTCACCAACAGTGCACAAGGGTTCCCTTTTCTGCACATCCTCGCCAACACTTGTTTGATTTATTAATAATAGCTATTCTGACGGTGTGCGGTGATATTGTGGTTTTAATTTGCATTTCTCTGACGATCAGTGACATTGAGCATCTTTTCATACGTCTATTGGCCATCTATCTGTATGTTCTCTTTGGAGAAGTGTCTATTCAGATCCTTTGCTCATTTTTTAATTGGATTGATGTTTTTTTGGTGTTGAGTTGTATAAGTTCTTTATAAATTTTGGATACTAACCCCTTATCAGATGTATCATTGGCAAATATGTTCTCCCATTTAATGAGTTGTCTTTTCATTTTGTTGATGGTTTTTGTTGCCGTGCAAAAATCTTCTGTCTTCTTCATTTTAACAATTCTGTTGGATATGTGGTGGCATAACATTTTGGTTTTAATTTGCATTTCCTTGATGGCTAATGAAGCTGGGTGGGGCAAAAGTAGATTTACAGTTGAGAGTATGCAAAAACAATTTATTCTTGTATTATTTTCAATGTTAACAACTGTAAACCTACTTTGGCCAAACCCTGTGTATTGGCCATTTGGATAGGCACTTTTGTAAAATGCCTATTCAAGTCTGCCTTTTAAAAATTGATCTGCAGGAATTGCTTTTGTCAGATACATCCTATTTGGTGGCTTGCCTTTTCACACTTTAAATGTGTCTTTTAATGAACAGATGTTCTGAATCTTAATCGAGTCCAAATTTTCCGCTTTTCTCTCTCATGATTAGTGTTCTTTGTGTCCTCTTTGAGAAATCTCTGCCTTCCCAAGAGTTATGAAGATATTTGATGTTTTCTTTTAAAAGCGTTATTTTTTTATCTTTTATATTTAAACCTACAATCTAGTTAGAATTGATTTTTTTTTTTTGGTATGATTTGAGGTGGGGAGGAAGGTGAAGGTTCACTTTTCCCCCCATATGGATACCCAGTTGCCCTAACATCATGTACTGAAAAAATGTTCCTTCTTCCTTCACTAGAATGTCATTGTCTTCACTTTTAATTTTTGAATTCCACGTTTGCCATTCTCAACACATTGATGAAATCAAGTTAAAATAAGTGCTTATTCCCAACTCAGATATCAAACACTAACATGTGTTCATTCAAAACAGTGATACTATCCTAGGTTGGGTTTAACTCTTTGCACTCGCTTGCCTTTTTCTCGATTCCTTTATTCTAATGCTAACCGTGTTGAGTCACACTTGACATCCGAGTGCAAAAGGTTAAAGGTTATGTTGTCTACTTCTTTTTTGGTGCGGTTTTCTGTAATGGAGCTTTGTAGAGCCCCAGAGGGCCCCACTCACATTGAGGTCTGTTTGAATGGCACCCCTTGGAATTGGCGCACACAGCCTGTGTGACAGAATGCAGCAGCCCTGAATGCTCTCTCTCTATATAAAGAGGTAATATGCAAATTAGCCGGGACGCCGTAACATCACGACCGCTCAGGAGGAGGCTGCGCGTGCAGGTGGGCGGGAGGGGACTGCGTGCGCGGTGAGGCAAGCTGCGGGGGCGAGCAGGCCCGCAGAGAACAGGGCCTGCCAGCCACGCACACCGGCAGTCCCGCCTCTGCGCGTGAGCTGCAGAGGAAACACCTTTTCTGACCGCTTATTGGCTAAGCTCCCCATACACCACTCGCAGTGTTCTTGGTAACTTGGGTAATAAGAATCCAAGAAGGTGATCTAGGGTTTTTCCACCTCACTCCTGGAGGAAAAAACGAAGGTCCGCTGCTGAAGGGTCTAAGAAATGTCATATCCTGCCCTAGCCAGTTTGGCTCAGTGGATAGAGCCTCGGCCTGCCGACCGCAGGGCCCGGGTTCAATTCTGGTCAAGGGCATGTACCTAGGATGCAGGCTCCTCCCTGGCCGGGTCCCAGGTCAGGGCTCATGCAGGAGGCAACCAATTGACGTGTCCCTCTCACATTGATGTTTCTCTCTGTCTTTCCCTCTCTCTTCCACGCTCTCTAAAAATCAATGGAAAAATATCCTCAGGTGCGGATAAAAAGAAAGAAAGAAAGAACGAAATGTCATATCCTATGAAAGAGACATCTTGAAAATGCCTAAAGAAAGTTGTCACTTTTTTGTGGTGAAGGGACTGGAGTCCATGTTGATGAAAACACCAGCAGTGGCAGCAGCGGGGTGATGGGGGTGGCGCCTTCCCCTGATCATCCCAGTCACCTCCCGCAGAGTAGGACATCCTCTGAGGGCTCCCGGATTGGAGAGGGTGCAGGTCGGGCTGAGGGACCCCCCCCACCCTCGTGCACAAATTTCATGCACCGGGCCTCTAGTTTGTAATAATTGGCAAATACAAAAAAAAAATTTATTAACTTTTACTGTGCTCCAGCAATCTACCTGTTAGCAAATATGGCTTGTTTTTATTTAACCTTTTGCACTCGGATGTCGAGTGTGACTCGACACGGTTAGCATTAGAATAAAGGAATCGAGAAAAAAGCGAGTGCAAAGGGTTAAGGGTGGTATTTTGTAGTGAGGGTAGAGTAGGAAATGAATTCTTAGGCATCCCGTTTAGCTTTTCAGAATTGACCAGATCTGATAACTTTACTTTTTAATGTTTCATATTTGTGTTTATTTTTTTATTTAGAAGGTAGTTTGTGTCAGTGAAGGTATTTATACTAGTTTTTTACTGCAGCACGTTTCTATCCTAGGGGAAGCTTTCTTTCCTGGATTCCCTAAAGCAGTGGTCGGCAAACTGGTTCGTGAGCCACATGCAGCTCGCGAGCCTTGGTTTGCCGCTCTGTTGACTAATGAGTTTGCCAACCACTGGGATAGGGGCTTAATCACAAGGAACAACAACAGCTTGTAATTATTGAAATCGAGAGTCTAAGTCAGTGATCAGCAAACTCATTAGTCAACAGAGCGGCAAACCGCGGCCTGCGAGCCGCAGTTTGCCGACCACTGCCTTAGTATCTAAACTGTAATGAACACATTCAAATGATGACCCTTAGGGTTTATAGCTTCTCTTACATGTATTTTCTTGGAGATACAATTACTTTTAAGTTTCTAAGAATCCAGAGGGCCTCTTTCCTATACCTTTTAAATCACATCTTAGGAAGTTATGCCTCCCTACTCCCCACAAATCAATTCTCCTTGAATTTCATGCCCAGTTTAATCATCAGTAAAATGTGCCTGACCAGTGATTTGTGAGAATGTTTATTAGCATCATAATTGGATACAATTAAATTAAACCTCTGCAATATATGGGAGTGTAGAGTTGGGACCAGAGTATAAGTGAGAATCCTGATCCCTGTTAGAAAGGATCTGGAAGTGCTTCATTAACTTCTGCTATGGTTAGTGCAGCTGGTTAAACTGAGCATGGAACAACAAGACACCCCTGTGTCACCAACTGCAGCTCTGTCACCAAGGGTTGCCCGTGGTTGGAAGATTGGGTCAGCTCAGCACAAACCCCTGACTCCTCTAAGAAAAGCAACCCAAAGCTGTGTCCTGAAAGTAGGTCAGCAGCATCCTAAGTAAACAATAAAGATGGACTATTTAGAGTTCTGAGGTCTTCTAAACTGGAAAAACCAAAACAAATTTCTAACAGAATCTCATACATTCTGTAAATTGAAAAAGAGTTGTGGCAGTAGCATGTATTTTTATTTTTAATATTTTTATTTTATTTTGAGAGAGAGAGAGAGAGAAACATAGGTGTGAGATTAAAACTTTGACTTCACAAAAAGGTTCTCAAACATTTTAGTCTGTTGACCCCCTTATATTAAAAGTATTGCGGGCCCCAAAGAGCTTTTGTTTGTATGGGTTATAGCATTAATTTTTGCCATAGATGAAAACTAAAAACAAATTTAAATAAATAGAATTTAAAAATAATGATAAACCTATCACATATTAACCTAAATAACGTTTTAAAAATAACTATATTTTCCAAAACAACCACAAAAAAGTAGAGTTGCATTGTTTTATACCTATTCAGATCTCATTATTGTTAGGCTTATAATGACAGTTGAATTCTCACATCTGCTTTTGCATTCAGTGTTACTATATCATGTATTAAACTGGAAAATGCCACTGTATACTCATGAGATATTGGGAGTGAAAGAGGCAGATAACCTCTTAGTTTTATTATTAAATTAATTTTGATCTCACAGACCTCCTGAAAGTGTTTTAGAAAACCCAAGAGGGTTCTTTGGAAAATTACTGGGCATGTTTTGTGTGTGTGTGTGTGGGGGGGGGGGGGCAATTGAAAGTGTAACTTTGAGACAAGATAATGAAAAGACTTAGGTTGATTGAGTTTGGTCTTTAATATGCAGTGAGGAGCCACTGAAAATTTCTAAGTAGAAGAATGAAATAAATAGAGTTGTGCTTTTAAAAGATTATTATGAAAGTAATGCATAGAGTAATGGGAAGCAATTATAGTTGAAATATAATTAATTTACTATGGTAAGCAATGTAATGGATATTGAAGTAGAATATATTGTGGTACTCTTCATCTGACTATATAAGAGTCAGAAAGAGAAGAGTCAAAACAGTGCTGCCCTAGCTGGGTAATTCAGTTGGTTGGAGTGTCGTTCAGTATGCCAAAGTTGGGGGTTCGATCCCCAGTCAGGACACATACAAGAATCAACCAGTGAATGCATAAGTAAGTGGAACAACAAATTGGTGTTTCTGTCTCTCTCCCTCTCCTTCTCCCCTTTTCTTAAAAATCAATAAATAAAATAATAAAAAAAACAATCCTGAGATTTTGAGCCTGGTGAGTGGGAGATTAATATTCCATTAATAGAGATAGGGAAAGAAGCAAGTTGGGGAAAGAAAATAATGAATTGTTTTAAACTATATATAAAGCTTTACATTATTATTTTTTAAATATATTTTATTGATTTTTTACAGAGAGAAAGGGAGAGAGGGATAGAGAGTTAGAAACATCGATGAGAGAGAATCATTGATCAGCTGCCTCCTGCACACTCCCTACTGGGTATGTGCCCACAACCAAGGTACATGCCCTTGACCGGAATCGAACCTGGGACCCTTGAGTCTGCAGACTGACACTCTATCCATTGAGCCAAACCGGTTAGGGCTATATTATTTTTTATTTTGAGATAATTTTAGTTTTGCAAAAATAACAAAAAGTTTACATATATTCTTCACCCAATTTCCCTTGATATTTGCATATGGGGTGCATCCTGCAACTTGTATAACCATAGTACAGTTATCAAAATGAGGAAAGTAACATTGTACAATGATATAAATTATAGACCTATTTCAGGTTTCATTAGTTGTTTTTACCCTATTTCTAATCCAGTTTGGGGTCACCAGTTAGATTTAGTTGTGTCCCTTTAGTACATGTATCCTCTAATCTGTAACAATTCCTTAGTCTTTCCTTGCCTTATAAAAAATTTTTAATGAAAGAGAAGATGCTTATAGAATATGTGATTTTTAAAAAAAGCAGTATCATTTCATCTCTTTTAAAACGCATAAGGGCCTGAATAAAATCATTTTTTAAATGTTAAACATTTATTGTAAAAAACTGAAACAACGTAGAAGACATAAATAAAAAGTGACAACCCACTCCCAGAGGTAACTGCTGTTAATAATTTGGTGTCTATTCTTTTATTTATTTCCTATGTATTCATAATATGTTTATATATTATGGAATTTAATGGGCATACTTTACTGTAACTTGTATTTTTCAATAAAAAAACTATATGATATACACACAACATTCTTTAATGTCAATATATAGAGATCTTGCTCATTCTCTTTAATGACTGCACAGTGTTTCATGGCTATCTCATTAAACCTTTCCTTATCGATGGACCTTTAGGTTATTCTCAGTTTTTCATAAGTATACAAAATGCCTCACTGAACATTCTTATGTATGCATCTTTGGCTATTTGGACAATGATTACTATGAGGTGAAATTACCAGGTCAGAGACCCATATGCATTTTTCACTTTCACAGTTATTACCATACTGCCCACCAAAAAGGTTGTATCTCAACTTACACTCTCTCCAGCAGTGAGTGGCATGCTTATTTCCTACCAGAGCTGTGGATGGAAGTGTTCCAATAGGTTGGCAAGGATTTGGCTGGGTAGTGGTCTCGTGGGTGTTTGCCTGTTTATACGTTGCTCTTCCCATTTTTTCCCTAACACTGTTTTGCTTTTATAACAAACACACACTAATATGATACTTAATTAAAAATTAACCAGTTTAAATATTTTGTCTTTGAGACCTTTTACTTTTAATCATTATGGGATAAAAGCATGGCCTTGAAGGCCTCGACAAGAGGCCTGAGGGGTTAGTGAAACAGTTATTGGAGGCTCTCTGTGGGGTGCGTCCTGGATTTCAGGGTAGTGGTGGAATAGGAAGAAGTGTTCAAGAAGTGCGTGTCAGTGTCATGAGCTGTTCTTTGGAAGGGGCTTCCATTAGCTGTGAGTAGTATGGAGTTCATCGTTGGCTCTTATAAGGATCCTATGGACTTGAGCAATTTGTATAATTCAGTGTTATTTCTTACAGAGAGTGGAGAGAGGAGCAGAGGAGGGGGTTACTATCCTAACATTTCCTTCTGGAATAACATAAGAATCACTGAATTGTTTTCGATACTCTATATGTATCTGTGATGCTAGAATTGGATAAATAACAATGCTAGTTATACCCAGCCAGTGTGTCTCAGTGGTTGAACATTGACCTATGAACCAGGAGATCACAGTTCGATTTCCGGTCAGGTTGCAGGCTCGATCCCCAGTAAGGGGCATGCAGGAGGCAGCCAATCAATGATTCTCTCTCATCATTGATGTTTCTATCTCTCCCTTTCTCCCTACCTCTCTGAAATCAATAAAAATATTTTTATAGTTGAGAAAACATAAATCAGATAAGGTAGATTCTGAAAACCTGGAATAAACATATTAAAAGGGAGAATTTAATGAGTATAAGTGGTCCTTGATTTTTTAAATATATATATATTTTTATTAATTTCAGAGAAGAAGGGAGAGAGCTAGAAACATCAATGATGAGAGAGAATCATTGATCTGCTGCCTCCTGCAGGCCTCCCACTGGGGATCCAGCTAACAATCTGGGCACATGCCCTGACCAGGAATCAAACTGTAACCTCCTGGTTCACAGGTGGACACTCAACCAGTGAGCCATGCTGGCCGGGCGTGGTCCTTGATTTCTTATGTCTTATCTAAAAATACTCTGGCTCCTCAGCAGACTAAGGGCCAGAAAGGTAGGGTTTTGTTTGATTGGTTGTAGTTTTTGTTTGTTTTATATTTTTACCTTCCTAGCACATCTCAGGATTCTTTATTTTTCTTTTTTCAAATTCAAGATCTGTATTTTTAAGGGTGGGTAATATATATATATATATATATATATATATATATATATATATATACATACACACACACACTGTGCCTTTTGTTTTTTGTTTTTTTGGTCATTCTGTCTGTACCTAAGCACTGTAGTTTTAGTTACATATTTCCAGATAGTACTAGTATAACGCATATTTCCAGGCATGGTTTGACAAAGAGAAAGGATATTAGAAATTGAGACCCTCCTAAAAAGTCTAGGATGTGTAAGTTCCTCACCAAAGCATTAGCGCCATTATTAGTAATGGTAAGTGTGACTATTAAGAATGTTTGATGTACCATCAGCTGCCTCTTTCCTATAAGTGAGCTTAAGAACCTGGCCTTTGTAGGAGTTCCACTGTTAGATTTTTCTCTCTGGTCCTTAGCTCTAACTTCTCTTTACAGAAGAGGTAGAATCAGGGCACAGAAATATAAGAACAAGATAACCTGTATTTTTCTGCAATATTTTAATGGGATTTCAAGAATTGTTTCACATTTGAAATCTGAACATGATTCAACTAAAATATGGTTTGGGTTTTATTTTTTGTTAGTAAACAAAATAAATTTGTATGTACTTATTTATAATGTATGATTTATTCACATCTGTGTAATATATATATATATATATATATATATATATATATATCATTAGTAGTTTTTAAACCACAATTAGAGACTGTATTTCTAATGAACTAGTTTTCTAGTTAAAAATAAGGTAAGGGCAAAGAAATCTCATTTACCCATATATACTAATGTTTATAAAACGCCACATGATGAATATTTTCAGAAGCAATCTCCTAAGAGCCCAAATTAGAAAACTTACATAAAGCACAGTCCTTCTAAAATGGGGCTGTGACTTGGGAACTGCTCCTCCCCCAATCATTTAAACTAAATAGTTATAGTCTGCTACAAGAGAATTGGATGATTCTTATCAAGTTTACATTATTTTTTAACATTTATTTGAATGCTTCCTGTGTGCCAGAGACTGCTATACACTTTACATGTGTCATTTCACTTGTTGGTCATAGAAACGACGGGTGAAAGTAGCAGTGTCGAAAGAACACTGAGATTAGGAGAGGGGGGAAGGGGAATGTTTTGCCTAAGGTCACTCACACCTGGACTTGAACTTCAAAGCCTTGCTTCTTAACCATGATTGCGAAATCAGAGACTGAAATCTTCCTCTTTATTGCTTAACTATACCTGGACCAAAGGAGCTGCTAACTGTTAGTTGATTCCTGTCAGGAAGAGAAGCACTCAGAGCTGTGGAAACAACAGCAACAAAACCAAAAATGAAAGTGCCCAAGTGGACTGGGGGACTTGGAAGAGGGAGACCTGCGTTGCACTTGGCTCAGTTACTGAGCTCATATCACTTTCTCCGGAAAGCCTCTCCCTACCACGTCCTCTTCTTGTTTGTCTCTGTTAGAATGCTGAACTCATTGCAAGAATCACCATGTTGGAATGATTCTAAGGTGCACCTCATTTTTATTTTAAGTAAAATCAGCATGCATCTTATCTTAAAATTAATTGGCAGCATTCCTCCTTAATTATTGGTACCTAAAATAAGGATGTGATTTGTGGTGGCATGTTAGATTTGACCAAATGCAGTATTTGGTTTACATGTGTTCCCAAGAAAATGTTTACATCTTCCCCATGGTTTTAACTACCAGGTATAGACAATGATTTTCCAATTTCTAGTCCAGTATTCTTTTTTTTTAGTTTAAAATGGTGTGTTTTATTTATTTATTTTTAATTTTATTTATTTATTTTTTTTCCATTTTTTTTATTAAGGTATAACATGTGTACGTATCTTCCCATTGCCCCCTCCCACCCTACTCCCATACATGCCCTCACCCCCCGGTGTCTTGCGTCCATTGGTTATGCTTATATGCATGCATGCAAGTCCTTTGGTTGATCTCTTATCTCCCGCACCTCTCCCTAACTTTCCTCCTGTAATTTGACAGTCTGTTTGATGCTTTACTGCCTCTGTATCTATCTTTTGTTCACCAGTTTATAATGTTCTTTATTATCCACAAATGAGTGAGATCATGTGGTATTTTTCTTTCATTGACTGGCTTATTTCACTTAGCATAATGCTCTCCAGTTCCATCCAGGTTGCTGCAAATGCTAAGAGTTCCTTCTTTTTTATGGCAGCATAGTCCAGCATTCTTTTATGCTCCAGTCCTATAAAATTTCCCTTGCTATCACCGGGGTCACAGATTCTATGTCTACTTTCCAAGTCAGCTTGTCTTCTAGTGTTCCCTCCTCTCAGACAATGGCATCTACACTGGTACTTTTGTGAACTAAAAAGCCAGAAGTTCGGCCTTCCAGGGTTTGAATCGCAGTTCCACCGCATACAGACCAGTGTTGTGAACACACGGTGAAGTGAGTCACCTGTGCACCTCATCTGTAACATGGGGAGCGTCATCACACCTACCTGTGAGGATTGATTGTTAGGACAACAAAACATGGAGTGAATGCTAGCTGCCCCTAACCATCATATGTATCTGTGACCTCTCTGCTTACTCTGCACATGTAATTAACTCATCATCACATCCTCTGTTAGGTAGACCCTTCAAAATATCTCAGATCCCTCCACTTCCATCTTGTTGCCACTTCTCCGGTCCAAGCCCCTGTTTTTCTTGCCTGTAGTAACTAATCTTGTAGCTTCTACTCTTTCCCATCTCTAATCCATTCAAGTACCTAGACTGCTAGAGCCATTTTTTAAATCAGATCATGCCACTGCTTAAAACCCTTCCCAATGCACTGGTTTAAAACCCCAAATCCTTAACATGGGTATACTTTTCTCAGTTTTATGCCTGGCCTCTGCCTACTTTCAACCTCATTTTATGCCATTCTACCTCACGGTGTTGCTCATTTCTCCCAAAACTCCCACTCAGATTTCAGCTTAGGTCCCTCTTCCTCAAAGACATTGCCTGATCTTCCAAACTAAATTAGGTTCTTTAGTCCTAATGTATAGTTCTTTAAAAAAAATTTTTTTTTTTTTTTTTAAATTTCAGAGAGGAAGGGAGAGGGAGAGAGAGGTAGAAACATCAATGATGAGAGAGAATCATTGATTGGCTGCCTCCTGCATGCCCTCTACTGGGAATCAAGCTCACTGCCGGGCATGTGCCCTGACCGGGAATCAAAACCATGACCTCCTGGTTCATAGGTGATGCTCAATCACTGAGCCACGCCGGCTGGGCATAATGCATAGTTCTTTTCTTTTTTAAAAAAAATATATTTTATTGATTTTTTACAGAGAGGAAGAGAGAGGGATAGAGAGTTAGAAACATCGATGAGAGAGAAACATCGATCAGCTGCCTCTTGCACACCCCCTACTGGGGATGTGCCCGCAACCAAGGTACATGCCCTTGACCGGAATCGAATCTTGGACCCTTGAATCCGCAGGCCGACACTCTATCCACTGAGCCAAACCGGTTTCGGCATAATGCATAGTTCTTTATAATGAATGTATACTTTTTATACTTGGAGGTGATAGTTCCTTCCCAACTGAAAGGTAAGGGAATGAGGTGATTTCTCCAAGGTCATAGAGCTATAGTTATGGTAAAACTGGAATGCAAATCCAGGACTGGCCGACCTAAAGCTGTGTCATCTCCATGGTCCTTCCTTTGCTTCCTTGATGGCAGAAAAGAGAATATGAATCAATGTGTTAGGGTTCAAAATATGGCCTTCTTTTCATTTAACTTTTGGGTTCCTTTAATAGCCATCTCTGCGTAAGCCTTCATTCTCCCAAATTAGATTACAAACCTGTTGAAGTAAGGCCTATTTCATATAGATTATATACCTAGTACTTATATAAATTACCTTGCCTATAGTAGATACTCATTAAAGAAAAACTATTTTAATCCATTTAATCTTTTCAAGGTTTGGAGCTGTCTCATGAATTACTCTTTTTCCCATGAGTGACAGAGTACATTTTGTTGTCTTTTTAATACTAATGCAATGTTTTGTTTATTCTGTCCATTAATAACTAATATTTGAGAACGTTTACCAAGTACATATTAATGGAACTTAGTCTTAGAGAAATTCAATTTACATTTTCAATATATTTCAAAAAATATATAAAAAATTATGTTAATCTACATACTTTTATGTAAAGTTCTTTGACTGTAAGATAGAGCATTTGGCTTACTTCACTAATAGGAATATCTCTTAATGCTGGGATGGCCTCTTTTGGTATTTCTTCTGCTCTTGATTTTTGGCATAGTTATCTGTGATTGTTTGAATGGAGTTGTGGCCAGGTACTCATCATATTTACTTCAAACAAGAGTACGTAACTGATTACTACAGGAATAAGGAGGTAGATGGGCAGTGCAACTGCCCAATACTTTTGAGGCCAGTAGGTTCAGCCTAAGGAATTTGGCCAAGATTCAGGGATAAAAGCCCATACGAGATATAGCATGAAGCCAAATTCGGAGCTTAAGAAAAGAACAAAGCCATAACTTGATCTTTCTGGCAATGGAGACGGTGAATTTTCCACCATTTCTCTGTGACTTTAGATAATCAGTTTGGAGCCCCCAGCACAGGCACTGACCCCCACCCCAGGAGCCCAGGGGCGAGAGAGGAAACACTGAGTGGGAGGCTCAGTGGCCACAGCTCCCCCAACCGGGCTTAGGCCACATTTTGTTTTCATATTTTGAATTGAACTAGGTGCCTAAACTGCTTATAAAGTGAAGTTGATAATTTGTGTCTTCATGGATTATTATGCTGTTTCACTGGAAAAAGAATTAACCTTAAGTATTTTGTTTCGCTTCAAGGAATTAAGTGACCTACAGCGTGACCCACCTGCTCACTGCTCCGCCGGACCTGTGGGAGACGATTGTAAGCTTTGCTTTATTGCTAGCATTTTGCTACAGTTAATAATACAGGTTTGAACATTTGTTAATGACTCCAAAACTCTTTTATTTGTTTCAGTGTTCCACTGGCAAGCAACTATTATGGGACCTGTAAGTATGATTCCTATATATGAAATTAATCCCATCAGCCGTATTTAATTCTTGCCGTTTCACCTTTGATCAGATATTTGTGGCTCAGGTTGAATTTTCTTGTATCTGAATCACCCAGGAAGCAAAATGTAATTACAGGGTTTATGATAATTGTCTACAGCACTGATGGTGAATACTTCTAGGATCATTGTGATGTATTTTTCTTTGCCAAATCCTTGATCAATTACGCATAGTACTGGATCACCCACAATTTGTAACCAGGCTGTATGTTTCCTTTGTCTTTTTTTTTTTTTAACACACACACACAAAAAAACAGTTGTTCAGAACTAAGCATAATTATTCTCACATCAACCGTTTTAGTAGGTCAGAAATAAGTGTTAGTAACCCAGTAATGAATTCCTACAAGTAACAAATACCAGTTTGCACTAAGTTTTATCACTTCCTATTTGTGAGAGAGAACTGATAAAATATTGTAGTGGGTCTGTCTTTGCCACCTCATGAGTTTACTGCTTTTAGTTTCCTTGGATTATCCTGAAGTCAAAATTACCTGCTATTTTATGAGTGGCTTTTCTCAACACTTAGTGCCTTTGTTTGTTAAGATTGTTTCTACACCCAAGAGGCAGTTATGACTAGAAAGAGGCTTTCCTTTCTATGAGCAAAAATCCGATTGTACAAGAATGGGCACCGATAGCTCAGAGATGCTTTCTGGGAAACATAGTAACATGTTTCCATGAACATCTTTCTCTCTTCTCTTCCCCCCAAAGAGCTTTATCTTGTCTTTAACTTAAAAAACAAAACAATTACTGATTTTTTCGGAGAAGGAGTACTGGGCAAGTATCTCAGTTACTAAATTGTTAGGTTAGCCTTTTAAAGAGTAAAATGCAACGTATTTATTTAAACAACGTTTAAGAATCTGGTTATTTGTTTGTTTTTCATTGCTTACTAAGAACCTTCAAAATACTATCTTTCAAAGACCCGTTTTACCACGTGAATTATAGCCCTTCAAAAATATTTCTTAGGTGAATTACATGTAGCAAATGGTTATAATTATGTTACTCATACTCCCTTTATTTTAGTAATGTAAACATGTTATTCTATCATATTATTTGAAAATCTAAACAAAACACGACTGTTAATTGTAATTTACTCATGTTTTCTACATTCCTTATTATTTTTTATGAACTAGAATTAAGCAACACATGTAGGAAGAATAATTATACAGTGCAGTCCTCTAATATATATGCAGAAACTTAAAGAAGAAGTAATGATAGTTTTGCTATTATAACCAAAATGTTAGTATAACATGATAAATTTAATTAAATATAAAGGAATTAAAATAAAGTTTTAGCTATTTTTGCTACCTTTTAAAAAAAGTATCTTTTCCCCCTCGCTTGTAGCATATTTTCTAATTACCATAAAGATTCCTGGCCAAATTTAGATTCTTCTTGATTCCTAATTTGATAATTTCATGAATATTGAATTTATTAGTTTTTTTTGGAGCCTTTTCACATTATGTTACAAATTATTATTGAGTGAAGATTTGCCGTCTAAATTGTGTAATGCTTTTCCTTAGCCTATCCTTTTCATAACTTGTTCTCTTCAGTTCCTCTCCATTCTTTTTTTTTTTTTTAATATATTTTTGTTGATTTCAGAGAGGAAATGAGAAGAGAGAGAGATAGAAACATCAGTGATGAGAGAGAATCATTGATCGGCTGCCTCCTGCACGCCCCACACTGGGGATCGAGCCCTCAACCCAGGCATGTGCCCTGACCGGGAATGGAACCATGACTTCCTGGTTCATAGGTTGACGCTCAACTACTAAGCCACACCGGCTGGGTTCATCTCCATTCTTGCCCTTTAAAGGACTATCAGGACTTCAGTTTCATAAATTAAAAAGTAAATACCAGCCCCAGCCCTTTTTTTCATACTGATTACTGCCACAGAAAATTATTCTTTTTTTACAGCGGTCTTGTATACTGATATTTAAAAATCTGTACTCGTAAACAGATTTGATTGGGCAAGTCACACAACTGTGTGTGTCCTATTTTTTATTTGTTTTAAACTCTATGATGTTGACATAATAGTTGGAAAATCCTCCTTTGTACGTGCAAAAGAAAGTCTGTTTTCAAGGTAAATGATTTGAACTTTTGACGAAATGATGGCATGTTTTTCAAACTGACGTATTTTGGGTGGGGAGGGGGGTCATTTTAGGTTATCAAATAAATGTAGTAATCAAACACTGATGCAAATATTTTGTGATTTCAGCCTGATAGCGCATATCAAGGCGGAGTCTTCTTTCTCACTGTACATTTTCCGACAGACTATCCTTTTAAACCACCAAAGGTATTTTTATTTTTGTGATTGATGACTCCTATGTCAGGGGTGTATCCAGAGATATTTTTATTATGTCCAAGACAAGTTAGCGTGTTCAACTGTTCAATAAAGCTACTGAGTCTAAAGTATGCTTTCTTACTCAGATAATTGTATTGTGTTTGTAAAACAAAAGGCAGTATCTGTTATGCTGTAAATTATGTTCCTTTCTTTTCCTCTTCATTAGATCTCTATAGTTTGGGTTTTATGGTTAAGAATCAGACTTTTCCATTTAGGGGATTATCTTTCTAAAGTTGACTTTTTTTTCCTCAGTTTTAAGTATTCAACAAACATTTATTGAACACCTACCATGTTCTGTGACATTGGAGAATACAAAAGTAAATAAGACACAGTCCTTTTATTTAGTGTGGTAGGAGGGATAAAAACATGTTCTTACTCAATTTAGTTTAAATTAGATCTAAAGAGGGAACACATGATGGGGAAATCAGGAGGGAGAAAATCATTAACAACTTCTGTCATTCAGGAAACAATTATTTCATTTTTTCTTTTTCTTTTTTTCAAATTATAAGAGAAGCTTATTTAGAAAGTTACAGAGGCAGTAGAAGTGAGCCAGCTGGGCTGCGTGGACTTGGGAAACGAGTTACAGAAGCAAAAGACGGGCCCTTGCAGCTTAGGAGAGAGAAAGGCAGATGTAACGCACCTGGGGGAGGGAGAGGGGCCAGGGAAAGGCGCAGGTGTGCTCCGGAGAGGAAAGAGCAAATAATTATTTTAGATTTTTAAAAATAACTGAATAACGTTATGCTATATAATAAAAGCCTAATATGCTAAGTGTCTGTCATCCATTCAGCAAATCGAAGTGTAATATGCTAATTGACATGCACTGACCACCCGGGGGCAGATGCTCTGACAGGTTGCTGCTGGGGTCCTGCAGATAGGGACTGAGCCAGATGGGCCGAACATGCCCTGGAGCCCTCCTGCAGTCCCTCCCTGGCTGGCCAACCTCCTGTGTCCCTCCCCGACCCTGACTGTGCACTGGTGGGGTCCCTCGGCCTGGCCTGCATCCTTGCGCAATCTAGGACCCCTCCGGGGGTGTCGGAGAGCCGGTTTCGGCCCAATCCTGCTCAATGCAGGAGCTGCCTCCTGGTGGTCAGTGCACATCCACAGGGGGAGCACCACTCAGCCAGAAGCCAGGCTCATGGCTGGCGAGTGCCATGGGGAGCGGGCCTAAGCCGGCAGTTGGACATTCCCTGAGGGATCCCGAACTGTGAGAGGGTGCAGGGCGGGCTAAGGGACCCCACCCCTGAGTGCATGGATTTCGTGCACCAGGCCTCTAGTATATGCATGAAACGGCATAACAAAAAGTCTTGTGGGAGATTAGGATTCCTGGTGGATTTCTTAGGACAGGTTACAAACTCAGGCCTCTCCACTTTACCCCAGAACAGGGTCAGCACCCTATTTTTAGACGTTAGTGTCACTTCCAGGTATCCTTGATAATCAAATTAAGAAAAGGATTACTTTGGGGGATCATCAAAGCCATGGTTAATTACTTCAGCTGCTACTCAGCAGTCATATCAGCTCTCATACTTATTGCACTCTCCAAAATATTTCTCAGTTTCTTGCTGGAGGTGGCGGGGGAGGGGTGGGGAAAGTGGGAGAGTGGGAAAACTTACTTTATCTGCTTTCACATCCCCAGTAGCTAAAACTTTGTGCACACAAAGTGGATGTTCATTCAATTTATGTTGAATACATTTCTCTACTAGGGTGCTTAAATTTAAAGACATTTTACCTTAAAGTAAGCTGGTTCTGTTTTGTTCATTGTTCATGGATTGTCACATTTTTATTTTGTTTTGTGTTATATTTAGATTGCTTTCACAACAAAAATTTATCATCCAAACATAAACAGTAATGGAAGTATTTGTCTTGATATCCTGAGGTCACAGTGGTCACCAGCTCTGACTGTATCAAAAGGTAATTTCATTTATCAGATATATGACAGTTGATAATAGTGAAACAGGAAAAATACAGAAGTATCTAAGGCCCAAAGTTTAAAAAAACAACAATCTACTGTGTTTTATCCTGCTTTGATTTTGCTTTGCTTTCATAGCTCTTATATGTATTCTTTTTAACTTTTTTATATGTTTTTATTTATTTCAGAGAGGAAGGGAGAGGGAGAAAGAGATGAAAACATCCATGATGAGAGAGAATCATTGATTGGCCGCCTCCTGCATGCCCCCTACTGGGAATCAGGCTCACAACCCAGGCATGTGCCCTGACTGGGAATCAAACCGTGACCTCCTGGTTCATAGGTTGATGCTCAACCACTGAGCCACACCAGCCAGGCCTCTTTAGCCTTTGACAGTTAATTTGGTGGGGGTGGTGTTGGTAAGCAAATCTAAATGATGAAGTAAGAGAAATTTAAAATGTTAGAGCTACAAATTTGGGGATAAGCCTCTCGACATTTTACCCTTTAGTTTTAGCTTATCTTTAAAAAGAGAGAAGTAAATATATGATTTTAGGGCCCATTGTCCCATTTATTAAATGGAATTACTGACATAATGATTAAAGGTTTACATTTGTTTTACTTCATCTAAGAAGAAATATCAGATTAGGTTGATAAAACAAATGATTTAAGACATTTCACGTTTTAGAATGATGCAATACATATAACATTATTCTAAACTAGTGATTTTCAATGTTTTTCATCTCATGATACACATACACTAATTATTAAAATCCTGTGGCACACCAAAAAATATATTTTTCCTGATCTGAGAAAAAAAATACATATAATTTTGATTCATTCACACCAGACAGCTATTGTTGTGTTGGCTGTTGTCATTTTTTTATTTGGTAACCTAAGAAAAAAGATGTCAGTGCCCCTGACTAAATACTCCGGTATAGTGTGTTTTAAAAATTCTTCAGCATACCAGTTGAAAATCACTGCTCTAAACTTTGAGTAATCAATAGCATTATCATAGTGACTAATACATACGCCATGTGGATTCTTAACTTTCAGTCATCTGTAACTTTGTTCTTTGCTAAATTATCAGATGTGTACATCTGAAGCCCTTTTGTTTTTTTAGCAAATACTATTTGCTGTGTGAATCCTCTTAATTCAAGTCTTGTTTATCTAAACAGAAGAGCACCTGACAGTTGGAAAATATTGTTTTGAGTTAGAAGCATCTGCCCCTGAAGTAACTTGGTAGATTTTCCTTTTATAAAATTTAAGAAAATTGTTTCTCTTGAAGGATTCATGGAGAGATCCATGGTCATTTAAAAATTAAAACAAAAGAAATAAATGCTACCTGAATATATGACTTGTTTTTAAAAGTGATGAGGTTTATAGGAAACAGAGTCTACAGCCATCATTTTTTCAAGTATTAGGTAAATAATAGCCCTTTAGGTCAGTCAGTTATTTGTGAATGGCAGTTTTTCTGACCTAAAATGTTCGTATAAAATGTTCATATAGATTCCATTGTCTTTTAAAAAATATTTCACATAGTGTAACTGTTATGCACTAGAACTAGATGTAGGCAAGATTCTGTGTCAAAGGGCTATTCAAATTCATATGCTCTTTCCTGGAAGGGTATCAGAAACTATAATTCATTTGGCATAAGCAGCTAAATACTTACACATACAAAAGAAATGGCAGACTGCCAGATGTTGAACATTTATCTTCTGACATTGGTAGCTGTTTATAAAGAATAATTAGTATTGATGCTCTCTGGTAACTGTCTTTAATAACAGTTTCAAATGGCCTCAGCTTCCTCAAAGGTAAAGTGGGGATTATAATAATATTACCACAGAGGGTCACTATGCACCTGACACAGTAAGCACACAAATGAGTGTCAACATCCCTTTTTCCTTATCTGAAAACATTGGATTTTTGTGCATAAGAGTGAAGTCAGGGCCCGTGGCTGGGCAGCAGGACTGGGGAGATGAGGAACTTGCCTCTTGCTTATTTTGTAAGGTAGCTTATACCTGCTACCTAAAATACAGGTATTTTAAAATGTCCTATTTTGATTTTTATCTGGAAACTTTCTGGAGACATTAGCCCAGATAATCGTGGTTTAATATACAATGGAAGATAAAGAAGATAAATTAAATATTAGTTTTAATATTAGTGCTCTTAGCACCAGCTTTTTGTGTCATCTAAGAATCAACTTTGCTTTATAAATTCACCTGTGGAATGTGAAGAATAGGAAAAGATAAGGGAACATAGTAGAGGAGGCTGAAAAGGCAAGGTTGTTCCAAAGATCCCACGGACCCCCTCAGAAGTGGGGGCATGCAGTGAAGGCAGAAGAGGAACCAGTCTTTGTTCCCTCCTTTTTCAGATACTTAGATTTGTGTGTGTGGCTGTTTGTATTAGTATTTGATGTAATGTGGCAAGAAACAACTCTTTTTAAAATTTTCATCTATATTTAAAAATATACAAGTTACAGAGTAACTATTCACATTGTTTTTACATGCATGTGATACAAATAATATACATGGAATAAAAGAGTCGTTGAGAAAAATCTTACAAATCTTCCTTCTTTGTGGACACTGTATAGCACTAAGCCAAAGTGAAAAAGTACATGAGCACAATGTCCAAATGGTAACTGTAATTTGATTGCTTTACCTTGAATTGATTAGAACACAGATTTTCTGCATTAAAATAGAATAAAATTGACAGTTTTCTCTACAGAAGTATCTCTAAGAGACATCTAAAGTTAGGATGCTATTCTAAAAAGTTTTTTATTATGTATCATTTGGGGTATGTGTGTGTTACCAAAATATTTTTGTAAAGAACACTTGAGTTTAAAGGTTATGATAGTTACTTTAGAGGTCCACATTTTTTAAATAAATAGAAATTCAAATAGAATTTAAACCTTTAAAAATTATAATTTTGCATTTAATATATATATTATGGTAATTTTATAATTTTAAAAATTAAAAATACTTGCTACCATCTATAGTCTAAAATATAATTGGATGTGTTTTGTTTTCTTTATAAGTTCATTGTCTATATTCAATGAAATTATTTTTACATATGTAATTGTATAAAGAAGAAAGATTATTATCTAATATGGTGTTCTCTTTTCAATATAGTTTTATTGTCCATATGTTCTCTACTTTGTGATCCTAATCCAGATGACCCCTTAGTACCAGATATTGCACAAATCTATAAATCAGACAAAGAAAAGTAAGTGTTTACTATATTTATTTCTGTTTGTGTATATTTCTTTGTGGTCTACCAAAATATAAGTATTGTCAATATATTTAACAATACATTTAGTTATACTTATTATACTTACATTGATTTTGTTTTTCTTTCCTGAGTAGTAAACCTTTCTTTTTAAACTTTATTAGTTTTTTTTACAAAAACAATCTTATTCCTTTTCACATATTGTTTAATCCTTTACTTTTTAACTAGAGGCCCAATGCACAAAATTTGTGCAAGAGTAGGCCTTCCTTCCCCCGGCTGCCAACACCGGCTTCCCTCTGGCACCCAGGACCCGGGCTTCCCTCGCAGCCCTGGCTTCATCTGGAAGGACGTCCGGAAGGACGTCCAGTCTAATTAGCATATTATGCTTTTATTATTATAGATAGTACACATTCTGTATTTGCACAGTATGTTATGTTTTTGGTAGGAAAGAACTATATATAATTCTAGGGAGTAAATTTAAAAATTCTAGGGAGTAAATTTGGTAATTGGGAAGTGTTGGATATTATATTCCTAATCTCCCAGGGAAAAAAGTTATCCCTAAGCCACCCAAACTGACCTAGTTTTCAAGCTGCTTCATCTTACTGGTACCATTGATTCATTTGCAATTTACAAATAATGCTCATTGCCTTTTATAGATTATTACTATAAATTGTTATTTTTTCATTTTGTTATTTATAATTTAGGTATGTTTTTATATAGGTTGTAGACAAATCCATCAGGTAAAATTTTGACTTAAGTTTTCTGTTTTATTTATTCATAAGGTTAAGTCACATTGACCCAATAATTGGTATACGTATGATTACTGCACATAAGCATAGGAAGGTAGAGTATACTGTTTTATGTAGATAGATCTTCTAAAAGATTCAATTTGTATGTTTTTACTATATCCCTTTTGTATGCCTACAGATACAACAGACACGCAAGAGAATGGACTCAGAAATATGCAATGTAAAATAAAAAAATTTTTCATATATACCAGAGTACTGTAAAATCTAGGTTTTTTTCAATATTAGCAGTAAATTGAGCACTGTTTACTGTTTCATTGTATCATGAAATCCTTTGATTTTTATCCATTTTAAATGTATTTCTGAAGCAAGACTAAACAAACTTCCAAAAATACCCTTAAGACTGTGATGAGAGCATTTATCATTTTGTATGCATTGAGAAAGACATTTATTATGGATTTTAAGATACTTGGACATCTGCATCTTCAGCTTACAAGATCTACAAAGCATCTGAAAAGTAACCAAATTATTTTTTGCTGAAATTAGATGTTTTTACATGAGAAATACTGTATGTGTTGTCTGTGTCGTCAGTTTTATAAATCTATTCAGATTTCATTCTTTGTTAGCTCACTTTATAATTTGTATTTTTTTACTGTATAGACTAAATATATTCTATTTACATGTATGTCAACTCATTACTTTTTTCCTGTGAACAGTATTGAAAAAAACCGAACAGCTGATAATTAAATGAATTAACTGTCTCTCTCCCTTGTCTTAGGGTTTTCTGTGTAGATCAATTGCAGATTTCTTAAACCTGAATGATCTTTACACTGTAATTCTCAGTATACTGATTATGGAGAAACACTTGTTTTGATTTTGTTATACTTGACTTAACTTTATTGCAATGTGAATTAATTGCACTGCTAAGTAGGAAGATGTGTAACTTTTATTTGTTGTTATTCACATTTGAATTTTTTTCTGTATAGGCAATATTATAATGACACCTTTTACAGATCTTAATGTAGCTTTTCCATATAAATAAAATGCTTTTTCTACTATTTGTCTTGATTACTTAAAAAGATAAAATAATACTTTATAAGTAAAGGATCAAAACTCTATGTTAAATTTTGCAATGAAATTAATTCCAAATTGTGAGACTAAGGTCTGTTGATTTGGCTAATTAACCATCATTTATATACATTTTATTGCTTTAGCTTTTTATCTGTTCACTAAATTGTCAGTCTAAAGGTGATATAGATTGGTCCCTTGTTATAGAAGAGAATTTAGAATAAGTTAGGGTTTGTCTTGGATCACAACTAATGGATTATTTACTGAAGTACTAAGATGTGTGTGTATAAGATAGGGTCACCCACACTGAAGAAATATCTTTATATACCTGAAGAATAATTAGGTTAATCCATTAAAATACCACTCTAGATGTAACTGACATTGCATTTCTTCACATTTTAAAATTTAGAATTTCCAAAATAGAATTTTAGTGCCATCCAGTTTGGAAAAAAAAAAATCCTCTTTTTTTTTTTTTTTTTTACTATAGAAGTTATAGAGAAAATTCTAAAATGATGCTTCTCCTGGCTTTATAAATTGCCAGTAAAAAGTAGTTAAATAAGCAGGTTATCTTTGCAGATTTTAAAGAAAGCTTGAAAGTATTTTAACTTGGGAAAAATACATCTCTAATTATTAGCATGTTTACTAAACTTGAGTGAGTGTCATTTTTAAGAAGAGTTGTAGCTCTTCTGATTATGCAGTAGCTATGTAAGTGTGCAAGAATCTGTGATGGGTGTAGTCATTAGCAAGACATTTAAATCACTGAAGTATTTTACCATGGTTCATTATTATTAAAACACAGAATAACCCGTTGTTAGAAAGTGTGTTTTTATAAATGAATGTAAAATATTTAAATGAATTGTGAAATGGATGTTTAAGAAAATATAGGTTTAAAAGTAATTATATTAAGTGATGTCTTGAAACAGGCATATTATGAAGAACACTATTAGCTATATTATTATAAGCTATATTCTCCCAGAATTTGAACACTCAACATCATTAGATTTTAGTATTTAGTATATTTTGATATAGGGATTTTGTTTCATGAATATCTTTCACTTTTTTATAAACTTTCATTTGTGTGGCATTTATTTTTGGAAGTGTCTTTTTTTTCTTTATTAAAGTTTTTGAAACTTGCCGAACTCTTGTTTGCCTTTGCTTACATCTGAATTGTAAATCCCAAGCCAGGGACCTTCCTCCACAGAGTAACCTTTAACTTTAGGGCCTCCTTGGAGTGAGGGAAATGAGTAGCCTTTTGGAGATTTAGGATCCTACGCGAAGTCCTGGATGCTTCAAGATGTAGTTGAAAACTATAGTTAAGCCTTAGCTGGTTTGGCTCAGTGGATAGAGTGATGGCCTGTGTACTGAAGGGTCCCAGGTTCGATTCCAGTCAAGAGCACATGCCTGGGTTGCAGGCTCAGTCCCCAGTAGGGGATGTGCAGGAGGCAGCTGATCAGTGATTCTCTCTCATCATTGATGTTTCTATCTCTCCCTCTCCCTTCTTCTCTCAAGTCAATAAAAATACATTGAAAAGAAAACTACAGTTAAATTATAATTGACCCATACACTCAATCAGCAATACAGGTTGTAAGGGCAACCTCACCCTCATCCCCTGACTATCTTCAAAGCATATGATTTCTGAAATATGGGTTTTACACATGCCTATATAAACCATATATTATTAATTTTTGCTTTAAGTTACCCATCCATCCCCACCCCAACTGCCCACCCTACTATAAATTTTGTTAGGGAGAATTAAAGTTTTTCATTTTAAATCAACTACTGATCAATTTCAAAGGTTCAACAGGTATTAAGTGAGAAACACACAAACAGTATACAAGGCAACCCTGAGAATATTTTTAAGAGAGACTTTTTAAAAAACTTGATAGAAACAGTACCACATATAGTTTTCATTGCTCTTATTATTACAATGATCTATTTATCCTTGTACATGATTCAGACATGGATGTGTCACAGGATCGTGCCCTCTCACAGTTCTGTATTATTTTTTAAATGTTTTTAATTTTCAATTACAGTTGACATACACTAGTATATTATTTTCAGGTGGATAGCCCAGTTATTAGACATTTATATAACTTAGGAAGTGATCACTCCAGTAAATCTAGTACCTGTTTGACACCATTTAAAAATATATATATATCTATTTTTATTGATTTCAGAGAGGAAGGAAGAAGGAGAGAGAGAGAGAAAGATCCATGATGAGAGAGAATCATGGATTGGCTGCCTCCTGCAAGTCCCCCACTGGGGATCGAGCCTGCAACCCAGGCATGTGCCCTTGACCGGAATCAAACCTGGGATCTTTCAGTATGCAGGCCGATGCTCTATCCACTGAGCCAAACCAGCTAGGGCAATCTGACACCATTTTAAAACAGAAACATTAGGGCACATACCTTGCTCCCAGGCTTGATCCCCTGTCGGGGTGCATGCAGGAGGCAACCAATCAGTGCGTCTCTCTCACATCGATGTTTCTCTCTGTCTCTCCTCGTTCCTTCCATGCTCTCTAAAAATCAACGGAAAAATATCCTCGGGTGAGGATTAAATAAAAAAAAAAAAGGGAAACGGGCAAATTCTTTTCTCTAAGATTAAAAGAAATTCCTGGTCTTCAAGCTATTTATATCATGTTTATTTTTTAGTAGTTAACTTGAAATAGACTCAAAATCCAGTCCAGTGAATGATTTAAAATTTGAGTTCTGCAGTAGAATCAGCAGTCCTGTTACTTATTCTTATTAGGACCAACCACGGAAAATGTGATTAATGCGTTAGCCATGGCCATATAAACAGGGCTTCAGTGTACTCAAACTGTTGACCTTGGTCTGCTAAGATATAACAGAGTACTGCTTTTTTAAAAAGTGTATAACTTTTAAGTGATTATTAAAACAATAACATCTGAATTTTAGAGTTCAGTCCTATAATTCTATTAACTGTCAACTAGAACTTTCAGAAATATTTTCTTTAAAGCTGAAGTTTAATTGCAATTTAAAAGCCCTAAAATGTAATGCAGGTTGTTTGTGAAAGTTCTCATTTTTTATAGTGTTTCCCTTTTACTGTTAGGACAGTTGTCGGTACAAATGTAAAGCAGCAGGTAGAGATTCATCTAATTTCACTTGTGAAGAATCCTATGCATTGTCATTTCTACTTTTTTTGCTATGGAGTGATAGCTGTAAACTTCTCTTACACTGTAACTGATGCACTCTCACCAGGAGGTTTTTTGGGAGTGGTGGTAACGGAACATGAGTGGGCAGCTGATATTTTGGTTGTAGAAATAAGTTGTAATGTATTAGTCTTGGTGGTATTCTGTCACACTAAAATTTCTGCTCCCATTGTCCTGTTATATTAAGAATGTGGTTTTAAGTTATCAATGAACTGAACTAATAAGAAGAGGGATGATTCACCCAAAATTACTAGCATTTGGGGGTATTTTTATGTAATAAGGTACATTTCTTTAAAAATTTATTTTAACATTCTCTTAGGTTCTCCTGTTCTAGAGAGAGGGACGTGCCTTTCTTACCTCGGGAAGAAGTTGTTTTTATTGTGCTGGCACAGGGTCCGAGCTGTGCTTTCCCCATATCATGTACGACGTGATTATGTTACGCTGTCTAGTGCAAAAGATCACTGTGAGTTTGTATATGAAATATATATAAAATGAGGAACAGATAACACCGCTGTTATCACTTCGGATGCACTTGTTTTGGCAGTCCCACGACCACCCATGCATTCAGTATGTCCATAGAAGACTTCGCAAGACTAAGCATATGGTCGCACTCACAGTTTTATTTATTATAGTGACACAGCAAAGATACACAGCTGGATGGATCAGTAACGGGAACGGAGATAAGGCAGAGTCTGGAGGAATCCATGTGCAGGTTTCCTGTGTTCTCTCTGAAGAGGCACAGAGAGTGACTCTGAGATGCAATAACACAGCACAGTGTTTCTAATCTTTCAGAAGAAAAGCAAGTGTTCCTCATAAATCACATTATTTAAAACCTCTAGTCAGCCCTGCAGACACAATGTCACACAGGGAAAGCGCCAGAAGCCAAGTTCCTAGATGCCAGCTGAGGGCCAACCTGGGAAGCAAAGCCTTCAGAGATCAGGCCTGCACCATTAGTTGAAAAGATGAATCTTTCCCCTTGAATGGTCTTGGTACCCCCTTCAAAATCAACTAACCGTAGAGGTTTATCTCTGGGCTCTCAGTTCTATTGATTTCTACACCTTATGCCACCACCAAACTGGCATTGATTATTGTAGCTTTGTAGTGACTTTTGAAATCGGAAGGGAGGGTAGGTATTCCAACTTTGTTCTTCTTTTACAATATTGTGTATTTTAGGATTGTATTTGCTAATATTTTGCTGAGGATTTTTGCATCTGTGTTCATGAGAGAAGCGGTATGACCCACAATGCAAATATTTGGATTGTGGTGCCCACCAAATGAAAGCTGAATTAACTCTCAATATCATGTACAATAATAATTATGGGCATTTCCTTCCATTGAACCTGATCATCCAGACATACTTAGAGGCTCAAAGAGGCTGCTTCTGGGCACTTGAACATTCTCAGGATATTTTGTGTCTTGATTATTTCCCTTAGCCACACATGGTCATGAATGCTTCTTTAAAAAATATACGTATATTTTTTATTGATTTCAGAGAGGGAGGGAGAGGGAGATGGAAACATCAATGATGAGCGAGAATCATTGATCAGCTCCTCCTGCACACCCCACACGGGATTGAGCTCACATCCCAGGCATGTGCCCCAACCAGACATCAAACCGTGACCTCCTAGTTCATACCTCGATGCTCAACCACTGAGCCACACCGGCCAGACCAGTTTGTCATTTTTTTAATATCTTCTTAAAAATCAGGTTTTAGTTTCATTGATTTAAAAAAAATTATTTTCTGGTCTGTATTTCATTTACTTCTAGTCTTGTCTTTGTTACTTCCTTCCTTCTACTAACTTTGGACTTAGTTCCTCTTTTAGTAGTTCCTTGAGGTGTAAAGATAAGTTGTTTATTTCAAGTCTTTCTGTTGTGTAAATATATACATTTTTCACTATAAAATCCCCTATTAGAATTGTTCCCATTTTTGTTAACTTTAGATATTTAAAAATGTCACTTTTGTTTTCTTTTGACCCTGGGTTTTTCAGGAATGTGTTGTTTATTTATAAATCTTGGTGAATTTTCCACCTTTCTTCCTGTTACTGATTTCTAGTTTCATACTATTGTGGTCTAAGATCTTTAGTAAAATTTTAGTCTTCTGGCCCTAACCAGTTTGGCTCAGTGGATAGAGTGTCGGCCTGCAGACTCAAGGGTCCCAGGTTCGATTCCGGTCAAGGGCATGTACCTTGGTTGCGGGCACATACCCAGTAGGGAGTGTGCAGGAGGCAGCTGATCGATGTTTCTCTCTCTCTCATCGATGTTTCTAACTCTATCCCTCTCCCTTCCTCTCTGTAAAATATCAATAAAATATATTTTAAAATTTTTTCAGTCTTCTGAAATCTGCTAAGATTTATCTTGTGACCTATCGTATGATCTATCCTGGACCATGCTCTGTCTGGAAGATCTCTACTCATTATGTTGAAAGTGGTGTTTGAAGTCCTCTACCATCATTGTATTGTTGTCCATTTCTCCCTTCAGATCTGTTAGTGTTTGCTTAATATATTTAGATACTCCAGTGTTGGGTGCATATATATTTAAGATTGTTATATATTCTTGATGACTTTACCCCTTTATCCTTATACAATGACCTTCTTTGTATCTTGTTACAGTTTTTGGCTTAAAGTTTCTCTCTGATCCTCCTACCCAATAATAGACAAATATGCAAATTGACCGCACATTCGCTACACCCAAGCCACGCCCACCAGCCAAAGCCATGCCCAACAGCCAATCAGGGCGAGTATGCAAATTACCCCAACCAAGATGGCGATTAATTTGCATACGCTGAGGGAGGGAGGAGTGAAGACTGAAGACAACTTAGAAGGAAGAGGGAGGAAAAGCGGAAAGCAAGGTGGCTGCCAGAGGGAAAGCCCGGGCGGGGCGGGGCGGAGCGGGACGGGCAGCAGCGGCGCGTGGGTGCAGGTGCTGCGGCCGCAATGGCGGCGGCAGTGGCAGCGCACGCGGCCGAAGCGGCCACTTGCAGGATTCTTCCTGCAAATGGGCTACTAGTATAAGTATAACTAGCTACTCTGCTTTCTTTTGTTTTCTACTTGCACAGAATATCTTTTATGATCCCTTCACTTTGAGCCTATGTATATCCTTACGGCTCAGTGAGTCTCTTTAGGCAGCATATAGTAGGGTCTTTTTTTTAAAAAAAAAAAATTCATCTAACCATTCTATGTATTTTATTTTATTTATTTTTAAAATGTTTATTGATTTCAAAAAGGAAGGGAGAGGGAGAGAGAGATGGAAACATCAGTGGTGAGAGAATAATCAATTGGCTGCCTCCTGCACAACCCCTACTGGTGATCGAGTCTGCAACCTGGGCATGTGCCCTGACCCAGAATCAAACCAGCAACCTCTTGGTACATGGGTCAATGCTCAACCTTTGAGCCATACTGGCTGAGCCCTCTATGTCTTTTAATTGGATGTAATCCATTTATATTTAGAGTATTTGTTTTTAATCCTCACCTGAGGATTTTTTTCCCCCATTTATTTTCTAGAGAGAGTGGGAGGAAGGGGGAGAGAACTTCATAATTTAATATGGTTTCTTTTTGTGTTATCCCGTAGATCACATAGGCTTTCTTCACTCCTTTTTTCATTATCTTTTTTATTCTCTCCTGATTGGATAATATCAAAGTTCTTGTCTTCTAACTCATAGATTCTTTTTTCTGCTTGTTCCATTGTCTGTTGATGGAATGCTCTCTATTGCATTTTGTATTTTATTCGTTGAGTTCTTTAGCTCCAGAATTTGTTTTTGTCTTTTTTTTAAATTTGTCTTTCTTTATTAAGCTGTTTGTTTTGAAAATGTATTGTTCTTCTGGTTTTGTTGAATTGTCTTTAGCACACAGAGTTCTCCTAAAACATCTATTTTGAATTTTTTACCGGGTAAATTTCAGATCTCTATGTTTTGGAGATTGGTTCCTGGAAGAATGTGATCCTTGATGGCATCATGTTTCCTTGATTTAAAGTAGCACCTCCTCTAATCTTGACTAGTTGCCGTCAGGAGAGAAGAAACTTCTATCAGCTCTGCTAGGGATTCTGAGGCTTTCTCAGACCTTCTATGGGCACACCTGCTCCATGCTTCTTGCTCCCTCTTGTGGCAGAATTCTTAAGCTAGAATGCCTTCTCTCGATCCTCATTAGGTTGAGTGTGGACAGTGTATCTTGATTGGACTTAGTTTGTTCCCCTTTTGTAGTTCCTTAAGACAGGTTGTTTATTTGAAGTCTTTCTGTTGTCTTAATATATGCACTTATCACTATAAAATTCCCTCTTAGAAGCGTTTCCTGACATTCATGATTCAGTGTTCTGGATGGGCTGAGAGAGAAATGAGCTCCTTTTGCAGTGTTCCACACAGCTGGGGAAGCTGGGTGCTCACTCACACGCTCTCACTTTTCCTCATTGGAGAAATCACAGGCTCAGAAGATCTCTCGGCCCTCAGCCATGCCATTTGGCAGATGGGTGATACGGGTAAAGTCAAACTGTTCATCTTACCTTCTCCAGTGTGTCTAAACTTACAGTTTGCTTCAGCATTGTCCTGGAAGTTCTCTGCTGGAAACATGGACTTCCACAATGGCTCTTTCATCTGTAAATGATTGTATAAGACAGTGTTTTGCAGGGGTTCCTGGACTATGGACAAGAGGGACTGGAGCTGGTTTATGGGCCACTGCAGGACCAAAATCTGCATGCCCATTACCAGATGCATGGGTGGGCAAGACGCCTTCTGGGTCCTTGGTATCTGGTGCTAGATTCCATGGCTCTCACAGAGGCATTTGTGTCTGAGGATGGTGCCAAGTTGTTGGGAGCGGGGCATGAACGAGGGGTAGCTTATTCTCTCATAATATTGATGTCACTCTACCCCGTGTGTATAAGTGCCCTTTCCGTGCTGTATTGTCAATATCGTTATTTGTGAGATTCTTTGCATTTCCCATTTTTGACTCCCTAGGACCTAGCACAGTATTTGGCACATAAGAACTCAAGTATCGCTGGAACCGGTTTGGCTCAGTGGATAGAGCGTTGGCCTGCGGACTCAAGGGTCCCGGGTTCGATTCTGGTCAAGGGCATGTACCTTGGTTGCAGGCACATCCCCAGTGGGGGGTGTGCAAGAGGCAGCTGATCGATGTTTCTCTCTCACCGATGTTTCTAACTCTCTATCCCTCTCCCTTCCTCTCTGTAAAAAAATCAATAAAATATATTTTTTTAAAAAGAAAAAAAAAAGAACTCATGTATTTGTTGAATAAATAAATGAATGATCTAGGCCTTGGAAAAAAGGATCTTAAGTGGGAAGACATTCATTAAAATAGGAGAAACCACACAAAGATAATAAAGTAGAAAAAAAAGTAAAAATAGCCTTGGTAGGTCTGTGTGCAATTAATAAAAGAAAAGATAAGGTGGAGAAGGCAGATCTACTGGGTGTGAAATCTTGATTTGATAGCCTCTACTTTCTCAGAGTAAGTTTTTAACCAGGAAGGTGATGTGAGAAAAGCATTTGTTTAGGGATATTTGTTCAGCAGAGAATTTGAATCGAAATAATCTGTCATGCTAGAAATCCTCAGAGTCATTCTTGGCTCACACATGCTGAACTGGTCAATGAAATTCTGCTGATGAAAATTAGAAAGGCTTTTGGAGTGTGAACCAGTATCTTAGTTCAGAATTTCAGCCTCTCTTCTTCAGTATTATAGCAGCAGCCTCCTAATTCATCTTAACAGTCTCCTCCGCCCCCTCACTCTTTGTGCTCCTACCAAAGATTTTTCTAAAAACAAGTTTAGCCTGCCTAAAAAGTTACTGGTCTATATTTTGCTAACTCCTTGGCATATTATACAAGGCCTTTCACGACCTAATGCCACCCAACATGTTTGGATTTGTCATATATATATATATATATATATATATATATATATATATATACACACTCACACACACGTATATATGTGTGTGTGTGTGTGTGTGTGTGTGTGTGTGTATATATATATATATATATATATATACACACACTCACACACACGTATATATGTGTGTGTGTGTGTGTGTGTGTGTGTGTGTATATATATATATATATATATGTACACCTTGTTCTTATATATATCTATGACTTGCACATATTGTTTCCTTTTTCTGGAAAGCACCTCCACCCTTCCCCATTTGAGAAAAACCACAAACCAGTTCAAATGTTACCTACTCTATGAAGCCATCCTCTATTCTCCTAGGCAGGTTTAAGCAGATGGATCAGACCTTAGTCATTCTTGTATTTTTAGAACTTATTACAGTATCTAGTATGGTGCTGGCTTCTACTAGGAACCGAGTTTTTAAAATTTATGACAAAAGATGAATATTGTTTTATTTTAGAAAAAAATATAAAACAATACAGATCTATATAAAGTAAAAGATGAGTACCATCTATCACTCCTGAAATACTCAGGTATAATCACCATTAAACCTGATTTTGTGTGTATTACCTTGCCCACTTTTTATGCAAGCACACCCATGCATATGTGAGTGTATTTTTTAAAAACTCAAGCCTAAGTGTTTGAATGAATGAATAAAGGAATTTAAGATGTTATTTAAACAATCCACTCATTAAGGTCAAGAAAGAGTCTTTACGGGAATAGAAAAGAAATAATATCATGTGAGCAAGTGTTGGAAAAACAAAACTGCAACTTCATGATTGATTTCTCTATATTGTGCTTACATAGAGTCAAATACAATTTCAAAGCTGCAAACTGGATTCATAGGTAGAAATTTTTAATAAGATGCAACAAAGAAGTTATTTCTTCCTATATATCTCTCTGAATATGTTTTCATGTCTCTACAATAGAAATAATTTCTCCTCATAGGATGTGTAAACGGGTTAGAGATAATGTACTAAAATGTTTGGCATGCAATTGAGCAATAAAATATAGTTCATTATATTGATCAGGTGTTTTACAGTAATATGAGGGCAAACACTGTAGGTTATACTGTTTATTAATAGCATTATTCCATCAATATAATTCTGGATTTATCCATTCTTTACATCAGCTTTCAGGAATATCCAGCAACATGAATTTTGGTTTTATAAATTTGCATAAAATTATAGCTATCCTTTTTGCTTGTCCTACCTCCTGCTGACTCATAGAATCAGCTGTAAAACAGAGCTATATTTATTTTACATAATGCTGCTACAGCAATGTCTAAAAATAACTCTGACATGCTCTTAATAATGAAGGCTGCATGCAGACTTTGTCCTAATTGAGAAATAACTCAAACTAATTTGAATATCTGGGAACTATTAACATGTGATAGCTCTTTCTAATTTTTCTCTCCCTTCCATCCTTTTGTATACGAATTTTATTTCTCCCCCCCCCCTATTTTGTATACTGATTTTATTTTATTTATTTTTATTTTTATTTTTTTTGTATACTGATTTTAAAGGCAAACTCCAATGAAGTGATAACAGATCTTAAGTGAAGGGAAAAAAAATCATACATTTTAGTAAAATGTACAGGAAAGATAAGGTAGGAAATATTCAGATTATAAATTTTTCCCTCTATTGCTACAATGAATTATTATACTTTTGTAATTTTTTGCATGTTTATTCTTTGTTCCCACAATATCTTACTTTTTTTGTGCCATATCCAATGCCTATCACAGTACTACTTAATTGCTAATGTGTAGATTGTCTTTAAATGTGGTGTTTTCAGTATAATCTTATTTATAGAAATATATTTTACTTAGGAGTTCAGAATTACATGTATTCTTCATGTTAAATCTATTAAGTGATTGCTTCAATTATAGCTGAATTATTTATCCATTGTAATTACAAAAGCATTACTGGTTTCTTTTAGGAATGTTTTTTTCTCCCAGTGATATCTATGCATCTATGCACCTAACTCCTTTGTTCAGCAAGGAATTACCTTGGTTTCTGACTGCTGCTACTATTTATTGGTGCTACCTTCGGCTTTACTAATGTGCAAGTATCAATAAAACATGCTCACTACTTTCATATGTATATTCCAAAATTTCACATGGTTCCCATCTTCATACATAACTGTGCTTTCTATTGGCAAATAACACTTCTAACAGATAGTTGCTATTTTCTGTGGGGTCAAATTTGTATGTAACTAATTTGGGCAGATACCAATCTTTTCATATTTTCTTTCCCTCCCTCCCTCCCTCCCTCTCTCCATCTGTTATGCATGTAATATGCTAGTTATTATAGGGGAATGGAAGAAATAAAACACTTGGTCTTGTCCTCAAGTAGCTTACCATCTATTGAGAAAAAAATATGTACACATAAAAAAGCATTACAGCCTTAGCCGGTCTGGCTCAGTGCATAAAGCATCAGCCTGCGGACTGAAGAGTCCCAGGTTCGCTTCCAGTCAAGGGCACATGCCCAGTTGTGGGCTCGATTCCCAGTAGGGAGCATGCAGGAGGCAGCTGATCAATGATTCTCTCTCATCATTGATGTTACTATCTCTCCCTCTCCCTTTCTCTCTGAAATCAATAAAAATATACTTTAAAAAAAGCATTAGGATAATTATAGCCACTATTTATTGAGCCTTTACCAGAGTGGTATATGATATGTCACAAGTAAATAATACAAGCTTACATACTATAGAAGACCCAAGGAAGATATTATGGACTGGAATTATGTGATTTCTTGACTGAGTCTGAGGGATAGTTTAATATAATGGGAAAAGTGCAAAACAATGAATTGGAAGACCAGGTTTTCAGTACCACACCTTGCTAACTAACTATTGTAATCTTATGACTTGGGCTTTCTGAAGTTAATTTTTCTCAGATGTAAATTGGGAACCATGATGATGATATCTTTTCTGCTTTACTTCAATATGAAAATCATAAAATAAAATGTTCTGAAAACATTAAAATATGATTAAAACCTAAGGATGTATTGTTTTAATTTTTCATTACATATCATAGTATTTATTTTTATTTTGTTAACCCTCACCCGAGGCTATTTTTCCATTTATTTATTTATTTATTTATTTTTTAGAGTGGAAGGGAGGAAGAGAGAGAGAGAGAGAGAGAAAGAGA
This sequence comes from Cnephaeus nilssonii, assembly GCF_951640355.1. Lineage (NCBI taxonomy): Eukaryota > Metazoa > Chordata > Mammalia > Chiroptera > Vespertilionidae > Cnephaeus > Cnephaeus nilssonii. The sequence goes on along the minus strand of NC_137087.1, from coordinate 29,740,793 downwards.
GAGAGAGAGAGAGAGAGAGAGAGAGAGAGAGAACAGAGAAAGAGTACACAGAGAAACATTGATTGGTTGCCTCCTGCATGTGCTCCAACCTGGGCCAGGGATCGAACCTGCAACCCAGGTACGTGCCCTTAACTAGGATTCAAACCTGAGACCCTTTGGTGCATAGGCCAACACTCTAACCACTGAGAACACAGGCCAAGACAATACCATAGTATTTACGCTGAAACACTAAGAAATGTTGAAAATTCAATAGGAAGAGAGGAGCAGTGCTGACATATAGTACATATGGATGGATGCATGTTATTTAATAGGGAGAGGAAATAACAAAGTAATGACAGGACTGTGCTACAAATCTGACTTTTTTGTTTGGGGACAATTCATACTATACCTATAATTATTTAGAAGCCAATAATAATTGTTATGAATGATGTAAGGATAATTATAGCCACTATTTATTGAGCCTTTACTATATGCCAGGGACTCTGCTAAGAGTTTTTTATGCATTTTCTAATTTTATCTTCACAACAATCCTAAGAATCAACGATTATTGTTCCCATTTCACAGAGGGAAAAACTCTGGGTCAGAGAGGTTGTCATTTGGCAAGGTCACACCGCTAGTCAGTAACAAGAGCAGGATTTGAACCTAAATCTGCCTAACTTAAAACCAGTAATTCCCATAACTTGGGAATATCACACAAAATGCAATGGTAAACTCAGAGTCAAATGAAGTGGTTCAATGTGTTTATTAAATCAGAAGTAGGTATTTAAATCATAAATTATTTTAAGCAAAGGTGAAGTAAGGAATGAAGTTACAGAGGAAATAGAAAGGCCAGTTCCTGGAAGACTTTTGTGCCATGTCTGAGAATTTAAACTGCTTCTGTGGATAATCAGGAGCCATTGACGGTTTCAAGTACAGAAATGTAATCATTGTCTGCCTGGCGCAGAGCTGGAGTTCCATACATACCTAATGAACAATGGGATTTGTCTTTTAGAAAGAGTGACCTGGAGACAATGTGGAATATGGTTTGGAGGGAAGTAAGACTGAAAGTAGGAAAACTGTTAAGAGTTTGGGTAAAGATGGCAGAGCCTGAACTGGTGGCATACAGGAGCTGGCTGGTACTGGGTTGGAGAACCTATTATGTATATCTGCCCAACTTCGGGTTCAGTGACATCAAGGTGATAGTTTGAAATCAGCCATGGTGGTAATATTTAAACCACAGATGTTGGCAAACACTACAAAGTAGGTTTTTTTTTTAACTTTTTTTTTTGAGAGCTGATTTATCAACCCATTTGGCCTGAACAAAAGGTTGGAGAGGAGGAAATATTTATTGGAGGAGTTCATGGGGCTGTGATAAGTTTTCATGTTTTATAAATATAAATGAAACGATATATCGTTTTCTTCAAAGACGGAGAAAGTAGGTAGAATTATATTTTCTTTGTAAATACTGCATTTGGAATAAAATTACTGTAATATAAATGAGTTTTAAAGAATATTGGTGCTTGATAAAAACAGGCATGTGACAAATCAGATTTATAAGATTTTTACAAGATTTACCAAAATGACACTTTAAAACAAAATATTTTATAATCCAAGAGATTATATAAAACATCTGAAAGAACAAAAACATTCTTCAAAACTAAACCAATTATTTCCAAAATGTAATTATAAGGAATTCTATACATACTTCTCTCTTGGCACTAGATTGTAATTGTGTGTTTCTTTTCCTCTGCCACTAAATTTTACTGCGAGTAGGGAAATGCTGTGTCTTTTATCTATGTTTGGGGCCTTGTAAATAGTGTGTACTCAGGGGGGAAAAACTTTCTTTAATGACAGGATGGGAAGTTTGAAAAGAGATGATCTGGAAGGTCCCTTTCAACCCTGAGAGTATGAAAAGGGGAGTTGTGAGTTCCTTAACACTCAAAAGAAGTGAGCTTAGTTCTTTGTAGCACCAAAGGGCCAATGTTCCAAAGCTAAAACTGAAAGGAAGTAGGCTCTCAGCTCAGTATCACACAGGTAAGAATTTTCTAACTATTACAGCTATCCAACAGAGGAAAGAAAGGCTGTTTCAGGAGATGGCTACCTTTGAAGTAACTATAAAGTAAAAGCTCCAAGGGTCCTTAGATATCTTTAGTTAGGTCTTCCCAATCTTTCTCATGCCATTGCCTGTACAGGAAATCGTACAGCACATCCATCAATACCTCAAAGCGTACTTGTCCCAAGTTCTCGGGGCTTTGGTTGGGAAAACTGATCTAGTACAGATCCTTATCTGCAGTGGGGGAAATTGAATCTTAGAGAAGGGATGTGACACTCCTGGATCAAGAGTTTTTTTTCCCAATTTTTTTATTAAGGTATTATATGTGTACATATCTTACCTTTGCCCCCCCCACCCCACTCCCATATATGCCCTCACCCCCCCAGAGTTTTGCATCCATTGGTTATGCTTATATGCATGCATACAAGTCCTTTGATTGATCTCTTATCTCCCCCACCTCTCCCTAACCTTCCCCCTGTAATTTGACAGTCTGTTTGATGCTTTACTGTCTCTGTATCTATCTTTTTGTTCAAGTTTATAATGTTCTTTATTATCCATAAATGAGTGAGATCATGTGGTATTTTTCTTTCATTGACTGACTTATTTCACTTAACATAATGTTCTCCAATTCCATCCAGGTTGCTGCAAATGATGAGAATGGATCAAGAGTTAATGCTGGGGTTAGAATGCATCTTCCGTCAACTAACGAGCCAGTTGCCTTCCCACAGATTAAGCAGGGTTGCATGCCAGGCTTGAGGACTAGGTCAGAGTTAGCTGCAGTAGATGGCACGCCGGTCTAGACCAGTGTTGCTTTCAATGTGGTCCCGTGACCACTGCGTTGGAACTTGTCAAACGTCGTGGTGCTTGCAGATTCAGCCCTGGCCAGTGTGGCTCCGTGGTTTGGAGCGGTTCCCGTGCACCAGAGGTTGCCTTATTCCGCTCAGGGCACAAGCCTACGTTGCGGGTTCCATCCCCGGGGTGAACGGGAGGCAACCATTCGGTATTTCTCCCATCGATGCCCCTCTCCCCCGACTTTCCAAGGTCAATAAATCACATCTCCAAAACGAAACGCAGATTCATGGGCACCACACAGACACACTGAATCAGGCGCTGCGGTCGGGTCCGGAAGTACGCATTTGTAGGTTTGAAAGCACGCTCCACTCCACTCCTCGGCAGTACGTTTGGCTCCGGCCTGACCTGAGCGGCTCTGCTGGGCGCTCGCCACTCGCCAAGCTGACCTCAGAGCAGCGTGGGCGCACGGCCGTGCCGCTGGGGTAAGACCGTCTGTTACGTCCTAGCCTAGGCAGACGCTGGCGGACGCACAGAGGTGCCCAGTCCGGGTGAGGCCGCCGCCGCCGCACCTCCACCACCTCCGGGCCCCGCTGCGGAGCCGACTGCGGAGGCGGGGGCCGGGGCCGAGGCGGCTCAGCGGCGCCCCTTGGAGGCGAGGCCCCCGCAGGCGCGCCGGGCTGCGTCTTCCCCGCTCCGCCCCCGAGCGCCTCCTCCTTTCCTGCAGTCCCGCCCCCCACCCCCGGCGGAAGTCACTACGGCGCCTGCGCCGATTCTGCCTCACCCTGTCCCCTGCCTACCCACCGGAAGTTGATAAACTTCCCATCGTGCCTCGCGAGTCGGGGTTTTGGATAACAAGCTTGGAAGGTTGAACCCGGCGGGTTTTGGTTGCCTTTGTTGGGGTTGCTCTGCTTCGCCGGGGCGCTCTGCGAGACTAGGGTCCGGCCACTGCCTCGCGGGGTGCCATGCCGCTCCTTCGGGGCGTGTGGGGAGTGCTCAGCGCCCTGGGGAAGTCCGGAGCGGAGATCTGCGCCGACTGTGGGAGCCGACTGCGCGCACCCTTCAGGTAGGTCCCGGGCGGCCAGGCGCCGGACGCCCTGGGGCCGGAATGTAGACGGTGTCTCCCACTTTCTGTCCCTCCCAGGCGGTCAGGGACGTGGTTCAGTCCTCGACCTTGCCAAGGGAAGGGTGCCTTTGCAGGCCTTACTCCAGGAGTACCCCGCGCCTTGCTCCCCCCCCCCCCCCCGCCCCCTTCCCCTCCGTGCGGCCTCCGAGCACCTGCTTCACTGGCCGTTCCTTGTCAAGCCACGCCGACAGTCTCCCGCCTTCTTCTAGGCTTGGGGGAGGCGGGGCCCGGAGCTGAAGTACCTGTTTTCTGCACTCTCTGTCCTTCGTGGGAGGGGAGGGCTTCCGTTTTGCAGGCTCTTCCCTCGGGGTATGTCACCATTGTCAATGTCACTAGCTTTTTTTTGTCGAAGGTGTCAGATACGTAGCATCTTGATCACCTCTTATTGGGGACCTGTTTATGTACAAGTGAATATTATTGGCGCTTAAATCCTTGACATTGGTTCTTTTCTTTCTATTTATATGTAGCTTTGTGTATATACCCAGATGGTTTTCATCCACTTTGAGTAGTTATCCAAAGAAGCCTATGACTTCTTACGTTCGATTTTCTAAAGAACAACTAGCCATATATAAAGCTAAGAACCCAGGTAAGGAGTTGGGGGGCTTGTGCTCTTCTCTGATGTAATAAAGAGCTCACTGAGCAGTTAAGCCGTAAATTTGATACACACTACCAACCATCCATCCATTGACTTCAGGAACATAACCTATTTGAGGGTCTGTGAAATAGCAGGTCTAACGTATTTTTCACCAAGTAGAAATGTTTTTGTGTTAATCCTCACCTGAGGATGTATATACACACACTGAGTGGACAGATTATTATGATCTCTGAACACATAATCTGGCCACTCAGTGGATATCCTATATTGAAGCATCCATCTTATATAAAAACTGCTGTTTGAAATTTTAACCCTGCTATTTGGCTTCTGTAAATGCTTGCTTGCTTAAATAATAAGGAAAAATAAGACTACTCCCACTTCAGAGAGGCCATTAAACCTTTCGCGGATGAAGTTATCAGTGCTGGCATCAGGCCAGGCCTTTGGTTGAGGTCTCAAGGCCCCAGAACATAAGGGCTCTTTAAGAACTTGCAAAGGAGGCCGGAAACACCCCATATTTGGGACACAAAGAAGGTAAAAACATATAAATAGGGAAAATTCCTCCATGTTGGGGCCCAGAATTTGAAAGACATTTTCCTCTGGACCCGCGCGTAATAAATGTAACTCCATCTCTCTAAGTATTGCTTGGTGGTTCTCCGGTTTTCTGTAACAATATAATAAAAGGCTAATAAGCAAATTGTCCCCTCGACCAGGAGTTTGACCAGCAGGCAGGCCGGCCAACCACCCATGTCCCCTCCCCCTGGCCAGGCTGGTAGGACCCCACCTGTGCATAAATACATGCACCGGGTCTCTAAAACACACACACACACACACACACACGTGTGTGTGTGTGTGTGTGTGTGTGTGTATGTATATATATATAGTGTGTGTGTGTGTACATATACACAGATATGTACACACACACACTGAGTGGCCAGATTATGTGTTCAGAGATCATAATAATCTAGCCACTCAGTGTGTGTGTGTGTGTGTGTGTGTGTGTGTGTGTGTATTTTTTGGGGGAGGGGGAGTGGAAGGGAGGGAGAGAGACAGAGAGAGGAAGATCAGAGACACCTTGGTTGGTTGCCTCCCACACGCCCCCAACCAGGGCAGGAGCCTGCAACCTAGGTCTGTGCCCTTGACCGGAATTGAATCCATGACCCTTCAGTCCCAGGGCCTACGCTCTATCCACTGAGCCAAACCGGCTAGGGCAGTAATGTTTTAAATATAATTAAGAACTAATGAAAGATATTTTTTAAATAGCAGCATGTAGAATACAAAGCAACTAAAGAAGAGGATATGAAAAAGCTTAATTTTGGGCCTAGTTGCCATTGGCGTAGAGGACCACCAGGAATCATTCTGTCTCTTGCCTAGCCCCTTCTGCCACAGGGAATTTTTAATGGAAGTTATAATGAAATAACTTCTGTGGAAGTGTTCTGTAAACTGGAAAGGTCTATACAAATTACTGCTAACGCAAGAGCTTTTGTACTGAAAGATTTCTAGGTAGGATGTTTGACGACTCCCTAGAAAGGCTATAGGGCCTTCATTTGAGGTTGTAGTATAAAGATAGTAACTAAATAATAGCTAACTTTTGCTTATGATTTCTAAAGCCCATTCACAAACAATACATCACAAGGCACTTCTGAAAATCAAATGAGATATAATAAAAATTCCCAAAGAATTGGTTTATGAGACATAATTAAGTGCTCACATCTTTTTAAAATGTAGGAGTTGAAATTAATAAGTGGTTTGTTAAAGCATTTATACCCTTTTTAGTTAAGATGAGGAAGGAAATGGGGACTAATGAATTTAGAAAAGTTCAGTTTGTTTGCAACTGGTATTTCTGTAATTCAAATCCAAGATGGTGGTATATGAATCAAGACTGTATTTTGTTCTTTATTCAGATGTTATGAACTTAATTCCTGAAAGGCTTGAAAAAAATGTTTGATTAAAATATCAAGTAAAGAACTTGAAGAAATTGATTACTGAACTGCTTAAACTAGCAATCAAGTTCTGAGGACTGTTTTGGTGATATGTGATACACTCCTTGATTAGATAAAACACTAATAATTTGCATAAAATACTAAAAAATATATATATAGATTTTGTTATTCTTAACCTGAGGATATTTTTCCATTGATTTTTAAAGTGGAAGGAAGGGGGAGAGACAGAGAGAAGCATCAATGTGAGAGAGACACATCAATTGTTTGCCTCCTGCAGGTGCCCCGACCTAGAGTCAGGGATCGGGATTGAGCCTGCAACTGAGGTATTGCCCTTGACCAGAATCGAGCCCAAGACCCTTAAGTCTGTGTGCTGATGCTCTATCCACTGAGCCAAACTGGCTAAGGTTAAAGTTATTTAAATTGGTTAAAGAAAAGCTAAATCATTGTATTAGGTTGTGTGTGGTATAGAGTTTCTAATAAAACTTAGAGCTGATGTATTATGATTTCCTGGAAGTCTTTAGAAGTTATTCATGAGACATAAAGTTGTGACATCTTTTCTCATTCCAATCCATAGATGCGAAAAATTCAGAACTAATTAAAAAAATTGCGGAAATATGGAGGGAACTTCCTGAATCAGAGAAAAAAGTAAGCATATAGGTTTTCAACATTGCTGGCCAGTTATTCTGCAGTTGTCATGCCCTTTAAAGGACCAAATGACTCAGAGATGATGTTTTTGTTGTTGTTTGTTTTTTAAATATCTATTATATACAAAGGAACTTCATACCTTCTGATCTACATAAATGATGATAATAGGGATGCGTGGGGTGGTGATGAAGGGTTGGCAGCAATGTAAAATTAAAGGCTACTTGCTAGACTCTCAAGTTGGTTAGCATGTATATGATGAAAAAAACATGGATTTGGGTCCATATAAATGTGATCCCAGAGCACATTTTCCACATGATGGTTCAGTCTGTCTTTATCTGAAGTCATGCAATTGTCTTTCCTTGGTAGCAACAGTTTATTGACTTCTTATGTTTTTATTTATTTATAGATATATGAAGATGCTTACAAGGCAGACTGGCAGGCATACAAAGAAGAGCTAAACAGAATTCAAGAACAGCTAACTCCAAGTCAGAAAGTATCTTTGGAAAAAGAAATGATGCAAAAACGTTTAAAAAAGAAATCGATATTAAAAAAGAGAGTGAGTATCATTGAAATATTCTTTTCCTTTAACAAAGAACTGAAATTTATATAACTATATGAATATAGGGTGTTTTCTCTTACTTGGATGATGTGTGTGGTGGCTCTATGGTAGAATGGCAGGTATACTCCAGTTAGGAAAAATGGGATCATCCTCTTCTGCCAATAGGATCATTTGTCATTGAGTCTAGCTTGGAAACTCTTGTTGCTACTTTGGGATGTATCTGATTTTAAAATACATAGGACTGGCAATCAAAGCTGTAGGAACAGCCAAATCTTGGATAGTAAAAATCTGTTTCTGAGTTTTGTCTAGAATAGCCTACTGATTTGAATTGTTCTAAAGGTAATAGTGAATTTGATTCTATATATTGCTGAATAGACTGAATTTATTAGCACATCAGGGAAAAGTGCCTATTGTATCTAATCAAATAAGTCCCTTAAAGATGAAATACTGCTTTTTTCTCATTAAAAACCCTACATAGGGCCCTGGCTGAATAGCACAGTTGGATAGAGCATTGTCCTGATACACCAAGGTTGTGGGTTCAATTCCTGGTCAGGACACATTGACCGGGAATTGAAATAATAAGAAGCAGCCAATGAATGCATAAAATAAGTGGAACAATAAATCGAGATTTCTTTCTCTCAAATCAGTAAAAAAACACAAAAACAACCCATGTGGTTCAAATTTTGTGGTTCCTAATTTAAGTATTAATCCACATAAATTCCATCGTTTGAAACTTAAACATTTTTGTATAAAACCAGTATTAGGTATGAAGTGGTCAGCTTGCTATCTAGCTCATATAGTATAGAAAATGGTCATCGGAATTAAAACTATTTCTCTGAAAAAGTAGGTTAGAACCTTTAATGTCTGATGCCAAGATATGCATTCCTGATCCTAATGTTTTAAGTCCTCCTAAGGAGTCAGCCAATTTCAAGTCAGTAATCTAAGGTTGCTGATCCAGTTAGTACAAGGATTGAGTAAAAATACCAATAGTGAGAAATACAGCCTCTGCCTTAGGGATGGTATTTGGAGGTGTGAGTACTAAAGTTTACTCTCCCTTTCCTCTTAATGCATGCAGCTAGTGCTGAGTGGAGAATACCAGAATGAGGATTAGACAGAAGGGGTTTCCCTTTCAAATATTTCTTGTCTTCCTTTCTTCTGGTATTCCCATTATGTTTTTGTTATACCTATTTTAGTTGTCCCATAGTCCTGAGTGTTCTGGTTTTTTTTACCCCCTCATCTTTGTTCTCTTTATTTTTGTGTTTTCAAGGATTCTATTAAAATGTCTTGTAGCTCAGATTCTTTCGTCAGCTGTGTCCAGTCTACCACTAAGCACATCAAAGCCATCCTTTATTTCAGCTACAGTGTTTTTGCTTTCTAGAATTTTGTTGTTGTTCCTTCTTAGGATTCTTGTTTTTCTGCTTACATTGCCCATCTGTTCTTGCATGCTGTCTTAGTGTAATTAATCATAGTTTTTCATTCCTGATCTGACCACTCTTAACATCCCTGCCATGCTTGCTTTGTCTCTTCAAGCTATGTTTTTTTTTTACCTCTTAGTGTACCTTGGAATTTTTTCATGATAGCTGGACATGATGTACTGGCTAAAAGGAATTGCTGTTAAATAGTCCTTAATACTGTGGTGAGGTGTGGAGGCAAGGGAGGTGTTCTCTAGTGCTGTGATTAGGTGCCGGTCTTTCAGTGATCCTATGTCTCTGACTGTGAACTGCACAAGTATTTTCCAGTTTTCTCTCTTCCCCTTAGTTGGGACAGGATGGCTAGAGTGGGCTGGGGTTGGGTATTTCCCTTCCATCAGGTCAGTTAGCTTTGATAATACTCCAGGACAGTGGTCGTCAACCTTTTGAACGTCACGGACCACCAGTGGTCCAGACCACCAGTTGGCAATTGCTGCTCCAGGAGATTAGCTCTGATTAACTAGTTACCCTTAAGGGCAGGCATCTATATATGTAAAAGCCTAAGTAACTGTTATGACTGAATGACCAGTCAACCAGTTGCTATGACGTGCACTGACCACCAGGGGGCAGATGCTCAACGCAGGAGCTGCCCCTTGGTGGTCAGTGCACTTGCACAGCCAACCTTCTTCAGCCCCTCCCCCCGGCTGGCCGCTCCCCCCTGGCCCCCCCTAGACCCCAATTGAGGGGCCAGCTGGCCAACCTCCCAGGGTCTCTCTCTCCCCCTGGCCGGCCAGCCCTTCAATAGGCCTCGATTGCCGGCCAGACCAAGGAATCCCACCCGTGCACAAATTCGTGCACCAGGCCTCTAATTGTTAATAATAATGCTCAAGACATTTCAAAATGGTTCCTTTTCCTCTCCTCATGCTAGAAGCGTGGGTAGAGGGGCATGGATTTTTCTAGATGTATATTGTGGGAATCTGGTCAAGCTCCTGAATTTGTAAATCTCACATTATTGTGAGGACCCTCCTATGACTGGGTCCTCTGAAGTTCTTAAACTCAGAGTTGTCCACACAGAACCTCCAGGAATTTGTTAAAGTTCAGGTTTCCCCACCTGGCACTGGTGCACTCAGCAGTTTCTCCTGGGTCTGCTCCTCTGCTCTGGTAAGCCTCAACTCTGTGATCACAGCAGTTTTCTCTGTGTCCTCCTCTCATGGATTCAAGAAGAGTTGTTGATTCTCAGTCTGTTCCATTTTATGTTCATTAGGAAGGAGTGGTGACTTCCAAGCTCTACAGGTTTTTCCCCCTCAGACTTTCATTCCCACTCTCTGTTGGAATTTTCCTTCCCTTCCCATTAAAGATTCCCAGTACCAAATATTTAGAGATCAGGTGAGAAGTGTGGGAACTAGGAAGTTGCAAGTGAATCACCTAGGAGAGAAATCCCTAGTAGTAATTCCAGAAATAAAAGGGGTGATATGTTGTGAAGTGTCTGAAGTCTATAGTAGTTGCATGACTTAGAGGTTCAGGAAGAAGAAAGTGATGTCCTACTTTAACATATGAATAAAAGTTGGGTTTGTTATTGACTAACCAAATTGTCATTAAAAGCCACAAAAAATTTATAAATTACAAGTACTACTCACACTATCCATATTCAGACACTAGGTTAGGATAATGCAATATCTCTCATTCTCTGAACTCAGAAACTAAATTGATTCAGATAGCAAGGGATACTTGTATTTTTTCATCTTTTCTTCTCCTACTTGATTATATTTTTATTTATTTATTTATTTATTTTTTAATATATTTTATTGATTTTTTACAGAGAGGAAGGGAGAGGGATAGAAAGCTAGAAACATCGATGAGAGAGAAACATCGACCAGCTGCCTCCTGCACGCCCCCTACCGGGGATGTGCCCGCAACCAATGTACATGCCCTTGACTGGAATCGAACCTGGGACCCCTCAGTCCGCAGACCCTTGCTCCATCCACAGAGCCAAACCGGTTTCGGCCTTTATTATATTTTTAAAATACATTTTTGGACCTTTGGACCCTGAAATTATGAAAGGAAAAAGTTGAGCTAGTGAGAATTCCCTGTCCTTCTTCAACCAGAACAACTCTGTTGTTAATAGATTTCTGTAAGGACTTTCTGCATTGGAGTTTATTTGAAAGGCAGTTTCTCTCTATATATATTTTAAAAAATATTTTTATTGATTTTAGAGAGGAAGAGAGAGGGAGAGAAAGATAGAAACATCAGTGATGAGAGAGAATCATTGATTGGCTGCCTCCTGCATGCCCCATACTGGGGATCAAGCCCATTAGCTGAATTGAACCATGACTCCTGGCTCATAGGTCAATGCTCAACCATGTCCGCTGGGCTTCTTCCTCTACTTTAGATACTGAGTACAAAGAATTTAGCCCATCTTTCTTTCTTTCTTTTCTTTTTTTTTGCGTTTTGGTGATCACATTTATTGGAAGGATTGGAGAAAAATAAAATTGCCATTTAGCTTAAGAATTTATGAGTTATGTACAAATAAACTCATTTCAGGAGCAGAAGAATCCTTGGTCATTTCTTAATATCAAAATTTATGCAGGTTTCTCTTTTGACTATCTTCTACCTTTAAAGACACAATCATATAAAGTCCTAATTTCCACACAGGATATATTCTTTGTTTCAACCAGGGGTCCTCAAACTTTTTAAACAGGGGGCCAGTTCACTGTCTCTCAGACCGTTGGAGGGCCGGACTATAGTTTAAAAAAAACTATGAACAAATTCCTACGCACACTGCACATATCTTAATTTGAAGTAAAAAAACAAAACGGCAAAAACACCCGCATGTGGCCCGCGCGCCGTAGTTTGAGGACGCCTGGACTTTCAACCAACTCTCAATGGAGGGGCAACTAGCACAACACCATCTCTCCTGACAAAAAGCATTGGAATATTCCGTTTTGTTGATTTATATATCTCTTCATATGTTTCTTCATCAATTTCTATAGTAGTCACAGTTTCTCCCACATCTCCCAATATCATATTTAAATGTGATAAGCCTGGGTTGCAGATTCGTTCCTGGCCTGGTCAGGGTGTGTTTGGGAAGCAACTGATCCATGCCGTCTCTCACATTCATGTTTCTCTCTTAGCCCATCTTTGAGGGTTAAAGATTGAGAGACATGCAGGGAAGGAAATGAAATGCGAGATTATTAAACAGATAGTCTAGTGTTTACGAGCTGTGGTGGAAGCATGTAGTGGTTTGAACAAGGAAATGGTAATGCTCTATAAGAATGAAACTGAGATTGTTTCATTTTTTTTTCTTTTTTTTAATATATTTTATTGATTTTTTACAGAGAGGAAGGGAGAGGGATAGAAAGTTAGAAACATCTATGAAAGAGAAACCTCAATCAGCTGCCTCCTGTATATCCCCTACTGGGTATGTGCCCACAACCAAGATACATGCCCTTGACCGGAATTGAACCTGAGACCCTTAAGTCTGCAGGCTGACGCTCTATCCACTGAGCCAAACCAGTTAGAGCTGTTTCACTTTTTAAAAAAGATTTGTACATATGTGCTCAGTTATTCAGTTCATGGAGACCATGAAAATAATATGTAAAGGAAATGTATAGAAAATAACTCAAAATTTATTGAATTTTTCAAAATAATGCCATCAAATTCTGACCTCAGGAGGGAATAATCACATACTTTATATAAGAATCAGAACATCCACTTTAAGGAACATTCTGCATAATGCAAAGTAGTGAATACAGTTTCTGTAAGTAAAATTAAGTCTCAGAGATGTTAAAATTTTATCTAACTCTTCCATTTTCACTCCTTAGGAGTTAACACTGCTTGGAAAACCAAAAAGACCTCGCTCAGCTTATAACATTTTTATATCTGAATGCTTCCAGGGAGCTAAGACTGGTGCATTACAGGTAAAATAGAACTGCATTTATTTTTTAAATGTTTATTTTAGTTTTAGAAATAATTAGATAGGAAATGTTAGGGGTATTTTTGCTTCTATCATTATCTTTCTTGGTTTACTGATTCTGTTATAGTAAGGATACATGGGAGATTAGTTTAAAGAGTTCTTTCATGTCTGAAAATGTCTCTATTTTTTCACATTTGATAGTTTGGGCATAGAATTGTTTCATGTTCTTGAAAACTTAAAAAAAACATTCCTTTTATAACTTCTGTATTGCTTTTGAGAAGTATAAAGCCATTTTGATTATTGGTCTTTTGAATGTGATCTGTTTTTTGTTTGTTTGTTTTTTTAATGTTTTCCCTTTCCCTGTTTTTTTCTCTGTTCTGACTCTAGAACTTTTACTTTTTGTTTATGCATCTTCTGAATTACTCTTAATTTTCTTACCTTCTCTGTATTGTTTTCTCTTAGCCTTTTTTGCTCCTCTTTCTGGGATAGTATACATTTTCATGTAATCTCCCTATTTCCAGCATGGTAGTATCACCACCCCCTACTATACCTGGTATCCACTGAGTAACTCATATTTTACTGTTGTGAGATGATAAATGTCCTAGAATCTGCCCATAGTGGGAATTAACCTCTTTATAAACACTTTCAATCAGTCCTCCTGACCGTACCTCTATTTTATACCTATCTGGTGCTGCCAATACCTGAGCTAACTCAGAATTCTACATTATTGCCGAAACCGGTTTGGCTCAGTGGATAGAGCGTCGGCCTGCGGACTCAAGGGTCCCAGGTTCGATTCCGGTCAAGGGCATGTACCTTGGTTGCGGGCACATCCCCAGTAGGGGGTGTGCAAGAGGCAGCTGATCGATGTTTCTCTCTCATCGATGTTTCTAACTCTCTATCCCTCTCTCTTCCTCTCTGTAAAAAATCAATAAAATATATTTAAAAAATAAAAGAATTCTACATTATAAAACAGTTTGCATTTTTGGCTTCCCCACTGCTGGTTTGGGACTAGCTTTCATGAGTTAGGTAAGCCAGGAACCATGGCTGTATCTGCTTTTCAGCTTCCAAAATTTTGTGTTGGTAGTGCTCTCTCCTGTTTTCTTTGTCCGTGTGGGTTTATGCCTTAAAAATTTTTTGTTTATTCATTTAATGTTTTTTATTTTAAAATAACAAATTTATTGCTCACAGTTTTGGAGGCTGGGAAATCCAAGGTCAAGGTGCCATCATAGTTGCCTACTGGTGAGGTCCCTCTTCCTGGTTCATGGCTGGTGCCTTCTCAGTGTGTCCTCACGTGGTAGAAGGGCTCATTTAATGGGGTTTCAGGAGGATTCGATTATGGTCAGGGGCACATGCCTGGGTTGCGGGCTTGAACCCGAGTAGGGAGCGGGCAGGAGGAGCCGATTGATGATTCTCTCTCATCATTGATGTATATGTCTCTTTCTCTCTCTCCTTTCCTCTCTGAAATCAATTTAAAAATTTTATATATATATCCCTAACCAGTTGGCTCAATGGATAGAGTGTTTGCCCGTGGACAGAAGGGTCCCGGGTTCGATTCTGGTCAAGGGCTCGTACCTTTGTTGCAGGCTTGATCCGGACTCATGGGGGAGGCAACCAATTGATGTGTCTCTCTCACATTGATGTTTCTTTCTCTCTGTATCTCTCCCTCCCTTCCACTTTCTCGAAAATTTAATGGAAAAATATCCTTGGGTGAGAATTAATAATATATATATATGTAAAACTTTAAATTTTAAAGAAAAAGATTATGAAAAAATTGAAAGCATTAAAGTAATTCCTTCCAACTCTAAGAGTCAGAGCAGTTATTTAATGATTAACTGTCCCTGAATATATTAGAAGTGCTTATGAAGATAAGTTAAAAATGTTCAAAACATAATATTTATGTAGTCTCAGGTACTAACTGGTACCTCTGTTTTTGTCAATCCTATCTAATAAAAAAGAAACATGCAAATTGACCGTACCTTTGCTACGCCCACAAGCCATGCCCACAAGCCAATCAGGAGCGAGTATACAAATTAACCCAACCAAGATGGCGGTGGCCATGGAGCTGGAGCAAGCAGGAGGCTTGGGTTGCCCCTGGCGATGGAGGAAGCCAAGCTTCCTGCCTGCCCTGGCCTGCCCTGGCCTCTGCTCAAGGCTACAAAGTTTCAATTATAGAAGATAAATAAATCCCAGATAGCTGCTTCCAGCCTATGCTTGGGTTGCCGGGGGGCATGGCCGGCCTGCAAACCACCACAGGCCCCTCGCCCAGGCCGCCCCACACCCCAAGGGAACCCCCACCCTGATTTAGGACACCCTTCAGGGCAAACCAGCCAGCCCCCACCCGTGCACCAGGCTTCTAGCCTATCTAATAAAAGAGTAACGTGCAAATTGACTGTCACTCCCAACAAACAAGATGGTTGCCCCCATGTGGTCAAAGATGGCTGCCCCCATGTGGACACAAGATGGCTTCCTCAAGATGGCCAGCAGGGGAGGGCAGTTGGGAGGGACCAGGCCTGCAGGGAAGAGCAGTTGGGGGGGACCCAGGCCTGCAGGGGAGAGCAGTTGGGGGGGACCAGTCCTGCAGGGGAGGGCAGTTGGGGGTGATGAGGCTGGCAGGGGAGGACCGTTAAGGTTGACCAGGTCGGCAGGGGAGGGCAGTTAGGGGCATTCGGGCTGGCAGGATAGCAGTTAGGCATCAATCAGGCTGGCAAGGGAGTGGTTAGGGGGTGATCAGACTGGCAAGCAGAAGTGGTTAGGGGCAATCAGGAAGGCAGGCAGGCGAGCAGTTGGGAGCCAGCAGTCCTGGATTGTGGATTGGGCCTAAACGGGCAGTCAGACATCCCTTGAGGGTTCCCAGATTGGAGAGGGTGCAGGAGGCTGGGCTGAGGGACACCCCCCCCCCCTTGTGCATGGATTTCGTGCACCAGGCCTCTAGTAGGAAAATAAAATTCATTCAAAGTTTTGCTCAGAAATAATGGCCCTCTCTCCTTCACAGTCCCCTTCTTCTGCCCCTCATTTGCCACCCCCCCACCTTCCCTTTATTCTCTGTTCTCTGGGAGCAACAGCATAGTCATCGTGAGGTGCACTGACTCTGACTCATCTCTTCCAGCCATGGAGTCCCTGTATACCTTTAACCCTTTGCACTTGCTTGCTTTTTTCTCGATTCCTTTATTCTAATGCTAACCATGTCGAGTCACACTCGACATCCGAGTGCAAAAGGTTAATTTTATAGAAGAACCAAACTTAAGGGAGGTAGTAGGACTTTTTTCTGAGTCGCTTAATTAAATTCAGCTAAGTAGAATTGAAGACTGGTGTTGTATTGTTCTTGTGACTACACCTAAATACTTTGGCACCCATTTTAGAACAAAACATTAAGCTACAAGTAGTTAGATTACAACATAATATACTTGAATATTAGTATTTCTGAATAAAAAAAGATAAATACCTGCACAGTAAAGGAAATCATCAACAAAATGCAAAGCAATCTATCAAATGGGAGTAAATACAAGCAGTCCTTGGGTTACCTTGGACTCGACATACGTCGTTTTGTGGTTACGTTGCCATCTCTAATTTATTTATTTAAAAAAAAAAAAAAGTTCCGTCATTTCGATGTATACATATGTGCTGTATGTTTTTTATTATTTATTTACCGCAAGTAGAGTTCAGGAATTGTTATCTTTCTTTTAAGTTTATTTTTACTGTTTCACTTCATTACTGCTGTGTATGTGCTCATGTGAGTGACGTAGGTGCTTATGTAGGTGGGTTCTGACTTATGGCGAAAATCGTGTTATGTCGCGCTGTAGGAATGGATCTTCGATGTAATCCGAGGACCTACTGTATTTGCGTGTATATATCCGATAAGGGGTTAACACCCAAAATAAATACAGAATTCAACTCAGAAAAAAAAATGGGCAAAGGATCTGAATAGACATCTTTGCAAAGAAGACATAAAGATGGCTAACAGGTAGATGAAAAAGATGTTCGACATCACTAATTATCAGGGAATTGCAAATCAAAACCATAGTTCACCTCACACCTGTTGGAATGACTGTTGTCAAAGATAAAAGTAATGTGTTCGTGTGGATATGGAGGAAAGGAAACCCTTGTGCATAGTTGGTGGGAATGTGATTTGCTGCAGCCCACTATGGAAGACAAGAGTTCCTGAAAAACTTAAAATTAGAACTATCATATGTCCAGCAATATTACTTTTGGATATGTATCCAATGAAAAAAGAAAACACTAAATTGAAAAGATATCTGAACCCCCATGTTCATTGCAGCATGATTTACAACAGCAAAGATGTGGAAGAAATCTAAGTATTAATTGGATGAATGGATAAAGAAACTGACATATGTAATTTAGCCATTAAAAAAAGAAAGAAATCTTGCACATCCATTTGCAACAACATGGATTGATCCTGAAACCATTATGCTAAACTAGAGGCCCAGTGCATGAAATCATGCACCAGTGGAGTCCCTTGTCCTGGCCTGCGAGATTGGGCTGAAACGGGCCTTCCGACATCCCCCAAGGGATCCCGGATTGTGAGGGACCCCACTGGTGCACAATCAGGGCCAGGGAGGGACACGGGAGGTTGGCCAGTTGGGGAGGGACCATGGGAGGGCTCTATCTTGCTGGCCTGTCTTGCTCAGTCCTGATCCCAGCAGCAAGCTAACCTACCAGTCATAGCGTCTGCCCCCTGGTGGTCAGTGCACGTCATAGTGACTGGTTGATTGACTGTCTGTTCCCTGGTGGTCAGTGCATGTCATAGCGACTGGTTGACTGCTCCCTGGTGGTCAGTGCACTCATAGTGAGCAGTTGAGCGGCCTTAGCATATCATTAGCATATTATGCTTTGATTGGTTGAAAAGCCAGGTCAACTGGACACTTAGCATATTAGGCTTTTCTTATATAGGATGAAATAAATCAGACCAGAGAAAGACAAATACCGTATGATCTCATTTACATGTGGAATCTAAAAAAATAACTGATCTCATAGATAAAGAAACAGATTGGTGATTGCCAGGCATGGGGGGTGGATGAGATGGATAAAGGTGGTTAGAAGGTACAAACTTCCAGTTATAAAAAAGTCTTGGGGATGTAATGTACAGCATGGTGACTAGAGTTAATAAATTTGATAGTTATTCAGAGTAGATCTTAAAAGTTCTCATAAGAAAAAAAAAATTATGGTGACAAATGTTAAAGACTTATTGTATTGACCATTCAGAATATATACAAATATTGAATCATGTTGTACACCTGAAACTAATACAATGTTATATGAAATTTATATCTCAGTAAAAAAGATAAGTATCTTTATTCCAGTCATTTTGTATATTTTAAGTTTAATTTAGAAAGAAGATATTAAGAATTGATGAGGCATTAATATCTGAGTATGATAAAATGATGTAAAAATGATGATTTTTAGTGTCTGAATTTTTTTGAAATGAGTAATAAAAAACAATTTTTCTTTAATCACTGAAGTCCCTGTATCTGCTACTTAAACATATGTTGTTTTACAGGTAAGGCTGAAAAATATACATGAAAGCTGGAAAAATCTCTCCAGTGCTGAAAAGCAAGTAAGTATGGTTTTAGTCTCAAATATCTAGTTAGAATATCTGTGAGAATGTATTAGGGCAAGGCTTGATTCATGTGAAAATGACCTTATATTACTTCTAATACAGTTAAAATATTTTTAAATAATTTCGTATTCCTAGAATCAATTTGGCTTTTTTCTTTTGGTAGTTTTTAACTGCAAATAAAATTGATATTTAAAACAATGTCACACCAAATTCAGTGTCCAGTGTATGCTATGGCAGTCACACTGTGCCTCTGCTCCTTCCCCACATCTCAAGCCCTAAAATTGTAACAATTTAATTAATACAAAATCTTTATCTCTTACCTTATCTCACAAAAACATTCCTTCTCCAGTCCCCCTTTACACATGTAGAAGAATAAGGTAATTTTTATGGTATACTGTATATGGAAGCATTTCAGAAATTAATGGCAAAGATTCTTCTGAAGAAATCATTTTAACAATTACACTTTTTCTTAGGTATATATTCAACTTGCTGAAGATGATAAAGCTCGTTATTACAGTGAAATCAAATCTTGGGAAGAACAAATGGTTGAAGTTGGACGTGAAGATCTTCTTCGTCGCAAAGTGAAGCCCCAATCAAAAAGCACTGAGGAATGTTAAGTAGAAGATTGAGTTATGTTCATAATGGATAGACACAAGAAACCAATTAGGTCTCAGTATCTGAAACTGTTATAAAATTAAAAGGATAAAGCTGGTCAACATTTTATAATTCTTTTTTCTTTAACCTATGGACTTCTGCCAGTTCAATACATTTTGTATTTGTATCTTGCTTTGGAAAACTCAAACATGGAAAAGTTCATCCAAAATTTATTTTGTGTTTAGCAACTACTGAGGATCAAAATAATCATGAAATGTATCAGTAACATTTTACCTTTGATAAAGGTGAGTCAGACTGTGAAGTTTTTTTATAATACTGATGACTGTGGAAGAAGTATTCTTGTCTCCTTATATTATGGAGGCAGGGGTTTCCTGTTCAGAAGTGTCCCAGATTGTAGAGCCATAGTGTTCTATGATTAATTGTGCATTTTTTAAAGAGCACCCAGAGCTCATTTAGGTAAGTTCCAATTCCTAGGTGTACTTTATATTCAGAGCTGATGGTTCTACAGGCAAGGGCTTGCTAGTTTCAGTTGTAATTTTTTTCCTAAAGTAAAACTAAGAAGTATGTTCTAAATCAATGCATATTGTTTTATATGTCATAGAACACAATTTTTGTTTCCCAATTATATGTTTAAGGTAAAACATTTATTTTACAGTTTCTGTCTTCTTTTTTTCTTTTTAAGTAGGGATTTATATTCTGAATTATTTTTTCTCTCTCATGTGAGTATATTTATCCAGAGAGAACTTATCTGGTAAGTTTTAAAATGAGAGATCCAGAAACAAGTTTTTAAAGTATCTAGACTCAACAACCTGTAATTTTAAAACATTTTATATAAGATAAAAGACTATATAAGGGACAGCCAACTCTGCCCATGGGCCAAATCCAGCCCACAGCCTGCTTTTCATGGCCTATGAGCTAGAATTGTGTTTACCATTTAAAAAAAAAAAGATATTTCAAGACACATGAAAATATGTTCAATGTTCATAAATATTATGAAATACAGCTATACTCATTAATTTATCTATTGTTTATGGCTGCTTTTGTGCAACAGTGACAGTTGAGTAGTTGCTTCAGAAACTAGTTTGCAAAGCCTAAAATTTTTACTGTCTGACTCTTTACAGAACAAGTTTGCCAACCCATGATCTACAGTATAGTGTAGTATGATAAGCATACTAATATGTTGGGATAGGTTTTTTAACTGATTAAGAGGTTCTTGTTTTAGAATCTTTGTCACCATTGTTTTAAGAGGAAAAAGGTCAAGTCACAGAAGAAGCTAAACAAACCGTTGCTCCACAGTGTTAGCAAGAAAAATAATCTTGTTTCAAATTATTTTGTATGATAATAGAGTTCCATTTAGTGTGAATGAGATTCTCTTCAGTTACTTCCTATGACTTAGTAAGTGAATCTTGAGTTTCCAGTTAGCA
Source organism: Cnephaeus nilssonii (assembly GCF_951640355.1). NCBI lineage: Eukaryota > Metazoa > Chordata > Mammalia > Chiroptera > Vespertilionidae > Cnephaeus > Cnephaeus nilssonii. Next base: position 29,720,171 of record NC_137087.1, on the reverse strand, counting down.
CATATCACAAAAACCTTCCCATCTTTTGCTACTTGTTTATCATCTTGAGAGTTAGCAAAAGTTTTTAAAATTCACACTACCTTTTTGAGCAAAATAATTCATCTTTCATCATTAGTCATAAGAATAGGATAACCCAAAATTTATATGTATCTTATATTATGCAAACTATTTAGGAATTTTGGATTCCAAATCTACAGAAAAATTTTGAGGATTTTTGTTGTTTGTGGATAGAAAATAAATAAAAAGTCATGACTTGTTCTATACTGAACTTGACAAAAGTATGTACTAAAGAGAAAAATATAACAAGAGGAAGCTTAAGATTTAAATATTTGAAGTTAGGTGTTTCCAAACAATTTCCCCCTGTGGTTATTAATACAGGACAAAGTTGGCTCTGAGTTAAATAGATGCCGTGGGGAGAGGAGTTGGGGAAGAAGAGGTGTGCTAGTGTCTATCGCAGCTTGCCTCAATGGGGTTTCCGGGAGAGAATGGCACTGATGATGTACCATACTTAGGAGAATGGAGAAAATCATTCAAGTCATACACTGTGTTCTGTACTTCAGATGAGCCCAAGGAGCATGTGGGAGTCAGTCGTTTGTGATGTAGGACGGGTGAGGTTGAGAAATGAATTATGTAAACATCTTTGCAATTTTTTCTGTGCTCTTTTAGCATCCAACTACATAAACTATTTTATACAGAACACATTCAAGTCATATCTTCCCAGTTATATTAGGAAGTTTAGTGATGAGTAAGTTCAAGTATTTACAATTTAATAAAGGGGGAAAAGTGTGAAAAGAGCTAGAGCAAAACGATAACATCAAATAATATTTAGTTTCCTTTGTTTCTAAAAGAATGTCATTTTTAATGCTTTAAATATTAAGGTAATCTGAGTCCACACCTTGGTTAGTAAATTTCAGTACATATTGAAGACTGGTATGCATATACCAAATGCCTTCCAGCTTAATAGTATGTCCAAATTTTCTATTATGAAGAATAAGAAATTATGTCAGTAACCAGGGGCCACTCATCTTACTTTTTAGACATAAGTTGACCTAACAGAGTTATTGCTGTAGGAGCTAAAAGAAGAGTGTGCTACGGGGAAAGATCTGAAGAATTGAAAGTGGTGTTTATGCTTTTCTGAGCATATGCTGTTCAGAATCATAAAGAGATTTCTATACTTTTTTCATTAGAGTACTAGTATTAGGTTTGAAATAATTTGATGGTAGGAGAGGATTGTGTGGTAATTCTACTTTCTGATGTTTAAAGGATATTGTGTGAAGATTCAGCCTACTATAATCATGTAAATTTTGCTATTGCTTTTGGTTAAAACTCCCTTCTTGAAAATGCCATTTTTAAAAAACAAGGTGTATTTTTTATAGTTGCTACGAATGTGTGTATTTAAATTCTGAATTAAAATATAAGTTGATTTAAAGTAACTAGCAAATTTCATTGATTTTTTTTCTGATATTTACATAAAATTAATCACCACCAGGAAGTTTTTATATATTAAGTGATAGTACCCATTGATTTCATAATTTTATCAATATTAACTGTGAGAATATTCTCTTCCTTTCTTTTCTCACAGCCACTCTTCCTTCTCTCTCTTTTTTTTTTTTTTTAAATATATTTTTTAATTGATTTTTTTACAGAGAGGAAGAGAGGGACAGAGAGCTAGAAACATTGATGAGAGAGAAACATCGATCAGCTGCCTCCTGCACATCCCCTGCTGGGGATGTGCCTGCAAACAAGGTACATGCCCTCAACCGGAATTGAACCTGGGACCCTTGAGTCTGCAGGCCGACGCTCTATCCACTGAGCCAAACCGGTTTCGGCTACTCTTCCTTCTCTTCATAGCACCAAGCTCTTAGAGACAAATTTGAAAATATTATAAGCACAGACTGTTGAAGTTTTAAAGCAGTAACATTCTTTTTAAAATTGAACCTTTGGAAAGGAAAGACTAAGAAAATAAACATATTTATTATTACCTTGAATTTGTAGGACTTTCCAAACAGAAAGTAAAACTGTACAAAGCTAGTATCATTAGTTTTTACATTGTTCACAAATAAAGTACTTTTGGTAATTGATTAAATTATTAATTATATTATAATGGAAAATACATAAAACACAAAACATTTTCTAGTAGAGTCGACCCTCCATATCTGTGGGGGATTGGTTCCAGGACCTCTCACCATGATATCAAAACCTGTAGATGCTTAAGTCCCTTATATAAAATAGTTATACTCAATAGTTGTTATAATGTATTGTTTATGAATAATGATAAAAATCTATACATATTTATTATACACACAACCATCTAGGTCAGGCATCCTCAAACTACGGCCCGCGGGCCACATGCGGGTGTTTTTGCCGTTCTGTTTTTTTACTTCAAAATAAGATATGTGCAGTGTGCATAGGAATTTGTTCATAGTTTTTTTTTTTTTAAAATATATTTTATTGATTTTTTACAGAGAGGAAGGGAGAGTGATAGAGAGCTAGAAACGTCAATGAGAGAGAAACATCGACCAGCTGCCTCCTGCACACCCCCCACTGGGGATGTGCCCGCAACCAATGTACATGCCCTTGACCGGAATCGAACCCGGGACCCTTCAGTCCGCAGACCGACGCTCTATCCACTGAGCCAAACTGGTTTCGGCTGTTCATAGTTTTTTTTAAACTATAGTCCGGCCCTCCAACGGTCTGAGGTACAGTGAACTGGCCCCCTGTTTAAAAAGTTTGAGGACCCCTGATCTAGGTCTATAACTGCATAGTACAACATCAGCAACAACAACTTTTCAAATGTTTTTAATGCAGTTAACCCATGCATGCAGAATCCACAGATAACGGAGGGCCTACTACATTAAAAAGTATGAATGTATATATTTTACTGGCTAAGGAGCTAAATACATTTAGCCCTAAACAAGAATTTTAAAAAATAAACATTTAAAAATCACCCTAATATTTAAACCATTCTTACATAATGGTTTCTGATTTATATATGTGGAGTGTAAGAAAATATTTGAATTCTTGTTTTGCCTGTATTAATTTAAAGTTTGTTCAGTTTCATTCCTCCTCCCGCACTCATCATGTATAAAAGATAGAGGAAGAAGTGAATACGTAATTTTGATCTTACAGTCTGTCAACTACTGGCCTTCACATTAAAAAACTTGATTTGGTTTTACCCATCTTTAAGGTTGTATATTTATTAGGAATTTTGTGCATTGAATTGTAAGTAGGATTATGTGATGAGAAGAGGGCTCCAAGTTACTATTTTTATTTTTGTTAATCCTCACATGAGGATTCTTTTCCATTGATTTTTAAGGGAAGAGGGGGAGAAAGAAACATCAATGTGAGAGAGACATCAATTGGTTATCTCCCGAACATGCCCCTACTTGGCTGGGGATCCAACCTGCACTCAGGTACATGCCCTTGACTGGGAATTGAACCCTTGACCCTTTTTGGTGCATGGCCCAGCACTCTAACCACTTAGCAACACTGGCCAGGGCTCCAAATTGTTTTTGTTAATTATTTAGAAATTGTTGAAGCCTTAGGAACATTCTACTCAATTTTGAATTCCCCTCCCCCCCCCCTTCGTCACCAGTCAGAACAGATCCTCAATACTTGTGTAACTAAAGTGAACAGGAATTTTACTGGTAGATACAGATGCCCAGTTTTCCCAAGCTGGAATTTATACCCTGACTATAAGACTACTTAGGTAAGGATAGTGGAGATTTGTTAAAAGTGTAGAAATTTTGTCTTAATTTTGAATAACATCTGAATTTATATAAACAGTATCAAATGTTACTTTGACCTAAAAAATTCAGGATATTGCATGTGGGAGGCAACCAATCAATGTTTCTCCCTCTCCCTCTCTCTTTAGAATCAAGAAAAAAAAGAAAGAAACAGAAAAAAACTTAAGGATATTTCCCCAAAGCTATCCCCTAGCCCTCAGTTTTTGCTTTTGTAGGGCTTCTACTTGTCATCTATATAATAAAAGCCCAGTGGTGGTGATGTGGTAACGACCAAAGACCGGTGCAGGTGGGTAGGGCTGTGTGATTTCACGCGCTGGGCTTCTAGTTTGTAATAAGAACCTGAATGTCTTTGAATGAGACGTGTCACAACTTCTAGCCGATACTATTATTGAAGTGTTATCTTGGATTCAGAAGGGAAGTATTCCTCTTTTTTATGAAAAATGGGAATTGATTATTGATTCAATTTGTTGCTGAATAGTAAGAACAAGAAAATGTAAGAACAAAAATAAATTAGAACTAGCCGTTGTTCTCTATAAAGACCAAGTGATGAGAAAAAAATGTTTGAAAATAGTGAGACTAAGCCCATTTCCACTTCATTAATGGTATCATTTTGCAGCACAAAAGTTTTAATTTTGATGTTATTTTTTTGTTGTTGCTTATGTTTTTGGTGTCATATCTAAGAAACAGTTGCCAAATTTAAGTTCATGAAGATTTACCCCCTGTTTTCTTCTAAGTGTTTGATAATCCATTTGAGTTAATTTATATATGATGTAAGGTAGGGGTACAGCTCCTTTCTCTCACATGTGGATATTTGTTGTCCTAACACCATTTGTTGCTACCCCTGTAAAAAAAATCACTTGACCATAGATATATTTTTTGAAGTCTTAATTCTAGTAGGCTGATCTATATCTTTTTTTAAAAAAAAATACATTTTATTGATTTTTTACAGAGAGGAAGGGAGAGGGATAGAGAGTTAGAAACATCGATGAGAGAGAAACATCGATCAGCTGCCTCCTGCACACCCCCCACTGGGAATGTGCCCGCAACCAATGTACATGCCCTTGACCAGAATTGAACCTGGGACCCTTCAGTCCGCAGGCCGACGCTCTATCCACTGAGCCAAACTGGTTAAGGCTATATGTATATCTTTATGCCTTTACCACATTGTCATCATCACTGTAGCTTTGTGTAGTAAGTTTTGTAACTGGCAGTGAGAGTTCTCCAACTTAGTTCTGCGTTTTCAAGATTGTTTGGGCTATTCTGGATCTTTTGTGTTTCTGTATGTTAGGGTCAGCTTGTCAATTTCTGCAAAGAAGCCAGCTGGGATTCTGATAGGGATTTCATTGAATCTGCAGTAAATTTGGTGCTTTTTTATATTAGTTTCTATTATTCTGTGTCATCAGTGCCATCTGTATATTAACTTGCACCTGGTAGATATATAAACTTGTATCTACATAATTTGGAGCATGATTTATGGGTTAACCTAACAGTGAAATGGCCAATATGCAGCTAATCTTCTGTTGTGGTAGGAAGGCCAAGGAAACAGCACATTCAAAAGCCTTATGTTCAGGGTGGCAAGAATAAACTTAATTCAAGAGATGCATCTGAAGTTGAATCCACAGACCTGGATAATTGATGGAGTGTGAGTGAGAGATAAGACGGAGAAAGGTATAAAAAATTATTCCCAGATTTCTTTGGACAACAAGATGGGAAATATTGGAGGAGTACCAACATTGGGTACTTTACATTTGTTCCATGAAGACTGATTCATGATGATGGCTATTTGCATGGTCTTAGAGGTCCGTGTAGAAAGAGCAGTAACGAGAGATTGTATTTGCATAGCACTTGTGTTTACAAAGCACTTGCACATTCCTTAGCTTAGTCTTTGCCTGGGGAATTACCAGAGTGTATTCATTTCTTGTGGTTGCTGTAACAACTACTACAAACTCGGCGACTTTACACATAGAAATCTATTCTCTAACAGTACTGGTGGCCAGAAGTCTGACGTCAAGGGTTCCGTGGAGAATCTGTTCTTTGCTCCTTCCAGCTTCTGTTGGCTGTCAGCGTTCCTTGCATGTGGTGGCTGCATCTCTTTCGGCTCTGTCTTCTCATCGCCTTCTCTTCTGCCTCAGAACTCCCTCCACCTTTCTCATGTGATTGTATGTAGGGTCCACGCTGATAACCCAGGATAAGGCTCTCCGCTCAAGATCCTTAACTTAATCACATCTTTTGCTGGAAAAGGTACTATTCCCAGGGATTAGGATGGAACATTTCCTTCTAGAGGTTCGGGTCGGCACTGCACAGGATAAAAGAGGCCTTCAACGCACCGGTTGCTAGTGGGGGTGGATTTCTTGCGATAGCCTGAGAAAAGGAATTTTCTGAGACCTGCACAGGAGGATGAGATAGAGTGGAGAGTTTTATTTCTGTGGCATCAAACCCCTGAGTTTCAAAGGTTTCATTTCCCTCAGTCCCGCCAAGGAAATAGTCCCATTTTGCCTTTAGCAGGGCTAAAATCAGAGCCAGTTGTCCAGAATTTTCATGCCATATTTGCACACGCCAGTCCAGCATCAGGCTAGCTTTAACTGCAGTCCATTAGTCCATTGCATGTGGGGTCCACATGGCCATAGGAGCAAATAGAAGGAAACAGGTATAAGAGAGAGAGAGAGAGCCACACAAGAGAACAACAGGAGAGGAGCCAAGAGGGAGCCCAGAGCAACAAGAGAGCGAACTTCTTTGTTTAGGGGTTTATGTATTCCCAAATTTTCTTGGGTTTGCATTGGTTTCACCCATGCTGGCCAATGCATGGCTCCCCGGGCTTGACTGACAGGCAAGTACCTTCCCTAGTCACCCCAGCTTCACTGCATATGCATCTATCTCCCCTTTGTTGGACCCCATTCCCCAGTAATTCTGCAGGGAATGGGCCAGTGGTTTCCCTGGGGTTACCACTGGCCCATAATGTCTGGCCTTCCCCTGGCTCCTTCCTGTTATTAATAACCAGCTAATGACAATGGTGTCACATTGCAATCTTACATAATCTTACCAGGTCACTAGGTCATTCATTGTGAAATTTGTCCTTGAGCCCAAATCCTCATCCCTTCTTTTACCAACATGCTATAAATCATAACAGAAAACTAGAGTGAAAGGGAAAAATAGCTAAGGCGCAAAAACAGAACAGAGGAGAAGCAGGGAAGTAGAAAACAAAATTAAATTGCAGACGACCTTCTGACAGTAAGCAAAAAGAAATACCGCTGTGAAAAGAGGCCGGGAGGTCAGTCCAGGGGCAATTACCAGTTAATAATTACACCCTCCTGAGGTCTTTCTTTGTTACCATACTCTGTGGGTTAGTGTTCCAGGCCTGAAACAATCTACAATGAAGATAATTCCATGTACTTTACCACAACTGTCACAGTGCCTTGCAAATAATAGCATTTCATCATTGGAAGGCGTCATAGTGATCAGCCATGGTTATCAGTTCATGTCTTTTGTGCTTAAGTTCTATCAGGACTGTTGATGTTCTTATAAACCTTTCGAATAGTTACTTGCTAGATAATTGACACTCCCAGGCAAGTGGTAAACAACTCAGCTTTCATTTTTTTCCTCCTCCTTGTTAAGTGTCATGCTTGTTGTTTTTTCAAGTGTCATTCTGTTGAGAGAGACTACTGTTACTAGTCCAGCTGTTCTGAACTTTGGCTGCACATTAGAATTATCTGGGGAACTTTTAAGACCATAATGTTCCTGCCCACCCCAGAACAGTTTAAACACAGCCTCTGGGAATGGGACCTGAGAGAAGGGATCCTCCAACATTTCTCCTTTAATTTTTTAATTTTCACATTCACATTTTAAAATTGACATGTAAAATAATTTAAGTTTAACGAGTGGTAAAGCATTAAATTCCTAGCATATTGTACATACTGACTTAAAAAGATAAAAGTCACATTACTTCTTTAAATGTATATAATGGGCTGTAAATACCACAGTGTTAACATGTAACTTGTTAGCACTGAGACATTTCCCATCGTCCTTCTCCATTCCACTTCCTCTATAAAATTTTATCCTACCAATGTAAGATGTTTTCATGCTTAACTGTCTTTTATTTATTACCATTCATAATTACCATTTATTACCATAATAATTCTCTGCAGCAAAAAAATATATTTAAATTTTAAAATTTCCTGTGGCCTCGAGGCTTTAGGAACTAAAACTTTCTAGATTGTGGGATCATTATAATAACTATTAGAACACAATTATTAAAAACAACATTAATATATTACAATTTTGACGAAACAAAATCCAAATTTTCATCAATGAGTGAAAAATAAACTAAATATGGTATATGATAGAATGTGCAGCAACAAAAAAAAGCAATGAAATATATATACATTAGCACGGATGGATTTGAAAAGCATCATTTGAGTGAAATAAGCCAGGCATAAAAGAATATATACTGTATGATCCCATTTATATAAAAATCCTAGAAAATGCAAACCAATCTATAGTGACAAAAAGCAGACTGGTCGTTGACGGGCTGGCAGTGGAGGGACTGCAAAAGGTTGTGAAAAAACTCTTAGGGATGATGGAAATGTTCTATAACAGTGGTCGGCAAACTCATTAGTCAACAGAGCCAAATATCAACAGTACAACGATTGAAATTTCTTTTGAGAGCCAAATTTTTTAAACTTAAACTTCTTCTAACGCCACTTCTTCAAAATAGACTCGCCCAGGCCGTGGTATTTTGTGGAAGAGCCACACTCAAGGGGCCAAAGAGCCGCATGTGGCTCGTGAGCCGCAGTTTGCCGACCACGGTTCTATAACTTTAATGAGATGGTGAGTTTATAGGTTTAGTCATTTATCAAAATTCATAGAATTATTACACACAGAGTGGGGCAAAAGTAGGTTTGCAGTTGCTTGAATGGACAATAATACAATAATTGTTACGAATACAAGAATAAACTCTGTTTCATGTACTCACAATTGTAAACTCACTTTTGCTCCACCCTTTGATGTCAATAAAGTCAGTAAAATATGTTCCAAGTTTTTATAAGTACTAAAAAGCAAAATTTTATTGGAAATATGAACAAGAATAAATCCCTACTCAAAATAGTAAAAAATCTCTCAATTTCAAACTAAAGATAATAGGGCTGCTGTAGACTCACCCCTCCACCCCCACATCTGACTTCATTTCCTATCTGCTCAGCTCATTTCACCCACTTCTCCCTCCCCAGGCCATATGCCCACTCCTGGAGCCTGCTTCTCTCTTCTTTAAGTCTTTTCCCAAATGCCATCTTTCCAGTGAACACCCTTTAAAATGGTAACATGAACCTCCATCCTCATGCTCCCATCTCTTCTGCCCCACTCTTCTTTTTCTTTATTCCGTAGACCTTAACACCTTTTAAATACTGTGCCATTTACTCATTATATTTAGTATTGATTGCCATTAGGTGTAAACTCCTTCAGGTCTGTTTTGTTTGGTTTTCTATTGTTCCTGGCACACTCAGTAAATGTTGAATAAAGGAATGAATGAAAGTAGACTTAAAACGGAAGAATATTTTTTATTTTAATTTTATTTTGTTAACCTTCACCAGAGGATATTTTTTCCATCGCTTTTCAGAGAGTGTGGAAGGGAGGGACGGGGAGAGGGAGAGGGAGAGCGAGAGCTAGAGAGAGAGAAAGAGAGACAGAGAGAAACATCAATGTGAGAGAGACACGTTGACTGGTTGCCTCCCACACACGCCCCAACCAGGGTGTGGGGAGGGAACCCCCAACCCAGGTACGTGCTCTTGACCAGGAATTGAACCTTTGACCCTTTGGTGTATGGGCCAACACTTAACTACTGAGTCACACCGGCCAGGGCTAAAACGGAAGACTTTTAAAGTTAGTGTATATTTGTGTCTATAAGATCCCTCATGAAACATTTTAAACTTCTCGAGGGATTTCTCTGAGGGTACCCTGTCTGAAACAGAAACAAAAAGAGAAAACCTTCAGTTCAAAGAGGTTGATTCAATGGAGTTCAGGAGAACTCAGTATAGCCATAGGATGAACTAACTTCAGTGAAACACAGGGTCTTAACTAGGAGGCAGAGTTCTATGAAGCTAAGCACTCTTCTTCCTTACAACGAGAATGCCAAAATTCGGAGGAAGAGTACATTTAAGAGAAGGCAAATTTAGGATGGGTTGTAAAGATGTGTTGAGTTTCCCAACTTGAAGTACATGCACTATCATTGGTGTGTGTGTGTGTGTGTGTGTGTGTGTGTGTCCAAATTCTTACAGCTTCTGAATAGTTGGTTGTTCACATAAACCAAAAGAGTAGAGCAGATGCGAAGCAGAATCAGAGACAACTCGGAAGCAGGAGGCGTGGGGAAAGGATGTTAACCTTCCTGTGCGGCTTCTGTTACATTTCAGCTCTTTCTTTGTGTGACGTGAGAGCTTTGTGCTTTCAGTCACATCACTGAACCGATTCTCGGAGCCTGTCTCATTTCCAAATCAGAGGAAAAGTGTCATAGCTTAGGCAGATTTCTGTATTGCTTACATTAAGCACCCAAACCCGAGAAATGCAGCAGAAAGTCAGAAGTGGGTCAGGAGAAACTGGCCCAGCTGTAGGGTGATTGTCTGCATTTAAAGGGGCTACTGAACTCAGCAATAAATCAAGTAGACAACAGTCTCCAGGAGGTCCCACCCAATGGCCCAATTAAGGGTGGGGTGAAGGTATACGGATGGCAAATAAACACATGAAAAGATGCTCCTCATCGCATGTCATCCGGGAAATGCAAGATAGAACAACAACGAGATACCACTACATGCCTATTAGAATGGCCAAGACACAGAGCACTAAGGACACCAAATGATGGCAAAGATGTGGAGCAACAGGGACTCGCATAAGATGCGGTGGGAGTGCTAAATGGTTCAGCCACCTTGGAAGACAGTTTGGCAGTTTTTTGCTTGTTTGTTTGTTTTTTACAAAATGACTCTTACCATACAATCCAGCAATCGTGCTTTTTGATATTTGCTCAGAGGAGTTGAAAATGAATGTCCACACAGAAACCTGGTCATGGATGTTGATTGACAGCTACTTATAATTGCCCAAACATGGAAGCAACCAAGTGTCCTTAAGTGGGTGAATGGATAAATAAGCTGTGGGACGTTGGGACATTGGGATGTTATTCAGCACTAAAATGAGATTAGCTGTCAAGCCATGAAAAGACCTGGAGGAACCTTAGATGCATATTCCTATGTGAATGAAGGCAAAACGATGGAGACAGTGAAAATATCAGCGGTTAAAGGGGAGGAAGAGATAAAAAGGTGGAGCACACAGAATTTTGAGGGCAGGGAAACTACTCTGTATGACACTATAATGATAGATACAAGTCATTGCACATTTGTCCAAACCCATAGAACGTGCAGCACCAAGAGTGAACCCCAATAACGTGTCCTTTAGGTTCATCAGTTGAAACAAATATACCACTCTGGTGGGAGACGCTGATAATGGGGGAAGCCTTGCCTGTGTGGGGGCGTGGGGTACATGGGAAATCTCTGTACATTCCTCTCAATTTTGCTGTGAACCTAAAACTGCTCTCAAAATAAAGTCTATTTTTAAAAACAAACCCCCCACCAGTTCTAGGCTCCAATCCCAGACCTACTGAGTCACAATCTCTTAAGGATAAATCCTTTCAATCTTCATTTTCAGCAACTAATCCAGATGCTGCTTATGTCCACTAATATTTAAATCTACTGTAACAGGGTGCGTACATATGCGTCTTCCTCCGCTAAGGCTGCGCAGTTCAGGGACCGCTCAGTGCCCACTGGCTGAGGCTGAAGGCGTCCGAGGCAGACGGCGAGCTGGATTGGACTATGAGTGTCTTTCATCCAGTGAATGTTCTTCCCAGATCCTCTCTCACTTTATCAACCTCTGATGGTGGTGTAATATACATGCTGTTCTGCACCTTGATTTTTTTTGGTTATTGTTTTACATTGCACACCCCACACGTATCAGGACATAGAGAGCTGCTACTTTTTTTTTTTTAAGACTGCTCTCGATTCCATTGTGTGGATAGACCATAATTTTTTATTTAAAAATATTTTTTAATTGATCCCAGTGAGGAAGGGAGAGGGAGAAAGAAATAGAAACACTAATAATGAGAGAGAATCACTGATCGGCTGCCTCCTGCACACCCCACACCGGGAATTGATCCCATAACTCAGGCATGCTCCCTGACCGAGAATTGAACCGTGACCTCCTGGTTCATAGATTGACGTTCAACCACTGAGCTACACCACCTGGGTTATACCATAACTTTTTAAATAGGTTCCCTAAAGATGGTTTCTAAATGGTTGCTGTTACAATAAAATGCTGCCATAAATAGAGTTGTACTTGTATGTACATGTTATTTTGTTCCTCTGTGAATATATCTGTAAGATAAATTCCTTAAAGTGGAAAGGCTAGATCAGAGGTGTAGGCATTTGTAATTTTGATTTGTGGTGCCAAGTTGCCCTCCACAGAGGTGGTACCCGTAATATACCTGCTAGCAATATGTGTGTACCACATAATTTTTAAATGGCTTCATGTTATTCTATTGTAGGGATTACCATAATTTATTTTCTGTCTCCTGTTTGTGAATATTAAAACTGATTCTCCAGCCCACATTTATTGAGCTCTCAAAGCTACACTATTTTATTCTATTGTGACCAAACTATTCAACATGGGGGATTGGACAGTCTTGGGAGGATTCGTGTCGTTGACTTGTTATTGTTGTCAATATCATAACAACAGCACTGCAAACTCTTTTCTAAGTGTCTCTCCATCTATGATCTCACGTTTGTGGCAACACCTCGCCTCTAGCCCTGGGACTTTCTTCTGTGAACCCAGCAGGGTGACATCCCTCAAGTCAAGTTCCAAAGCTTTGAAGCCGATCAGCAGATCAGGGCCCCCTAATGACTGATTACACACAGCCCTGACCCCACACAGCTTCAGGCTTGTTGTTTTCCGCAGCCTTTCATCCCTGCATCCTGAAGAGGAGCCCCTCTCCTCCCAGTGGGAAAGCAAACAGTGGGGTGGGAAGAGCGTGATGCACGGCCCGTCCCGAGGCTGGGCAAGGGGGAGCTCTCTGATCTCCGCAGTGACTTGTTTGTAAATGCCGTTCCCTTCATGCCAGAGGCCCCAACAGAGAAGCGGGAAGGGGACAGCCCTGGCCCTAGGAAGCGGAGGGCTTATCGGTAGGAACAATGCAAGAAGTGGTTCCTGCTGAGCATCTCCAGCTTGTCATATTTCGTTCCTCTCTAGCCTCAAACTTGGATGGTTTCATACTGTTTGTCAAAGAGTTCCCAAATATTTTTATTGTAAAATATATTTTATTGATTTTTTACAGAGAGGAAGGGAGAGGGAGAGAGAGCTAGAAACATCGATGAGAGAGAAACATCGATCAGCTGCCTCCTGCACACTCCCCACGGGGGATGTGCTCGCAACAAGGGTCATGCCCTTGACAGGAATCGAACCTGGGACCCTTGAGCCCGCAGTCCGACGCTCTATCCACTGAGCCAAACTGGTTAGGGCAAGTTCCCAAATATTTAGAGGTTCTCAGAGATGGCGGCCTTAGGTAGAGTTTTCAGGAAAGAGTGCTACAACGCCAGCCATGATGGCCGTTCCTCATGATTCTCCTTGGCTTCTCTAGTTTGGATCCAATTAGAAATCAGAGTGAGATTGAGATGCTACTAGAAATTATTTTGGCCTGAGACCCATGCATATTTAAATCTTACTGAAGAATAACCAATAAAGTCATATAGTCAAGGAAGGTAAGCAAAGGAAAACAGAAATGCTTGATTGATAAATATGCTTTGACCCCCAACCCCAATATAGACAACTCACATAAAGTTTTCTAAAGAGTAGGCCTATTCTAACCCAGCTTTTCTCATCCAACGATCCCAAACCACAGTTCTGGCTTACCGCAGCACGGCCACGAGGAAGGAAGAGGGGAGAGGGAGGTGACCATGACTTACTTCTTGTGAGCATGGACCCTGGACCTCAGCATTTTCACAGCCTGGAAGGAGGACAAGAGAAGCACACTTCCACGGGTGCAATATTGGGGGCAGCACGTTCCAAGCGTCTTGCAAAGATAGATTAAGAAAAGTCAAATTACCCATACTGACAGCAAGTTAAACTCTTTTATTGTAAGTCTTCACTTTGATCTATAATTTGTGTAAATGAGTCATAATTGAAGTGATCATCCGCTTTTCCGATCATTGCGTGGACCCCCAGGAATGTTTACAACGTCCCCACTCTGATTACGAAGGAAAAAATAACCTGTATCTAGAGGTCTGGGTCAAGAACACCTTGGCAAACTTGGTCTGGACGGCAATTGGCTGCAGCGTTTGGCAGTAGTTCTGGTGTCCAATTCAGTGGATTTTTCTGTTTCCGTGAAGTTCAGGCACCCATAGCTGTTGACCCCAGAAAACTACATCTCCATGCATTCCCTCTCCAGGCTGTGCTCCAGCATGTCTCAATAGCAGTTTATCCCTCAAACATCAGAGGGCAGCATTTGATAAGGATTCCAAAAGTCCCAACCTCTCCTCCAGGTCAAACCTGCCTGCCTGCTCCCCTGGGCTAGGCTTTCCCTTCTCTTTTCCTGGTTCCACTTCCGTTTTCAAGCCAGGAAATGCCTTCACCTGTGGCTTTTTGCTACCCCCGTCCCCTTCTCCCGCCAGGACACAGCGAGCTGGCTGGCTTCCTAGTGGAGTAGTGCTCAGCATCCCTTCTCCCTCCTTTCAGGATGCCTGTCGGTACCAAATAGGCTGGAAAGCCAAACACTCTATTTCCTGGTAGTTAAGGCTGCAGGGGTGATTGAAGCGTGGACAATCAGATGCACCTGTGGGAATTTGGAAGCCAAATAGGTGCACGGAGAAGCACGGTTGCGGCTTCCGTGGACTGCGGGCTAGCGTGGTGTGGAAGGGCTGGGCTCTCGGCTGTGGCATCACAACATCCAGTCACCAGCTCCATGGGCACCAGGACATCGGGCGCTGGGCACGCAGGTTTGGCTGACGCCAGTCTAGCAGGAGCAGTGCGACTTTGAAGGCAGCATCAGCAGCCCTGGGGCATGGTGATTTCCAGTTGCTGTGCAGGCGGTGAGTTTCTGGGGCTAGCAATTCCAGGGCAGTTCCCTGATTCTCTGCCTTCCTGATCATGGCAGGGTAGCTGGCTCCCTGGCAGGCCAGCTCTGTCATCTGGGAGCCACTTCCAATTTGCTTTCTCTAGCCCTTCCAATATTTTATATGCACGCGATTCTCTGCATTTCTTAAATATCTCCCTGCTTAAAATAGCTGAAGTGGTTTCTGTTTTCTAACTGACCCCTGAATGATGCCCTGGCTGAAGGTAAGCAACAGCTGCAGCCTAAATACAGCACCGTGATCCCGCTCTCCCTCTGATCTCCGTAGCCACCAGGTGAATGGAAATGCAATGCCACCGTGAAACCTCTGGAGTGGCAAGTTCCTTCTTCCCGTGTGGCCTGCCCCACTTCTAAGGTAAGTGACTGTGACCCCACCACTGCCACTAGTGTAATGGATGTGAGGGGGTGATCAAGCTCACAGCTGTAATTCATTCAATAATCCTTTACCTCGCCGATGACACCGGACAGTAAGAAAGGCTTAATAGGAACCGTCCCAAGAAGGGCAGCTTCCCCGGTCCTGCAGATACAAATTGCCTGACGGGTTGTGAAATCGGTGGCTTGAGGCACCTACAGGTCCAGGGGCGCCTGCCGACTTCCTCAGCTGCTCTACGTGTATTCTCTGTGGATGAGGCACAGCTGGGATGTGTTCGCGGGCACTACTCACACACTAGCAGGAAAGCTACCTGAACCCATCTGACCTCACAGGAGAGCTTTTCAACAAGATACATCTGCTTACCTGTGCCTTTCAACCGCTTCTCTTGGGGCATTTGAAGTCCAAGGGTCTTTCCCGTGAATCCGCAGGAGACCACCACTCTTAGAATGGCACCCAGTTACTGTAGCTGGTATATTGAATATTGAGCCTCTGGGTACGTGGACGCTTTAATAATAAACATCCAGATTTCTACATGAGATACTTGGAAAGACTGCTAATTCAACCTACAGCCCACAAAGTCACCTCTAGAGTTTGATTTTCAGGGAGTCACAAGAGGAAATCCCTCACTTTTCTATGACCAACATTCACTAAGAATCTCTGAGTCTTACAACTTTGGGGCTAAGATTATTGTAAGAATTAGAAAAGGACTCAGATTTCCAAATACTCAAATCCCGCTTAAAAACCCACCATGGAACCCGGCTGGTGTGGCTCAGTGGTTGAGCATTGACCTATGAACCAGGAGGTCACGGTTCAATTCGAGGTCAGAGCACATACCCTGGTTGCGGGCTCAATCCCCAGTTTGGGGCGTGCAGGAGGCAGCCAATCACTGATTCTCTCTCCCTCTCCCTCTCCCTCTCCCTCTCCCTCTCCCTCTCCCTCTCCCCCTCCCCCTCCCTCTCCCTTCCTCTCTGAAATCAATAAAAATATATAAAAAACACCCCCTCACACACACACCTCATTGAAATGCCATTGCATAAGCAGTTCTACCTTCCTTGTCTCCAGAAACTGTTCTTTCTGCTAACCTGAGACTCTCTTCCAGGAGGAAGCTAATGATCCCCTTCACGCTCCATCTATTTTCAGCAGGTTGGGGACTAGGACTAGATCCCATTTTTCCTGGGATCATAGGCAAAACTGGACACTTCAAAAGAAAGTTTATGTTGTAGCAATTGGCTAATTTATACCAGCAAGTACAGTTTTTTTTAGGAATGGATATTGAGGTTACGTGGCTCAGAAGCATAGATGATATCTTAGATAGGGCCAAATTTGTTAGTGTAGGTCTATCTATACCCTACACCTTGCTCCCTGGAACCAATGTTCATATCTGTTAGGATCCTTCTGTTGTAAACAACATAAATCAACTGTGGATAACTGGAATGGTGTCATGGTTAATAGGGCAGGCTTTCCTGGGGACAAATGCTGACTTTCGCTTACTAATTATGTCATTGGACAATCAAACTAATCTCTATTTGCTCTCTGTAAAAAGAAATAATAGGAATTCTACACACTTCATAAGGCATGTGAGGAATAGGTGGGGGATTCATGTGAAGAGTTTGGCACATAGTAACTCTTCAGTAGATCTCAGTTGTGATTTTATTTCTAGCTGGCCTTCCTTGCATTTCTCCAAAGAATTATTTGTAATCATTGAATAGGTAAATCCCTGAAAACAAATAAGTTGTTTCTAAGTGAACACTTGTAATTTGCAGTGCTGGCCCTTGTGGCATTAAATTTGGAGCTTCTACTTGAAACCATTTGTGTCATTTGGGTCCTAGAGTAAGCAGACCCCGAGATAAGGTTTGGAGTGCAAGAGGTATATTGGGAGGTAATATCTGTGAAAGATAAAGAAGTGGGATTTGTGATGTATCTCTGACACCTGTGAAGGGAGAGGAGGACAAGGCAGGATTGGGTAGGAAGAGCCTCAGACCATGATTCAGATTTGACAGAACCTCGGCCAACTCAACAGGAAGCTCCCTAGCAGATTGCGCATTAGAGGAATATGCAGAAATAGCCAGGCCCTGGTGTTCCCTCTGTGATGTCATAGGCTGGGGGATGCTTTGGAAGAGCATGGCTTTAGCTTGAAAGTTAAGGCAGCTTAGTGCTTAGACAATCATATACTTGACAAAGTGTCCCCCCTGATATTTCTAGTACCCTCCTGGCACCATACACAGTTATTACAATATTATCAACTATATTGCCTATGCTGCAATTTACATTCCTGTGACTATTTAGTACTGCCAATTTATAGTTCTTAATCCCTTTCTCACCCAGTCTCCCAACCTCTTCCCCTTTGGTAACCATCTGTCTGTCCTCTGTATTTATGAGCTCATTTCTATTTTGTTTGTTAATTTATTGTGTTCTTTAGATCCGAAATATAAGTGAAATCATGTAATATTTGTCTTTCTCTGACTGACTTATTTCACTTAGCGTACAACCCTCTCCATCCATGCTATCACAACTGGTAAGATTTGATTCTATTTATGGCTGAGTAATATTCCATTGTAAACATGTACCATCACTTTTTTATCCACTTGTTTATTGATGGGCAATAGGGTTGCTTCCGTAGCTTGGCTATTGTAAATAATGCTGCAATGAACCTGGGGGTACACATGTTCTTTTGAATTGGTGTTTTGGGGTTTCTTCAGATATATACTCAGAAGTGGAATTGCTGGGTCATCAGGCAGTTCCATTTTTAATTTTCTTCTTCTGTGGAATTCTATGTTATGTTTGCAGTCTTTGTCTTCCTGTACTGCATTGCTGCTCTTCTGCTCTATGTTGGTTACCCAAACCTGTATTGGGAGAGTTGAAAACTTCCCTTGGCTGACTTTGTTGTTACTCTTGTTGCCACTTTCTTGTGGCGGGTGAGCACTTCAGCCTGGGCTAAAGCTCTGACAGATGTTAAAATAGCTACTGGTCACAATATTGTCCAGGAACGTGCACCCTGTAATCTTCAAAGAATGATGTGTTATTTTGGCTCTGTGACTAGTATGGGATCCTTAAATGTATCTGTGATCTTTGGCTTTCTGAATATGATATTTTGGGGAGAAATACATGGTTTGTGTACAAGGAGACCAGCTTACATTGTCTGTCCAATACTTCTGTTTCTCATAGCCAAGAAGGTATTTCACTTACTACCGGAATATAATTAAGGGAGAAGTACACTGTATTAAAAATACGTCTATACTATGACCTATAGCCAACATCTTGAGAAGCATTATTTGTTTCTAATAAAAGAAATGAGGCCTGGATGGATGGGTCAGTTGGTTGGAGCTTAGTCTCATACAGCAAAAGGTTGTGGGTTTGATCCCCAGTCAGGGAGCATTCAGGAAGCAACTAATGGATCGATGTTTCTCTCTCTCTCTCTCTCTCTCTCTCTCTCTCTCTCTCTCTCTCTCTCTCTCTCTCTCTCTCTGTCTCTCCCTTCCTTTCCCTCTCTTCCTCCCTCCCTCCCTCTCTCTCTCAAACCAATAAAAACATATCCACAGGTGAGGATTAAAAAAAAGTAATAGCTTTCTAATAAACAAAACAAAACACACACTCCATTTTTAAACCAGATATGTCATTTTATTAAAAGTGTACCCTAAGAATACTCCTTCAATTCCTATTTCTGGCTACCTACCTACACCCACATTCATCAACTATCACGTCTCCATAATGTCGTAGAATGAATTCTCATCATCACCCTGATACAGCGCGGACTTGGGGGACAGCTTGGTGGGAATACAGAAGCCTGGAGTGTCACTGGGTTGGCCGCATGTCTGGGTGCTTCCATGAAAGTGTAAGTGGAGCTGCTGAGGGAGGTGGCCATTGGGAAAAGACCATCTCCGTGGCAGTAATTTGCCATGAACCCTTTGGGGGCAGTGATCCACTTGTGCCAACCCAGGTCTCAGAAGCTGATGAAGAGCTGGTGATGAAGGCGGTGGTTCTTTCAAGAAGTGGGAGGGGCAGGGATGGCTTCCCTCCTTTTTGGGAAGAATGGTGGCATTGCTTAGGGTTGAGGGTCACCACCAGCAAGAAAGCATGAAAAGAACATCTTAGGCCGACACAGGTGTCCTCACGCTGAAATCTCACCCCAGAGTCTCTGTGTGCTTTGACTGGTATCTCCAGGAACAAACCTAACTTCTAGGGCTTATTATTTTAATTCTTGGCCACATCCAGCAGGTTGAGGCCATGGCACTGACTGCCATGGTACTATTCTCCATAGTAGCTGCACCAGTCTGCATTCCCACCCACAGTAAATGAGGGTTCCCTTTTCTCCACATCCTTGCCAACACTTGTTCTTTGTTGGTGAGTTAATGATAGCCATTCTGACAGGTGTGAGGTGATATCTCATTGTGGTTTTAATTTGCATTTCACTGATGATTAATGATGTTGAGCATTTTTTCATATGTCTATTGGCCACCTGTGTGTCCTCTTTGAAAAAGTGTCTATTCAGGTTTTCTGCCCATTTTTAAATTGGATTGTTTGGGGTTCTTTGGTGTTGAGTTGTTTAAATTCTTAATAAATTTTGGATATTAACCCCTTATTTGGATGTATCATTGGCAAATATGTTCTCCAATTCAGTAGGTTGTCTTTTTGTTTTGTTGATGGTTTCCTTTGCTGTGCAAAAATGTTTTAGTTTGATATAGTCCCATTTGTTTATTTTTTCTTTTGTTTCTCTTGCCTGAGGAGATGCATCAGAAAAATATTGCTAAGAGAAATGCCATGGATTTTACTACCTATGTTTTCTTTTAGGAGTTTTATGGTTTTGAGTCTTACATTTAAGTCCTTAATCCATTTTCAGTTTATTCTTGTATATGGAGTAAGAAAATGGTCGTTTCATTTTTTTTTTTGCATGTGTCTGTGCATTTTCTCAACACCATTTATTAAATACTAGAGGCCCCATGCATGAAGATTCGTGCAAGAATAGGCCTTCCTTCCTCTGGCTGCTGGCACCGCCTTCGCTCCAGCCCGGAGCCGCCTTCCGCCTCTCCCCTTGTTGTGTCAATTTGCATATTCCCTCCTTATTGGCTGTGGGCGCCGCCATCTTTGTCATGGAGTTACAGTCAATATTCATATTCTGTCTTTATTAGATAGGATACCATCTTTACCCCCATTGTATATTCTTGTCTCCTTTATCATATATGAATTGACCATATAGGCATAGGTTCATTTTTGGGCTCTCTATCCTGTTCCATTAATCTATATGTCTGGTTTTTTTTTTATGCCAGTACCATACTGTTTTGATTATTATAGCCTTGCAGTATAGTTTGATAGGAGGTAGCCTGATACCTCTGACTTTGTTCTTTTTTCTCAAGATGGCTGTGGCTAATCAGGATCTTTTATGGTTTCATAATAATTTTTGGTTTATTTGTTCTAGTTCTATGAAAAACTCTATTGTTATTTTGATAGGAATTACATTGAATCTATAGATTGCTTTGGGTAGTATGGACATTGTAATAATGTTAATTCTTCCTCTCCCTGAGCACAGTATATACTTCCACTTATTTGCATCTTCTGCAATTTCTTTCTTCAGTGTCTTATAATTTTTTTTTGTGTGTACAGGTATTTTATCACCTTGATTAAATGTATTCCTTGGTATTTTATTATTTTGATGCAATTGTAGATGGGATTGTTTTCTTAGTTCTGATAGTTTATTATTGGTGTGCAAAAATGTAGTCAATTTCTGAATATTTGTTTTGTATCCTGCGAATTTACTGAATTCACTTATCAGTCTAGTAATTTTTTTGATGGAATTTTTGTGGTTCTCTATATACAGTATCACTAGACATCACTCGTTTTTGGTGAATTTCTTTTTTTCTGCTGAGTCCAGATGGGGCTTTAGAATACTTTTCAACAAATTCTGGAAGCAGGTAACATTAAACAATCTGGTCTGTCACGATGAGTTTAAATCTATATGCTGTTCTGATCTAGCATCTACCCAAGCTCTAAAGACTGGGAATGCATTGCTATTTGCGAGAGCTAGCTTCATTTCTGTAAGAACATGCTACCTCATTTCACTTTTGAATCCCATACAATATGCATATAAATGCTTAATACTTCTGGGGTGAATGAATAAAATGAAAGGTTTACAGAAGTGTTTCATAAGTTGCTTCATGTCACCCTGAAATTTTGTTGATTCATCAAACATTTTTTTGAGATCTACGAGCTGGCAGATGAATCGAGTTGAATAACACAGACAAGATACCTATCCTTATGGAGCTTACATTCTAGTAGACATTGACAATAAAGATAATGAGGACAGATAAAGAATAAGAAAGTAGCAAGTAGTAAAAATGCTACTGGTGGAAATAAACATGATTTTGTGATAGGAATGATTGGAAGTATGGTTCTTTTTGTGAGGTATTCAGGAAAGTATATGAGAAGATGACTTTTTATTGTGGTAAACTATACGTAACATAAAATTCACCATTTTAGCCATTTAAATTTGTACTGTTCAGGAAGCTACAGCTACTAGTACCACAGAAGACCGCCCCCCCTCTTCCTCCCTTACAGTCATCACCCCCAGTAGCAATCTCTGTCTTGACTTCTAACAGCATAGATGAATTTTGCCTAGTTTTTAACTTTATACAAATGAGACCACACAGTATTTACTCTCTTTTTCTCTGCTTTCTTTTGTTCAATATTATGTTTGTGGTATTCATCAGTATTCTTGTGTATAGTTATAGCTCTTTATTCTCATTGCTGTGTGGTATTCTGCCATGTGAAAATACCACCTTTCATTTATCCCATTCTGCCGGCAGGTGCTTAGGGAGTTTATGTTTTTAGCTATTATAAGTAGTACGGCTATGATCATTCCTGTACATGTATTTGGTGAACATATGAATGGATACTACCTGTACTATATGTTATTTACTAGTCTATGTATATATTAAATATATGGTATGGAATATGGATATATACTATAAACATATTACGTATATGTGCATATGCATATGTACTTACTCATAAGTGGAAATGCTGGGTCACAGAGTATGTATACATTCAGCGATAGTAGCTTTCCACTTGGTAGCTTTCCAAAGTGGGTTATCCATCTAGAAAGGGTCCCAGTGAAGCTGTGGCCTGAAGGACAAAAGGGAATGCATGGAGATTTCTGTACCATCATCTCTCCACTACTCTGCCGAATATGTGTCCTCTCTTAAAGCGGTGAGAGGGGGAAGGGGACAGTCCCCCACCTCCTTTCTGCTGTGGTCTCCCAGGGACACGGTAGTGAGAGGAGTCTCTGTCATTTCGGTCAGACCCAGGGAGACAGAAGATCATGATTGATGACTCAGCCTCCCCGGCTCCACTTCCCAGAGCTCCACTCACCACATCAGTGAGCCTGGCACTGGGGGAGACATAAACACAACCATGGTGTTGATATCAGTTCTAGCAGAGATGCCAAGAGCCAAAGCCTGAGAAGAGAAGAGAATCAGGGTAAACCCATCAAGTGAAAACAAGGCCTCTGCTGCTAAAGTAATCAGTGGTACCTGTTTCAGATTCCCAGGCATCTTTATGTTTTTGGGAGGTCTTGGGACTCGGGGCTTTGCCAGTTGTGTGGCCTGGGATGAAAACCATCAACTGGGTTGAAATTTAGGGCTTTCTTCGCAACAGAAATAAAAAGAGGCAAAAAAAGAAAAAAAGAAGAAACTTGGCCACAGTAATGCCTATAAATGCTGTGTGGGTGTGAGGGTCTGCCTCTTGTCCTAATTCAGGAAGTATAAACAAAACTGGTAGAAATGGGTCATTTTGGGAAAAAGTTTCCAGTGGGAAAGAGAAAAGTCTAGTTGCTTTGCCTTTCAGAGTTTCCTCAGTGTACAGAGAGCTTCCTGTGAACTTCTTTCAGGTGCTCATTAAGTCCTATCTTTAAAGAAAAGAAACAGCAAAAGTGATTGGTGTGGCAAGGTGAGGTTTCCTTTTGTATACATGGGGCCACAAGTGACTCATTGCCCATCTCTATTTGGATGGCATGCTGTGTCTTTAAGGTGGCCTAACTGCCCTTAACCACAATGCCCAGAGCTAGAAGGGATTTCTTTTGGTTATTTTTTTTTCTTTAGTATGTACAAAAGATGAGATTTTTTATTTAAAAAATATTTTTATTGATTTCCAATAGGAAGGGAGAGAGAGAGAGAGAGAGAAACATCAATGATAAGAGAGAATCATTGATTGGCTGCCTCCTGCACACCCCACAGTGGGGATGGAGCCTGCAACCTGGGCATGTGCTTTGACTTGGAATCAAACCATGACCTCCTGGTTCATAGATTGATGCTCAACCACTGAGCCATGCTGGCCGAGCAAGGTATTTTTAAATAAACATATTTTTATTATATTTATTGGGTGACATTAGTTAATAAAGTTATATAGGTTTCAAGAGTGCAATTATATATACACTAGAGGCCTGGTGCATGAATTCATGCACACACAGGTGGGGTCCCTCGGTCTGGCCAATGATTGGGGCGGATCAGGGTGGCGGGAGGTTGGCGGCGGGGGGGGGGGGGGGGGTGAAGGGGGAGGGGGGGGAGGGGGAGGGGCTGCGGGAGGTTGGCTGTGGGAGCACACTAACCACCAGGGGGCAGCTCCTGTGTTGCGTGTCTGCCCCCTGGTGGTCAGTACATGTCATAGCGACCAGTCAATCAGTCATTCTGTCATTCAGTTGTTCAGTCCTTCAGTCACTTAGGCTTTTATATATATAGATTATCTATATATTGCATTGTGTGTGTACCACCCAAAGTACCTCAGGATCATCATTCTGAATTTTAGTTGGGTGTTCATGTTTATAGATTAGAGTTGTAGATATAGAAAGTATTAAACATTGGAATGTACATATCCTGTAATAGTTGTGTGTATGTGTGTTCTAACAGAGTTTCTTGTATAATTCTCTTTATTTGTTTTCCCTAAGATTTCTCTGGGAACATAAAAATTAGCTAAAAAAAATCTTATCAGTTGGATTCTGCTTATATTGGTTTCCCTATATATAGGGATGAAGGATGAGAGCAAAGGAGAAAGCTCATTTAAACATGAGGCCCCATGTGGCCCAGTCTGTACAATGCCTTACATTAAATAAACACAAGTTTGACAATTGAAACTAATCACAAGGTAATTCAAATATTTACCAGGGACTTTGAAAGAATGTTAAAAGAATATCCAGCAGAAGCCTTTAAAATTATTTCTTCATCTCTTGTTTCTTTCCCTACCCATTCTAAAGTTCTTCCCAAAGACTGTCAGCTCACCAAATTTCTTTCTTATCCCTGCATGCACTCATAGTTCTGGTCTTTCTCTTTTTGTTCTCCCAGGATAAGGTTTTCTCTTTCTTTAGTTTGTCTCTTATCTTCTAATTTTCAGACCTTTTACCCATGGTCCCGATAGCTTCACTGAAGGCCTGGAGGCAAGCACACAGTCACAGAGAGGCAAAGTTGTGAACTCTTATACAGTAGTGCTTTTAGCCCCACTTGGACAGTATTTTTATTTTTTAATATATTTTATTGATTTTTTACAGAGAGGAAGGGAGAGGGATAGAGAGTTAGAAACATCGATGAGAGAGAAACATTGATGAGCTGCCTCCTGCACACCCCCTTCTGGGGATGTGCCCACAACCAAGGTACATGCCCTTGACCGGAATCAAACCTGGGGACTTTCAGTCCGCAGGCCGACGCTCTATCTACTGAGCCAAAACAGTTAGGGCTGACAATGTATTTTTTAAATATAATCCATACAACAGACTGTTTTCCAGCAACTAAATGGCAAGACACTTTTTTTCATCAATAAGAGGCCAGGCCAACAGTTACCAAAATCCACATTTTTGAAGACTGGAGGAAAGGATGAGGGGAAGAGTTGAAATGTGGTAAATGATGAACAGCAGCACTGGGCTGGCGTGACTCAGTGATTGAGCATCAACCTGTGAACCAGGGAGGTCATGGTTTGATTCCTGGTCAGGGCACATGCCCCAGTTGTGGGCTCAATCCCCAGTGTGGGGCATGTAAGAGGCAGCCGATCAATGATTCTCTCTCATTATTGATATTTCTATCTCTCTCTCCTTCTCCCTTCCTCTCTCTGAAGTAAATAAAAAATATATTAAAAAATATATGAACAGCAGCTTCGAGCAGTTATACAACTCTGCCTTGATCTACCTTATTCCCTTCTCTGATGACATCACACATGCCGGTAATTTCCCCTGGAAGCTCTGTTTCTTGATCTCAGGATTATATCAATAAATCATCTCATTGGAGATTTATTTACTTTTGAAAAACAGAATTGCAAGCTCAAGTTTGGCAGTTTCTCTGCTACCTCATGTCTAATGCCTGAGGGTTTCTTCACGAGGAAACCACATCTGTTAAAATCAATCCAGGGATGGGCCAATGCCAGCATTTAATGCCAACCTGAAGCTAGGACAGATAAGGCGCTTTATCTGCAGCATCCAAAAACCAGAAGAGGCAGAGAGGAAGTCTAAGAGCATACAAGGTAAAACCATATAAATAGTGTGATTCAATAAGATATAAGCTTGACAAATGTTAGAAAGAAAAAATACTAAGTCATGTTCAAGAAAATGAGACATGCTGAAGAAATGGCCAGGTAAGAGTGTTTTTGTAGTGTGGCAGAAGAAACAAAGAAATGTTTTCTCAACAAATAGTGTTTTTAGGACATTTCCATGTCATTTGTACTTGCCTAGAAAGAATTACTTCAAAAACACTTAGATGTCTTGGGATTAAACTGTCCAGCCCTCAGGGAAGGAAGCAGTTGCTTCTTTATTCTTTCATTGACTCAAAATATGTTTAAATAGATTTACTATGTACCAAGCACAATATTAGGCACTAGGAATGGGGCATAGAATATGAACAACATGGTCCTTACCCTCTTGCAGACCTTGAATAGGTTATCACTCATTTGGACATTGAATGTGTGCATTGAGGGTCATGATGGAGAAGAGCCTGGTGCTATTGAAGCTAGCCAATCAAGGAAGACTTCATGGAACAATATGATTTTTAAAAAGAGGACAAAATTGTCTTCCTTTCTTTGGCATAGTAAACCAAATGAAGATCTGTTGAGCAATTCAGATGCCACTGGGCATGGTCTTTCTCTTTTGCCTGCAAAGAATACATTAATATCAGATTAAGCAAAGAGCTCGTAAAATGCATGATGGCACACCGACCAATCAAAACATACCAAACATTCTTTGCCAGGGGATTGGGAAAGAGATTCATTTTGAAATAATTATCTGGTAATAGGTTCAACCTGAAAAAAATAAACATGAAGCCATAATTATTTTTCAACAGAAGGAGACGTACTCATCCTATTTTGTGAAGTTGTATATCTAGTTCATAGCACTGGAAGCTCAATACTATGTTTTATGTTCTAAGGGTGAAAACATGATGTCTGTTTTATTTCACAACATGAATTGAAAGCATTTGCGGGGCAGGATGTTGTTCTGGTTCAATAGGTTGTTCAAGGTTCCTTAGGAGTGTATCCAGTAACTGCTTTCAGCTTTAAGATATTAATGTTTCCATTTGGTTTTCAGATCCAAAGACTATGTAAGCAGATTTTTCTGTTTTTGATGCCTTATCCTATTCCTAGTACCGTTTAAGGTAATCAATCATATAACTGAGAGTAATAAAGGACTCTGGCTAAGAGTTTTTACACAAATCACACTTGCATTGGTTTGAGTGGGGATGGCTATTATTCAAGGATTGCAGGAATAGCTTGGAGTCAAACCTCAAAAATGTCCCAGATTTGCAGCTCATGCGCCGGTTGGGAAGGCTGTCCCTCATGTTAATTCAGGTAAGATGCTGTCTGGGCTCATGCTAGGAAAATGAGAGTACCAGCTGGGAACAATGAAATGACTGATTCCCTTGGGCTACTCAGCAGATCTCTACCTACCCATCTTTCTGCCAAATTCCAGAAGGAAAACCTGCTCTCTCCTGTCTTTCTCTGGAGAACCAAGTCCAGGGTTTGTGTTTAGGAACACAGTGAATAAGTCAAGTTTGTCACAGATTCTTTTGTTGGGGCCCCTTCCTTTCCCCTTCATGGGTCTATTACTCCTATCGTCTAGTGCTCAGAATTTTCCTACTGCCCTGGAGGCCCTGACTTCACCTCTGTGGAGACCTATCAGTCTAGAGGCTTCCCCCCTGGCTTGTGGCTCCTTTCCATCTGCAAAGCCAGCAATAGTCCATTGACTCTTTCTCTGATTGTGTATCTCTGACTTTGCTTTTGTCATCACTTTTTACTCTGATTCTTACTTTCCTGCTTCCACTTTCATTTATTACCCTGTGATTACATTGAGCCCGCCTGAATAATTCAGGATCTATTTTATTTGTTAATCCTTACCTGAGGATATGTTTTCTTTATTGATTTTGGAGAGAGAGGAAGGGAGGGAGAGCGAGAGAGAGAGAGAAAGAGAGAGAAACGTCGATGGGCTGCCTCCTATGCGTGCCCCGATAGGAGATGGAACCCACAACCTGGATATGTGCTCTGACTGGGAATCAAATTCGTGACCTTTCGGTGCATGGGACGACACTTCAACCAACTGAGCCACACTGGCCAGGGCAATTTCCCAATTTTAAAGCCAGCTAGTAGCAACCTTAATCCCCCCTCGCCATGTAAACATAACATATTTACAGGTTCTGGGGATTGGGACATGGACATCTTTATGGGATCATTCATCTCTCTACCACACTCACCTTCAATCCTACTATCAACATTTACGTTTATGTTCTTAAATGCCTCTCTACTAAGCTGAAAAGTAAACCTGATCATCAAACCCAGTGGAAGATGTTAAAGGAAAGTATAGTTAATGGACTATAGTTAATAATATGGTATTGTATATTTGAAAGTTGCTAAGAGAGTAGATCTTAAAAGTCCTCATCGCAAGAAAAATATGTTTGTAACTACATTATGTGTAGTGGTAGATGTTGACTTATTACGGCGATCAGTTCATAATATATATAAATGTCAAATCGTTATGTTTTACCACTGAAATTAACATATGTTATATAGTCAATTATACCTCATTTTTTAAAAAAAGGCAAATATGTTGGACATGTTCCTGCTTATTCTCCTATATTGTTTACACACCAGGAGCCAACCCTGTGCTTTTTTCTATACTGAAGCCAGACGAGCCTTCAGAATCCTTTTCAGCAGAGTATTCTTGGCAGCCGCTTCCAACTGATCAGACTTGGCATTACGATGAAACTTAGTTGCTGTTGCTGCTTTAATGGGACACCTCTTCCTTATAATTGAGAACTTGTGGCGATGTCATGTTTTAACCCCAAGGAATGCTTTGAATGTTAAGCTTTAGAGCACCAGTAGCCAGCCTGTGGAGACAAGTGCACTTGGGAGGTTTGCCTGGATCTTTCAAGATATAATGTGTGTGTGGCTTCCAGTGTCCCCTCTTCCTCAGGCCGCCACTGCACAGGGAGCAGGATCGGATGATCTAGCGCAGGTTTCCTCTGCCCTCAGCACGGCTGACACGTTGCACGGCACAGTCTGCGTTGTGCGAGGCTGTCCTGCACATTGCAGGATGCTTAGGAGCATCCCCGATCTCCACCCACTGATGCCATCAGCACACTCTCCAGCCAAAAACAGCTCCAGGCATTGCCAAGTACACCCTGGGCAGCAATACAGCCCCCAGGTAAGAACCACCGCTCTGAAAGAACCACGTGGAAACCACCTATTTCTGGAATGGGTAAGTTAGAAGGACATACATTTGTTGTGGTGTTTTGACTTCCCTTTGGCTTGTATTTACTGGCATTCCTTTGCCAGTGAAAGACCCACTGACAATAGCATTTACCCAAGTCTTCATTTCTGATACCCAAACCTGAGCAGAAGGCCTTTCGTCCGCGAGGGCTGGGTGACATGAGAGAAAGTATTGCTTCTACCCACCTGCAAGGCTCAACTCTAGCCCACTCCCTCCAGGGACACTTGTGTGCCTACTCCTTTGGGATCTCCTTCTTTCTCTTCTGAACTCCTGTTGACTAAACCTCCACTGACAGTTGTCACACACCTGGCATTATTGGTCATTTTATTTATGGATTCGTGGCTGACACCCCAGAGAGGATGTCCAAGTTATATAAGTGCTTTGAAAATAGTTTCTATATCTTATTATGTATAGTACCCTGCACATACTCAGTACTTAAAAATTACTTAAAGGAACTTCTACATTATTTCTTTTTTTTTTAAATTGGAATAATTTATTCTAATAAAAATACAAAGTATGGAAAAAATTAGTGTGTTTGGATGATTTCAGAGAGTAGAGAAAGGTTCACACTAGCAGGTTGAGTGTTTAGCACCTTTGAACAGATATTCGGAGTGTGGACACATGGCAGTCCAGGTTCCGACTGAGGATCCGTGTGACTGGGTGTGCTGATCACAGAACAGGGCGGTCATTGGTTTTTTCTCTGCATGTTGAGAGTGCCACAGAAAACAGAGTGGGAAAGCTGTTCATGAATTCATGGCTGGTGGTTAGAAGGTCGGAGAGAAAAGTTGAGACAGAGGAGAAAGAGCCCGGGGGATGAGGAGGTCAGTCAGATGGACAGTCCGAAGGCGCTGACGATGCAGTACATGGTCTTGTTCTCCCATCGCACAGTGCAGCTCCCGTCAGTAGAGCTGTCCCAGAAGCAAGAACTCGCTGTGTGTAGTCCTGCTCCGTTCTTCTGCATAATGATACAGGTCACAATGTATTTGAATGGTTTTCCCAGCTTGGTGAGTTGGCTTAAAGTCTATTCTACTACATTTGTGGTCCACTGGTTGACTTTGCTGTGCTGATAGGCGTTGCCACCGATGGCACTTTCTATAGCCTCTTTCACGATGTTGCTCACTTCGTCAACAACGAAAGTAGTCTCTTCCGCACTCTGATAGTCTTCCATCTTCCCGGCGCGTCGCCTCCGCCACCCTGAGGAGAGCGCACTCTACATTATTTCTTTTACACAATATAAAGTCAAGTAAATTCCTGAGGCTTGTTTATAAAAAGTAACAGGCCTTATTCCTCTCTCCTACCACTCTCCCCATTTCCTAAAACCAAAGTATTTACCCCATGTTGCTAAACAATATGAATGTATTACTACCTCTTGATTTTTCAATTTTAAGCAATATCTATATAGGGAAGTAAGGGATTTGGCTCTCTTTACTTACATACAAACTTCCAAATTTCAGGAAATGAAAGTTATTAAAGTGTACTCTTAGCACAAGCTTCCCAATATGATTATACCATTGTTTTGAGTTGGATAATATTCAATGTTTATGTCATTGTTACTATATAAATGTTTTTCATAGCTGAACTGCATGGAATACGATGATTACTTTTCCTTTTCTGCGTATTTTCGAAGTTAATACAGGTTCACAATATCTTTTTTGTTGTTTGTTTGTTAACCCTCACCTGAGGATATTTTCCCCGTTGATTTTTAGAGAGAGTGGAAGGAGGGAGAGAGGAGGAGAAAGGGAAATAGGGAGATGGACAGAGAGAGGGAAAGAGGGAGAAACATCCATGTGAGAGAGACACATTGATTGGTTGCCTTCTGCATGTACCACCACTGGGGCTGGTGATCGAACCTTCAACCCAGGTATGTGCCCTTGACCAGGAAATGAACCCATGACCTTTCGGTATGTAGTCTGACACTCTAACCATTGTGCAACACCAGCCAGGGCCAGGTACACAAAATAGAACAAAATTTTATGTTGGTAGCAAACTTATTTGACAGCAATATGTGACCTGAACATGTCTGTGGCTACTTATAGTTTTCATCTATACTACTTGGTGAAATTGTTTGGATGCTTTGCTGCAGAAATTTTGATTTGTTTGATTACAGGGAGTGGTTTTTAATACAGATTACATGCACCATATCATATTTCTAAAATCTGAAAAAATAATCTAAAATTTGAAATGCATCCCTCCCCAATGGCTTACTAGTAAGTGATAGTATCCATTTTTTTGTCTGTTTCTTAAATTTCCTTTTCAAAACCTTTACCCTGTGAAATACAAAAAAACTTATAGGAAAGTGCATAAAACAGATGCATGGTTTAATGAATGGTTGTAAAATGAATATCTGTTGAGTTATCACCCAGGTCAAACAATGCAATATTGCCAGCACCCAAGAAACCCCTCACATATCCCTTCCACTCACAGTCCTCACCCATGGTGACCACTAACCTAACTTTTATGTATTCATTTCATTGTTTTTTTATTTTAAACTAGAGGCCCAGTGCACGAAATTCGTGCACGGAGGGGGGTTGTCCCTCAGCCTAGCCTGCACCCTCTCCAATATGGGACCCCTTGAGGGATGTCCGACTGCCCGTTTAGGCCCGATCCTGGTGGCCTAATCCAGGACTGCTGGCTCCCAACTGCTTGCCTGCCTGCCTTCCTGATTGCCCCTAACCGCTTCTGCCTGCCAGCTTGATCACCCCCTAACCACTCTGTTGCCAGCCTGTTTGCCCCCAACTTCCCTCCTCTGCCCGCCTGGTCACCCCTAACTGCCCTCTCCTGCAGGGTTGATCACCTCCAACTGCCCTCCCTTGCAGGCTTGGTCCCTCTCAACTGCCCTCCCTTGCAGGCCAGGTGCCTCCCAACTGCCCTCTCCTCCTGGCCATCTTGTGGTGGCCATCTTGTGTCCACATGGGGGCAGGATCTTTGACCACATGGGGGCAGCTATATTGTGTGTTGCAGTGATGATCAATTTGCATATTACTCTTTTATTAGATAGGATAGAGGCCTGGTACAGGGGTGGGGGCCAGCTGGTTTGCCCTGAAAGGTGTCCCAGATCAGGTGGGGGTTCCCTTGGGGTGTGGGGCGGCATGAGGGAGGGGCCTGTGGTGGTTTGCAGGCCGGCCACGCCCCCTGGCAACCCAAGCAGAGGCCCTGGTATCTGGAATTTATTTTCCTTCTACAATTGAAACTTTGTAGCCTGGAGCGGAGCCAAGCCTGGGGCTCCCTCTGAGGCCAGCAGCCATTTGTGTTGGGGTTATAATTGAAACTTTGTTGCCTTAAGCAGGTGGGCCTGGCCAGGGTGTGCGGAAAGCTTTGCATCCCCTGTTGCTGGCGGCAACCCTGGCCTGCTCTCTCAAGCTCCATTCTGCCGCCATTTGTTTGAATTTGTTTACCTTCTATAATTGAAACTTTGTAGCTTGAGTGGAGGCTTAGGCCTGGCAAGGGCAGGCGGAAAGCTTGGCTTCCTCTGTTACCTAGGAAACCTTGCTCTCTGTGGCTGTAGCCATCTTGGTTTGGGTTAATTTGCATGCTCGCTCTGATTGGATGGTAGGCGTGGTTTGTGGGCATGCTTGTGGGTGTGTCGGAGGTATGGTCAATTTGCATATTTGTCTATTATTAGATAGGATTTACCATCTCATTATCCATCCTTAAAATATATATTTTTGTCTGCTTTTGAACTTTTTATAAATGAAATTACACAACTACATATTTTGTTGTGGTTGACTTTCTTTTTCCATTAAAAATTTGAAGTAAACTCAAATATCTAGAAAAGTTGAACTTTCCCCCTGAAGTATGTGAGAATAAATTGGTAACATAATGCCTCATCAGTCTGGAATTCTTTAGTATGTATTTCTTATAAACAAAAACGTTCTCTTGCAAAGCCTCAATATGACCATCAAAAGCAGGAAATTAGCATTGTACAGTATTATCTAATCCTCAGATTCCATTCAAGTTTTTCAAATTGCCCCAATAATGTCTTATTTTTTTAAACATTACTTTTGTATTCATTTCAGGTGTACAGTGTAGTGTTTATACTATACAAAGTGTTCACCCTGGTATTTCCAGTATCCAACTGGCACCATACATAGTTATTACAATATTATTAGCTATATTTCCTATGCTGTACTTTACATCCCCATGACTATTTTGTAAGTACCAAACTGTACTTCTCAACCCTTCGACTTTTTTTTAACCCAGTCCCTAAAATCCTCCCCTTTGGCAACCATCAGTTTGTTCTTTGTATCTATGAGTCTGTTAGTTTTGTTTGTTTCTTTATATATACTGTTCTTTAGATTTCACATCTAAGTGAAATCATGTGTTATTTGTCTTTCTCTGACTTATTTCACCTAGCATAACACCCTTTATGTTCATTCATGCTGTCACAAATGATAAGATTTTTTTCTTCTTTTTTTAAAAATATATTTTATTGATTTTTTACAGAGAGAAAGAGAGAGGGATAGAGAGTTAGAAACATCAATGAGAGAGAAACTTCGATCAGCTGCCTCTTGCACACCCCCTACTGGGGATGTGCCCGCAACCAAGGTACATGCCCTTGACCGGAATCGAACCTGGGACCCTTGAGTCCGCAGGCCGACGCTCTATCCACTGAGCCAAACCGGTTTCGGCAGATTTTTTTCTTCTTAATGGTTGAGTAATATTCCATTGTATATATGTACCACCACCATTTTATCCACTCATCTACTGATGGGAACTTGGGCTGTTTCCATACAAAAACATGATCTTATAAAGATAATAATTTTCACACAAATAAGCAGTTCTTGCTGGTCTTCATAATTATATCCATTTTAATGTCTACATAGTATTCATTATTTCATGCACCCTAATTTTTTGAATTATTATTCAATTTGTTGGACATTTACATTGCTACAAGCACTATAAATAATGTTTCATGAACATGTTTATGTATAAAATTAGTCTTTGCCTTTTGTGGGGTGGAGGATAGATTGTCAGCAGTAAGATATTATGATAGAGTATATCCATTTAATATTGTTCCATCTATCTAAATATTTACTCACTAGAGTCCTGACATTACAAAGCCCTTAGAGCAGTGGTTCCCAACCTTTCTAATGCCGTGACCCTTTAATACAGTTCCTCATGTTGTGGTGACCCCCAACCATAAAATTATTTTCGCGACCCACAGGTTGAGAACCGCTGCTGTAGAGCCTAAGACTATCGGAAAACACAGATATTTACATTACGATTCATTAACAGTAGCAAAATTACAGTTATGCAGTAGCAACGAAAATAATTTTATGGTCGGGGGTCACCACAACATGAGGAACTGTAAAGGGTCGTGGCATTAGAAAGGTTGAGAACCACTGCCTTAGAGTGATCTATGTGAGAATCTTTTGTATTTCAGATCATTACTGAGAGAAGGGACTTTGCCTTGTTTATGGTCATAGCAACTAGCATCTAGCATAGTGCCTATTATTAGACTCAGAATAGCTTGTTTGGAATTAATTAATCAATGAATAAACATATGATTAATTCAGTTGCCTTGAGAGGAGAGTTTCCACTCATTTCTCACCATCTGGTGCAGGATGCAGTTGGATTTCAAGTGTACCCTGTGATGTTGGCAAGGTCTTTAAAGCCATTTAGATAAAGAGTTATTCCTGTGAACTGGATTTTACAGAAATCTGGAATGTCGCCCTGAAAACACAATCTACAACACTATCTGTCTGGGATTTTTGCTTTTGCTTCTTGGACCACTACAGACCCAAGTATTTCCAGGGGCTCCCTTTTCTTTCGGAAGGGAACTTTCCAATCACTTTTTATCTCAGTGCAACAGGCCCATGCAGGGCAGGCTCAACCTTGGGCCAGAATGTTTGTATGTTTTGGTTCCTGGGCTTCAGAAAACAACTAGGTTCATGCTCAACTTGAACTCGATCATTGTTCCTGTTTTGTTTTGTTATTTGAGGTTTTTCCCCCCCTTTTTTTGGTAAAGGAAGAGAAACAATTTGGGTTCAGATCAAAGTGTAAAAGAGAAGTTTGGTTTGGGATTCAACTAATCAGAGTCATAGACTTAGGGAATGGAGATCTCATATCAACGTCATTTGTCTTTTACTAACAGTAATAATTACTATTTCTGGCACTTTGTGCCAGGCCCTCTTCTTGCACTTTCCTTACATTTTTTTCCACTTAATTTAATCACCACAACAACCCTATGAAGTAGATGCTATTACCATTTTGTAAATTAGGAAAAGGATGCTTAAGGATCTTAAGTCACCTTTCCAGAAGCACATAGAAGTAGTGAAGTCAGGATTCAGAGCTGGGTTTGTCTGATTCCAATGTCATTGTTTGTATATCCATTTGCAAAGCACTTTCATGTAAATTCTACTCTCTAATTCATGGTTGCAACATTAGGAAGGGGACTGTGATTAGTCCTGCCTGGCAGAGGTGGAGACAGAGAGTCAGAAATTATGTTCTTTGCCAACCAAGTTCACACAGGGAGGAGTTATTAGTGCTGGGGTGTGAATGTGGGCCCTCTGGTTCCTCATCTCATGCCCTTTCTGCTGCTCCCACCTCCTCCCTGGAGATCTCTCTGAATCCCTCACTATATAGCTGAGGAACCTGGGGCTCAAAACATTGCAATGATTTACCAAGGTCATACAACTAGTTAGCAAACGGCCACTACAGCCCAGAATTTCTGCCTCCCAAGCTAGTTGTCGTTTCTATTATGTCTACATGGCAAACAAAAGCTGGTTGTTGAAGAATGCTCCACGTGAGTTATATTCCAAACCAGAAAAGATTAACACAGGCCCTCCAGTGCAGAGAACTTGAACTCATCACTTTATTAAAAGGTCCTCCTTCATTTGATATACCTAGGGAATCTGTTAATCGTCAAATATATACTGACTGACTTGCATACATGTGCTGAGCACTGGGGGCCAGCCCCTGAGTGGGGTCTTAGTTGTCGGTATATGAAAAGTCTCAGGATTAGCAACTCTCCCTTTCCCAGTGTAGACCTCAAAAGAGCCAAAGTAAATAGAGCTTTCCGCCTCAACAGCTGTATTTATTTTGGGCCGTTTCTTCACCTATAACGCCCATTTGCTGTCCTCAGAGCTCCTGAACCTGTTTATTTTCAACCTCCCGGAGGCAGCCAGCTGTTGTATGCCTGTGTCATGGCAGAAAGAAATCAACAAGTTCTTCTGGAGGGAAGCAAGCCGTCTCAAGAGCTTAAAGGCTATAACCCACAAAGAGTTTACCCACTGCAGCAGTTTCCTGAGCAAGACACCAACCCTGCTCTCAAGGTCTCATTCAAAATTGGAGACAGAACTTGAGCCCTGAAAATTACACAATCAGATAAAAAAAAAAAGCGAAGGGGCAATAGAAGCTCAGTGTTTAAGTGATAGCAAGTAAATACAATTGAACAGTCTCCTCGTCAGTGGGCTGGACTAAGCTCAGAAATACTTAGTTTGGGCTCCAACTTTGTCTATGTAAGTGTTTGTTTTTTTAGTGAGCCAATATTTAAAAATTGAGATCTTTACCCTCCGCATTTCTGACTTCTTTAGAAAAAAACAAAAACAAAAACAAAAACAAAAACACCTGAAGATCTGTTAATATGGGGCAACTATGGGCTGGAGTGGTGGGTGTATTCTATGAAACACACATGCCCAATTTTCCACACTCTTTAGCACTCCCCATTTTCTTCCCACTGCTAAGGTCAACTCCCAATTGTCTTATATGCTGAACATTGCAGTGTTTTTTGTCTTATACTCATTGACTTCGATTATGTGCCAATACCCATGGGCATTGAGTATTCCATCCTTGCTGGGGTCATCGAGAGCTGTAAGTTCAGAGGCATGAAGTGGATGTCACACTTGTTGAGTGGCTTCTATAGTGTAACAAGCACTGTGCTAGGCATGATACCTCATTAACTACTCACGGCAAACTCTACCAGGTAGGTATTATCATTCCTATTTTACAAATGGGGAAGTGAGGCTCAGAAAGTGTATGTGGTCAGCCAGAAGTCATCTAGTTAGTGAATAGCTACTGTTCAAATCCAGGGCTGCCAGAGGGCATCGGTCTAGGAGCAGCCTCCCAGAGAAGTAGGAAGTGATAAAGCTGGGTCTTGAACCCAGGTTGTCTGACCTCAAGCCTAGTGGCTGCCATTTTATTTTATTATATTATATTAAATTATATATATAAATTAAATTGACTTCAGAGAGGAAGGGAGAGGGAGATATAGATAGAAACTTCAATGATGAGAGAGAATCATTGATCGGCTGCCTTCTGCATGTCCCCTACTGGGGATCGAACCCACAACCTAGGCATGTGCCTCAACTGGGAATTGAACCTGGTTCATAGTTCAATGCTCAGCCACTGAACCACACTGGCCGGTCGGTGGTTGCCATTTTAAAATGTCATACTACTCCAGGCTCAAACTCTGCTGTATGCAAAGGGGAGAACAAGCAAATATCTCGTGATGAATCAAGAGCAGCCATAAGAAAAGAACCATTTCCACTGGGAAATGACTTACATGTCCAGGAATAACTTCTGAAAACAATACATTGTGACAGTCCTTAAATTGTAAATAGGCCAGCTCATCACCAAGCAGTTGGCCTGTGCTGCTGGGATAAGTCCTTAGCTATTTGAGAGCACCATTGCGTATTTTGATGGCAAAGGTTAAATCCTGTGGCGAAGCTAAGCAAGGACTACAAATTCCAAATGGCCTGGGCAGATAAAAGAGCAGTAAACCCTACATTCTAGGCCAACCATCACCTGGGCAGTGGCCACCAAGGCTGGACTTCAAAAAGACTGAAGCCCTATGTCAAAACTCATCACTTTCCCTAACGCTTCTTCTGGGTTAGTGGAAATACAAAAGATTAAAATATCAGTTATTCTGTTTTACATATATATTTTAAAAAGTTTTTATAAGTTGCAAAACTTGGGTTCAAATCTAGGATTTCTTGGGTTCTTTTCACAATATGCTACCTTTCAGAAAACAGATGGTAGACAGGCAAGGAAAAGACATTCCAGGGGTAGGATGCTGTGATAGGAAATTTCAGGTTCTCTTTGGGCAGAGAAAGAAACAGAACAGCAGAGGTCGAAGCCTTGGACAATAGTCACCATCTTTGTCATCTACCCCATTACCACAGACTGCAGAGGACTAACCTGCTGCCTCCACTGAGGTTCCCAGGACCACGTCTCTAATGACCTCGCCTCTCTTACTCTCCTTTCCCCTGCTGTGGCCATTTGGCCCCACCTGCAGGATCCACCCTACTCCAGGCTTTTGGACCAATCCTCTTCCTGGTTAGGTAAGTTGCAGGGTAGTAAGTAAACCACAAGCCAGCTTTAATTTATAATGTTTAACAATAGCAACAAAAACCAAAATGACGCCCTAACCGGTTTGGCTTAGTGGATAGAGCATCGGCCTGTGGACAGAAGGGTCTCAGGTTCGATTCTGGTCAAGGGCATGTACCTTGGTTGCGGGTACATTCCCAGTAGGGGATGTGCAGGAGGCAGTTGATCGATGTTTCTCTCTCATTGATGTTTCTAACTCTCTATCCCTCTCCCTTCCTCTGTAAAAAAATCAATAAAATATACTTAAAAACCCCACCCAAAATGACAATTACTATAACAGTAATAATAGCAATTGCTTTTTCTGAGTTCTTTCTGTGTTCTAAAAACTTTAAAAATATGTACTGGTATATGCGTTATTTAATTTAATTATTATATCAATTTATGAGGCATATATTATGGAGAGACAATTCTCTGTGTGTCCCTTGAATGAGGCACTGGCTCCCCTTTGTTCCAGATGACTTGTTTTTTCAGGGTTTAGTTATTTTTATTAAATTTAATGATTTTTTTCTCTATATGACTTTTTGAAGGATGCTTGTATGACAAAACAGCTTTGAAAAATGGAGATAGTGTTTTCTGTCAGAGCAAAGGACAAGCATGTTTATTGACCATTATAAAAGATTAAGGTTCCTTAAATTCTGGGCTCCCTTTGGTAACACAGCCCACTTTGCATCTCTATGGGAATAGGGCTCAGGAAGCCAGCACAGAAATGATGATCCTCTGGCTACTCCTGTTGCCATGTGTCGTAAGCTGTCCTT
Organism: Cnephaeus nilssonii; assembly: GCF_951640355.1. Lineage (NCBI taxonomy): Eukaryota > Metazoa > Chordata > Mammalia > Chiroptera > Vespertilionidae > Cnephaeus > Cnephaeus nilssonii. The sequence continues at coordinate 29,681,101 of NC_137087.1, read as the reverse complement.
TGTCTTTGACCCAGGAATCTTATATCTTCTACTAGTATCCATGAAACTGAGGTAGGCTCACCTATTAATTTGCAAATAGGGACTCTACACAGTCCTTGGAAAGATTTTATTATTCCCACTTTATAGACTAGAAACGGACTTGAGGAGATGTTTTCAACTGCTAGTATTTATTATAGCTGATATAATACTTCAGTTTACAGCCTGGATAGTCTGCCTTGCTGTGGAGATTAATTCCCTATTTTGAAACATTTCTGACACCCACATCCCCGTTTTATTGTCTGTTGATGAGATAGTTATCCATATATCTATCCCAATATTTATTCTGTATTTAATACCCATCTTGTGCTCATCAGTTCTCTAGGGAATGAAATCTTGCTTTGAATCCCAATTCTTATAACTTAGAGGATTATAGTGGAAATGAAATTAAAATAATGGTTATAAAAACATCTACAAATTGTCTCAAACTTTACATTTTATCTAAAGTATTGGGATAATACTTTTTTATTGAACTTATTGGGGTGACATTGGTTAATAAAATTATACAGGTTTCAGGTATACACTCTACAATGCATCATCTGTATATTGATCTATGACATAGAATGAAGCTCCTTTACAAGGCGCTCCAGGATTGCCACTATCTAGTCCAGTGATAGGCAACCTTTTGAGCTTGGTGTGTCAAACTTCGCCAAAAAACTGAGCATAACTCGGGTAGTGTGTCACTTTGAGGAAAAAACTAACTCCAAGACTCTAGTCGCAAATGTTTCATCCTCAGGAGCAGCAAATGTTTCATCCTTGGCATGCGGCCGCGTGTCATCAGAAATGGCTACACGTGTCAGTGCTGACACGCATGTCATAGGTTCGCCATCACTGATCTAGTCCTCACTTCCCTCCTATGCTGGCATCACCTTGTGCTTTACATTCTGGCAACTCCTAACAGTTTGTAATTCTTCCTTCTTCTACTCTCCTATAAGTTGGTCATCTTTCTTCTCTACTTAGAATAGCCAACCTCTACTCATTCTCTAGCTCAGGTGTTGCCTCCTCTAAGAAGCCTTCCCAATCCCAGATGAGAAGATATTCCTTTCTTATCCTCTCAGAGCTTTCTGTGCTTACTCCAACCTTTTATTAAAATTATCTGTTGATGTGTCTGTCTCCATTACCAGAGTATAAACTCTTTGAAGACAGATAATTTATCTCATTCACTCTTATACCTTATATGGAAGGCTTTTGTGGGATAGTACAGTAACTAGTTTTTACAGTATTTGGTTTTGAAATCAATTTTTGTTAAATGATTGAAAGAATGAATAAAATGCAGGAATGAATGAAGCCATTTGTTTGCACATAGCTTGCAATAGAAAATCCTATTAATGATACACTTCTGATTTTCTTAAAAACATTTATTTTTAAGAAATGTGAGGAAAGGGGGAGAGGGAAAGAAGTTAAATTTTAGCATGAGTAGAGAGATTAAAGATCATGTACCCTGGCCTCCTCATTTATTGATAAGGAAACTGAGGTTCAGAAAGGATGAGTGAGTAACCCAATATCACACAGCTTGGTAGAGGCAAAGCAAGATTGGGAGCTTTGTCTCTTGGCCGTCGGTCCCAAACTCTCTGGAGTCTAGACTAACGATGGTTCCTCCCTTCCACTAAGTTATGACCCAAGTACAGTTTTCACCTTTCCGGCTTTTATTGACCTCATCTCATATTGAGAATGCTGTTACTTCACATTATATGAACAATTCCTCTACCATGTTTTCATTACATAAATTTGCATTCTCTGATGTATATCCAATGTTGGGCATATTTTTTAAAAAGATTTTTATTGTGTTTATCCTTAATGTTTAATTAGATTTTTGTTTTTATGTGTGTGACAAATTTGCCTCCTCATCTTGACTATTTTTTTAATTTAAAAATATGTTTTTATTTATTTCAGAGAGGAAGGGAGAGGAAGAGAGAGATAGAAACATCAATGATGAGCGAGTATCATTGATCACCTGCCTCCTGCACACCCCCTATTGGGGATTGAACCCGAAGTCTGAGCATGTGCCCTTGACCGGAATTGAACCTGGGACCTTCCAGTCTGTAGTCCAATGCTCTATCCACTGAGTCAAACCAACTAGGGCGACTGTCTAGTTTTTATTTTATTTTATTTTAAATATATTTTTATTGATTTCAGAGAGGAAGGGAGAGGGAGAGAGAGATAGACATCAATGATGAGAGAGAATCATGATTGGCTGCCTCCTGCACACCCCACACTGGGGATAGAGCCCACAACCTGGGCCTGTGCCCTGACCAGGAATCGAACTGTGACCTCTGACCTCCTGGTTCAACCACTGAGCCACGCCCGCAGGGCTTGACTGACTAGTTATGATTTGATAGATTTAGAGAAATATCTCTTTCATTAGGTATTTAGGGGAGAAAAATGTGGTATATTGAAGAATAAAGTCTCCTTGGTTTTCCAAATTTATCCAAAGCACAATCAATCATCTCCATCTGTGTTTCTCCTTTCATTTGTTATAATCAGATGTGGAAAATATTTAACATCCCAGTGGACCCTCCAGTTTAAATCAGTACACATGATAAATTGCAAGGGGGCATTTAATTTGCTCTGCAGTGGAAACCTTTATCTTTGCCCTGCGGCCCGACTGTAGTTCAATAAGAGAAAGGCCCTTTGAGTAGATGTTGTGCAATCTGGGGGTCTCAACGAGGTCTATGAATAATTCATTAGGCAAGGAACTTGTTTCTGTTTATGAAATAATATTCTGGAGACCATTAGGGCTAGACCTGTGCAGTAGTCACAAAGTCCTTGAGTTCCAGCGAGGAATGTGCAGAAAACTGTTGCTATAACTCATCAAACATATTGCTAAATTCAGGGAATCTGTTAACTTCTTGTGTTGTGTCCAAAAGTTTCCAATTATCAACAAAAGATGGCATACCAATCCAATTACTCTTGATGGATTCCAGTTAAGGATTCCAAGTAACCATAGTTGTGTGGGCGTATGTGGTCTGAAATAACAGGAATCAGTGAAAACTTAAAGGGTAAATACACAACGGAGATCATTTACATATCACAACCAGACAAACGTATCCCACTGAGCTGAATGTGCTTTCGGCAGGAAGCAGGAATTTTTGGGCCACCTCCCAACCCTGATTCCCAGCAGTTGTAAACTATTTGAGATACATTTTGTTTCCAGTTTTGCAACAGACTTCTCCAACAGCTTATTTGCTTCATGTGTCAACAAACTTCAAAAAAAACAAAACAACAACAACCCCACGTTGCCTCTTACATAAGATAATTAGAAATGTGAAAAGCTATTGTTAGTGACCTGGTTCCCCCCCCCAACAAGAACTCAGGCAAAGATATTACAGACCTTGATGTGGAAGCAGGCTTATCTCAATGAGCCTTATTATACCCCTCTCATTCCTAGATAACTCTTAGACTCATTGGAATGAGTTGGTTTGGGATGTTTTCAAAGGTTGTTTATATAAAGCGACTCTGAGCCAAACTATAGCAAAGGGAGAAAGGGAAAAGAAGACTTCTCATTGCTTCAGAAAAATATATGATGCCTGCTTTGTAGGTAAATCATCCCTAGGGAGGAGGAAGGCAAAGTCCTGACTGGCCAGGTGCTGTGGCCACACACACCATTGCCTTTATCTTTTCAGATCTCAGCAGAAATTACCAAAACTGTCTGTGAAACTGGCAATCATTCAAGCTTGATATCCCCAAAATGCAACTCAGATTATGTCACTAAATCTTTACTGGTTCTTTATCATGTATGAAATCAAGTGCAAACTCCTCAGCTTGGCTCTCAATGCCCTCCCCAAATAATTTTATAATCTTCTCTTCCATTAATCATCCAGATTCTGATAAAACCAGATTGCTGGCTAGTCATGAAATAGCCTGCCTTCTCTGTGTTGTTGTCTTTGTTCATATGCTATTACAAATACTGTTGATAGCAGTATTGCTTTAACTCTAGTGAAAGGTTAACATGGTGGTAGGCGGGCAGGCTGAATAGCCACCTCAGATAGTGGATAAAGAAAAATCGAATCTAGTTAACGAAAGGGGATGGGGGATGGGATATCCACAGGGAAGGGCTGCACAGCACTGAGCCAAGAGGATATGGGGTTGATGATGGCAGCACCCAGGAGCTGGAGTGTCGTCCTTATATGCAGTCACTGTGGCGGGAAGCTCTTGAAAGTGGGTCTGGGGGCTGAGCTGCTGGGCTTGGAATGTGGATGGAATGCAGGTGTGCCATCAGGTGTCTTTAGGACAGTTTCCATTCCTTATATGGTCTGACTCCTTGTGTCCAGCAAGTTTTTCCTGGTCTTTGTTCTCCTGTGGCGGGAAGCTTACAAATGGCCATTAAGGATTGCATTGCCCTATCGTCCTAACATCTAGTAGGAGCACTGCATGATGACTTTCTATGCATTAACTTATTTAATTCTCATAACAACCTATACGATAAGGACATAAAAGTTACTAATTAATTGCTTAAAATCATAGAACTAATAATAGGCAGAGTCATTGGTCACACCCCCTCATTATACTGCATCTTAACTCATATCTCAGAGAGAGTTCATTTTCTCTATCATGTTTTCAAAAATAATCACTTAGCAACCTTTCTGATCCTCTCCTTCACTATATGGTGAGCTGGTGGAGCGTGGGGATCACAACTTTTTGTATTTTCTCTATCCCAGGCAACACCACTGCCTTGTGCATAGTAGGTGTTGCATTTGTTCTAGGCAACTACCTGTTTACCTGGAGATTAGGACAGGATTCTGACAATGAAAGCAGATTAGACCAGAAGGAGGAGTTGGTGTGGCTGGTCTCCGGCATCCCCACCTTCTTTCTCTGTGCCCCTCTTGTCCTCCTGAGAGAAGGTCCTGTTCTCCAGGGTACCATTTGAGGCCAAAGAATATTAGGGTTCTAGCAGGTCCAGGCAGTGGTGTGCTGAAGCTGGTTTGTAACAGCTCATGTGAGTCAACAACGAGTGCGTTTTCTAAACTCTATGTTTAATGATGTAACACTGGGATTTTGAAATTGGCCACATGGTAGTATTTATATCATGGAAATCACTACAAATCAGGGCTTCCCCTGCCTCTCTGCAGAGAGCTGGTTTGCCCATACACCAGGGCTTGCCCAAAGATGAGAGGGACCCATGATCTCAATTGCTTCTTGCCTTTTCCCTACTTTCTTTGACTCTCTCAACTTCTGGACCCACATAACTTTGTTAAGCGCCTTCTATAAGCAGATACTCTGTCAGGTGAATAACGTCATTACTGCCATGTGGTTCCTCACTAGTTCATCAGTGGGAAATAACAGATACATGAATAACATGAATAATTGCTAGCTGATGGTCTCATTTGGCTTTTTTGCACTTCATTTATTTTTATAATATATTTTAATAGTGGTGTGTTTTATTATTTTATTTTACATTTACACTGAGTGGCCGGATTATTATGATCTTTGAACCCATAATAATCTGGCCACTCAGTGTATATCCTATATAATAAAAGGCTAATATGCAAATTGTCCCCTAGACCAGGCAGGCCGGCCAACCACCCATGTCCCCTCCCCCTTGCCAGGCTGGCCGGACCCCACCCATTCTGAGTGGCCAGATTATTATCCATTCAGAGATCATAATAATCAGGCCACTCAGTGTATATTTTGATTGATTGCAGAGAGGGAGAGAGAGATAGAAACAGTGATGGCAAACCTATGACACACGTGTCAGCACTGACATACGTAGCCATTTCTGATGATACGCGGCCACTGAGGCGGCCGCATGCCGAGGATGAAACATTTGCTGCTCCTGAGGATGAAACATTTGTGACTAGTTAGACTCTAATTCCAAGACTCTAGTCGCAAATGTTTCATCCTCCCCTATTAGATTCTCTGTGCCCGAAGTCTGTAGGCCAAAACAACAGAAGTCCGGCACAGAGCGTCTAGTTCTGGGACTTCCGGTTAAGCCAGGATCTTTGCCCTCACTTCCGCCGGCAGAGCAGGGAGCAGCGGAACGCAGCGGGGGACGCATCTCTGGGGGCCCTGCCATTACCAGTAACCAAATAACAGTTAACCACAGCAACCATTATCTACTGTTCTGGAGTGTCATGGATTTCTAATCCATCATTACTGAGATAAGTGAGGGGGAGGCTGGGAGAGGCAAGGGTTTGTGGCGTGCTATGGGTGCTGTTTCCCACCATTAGAAATAGCGGCAGCCATTTTAATTCACATAAGGAACACCATCTTGCTCCATAGTGCAGTCTCCATTTCACCACTATTACTGTTGTGCATCCTTATTAACCCCTATTTCTGCTTATTAACCCTGCCCTTTCCTAAAAGACAGTTATATGCACCATTTTGCAGTTAGTTAGGCTAGTTAACCCCTAATTGCCTGCAGGCCTAACAAGCTATCTATAATTCTATCTTCTGTCACTGCCCCCCTGATGGAGAACCCAAAAAATAAAAAACTAAGGTTAAGTAAAGGAAGTGGTAGTAGCAGTGGCCGACCCTTTCAAGAGACATGGACCGAGATGTATGGCTTTATAGAAAAAAATGGCAGATCATTTTGCGTTCTATGTACTGAAACGGTAGTAAGCAGAAAGTGTAATATAAATAGACATTTTGAAACTAATCATTCCCAGTTCTTGGAAAAAAGTGAGGATGAAAGGAAGGAATACATTTCTAGGCAGCTACACCTTTATAAGAGCCAATCTAATTCCATTCTTAAATTTATGAAAGGCTCTACAAATTTAACATCTGCAAGTTTGAGCATTGCTCACTCTATAGCTCAGCATGGAAAAGCGTTCAGTGAGGGAGAATTTATTAAAGAAACTCTCCTAAGATGTGCACCAGTTCTATTTCACGATATGCAGAATAAAGATGCAATTATTAAGAGAATATCTGAGTTACCACTCAGTAGAAATAACATAAAAGACCGAATAATGAAACTGAACACAAACGTACAACATCAATTAAAGAGAGACATAAGGAAGTGTAAATATTTTTCGATCTCTCTTGATGAAACTACTGATGTCACATCACATACTCAGTTGGCCATTATTGGTCGATATTCTGATGGTCTCACAATGAGAGAAGAGTTGATAAAGTTAGTATCAGTGTCAACAAGTAAATCAGGAAGCGAAATATGTAAGGTTGTTATACAAACATTTCGTGACCTAAGCATTGATATCTCTTAAGTTGTGTCAGTGACGACAGATGGGGCACCAAATATGGTGGGGGAAAAAGAGATTTGTCAAATTGTTTACAGAAGCTATTGGACATCCGATTGTGCCTTTTCATTGTATTATCCATCAAGAGGCTTTATGTGCCAAGGCAGGATTCACCGACTTAAACGACTTAATGTCAGTTGTTACAAAAATAGTTAATTTAATAGCTGCTCGCCCCCTTCACAAGCGAGAATTTTCGGCACTTTTACTGGAGGTTGATTCCACCTACAGTGGACTGCTGTTGTACAATAATGTAAGATGGCTGAGCCGAGGCAAAGTTCTTGAGCGCTTTGTGGAGTGCTTTGAAGAAATTAAGGTATTTCTTGACGATAAGGATCTGGGAAACTTTCCTCAGCTTAATGATGATAAGTGGGTCAACACCCTGATGTTTTTTACAGATCTCTCGGTTCATATTAATGAACTGAACTTAAAGTTACAAGGTTTTGGCAAAAGTATTGACGTTATGTTTGGATACATAAAAGCTTTTGAAAGTAAAGTTAAAATTTTCAAGCAAGATGTAGAAACTAAAACTTATAAGTATTTTCCTCAAGTAACAAAGTATTTTGAGAAGGCCAGTGCAGCTGTACAAAATGAAATGGAACTCTTGCATATGAAGTACCAGCATGTTTTAGACTCGTTACTTGACCAGTTTAGTGATAGATTTAGTCAATTTAGAAGTCTAGAACAGACCATGAAAATAATTAAGTATCCTGATGTAGTAGTCTACAGTAGTTTGGAATTAAATGGTTTCCAATTGATGATTTGGAGATGCAACTTGAAGAATTTCAAGACAGTATCTGGGCTCAGGTGTTTGTCGACTTGAGGTCAAAGCTTGAGAATCTGGAAAGGTGCCGCTTGGAGAATCAAGAGGAGTGCCACTACGAACAGGAAATTTGGAGTGCCTGGAATCGACTACCAGACACTTTTAGCACCCTGAAAAATATAGCAATGGCTTTACTCACAATTTTTCCCTCTACATACTTTTGTGAGGCCTTATTCTCAGCGTTAAATAATATCAAAACCAACAAAAGAAACAGATTGACAGATGAAGTTAGTAGTGCTTGCTTGGGCCTGAAGTGTACAAAATACCAACCTTCAATTGAAGATTTAGCCAATGAAATTCAGCAACAAAAAAGTCACTAATAGGCAGGTTAGTTAAAGAATTCCCCCTCCCCCTCACTTATCTTAGTTCACGGCACCCCACACAAGCTAAATAATATCAAGACCAACAAAAGAAACCGACTGACGGATGAACAAAGAAGTCACTAAGCAGGTAAGTTAAATATTTAGTTTTTGGTTTATTAAATACAATTATATATAACAACTATACATTTATGTTATTTAAACTATAAATATCGCGAAATAATGTTTTTTCCTCAAAATGACACACTACCCGAGTTATGCTCAGTTTTTTGGCAAAGTTTGACACACCAAGCTCAAAAGGTTGCCCATCACTGGATAGAAACATCAATGATGAGAGAGAATCATTGATCAGCTGCCTCCTGCACACTCCCCACTGGGCATGTGCCCTTGATCGGAATCAAAGCCTGGACCCTCCAGTCTGCAGGCCGACGCTCTATTCACTGAGCCAAACTGGCTAGGGCTCACCTCATTTGTTTTTAAATCAAAGTATCCAGATTTACATACAGTATATAAAAGTATAGAAAAAAATGTAAGTGCCATGAGGACAGGAAATGTACTTTTCACTACTGTTGCCCAAGTGCTAGAACAGTGTGAGGCACGTGGTAGGTGCTAACCAAATGAATGAAATTAAACATTAAAAAAACTAAAAAGACTACATTAAAATGCTAATGATGCTTATTTATAAATAATAGGCTAATGGGTCATTTAAATTTTCTTCTTTTTTGGGGGGTTAGGGACGTTGCAAAATTTTAATAATGTATATGTATTAGATTGAAGTTGAATAAAAAGAAAAGAAATAACGACAGGAATTTTGCAAAGTGGCAAACTTAGGAACCAGAAGGCATGACTCTTACTGAAGTCCAGTTGCAGGAGAGTCTTGTAGAAAGGCTTCTTATAGGAAGTAGGGTTTGAGAGGTTTAAAGTATCTTTCCCTCAGCCCTAGCTGGTTTGACTCAGTGGGTAGAGCATCAGCCTATGGCCTGAAGGGTCCCAGGTTCCATTCCAGTCAGGGGCACATGCCTGGGTTGTGGGCTTGATCCCCAGTAGGGTGTGTGCAGGGGGCAGCCAATCAATGATTCTCTCTCATCATTGATGTTTCTCTCTCTCTCTCCATCTCCCTTCTTCTCTGAAATCAATAAAAATATATAAAATAAAATAAAATATCTTTCCCTCAGAGTTATTTTAAGCTAGCTGTCAGAGGAAAAACCAGGTAGAAGAATTCACACCAAGAGCTGAATGAATGGCAGCTGGTGGCACTCTCTTTCCCAGGTGTCAAGAATTCAAACTGGTTGATTATGTGGTAGCAATTTTTTATTTGCTTTACTTATCAATTACTGGGAAAGGTATATTAAAATCTCTCACTATGGTGGTGGATTTGTTGGTCTCTCCTTCAAATACAGTGCTTCATTCTGTGCAATTTTTTTCAGGTCTATTTTCCAGGTCACTCATTTTCCCTTCACCTGTGTCTAAACCAATGCTTAAACTTTCCTTTGAGTTTTAAAGGTTAATTATTATTATTTTTTATTTTAAGACACTTTATTTTCCACTTTGACTCATTAATGTTGATACATTAAATGCTTTTGTATAGTTCTTTAAACTCATTTCATAATTGGTGTCTGGTAATTCTACCCTCTGCTGTCTATCTGGGGCTGATTCGGCAATTTATTTATTTCATGATAATTATAATTTGTTTCAAATATGCTTAGAGACTTTTTAAATTGTGTACTCAAATTTCTATGGGACAGCTTTGAAGCCTGTCTTTAAGTGAGTTCCTCAAGCAAAGATTGGTTTTTGCTTCTGTCAGATGTTTTATGGTGCCATCAAGCTGGGGCTGGTTAGACGGTGTTAAGTTCTAGCTCCAAACCTGTTTGAGAGTGGACTCAGGGTCAGTTAGGAATGATGAGGGGAGATATTTTTCTCTTATTCAGCACCATGTAGAGTAGGGCTGAGACAGCCAAGTGTTCCCACCACCCATTTCTTTATACATATTTTTCCTACTCATCTACTGACCTCGTGATCTTTTAGGGAGCTCCTGAATTATACAGTGATCTACAATACAACCTCCATTGCAGTGGTCTCAGCATCTGTCTTTTGCCACTTGAGTATAGGCCGTTCAACCCAAACTCTCAGCTCCTAGAGACTTGTAAATTACCTAGTGAACAGGGGTTTTAGTGCTTGCTTTCTTCTTTGGATTTGTGCTTTCTTGTTATTTTCTCTTTTCCCACCTAATTTATTCATGTATTAAAAATATGAATTGTATATTTTAGAATCATTTTTTAAATGTTCTGCACTGGGAGGGCTTCTCTAGAATCTGGATTGCCTTAGTGCCAAAAATGGATGTCCTGTGTCCAGGTAACAACTTGCTATCTTGGTTAAGAGGAATGACTGTCCTTATTACCTACCCTTCCCTCCTCCACAAACTGTATCCATCTTTATCCTCCCCTCATCATCTCATCTATTCCAACTAATAAACAATAAGTGCTTCCATTTATTTGAACCCTTGCTATGTGCTAGTCACTGGTCTAAGCTCTTTACATGTTTCATTTTATTTAGTGTTTAGAGTAGTCCTGTGATGTAGATAAAGTTTGAATCTTTATCATGCAGAGGAGGAGCCTGAGGTTCAGAGAGGGTAAGCTATGAGCCCATAGGAGTCTGCATACTTGTCCATCATTCTATACTGTCTATCATGACTGATGGATGGGCAAACTGATTTGGTATTCCCAAGTAAGAGTCTTGAATTCAAGTAAGTTTAGAAAACACAGTTCATTTAAATTAAGTGGTTTTCTTTGCAGAGAGATCTCAGAGCCCTTAATATCCTATCTAATAAAGAGGGAATATGCTAATTGACCATCACACCATCACAAAGATGGCAGTGCCCACAGCCAATAAGGAGGGAATATGCTAATTGACTGCCATGCCCTCAAAAATGGCAGAGCCCACAGCCACAAGATGGTGGCTCCCAGTCCCCTCAGCCCCGCCGGGGTGGCAGGCGCCTGGCTGCTCTGCAAACCTGCCTCCAGAGTCTCCCAGTCCCCTCAGTCCCCCAGCCTCCCAGGGCCATCCCAAGGCGCAGGGAAGCCTCTGATGGCGGCTGCCCAGCCTCCCAGGTCCACTGGAGGCTCAGGTAACCAGGGCCGGCCAAGGCTTGCGCTGCCGGCAGTGGCAGCAGCAGAGGTGTGATGGGGGCGTTGCCTTCCCCTGATTGCCGGGTCGCCTCCCACCCCTGAGGGCTCCCTGACTGTGAGAGGGGGCAGGCCGGGCTGAGGGACCTCCCCTCCAGTGCATGAATTTTCATGCACCGGGCCTCTAGTATTAAATATGCACTGTGAGTCTTGAAGGGAGCAGATCAAGTGTGTAGCTTTTCCCAAACTCTCTTGACTACAGAACTCTTTTTCCCCCCAACACCTACAGTGCCATAGAACACAATTTTGGAAATGTTGCTCTAAAATAATGAAATTTATCCTTCTCCTTCTGTATATTTAAGCATAAAAAATTTGGGAAACTTGCCCTGGCCAGTGTTTTCAGTGGTTAGAGCACTGGCTCGTGCACTTAAGGGGAAGGGTCGCAGGTTGGATTCTTGGTCAAGGGCATGTACCTGGGTTGTAGGTTTCATCCCTGGCCTCGGTTAGGGCACATGTGGGAGGCAACCAATCGATGTGTCTCTTTCACATCATGCTTCCCTCTTTCTTTCTCTCTCTCTTCCATCCCCTCTCTGCCTCCTTTCCACTCTAAAAATCAATGGAAAAAATATCCGTGGGTGAAGATTAACAAAGCAAAACAAAAAAAAAAGGGAAACTCCAGAGAAAGATAAAAGATAGTCTTTAACCTGTATAGTAATAGTGATGATGATGGTAGTAAACAAACAACAAAGGTAGGTACCCAGCTTGATCATTCTTCTAGTCATGTGATTTGTCTTCAAATGACTTTTACAATATTCACAACAGGCTCATATAACTTATTACCAAAGGCATTCAAAAGATTGCCACAGAATATAGGGAATTAGTTACCGAAGGGGTTACCTCAACTTCCTCGCACATGGATAGCACTGTTGGCACAAGCACATGCCAGAGTGTCATTGCAGCAGCAGCCCTCACTGGGAGATACGCATTCAGTGATGGTCCAAGATCCAAAGCAGTCTCAGCAAAAGAAATACACAAAACTGTTCATAGTGATTATCTTTGAGTGGTAGAATTATGAATGTTACTTTTTCTTTTAATTTACCGTATTTTGAAACATTTTGACAAAATTAGGTATTCTTTTTAGAGTTAAAAAATATATATATATATTTTTAATCCTCACCCAAGGATATTTTCCCATTGATTTTTAGAGAGAATGGAAGAGAGAGGGAAAGACAGAGAGAAATATTGATGTGAGAGAAACATTGATTCGTTGCCTCCTGCACACGCCCTGACCAGGGCCTGGGCTGGGGAGGAGCCTGCAACCAAGGTACATGCCCTTGACCGGAATCAAAGCCGGGACACCTTCGGTCTGCAGGCCGACACTCTATCCACTGAGCCAAACCGGCTAGGACATAACTGAAATGTTTTTAAAGAAGGAATCTCATAACTACTTAAAAGGGAAAATAAGTTTTAACGTTGATCAGTGTGAAACTCAGAGAGGAAGGTGACTTTTCTAAAGTCACACAATCTGTCCGAGGTCAAATTGGAGTGCTTGGCTCCCTGCCTGGGACCCCCCTGAGGATACGTGACATAATCCTATAGTCACTGCCTGGGCTGTCCCTCAGGAAAGGCTTCTCCAAAGGAGGAAATACATGGTCTTCTGAGTAAGTACGTTTCCTCTCTCTCTGGACAAACAGGAAGCCATGCTGCCAACTCCATGGAATTCTCCTCCTGTGCTTCAGTGTTTGCTACTAATTTTCTTACTTGGGGGTGAGGGGGGAATCACGAAAGGAGGGGTAAGGGCTCACACTAGGAGTGTAAGAGAATTAGTCTCTCTCAAGGACACCGTCCTAGGAGACATGGAGCATGGCTGCTGTTGTTTTTTTTCCTAGGATGTTTATTGTGTTGGGCACCCCCAGAAGATCTGGAGAAAGAATGTCACGTGAGTTCTCGAGGGAAGAGTGGCTGGAACCTCCTGATGTGAAAGTTTGCAAATCTTTGGCTGCTGAGGTTGGGTGATTGGGAGGTCTGTGGTGATGCTGGAATTTATTTTACAAAATAGACAATGAAGTAATTGATTGGTTCACTGTTTCCAATTAAGACTGCATTTTTGTGGTTTTTCTTGTGGCAATAAGAGCTCAGAGGGATGAGGGTCTAACACGGGAGAAAGGATTTTGTAACTTCACCCACCTGTATCTGCCTTCCCATACAACGTGAGCAGCGGAAGTTGGAACGTGGGGGGCGAAAGGGGGACAGGGAGCAGATGTCCTCTATCACCGAGGCACAGAACTGGAAGGGGCACTCAGAAAGCCTTGGTGCCGACCTCATCATTTGTCATATGGGGAAAGTAAATGAAACAGAGGAGAAAGTGACAAGTATTTAAATACATATTGAGTATCTGGTCTGTGCTGCATTCTAAGCCAGGCAATGAAGGTACAGCAGAAAACAATGTAGATGGCCCCCTGCCTTCTGCAATCTAGAGACCCGGGAGGTACAATTACAAAACAAACTCCCAGCCAGATTCCAGGTCTCTTAGGTCCTAATGGGTGAGTGTTGTTACGTTTTCCATCTAACATACACTAGGCCCCTAAGATGTTCTGTCTGATTTGGGGCAACTCGTTAAACATCTGTAGGTTTCAATCTTAGTAACATCCAAAAAGAAACTCACACATTTACTGTTAGTTTTTTACTTAAAAAAACTAACAGTAAATGTTAGTTTAGTTACTGAGAACCATCCATATCCCAGGCCTAGAGCTAACTGCTCTCATAGACTAAACCTTTTTTTGCTGAGAGTTAAATTTCCACCTGTCAACGATTCTCTCCAAACAGTAACCAAAAGGTAGCTGGAAACTCCAACGAGGGTTAAGTTTTCTTTTTGCTCTGCAAAGTTGGCTCTCCCCCAAGTACCTGACTTGCAACTTGATTTTATTTTCCCCTCCTTCTCTCCTCCTCTCCCTCCCTCCCTCCCCCTCTTTCTTCTTTCCGTTCTTCATCCCTTCTTCTCTCTCTCCTTTCTTTTTATCCATCTTCTTTCCATTTGAATTATAAGCCCTAACACCAGTGCATTGATTTACAGTAAGAGATTTCAATGTCAGAAAACTGGACACTTGCATTGGCACCGTTACTGTATTCTTGCTTTGCAGCTGCTCCACAACTATTGTAAATTTTATTTATTGCTCCCAAGTGAGAAGTCCTCCTAAATCTCAAGATTTTATTTAGCATAGGGGACGTCAATACTGAATTATATTCACCACCATTTCAGGAAAACATGTTATTGGCATATATCCCAAAAAGAGCAAGGGCAAGAGGGAGAAAAGGAAAAAAATGCAAAATGACATGACTGGTTTTTGACAAGTTCAGATAAAAAGGAAGAAAAAAACTACTGGTCCTTATCAGGGCAAATATTGTTATCTCCCACAGTACATAAGAATTTCCAATATTAACCAACCTGTACCCTTCAAAAGACATTTTCTCATAGCTGAGGAATCACATTCATGTTGGCAGCTGATTTACAAGCCCAGGAATGTGGTTTCTTGGACCACTGCCTCATTAGAATTGAGAAAGTGTAGAAATAAGTGGTGCTCATCTGTTCGTTTTTTCAATTCATTTGCATGTAATTTTTTTCTTTCAACTTTCAGGAAATGATTGGAAAGTAGTTACTTGAAATTAGCAAGGGTTTATGGGTATACTGCTAAACACTGTGTAGCAACCCTTTCAGAGTCTTACTTCAATAAGCAAACAAGGTAAATGTGCATATTCTTTTTGAAGATCATTGTTATATCAGCCTGAAAACTGACCATCTCATCATTTCTCCTGTTCAACTTTTTCAGGCACTCTGAATCCATTCACTGCTCATGAGTGTGCGTGTGTGTGTGCGTGTGTGTGTGTGTGTGTGTGTGTGTGTGTGTGTGTGTGTTTCAGAAGGCACTGGGGGCCTTAAGCAAGTACAGATGAGGGATTTATGGTCTAATTGTTGAAAAAGGTGGGGCCTCGCTGGAGAACCACCATCCCTGTCTTGCTGGGATCTTTTTGTGGGGAAAAATATAGACAATTTTTTGGTCCCATTTTATGCCAGAGCAGGAGGATCCCAACCAAACAGTAGGCTGGGAAGAAAATCATTCTTCATAAAAGAGCACTTGAGCCCTCTCTGGTTTGGCTCAGTGGATAGTGTGTCTGCCTGCGGACTGAAGGGTCCCGGATTTGATTCCAATCAAGGGCACATGCCCAGGTTGCTGGCTCAATCCCCAGTAGTGGGCATCAGGAAGCAGCCAATCCATGGTTCTGTCTCATCATTGAGGTTTCTATCTCTCCCTCTCCCTTTCCCTCTGAAATCAATAAAAAAATTTTTTTTTTTAGAAAAGCGCACTTGATACTCATGCCGCTGTGTTTTTACTCTTAACATCTGTACTTCGGTTTCCTCATCTACAAATCTGTGCTTTCATATTGTATGTGCAACTTCTTTTACAGAGTGCCACAGGGAAGTGGATAGTATATCTTCGCCACATTTACTACTATTATTATTACTACTGCTATTACTGTCACTTCTGTTACTCTGCTACTACTACTATTACCACACTACTACTGCTACTACTGCCAGTCTTTCTATAATCACTACTCTGGGTCATCTCAATATTGTATTTAGACACTCAACAACTACAATATTATTTTGAACTCCAGAAAACTGTGATATGTTGGAAGTCTGTCTTTAAGTAACAGAAAACTTAACTCAAACTGGCTTAAAAAAACCAACTAAGAGTTTCAAGGCTGGCAATCCAGTGAGCTAAGATACCCTGAAAGCTTCCCACTACAAACCTAAAGAAATGCTGGAAAAATTTTTTTCCAGAAAACTTTACACTATGAATTCAACTTCTTCGATAGTTTTGAACTATTCATGTTGTCTGTTTCATTACGAATGAGTTTTGTTGTTTGTGGTTTTTGAAGAATTGGTCCATTTCATCTAAGTTGTTAAATTGGTGCGTTGTAGAGTTTCCCACAGTATCACTTCACCCTTTTACTGTATGCAGGTCTATAGTGATAGGTTCTTTCATTTCTGATATCAGTAATTTATGTCTTCTTTCTTTTAATGTCAGTTTTGCTATAGGTTAATTTGTATTTTATTGATCTTTTTACAAAACAAGATTTAGTTGACTTGATTTTCTCTATTTTCCTCTTTTTAATTGTATTGACTTCTGCCTTTATCTTTATGATTTCTCTCCTTCTGCTTGCATTAGATGTGTTTTCCTCTTCTTTTTCTACTTTTAAAAAGTCCTTTCTACCCAGCCAGTATGGCTCAGTAGTTGAGTGTGGACCTATGAACCAGGAGGTCACAGTTCAATTCCTGGTCAGGGCACATGCCCAGGTTGTGGGCTCGATCTCAGGCTTGATCTCTGGTGAGGGGTGTGCAGGAGGCAGCCAATCAATGATTCTCTCTCATCACTGATGTTTCTATCTCTCTCTCCCTTTCTCTTCCTCTCTGAAATCAATAAAAATATTTTTTTTAAAAATAAAAGGCCTTTCTATAAGCATTCAATGCTATGAACTTCCATCTCAACACTGCTTTAAATTATCACACAATTTTATATTATAGTTTCATTTTTGTTCAGTTTAGAATATTTTCTAACTTCCCTTAAGACTTCTTTGATGCATGAATTTATTTATAAGGGTGTTGTTTAATTTCCAAGTGTTTGGAAATTTTATCTTTCTATCATTATTTCTACTTTAATTCCACTATAGTCAGAAAATATACTGTGTATTATTTCAATTATTTAAATGTGTTAAGATTTGCTTTATGACTGAGGATATGATCCATCTTGTGAGTGTGCCACATGTACTTGAAAAGAATGTGTATTTTATTGTTGGTTGTGGAATGTCCTAAAAACTTCATTGAGATCTAGTTGGTTGATGGTGTTGTTCAGTTCATCTGCATCCTTGCTGATTTTCTATATGTTCTATCAACTGCTGGGCGGCAAGTTGAGGTCTCTAACTTATAATTGTGGATTTGTTTATTTCTACCTTTAGTTCCATCAGTTTTTGCTTCATGCATTTTGGAGCTCTGTTAAAGATACGAACATAATTAGGATTGTTGCATCTCTTGGTGAAATGATCCTTTCATTGTTATATAATGCCACTCTTTATTCCCAGTAAATTACTTTGCTCTACAGTATGCTTTGTCTGATATTAATACAACCATTCCAGCTTTCTTCTTTTTTAGATACTTTTATTTATTTTGATTTTTTTATTTTGTTTGTTAATATTCACCCAAGGGTATTTTTTCCATGATTTTAGAGAGAGTAGAAAAGAGGGAGGGGATGGGGGGAGAGAGAGAGAGAGAAAGAAAGAGAAACATTGATAGAGAGACACATTGATTGGTTGCCTCTCCAACAGCCCTGACCAGGGCTGAGGATCAAACCTGCAACCCAGGTACATGCCCTTGACCGGGAATTGAATCTGCAATGCTTCTGTGTGGGCTGATGATCTAACCACTGAACACACCAGCCAGGGCCAGCTTTCTTTTGATTAGGGTTTGCACAGAATCTCTTTTTCTATCCTTTTACTTTTTTAAAATTTAATAAATCTTTATTGTTCAGATTATTACAATTGTTCCTCTTTTCTCCCCCCATAGCTCCCCTCCACCAGGTTCCCACCCCACCCTCTGCCCTTACCTCCCCCGCCCCCGACTGTCCTCATTCATAGGTGTACGCTTTTTGTCCAGTCTCTTCCCGCACCCCCAACTCCCCTTTTCCCCCAAGAATTGTCAGTCTATGCCCCTGATTCTATTATATTCACCAGTTAATACTGTTCATCAGATTTTTTATTCCCTTGGTTTTTAGATTCACTTGTTGATAGATACGTATTTGTTGTTCATAATTTTTATCTTTATCTTTTTCTTCTTCTTCCTCTTCTTAAAGAATACCTTTCAGCATTTCATATAATTCTGGTTTGGTGGTGATGAACTCCTTTAGCTTTTTCTTATCTGTGAAGCTCTTTATCTGACCTTCAATTCTGAATGATAGCTTTGTTAGGTAGAGTAATCTTGGTTGTAGTTTCTTGTTATTCATCACTTTGAATATTTCTTGCCATTCCCGTCTGGCCTGCATAGTTTCTCTTGAGAAATCAGCTGACAATCGTATGGATGCTCCCTTGTAGGTAACTAACTATTTTTCTCTTGCTGCTTTTAATATTCTCTCTTTGTCTTTTGCTCTTGGCATTTTAATTATGATGTGTCTTGGTGTGGTCCTCTTTGGATTCCTTTTGTTTGGGGTTCTGTGTGCTTCCTGGACTTGTAAGTCTATTTCTTTCACCAGGTGGGGGAAGTTTTCGGTCACTATTTCTTCAAATAGGTTTTCAGTATCTTGCTCTCTCTCTTCTTCTGGGACCCCCATAATTCTGATGTTGGTATGCTTGAAGTTGTCCCAGAGGCTTCTTACACTATCTTCATATTTTTGGATTCTTTTTTTCTTTTTGCTTTTCCTGTTGAGTGTTTTTTGCTTCTTTGTATTCCAAATCTTTGACTTGGTTCTTGCGTTCCTCTAGTCTGCTTTTAGGTCTCTGTATAATATTGTTTATTTCAGTCAGTGTATGCTTAATTTCTAGTTGATCCTTTTTCATATCCTCGAGGGTCTCGTTAAATTTATCAGCCTTTTCTAGGAAATTCTTGAAAAACCTTATAACCGTGGTTTTGAACTCTATATCCAGTCATTTACTTTCCTCCATTTCCTTCCTTTGTGACCTGCCTCTTTGTCTCCACATTTTGGCTGCTTCCCTGAGTTGGTGGAGTGGCTTTGTGTGCTAGGTGTCCTAGCAGGGCCCAGTGGCTCCGCCTCCCCAGTTACCTGAGGTGGACACTCTTGGTGCACCCCTTTGTGGACTGTGTGTGCAGTCTTGTTGTAGTTAAGCCTAGATTGTTGTTAGTATCACTGGGGGGAGTTGACCTCCAGGCCAATTGGCTGTGAGGATCAGCTGTGTCTCCACTGGGAGAGCTTCTGTGCTCAGCTTGGATGGGGCAGATTCTCAGGGTTGGTTTCCCATCAGCCTTGGTTTCCCGTCAGCCCCACCCTATGAGGCCCCTGTGTCTCAGTGTCCCGCGGCAATGGCTGCACGCACCTGTAAGAGAAGGCTGCCCTCGAGTTTCGCCTGCTGCCAGACAGTCCAGTTTCTCCTCGAATGAGTCTGGGTACCCAAAGTCTCACCCAGAACTGGATTTCAGTGCAGTCGGGAGGTTTTGTTTCCCTCCCAAACAAGAAAGCTAACCGCGCGCTTGCTGCCCGCCCTCTCCGAGTGCCGCAAGTAAGCCAGCAGTGTATTCAGCCGCCCACCCTTTCCGCGTGAGCAGGTCTTTGAACCTCTGTCCTCCACAGCTCCTCTGGGTCTCAGTGTCCTTTTATCTTTTCTTCTAGTTGTAGAATTTCCACTCAGCCAGCTTTCCGGTGGTTCTGGATGATGTCCGCTCTGTCTTCCAGTTGCAGTTTTGAAATTGTTGTGTGAGGCAGCAGTATAGGTGTTTACCTATGCCGCCATCTTGGTTTCTCCTCTATCCTTTTACTTTTAACCTACCTATATTATTGCATTTTTAAGTAAGTTTCCTGGGAACAGCATATAGTTGGGTCATATTTTTTCATCCACTCTGACAATCTCTGTATTTTCGTTTGTATTTTTCAACAGGACATTTCTGACACCTCCTTCATAGTGACAAACAAAAATGTCTCCAAATATTGTAAAATCTCCCTCCCTCTCTCTCAACCTCTCTGTGACATTTATTTATTTATTTGCCAAATATCTCTTGATGGCAAAATTTCTCCCAGTTGAGAACCATTGTTGTAGAGATTTCAATATGGATCCTTAACTCATTGCAGTCTACCTGACCAAAACACTTACTGAAGACTATAATAATCTTATAACTTGACTTCATTTGTCCCTGTCCTACATTTTGTGCTATTGTAATCTGTATTTTATACAATGTTATATGTTCTAAACTCCAAAGATGTTATTATTGCTGCTTCAAACAGTATTCTTTTATACTTATTCACATGCATACTCTTTTCATTCCCTCTCAATTTTTATGTGTTTCAAGCTGGGAAAATTTCCCTTCTGCCTAAAAAATTGCCTTTAGTACTTTGAAGGAAATATTTTCACTGGTATATAATTGTAGGTTGGCAATTTTTTTCTTTTACCACTTTAAAGATGTCATTACATTGCTGTTGAAGTTACATAATGTGTGTGTGTGTGTGTGTGTGTTTTTTTTTTTTTTGTGTGTGTGTGTGTAGAATGCTTGTGAAAGATAAAAGTAGGACAGGAGTAGGTAGGAAGACTCTTCAGAGAACCAGGAAAGTCTGGTACTTGTGAAAAAAGAGAGAGAGAGAGAAAGGATTGGGTTATCAGAGCCTAGACTGTAGAACAGTTGTGAGAAATGCTTGGCCAGACATTTCTGTTAGAGAAATCCTGCATCTACCTAGATGGCTGGTTCTAGTACGTCCACTGGGCTCATTCATTGGTTGGAAGCCTCCCAGAGGAAGTGTGACTTGGCATGAAGAGTTCAGTGGATCCAAAAGTGCAGCAGCTGTCAATCAGATATACACCCTGCAGCAGAATCTCTTGAAGGATGATGTGAGGGGTGCACTTACATGGCTGCCACATATAGTTTCTTTTGAAAAGTTAGCTGTTAATTTTATTGTAGCTCTCCTTAAGACAATGGGCATTTTCCCCCTCTAGCTGTTTTTAACATTTTATCATTGTCCTTTGTTTTTCAACAATTTCTAAAGTGTGTCTAGGTATGGTTGTATTTTTTATATTTGGGGATTGTTGAGCTTCTTGAATTGGTGAGTTTATGTCTTCTGTCATTATTGGGAATTTCTCAGTCATATGCTTTTTATACTGCTTCTGATCCATTCTCTCTCCTGCCTCTCCTTTTGGGACTTCATTACATGTATATTGTACTGTATGAGTACATCTCACACTTAGACATACTCTTTCTTTCCAGTTTAGTTTCTGCGGTTCAATTAAAATAGTTACTATTGATCTGCCTTTGAATTCACTAATGTTGCCTTCTATGTTCAGGTTTCTCTTTAACCCATCCAATGCATTCTTAAATCTAGAAATTATATTTTTTTCATTTTTAAAATATCCATTTATTTTGCAGATCCTAATTCTCTGTTTAAATCCTTTATCATTTCTTCTTCTTTTTAAAAAACATAGTAGTAATATTTATTGTATTATGCTTTTATTAAAACTTCATTCTCCCAGTCCTCTGTGGGCTTGTGTTGATTTTATTGTGTTGATTGTTGATCACCCTCTCTGCTGCTTTGCATACATAATACACTTTGACTAAAGGATTGTGTATAAAAGAAGTGTGGACACTTGCAATGATACCTTGCACCAGAGAGAGACCCTCTTTTTCTTCTTCAGGCAGACAGGGCCAGGGCTGACTACCTCAATTCAATCCTAGGCTGAGTTGAGGTGGGCTGGGTTTACAATTTTAGGAAGATTCTGTCCACCCCTGTTTTATCCTTGTCCTTTACACATGTCTTTTTTTAAAAAAAAAATATATATATATATATATATATATTTTTATTGATTTCAGAGAGGAAGAGAGAGGGAGAGAGAGATAGAAACATCACTGATGAGAGAGAATCACTGATGGGCTGACTCCTGCACGCCCCCCACTGGGGACCGAGCCCATAACCCGGGCATGTGCCTTTGACCGGAATCGAACCTGGGACCTTTCAGTCCCCAGGCGATGCTCCATCCACTGAGCCAAACCAGCCAGAGCTACACATGGTTTTACCAGGCTTTTTTTTTTTTTTTTTTGGTCTTTTTGGTTTTTTTTTTGTTTTGTTTTGTTTTGTTTTGTTTTGCTAATCCTCACCCGAGAATATTTTTTTCCATTGATCTTTAGGGAGAGTGGAAGAGAGAGGGAAAGACAGAGAGAAACATCCATGTGAGAGAAACACATTGACTGGTTGCCTCCTGCACTAACCCTGACCAGGGCCTGGGCCAGGGAGGAGCCTACAACCTAGGTACGTGTCCTTGACTGGATTCAAACCCGGGACCCTTTGGTCCACAGGCCAAAGTTCTATCCACTGAACCAAACCGTCTAGGGCTACCAGGCTTCTGATTGAGAGCCTGGAATGCCTATGTCTTCCCAGCCCTAAGAAGGGCGTTTCCCTCTGGACCTTTAGTTCATTTAATTCTCCACAGTTCTTTTATGTCTTTAACATGTCCCTCCCCCCCCCCCCCCCACATTTATCCATTTGTTTTTAGTTATTGCAGCAAGAGCTTTGACCTGCTGTGACCACCCACATTGTGTCCAGGAGCAGAAGTGTATTTAATCTGTTATCTAATAATGTTGCATCCAATAATCTTATACATGCAAATACAAGTACAGTTATAAGGTGAAGCCTTAGATCAAAGATATGTGCATTTTTAATTTTGGTAGAGGTTGCCAAAATGCTGTCCTTAGAGACTGTACCACTTTGCACCCCCACCAGCAATATCTGAAAGCGCCTTGTTTCACAACATCATTACGAATGCTGTGTGCTCACTTTGCGAGTTGTGTGCATGGGAGTGGCATGATCAGAGCTTTGCATTAAGAAGTTGATTCAGTGACAGTTTGATAGATGGATAGACAAAGGCCAAGGACCAAATTTACTTACCTCATAGTTTTGTTTTTTGTTTCTAATAATCTACTAAGTGAAAAGCCAACTGTATTCACGCTTGAAAACATTCCCCAACGTTTCCTATCAGGCTGCTCTTTAGCTGGAAAGTTGATGGCTCAAAGTCCTTTCATGGGCTCATCACAGATGTTAGGAGACGTTCAATGGCTGCAGTGTAGTACATCTGTTTGCCACACCAATCTCAGCACCCGAGGCAGGAACAGCCAATTTTGTGATTCAAGAATAGAAGGGTTTCCCCCTAGGGCTCTCGCAGAGGAGACAATCTGGGGACAGTCAAGAACATGAGATGGTGTCTCTGCTAAGAAGAAATCTGTTCCTGCCTCATTCTTGGCCCCAAAAGCCGTGAGTCTGATAAAACAATATTGCATGTTAGTTTCAGGAATGTAACTCAGCCATTTCAGTGTTTCCTTTCTGGGTCTCTGTGGATTTCTAACCCTCACTTTAACAGTAAGGCTATATTATCCTCATTTTCTCCTGCCATCATTCGCCTGTTTTTCTTTCTCCTGGGTTCAGTGAGTCATTTCCTCAAGTCTTCCCTGGTTTGGCTTCAGATATTTAGGATAATCATCAAGAGCTGTCCTCTTCTCCCCTTCAGGCCTGGATTCCTCTCACTGTTAGAGACCTTTTGCTTCCCAGCGTCTGAGGTGGGTGGGCTCCAGCTACTAGCCTTCCTTAAATCTTAGCATGTGTTACGTTTTCTATTTTACCTTCTAGGTATTTCTTTTAAAAAAATCTGGTATAGTTGTTAAGCATGTGAGTCCTGAAATGAGACAAATCTGCGTTCAAATATTGACACTACCACCTTCCAGCTATATGACCATTGGGCCATCGGTAGCTTATTTGACTTGCATGTGTTTTCATTTTCTTCTCTGAAAAAAAAAAAAAAAAAAGGAGAGTATAATAGTATTCATCTCACAGGACCGGTGGAGCAGTTCAATGAGGAAAGCCACATAGGAAGTGCTCCACAGATTACAGCCATTATTATCATTCCTATGGGAACGTAATCTATGCCTCCCATTTGCTCTTATGTTTTTCTAGGATGATCACATGGTATTTAATAAATAAATAGGTCTAGATCAGGTGTCAACCAACAATAACCTACTGGCCAAGTCCAGCCCTCACTCTCTTATTTATTTTTATTTTAATTTTTTAAAATCCTCACCTGAGGGTACTTTTTCCATTGCTTTTCAGAGAGAGTGGAAAGGAGGGAGGGAAGGGAAAGAGAGAGAGAGAGAGAGAAACATCATTGTGTGAGAGATACATCTATTGGTTGCCTCCTGCATGAGCTCTGATTGGGGGCAGGGACCAAACCTGCAACCCTTTGTTGTGCCAGCTGATGCTCTAACCACTGGTTATACCGGCCAGGACTGGCCCTCACCCTGTTTTTGTAAATAAAGTTTTATTGGAATAGAGCCATATCCATTTGTTTGTATATCATCTATGGCTGCTTTGGCTCTACTGGGGCACAGTTGAGTAGCTGTGACAGAGCCCATATGGCCCTCAATGCCAAGAATACTTACCAGAAGGCTCTTATGAGAAAACATTTGCTAATCTCTGATCAAGATAGTTCTATTTTAAGTGTTTTAAAACAAATAAGTAGTATGGACATATTTGTAATTCTGTGTCTCAGTTTCTCTCACTGAAAGATGCATATATTAGGTCAGATGACTCCTACATAGGATCTTCCTAGAACTATGACTCTGTCATTGTCTCTTGTAGAGCCTAGAAACTTGCAGTTGGTTTGGTCTTTCTGGTGGGCTCTTCCATAAGCTGAAAGGAGAGATAAAATCCAGAAAACAACCCCCAGTAACTTAGGTGTTCAATATCATGTCGAATGATGAGAGGCGATTTATTCCAGCGAGAAGGATGGCCGTTTTGTGAGGCTTTAGCGTTTTCCTCTGCAGCCAGGTGCAGGAGATCTTGTAATTATGGGGCCCCTTCCTGCTGACTTAACCATTTTCCCAATTCTTTGGCTTTCTTTTTAAAATTATTCTTGCCGAAACCGGTTTGGCTCAGTGGATAGAGCGTCGATCTGCGGACTGAAGGGTCCCAGGTTCGATTCCGGTCAAGGGGCATGTACCTTGGTTGCGGGCACATCCCCGGTGGGGGTTGTGCAGGAGACAGCTGGTCGATGTTTCTCATCGATGTTTCTAGCTCTCTATCCCTCTCCCTTCCTCTCTGTAAAAAATCAATAAAATATATTTAAAAATAAAATAAAAATAAAAAAATAAAATTATTCTTGTTGTCTCCTTGCTGCCTACTCTCCACACCACTTCCTCTCCAGGTTGGCCTCTGCCTTTTTATCTTCCAGCCTGACTTCTTTCTCCAGTGGTGCCTCAGCCTTCGCTTCTCCACCCTCTCACTCTCCCAGATGTGAGGGAGGCAGGCTGCCCAGACTCCCAGCAAAGCCTCAGTCCAGGGCCTGGACTCGCAGCAGCAGGGGGACCAGCGAGTCAGAGGAAAGGGAAATACCACCCACCCGTGTCCTTTGAGGTTTAGGGCTGGGAAGCAGGGAAGCCTGGGAGATGCCTGACAATTTCCAGTAGGCACCTGGGGATTAGCCTGAGACCCTGAGTCAGGACTGTTTCCGTTCCGCCCCAGACCAAGTGCCAAGCCCTTGGGCTAGTCTTTTATCATTTCTGAGCCTCAATTTTTCTCTGTAAAATAAAAATAATTCTTGTCTTGCTTTACTCCCAAGGCTTTTATGATAGTTACGTGTATGTGAAAGAGCTTTCTTTTATTTTCTTTTTAAAATATTTGATTTCTATTTCTTTTTTAAAAATATATTTTTATTGATTTCAGAGAAGAAGGGAGAGGGAGAGAGAGATAGAAACATCAATGATGAGAGAGAATTATTGATCGGCTGCCTCCTGCACTTCCCCTACTGGGGATTGAGCCCACAGCCCAAGATGTGCCCTTGACTGGAATCGAACCTGGGACCCTTCAGTCCACAGGCTGATGCTCTATCCACTGAGCCAAACCAGCGAGGGCTCTATTTCTCCTATTTCAAAATTACCGCGAGCTTATGTCATGCAAGAACATCTATCCTTGTATGGCCACCCGGCAGCGTCCACCATCCTTTACTCCTGGTTTCCTTCGGGGGAGTGAACCTACCGCCATTGTGTTTAATCTTTAAAAAACGTTTTAAAATCCTCACCCGATGATATGTTTTTGTTTTTTCCTTAATTGATTTTAGAGATATTGGAAGAGGAGGGGGAGACAGAGAAAAACATCAATGTGAGAGAGACACATGGATCAGTTGACTCCCATATGCACCCAGACTGGGCATGGAACACACAGCCTAGGTATGTGCCCTGACCCGCAATGAACCAGCCATCTTTTTGGTGTGGGGGGCGATGCTCCAACAGACAGAGCCACCCGGCCTGGCCATCCTATCTAATAAAAGAGTAATATACAGATTGATGATCACTGCAACACACAATATAGCTGCCCCCATGTGGTCAAAGATCCTGCCCCCATGTGGACACAAGATGGCCACTACAAGATGGCCAGCAGGAGAGGGCAGTTGGGAGGCACCCGGCCTGCAAGGGAGGACAGTTGTGAGGGACCAGGCCTGCAAGGGAGGGCAGTTGAGAGGGACCAGGCTTGCAAGGGAGGGCAGTTGGAGGTGATCAACCCTGCAGGAGAGGACAGTTAGGGGTGACCAGGCCTGCAGAGGAGGGAAGTTGGGGGCAAACAGGCTGGCAGGGGAGCAGTTAAGCATCAACCAGGCTGGCAGCGGAGTGGTTAGGGGGTGATCAGGCTGGCAGGCAGAAGCGGTTAGGGGCAATCAGGAAGGCAAGCAGTTGGGAGCCAGCAGTCCTAGATTGTGAGAGGGATGTCCGACTGCCCGTTTAGGCCCGATCCCACCAGGATCGGGCCTAAACGGGCAGTCGGACATCCCTCCAGGAGTCCCAGATTGGAGAGGGTACAGGCTGGGCTGAGGGACAACCCCCCGCCGTGCACGAATTTCGTGCACCGGGCTTCTAGTGGTGTATAAGCTTGCTAGGATGGAAAATGCAGCTGCTCGTGCCCCAAAGACCCAGAGTGTTCCTTTCCTGCCTCCTGTCGCTGGGAGGTGGCCAGTGGCTCCCGCTCAGCCCCTGGAAGAGCTCTGCTGGGATTTGGGCGGTTGAGCGTGTGAAACTGGGTGACTGAAGGGGTTGGCATTCTTTATCCCTGGCAGCAACCGCCCTACCAGACTGCTTCACTACCAGCCCAGCCCTGTACCCCCCGCGTTCTAGTCCCTGAAGCGGAATTGCTTCCTGCCTATTTCCAAAACTGGTTCTCCAACTTTTCTGCCTTGTTTTCCATTAATTCCCCTTTGTTTAAAATAAAAATAATTATTGTTTAAAATAATTAAGTTGTTTAAACAAAATAAATAATTTGTTTAAGTTGACCAAAATGTATTTATATCACCTGTAAAAAGACAACAACAACACATGTTCTATATGAAGAACCCATGAAGGAGCCCTTATTATGTGTGGGGCAATGTCGGTAGGCCCAACATTATTTAAATTTATTGCATACATTATTTAAATCAATCCTCACAAAAACCCTAACAGGTGGGTATTGTTATTTCTAAGTGACAGGTGAGGAAACGAAGGCTCTGTGAGGCTGAATAACTTACCCACATCTGTGGGAGAAGCAAGTGACAGAACTGGGTGCTGGAACCAAGATTTGAACTAAGATGTCTTTGTCTCTACGCATCTTCACCCCGACGCCGTGTGAACATGGACTAACAGTGGGCATTTCGCTTGGTATGCTGTTTTGGGGTGAGCAACTTATTATGAACATCCCCATGTCAATTGTATTCTTGAACAATATGACCTATCATGGCTGCCTAGCAGCCATCAGGTAAATTGACTAGCATTGATCTAGCCAAATGCGTATCGTGAGATGTTAAAAAATGCACTGCAGTGAAGATTCTTACACATTACTTTTTATATCTATTGTAATCCCCCCCCCCCCCCAAATAAGGTTTTAGATGTGAAATTTCTGGGCTTAAGGCTCCTACATAATATTAAAGGTTTCGATACACTTTGACACATTGCCCACCAGAGGAAGCTTATCAGGTTTTGCTCCCATCCACAGTGGGTTCAGGTATCAGTGAAAGGACTTTCTAAATGGAGAAAAGTGCTAAAAAGGTGTAAAGAGCTCATTCATGAATGCCATTCTTATGGAAAGAAAAGGTAAAATGCCTCTCCAAAGTATATCTACTACCACAAATTAATATAGAAATAAAAATAAATAAGGTTCCAAAATTAGGGTACAGCTGGAAATGAGATTCGTATTCAAAGTATAGACATTGGGTTCCTATACAGATTACCGAGGAAAGGAATTACTTTTATTCCGGGGATTTTTGATGATGATGGTGGTGATGGAGAGGAGGAGGGAGAGTGGGGAGAGGAGGAGGGTGCCGCAGCGCGGCTGTGGTGGTCGTGGTAGCTGTTTGGATTGACTTTATTTCTGAGACTTTGCCTCTTCCTGCAGGAGACATAGGAAAGTGAGGTTTCTCCCCAGACTTTTGGTAGCCCCTGTGGTAAGAAGGCAGCCGGGCCACCCAGGCTTACATATTTGAGGCAATACGTAGTGATCAAAGCAGAATGAGTTGAAGGGAACAAAACTCTTCCTCTCCATATACCACCCTCTTTATTCCTCAATAAATGCACATTGGTTTCTTTTGTAAGAAAGCCTACATTTAGATGAAAATCTGATATCTGAACATTTTACTGCCCACTATGAAAACGCTAGCTATAACTACATCATAAATTTGATTCCAATCACTTAGTAAGACTTAAGAGCCTGAGTTATTTTCAAAGGGATAGGGGAGCTAGAAAAGTAAATATTATCATGGTTAGAAGTAAGAGATACTTCCAGAAAGCTTTGGAGACATTTGGGAATCAGGTGGGAGCTTGAGGCTTTGGGAGCCTGGAGTGAGGGCATGAATAGCCCTTGACAGATAGAAAGGGGGATGTAAACGGAGAAGTAAGAAGGAACTTTGCTCTATGTGATAGTGTAGCCCGGGTATATTGTAGCAAATGACAATAACGTGTAGGGTTTTACGTAACAAGTAGGAGCCTCCCAGCACGTCAAACACTACATTTCACTGATTCTAGGACCCATGGTGTTTTGCAGTTTAACATCTCTGAATAGGATGCATCATACATCAATGGTATGTCATGGTTTAGTTGGCAGCATTTTTCTTTATTAGTGGTACATAAAGGAATGGTGCATATTAAAATCATGATGTCTTCAACTTGTGTGGGTGTGTACATGTGTGCGTGCACGTGTGAGAGAGAGGGAGAGGGAGGAGAGAGAGAATACGGTGTCATTACAGAAAGTGTCTAAAAGATAATATATTGACTACTTATTCCACTTACCTTCATAGTTGCTGCCCCATTTATTTATTTATTGAGAAAGGATCTTAGTGATTATTGTGATACTGTTACAATAATCTGGTTATTATTAACAGGAAAGGAGTAAAGGGAAGACTGGATAATACAGGCATGCCATTTATTCAGCTTTGCTAATTGAACCCTCCCCAAGTCTGTTCCCTGCTGATTGATTGGGGGAAGGGACTGGACAAAGGCAGTTTGGACGCATGCCCAGTGAGGTCTGAGTGATGTGGGAAGGTGCCTACCTGCCTGTCAGTCATACCTGGGAGGGAGTCAGTGGCCAAAATAGGCATGGCCATTGCAAGGGCGTAAACCCTGAATATTTAAACTTCTGAACCAAGGAGCTCCTGCTCTTTGCCTTTGGCCCTTGGCCCTCTGGCCCTCTTGGGACTTCTGCTGCAGGGGATGAGCTCCGCTGTGCCCACGAGGCTCACGGTCTTGTGAGATCCAAGGACTGTAGACTTCAATTAACTGATGCTGAACTAGAGCCGGCTGCAACATGGACTGGAAGCCCTGGACACTGGCCTTGCTTTTGGCTTTGCTGCATCCCCAGCTGCACCTCTTTCAGGGCTAGTTTAAGGGTCATGGGGGTTGGCAACTCAAGGAATCTAACTCCATGCAAATAAAGCCTTTTCCAATCTCATTCTCCCCTGGCGGCTTCTGAAAGCGCTCATTTCAGCAGTACCCCAAGAGCCACCCCGCTCCCAAGAGCGAGGGAGGAGTTTGATTTTCCAGTGACACCTGGACCCGGTGTTTCCATTCTACTGATGAGGAAATGGGCCTTCCATGCTAGGTGACTTTGGCCCCATCACATGTGATTGGGGAGCAGTGGGTCCGAATGAATAATTAGAGCATATCCATGGGCTCATTACTTCCCAAAAATGACTTAAAAATTACACTGGCTTGGGAGCCCCAAGCAAAAGGATCTGTTTGGGTCTGGAAGGACCAAGAGTGATAAGAGCTGTGTCCTGTGAAAAAGTGCCCAGTCACACAACCAGAGAGAGGATGGAGACACACGTAGATCATGGCCTGGGGGAGTCAGTAAGTATTAGAGTGGTTTAGTTTTGTGGACAGAACATTTTCCCTCCCTCCTTCCCTTTTCTTTCCTTTCCCTTCCCTTCCCTCCCTCCCTCCCTCCCTCCCTCCCTCCCTCCCTCCCTCCCTCCCTCCCTCCCTCCCTCCCTCCCTCCCTTTCTTCTTCCCTCCCTTTGCAGGGACGCTCTTCTTTGCATCTCTGTGCTGCCGCTTTAGCCACGTGAGCTTGGGCCTCTTGAACCACAGTTTGTTCATCGCCCGTAGGGACATTAAGAAGATGAAATAGAGCGATGCCCACAATTTATTGTACTTCACGATGTCAGACACATAACAAATATTTGATAAATGATAGCCTTTTAAACATTATTTTCTTGTGGCAGTCCCTCTTCTCCCTCATCAAGCACTCTATTACATTCTTTCACCCTTATAACAACATTTATTCTCCCTACCTTTGTAGGTTGTAATATGAATTACTGCCAATAGCATGGCTTTAAGGTGTGACTCTCTCAAGCTGTTTGCATTCTTCACTTCCATGTATTTTCCCAGAGCGTAAATGATCCTTTTTGCGCTGAAAGAAGGTCAGTGAAGTCATTCCGTGGGCACACTGGAGGAGCGGGGGAGGGGGGAGGGAGGAAGGGAGGGAGGGAGGAGGGGAAGTGTCTTCCCATTCTCTTCTGCCTTCATCTTCATTGAAGGCTGGTTCTGTTGTCTACATAGACATTTCCCCTGGTCTGTGCACCCGCCTTGTGACACCCCAATCTCATGTGCACTGATTGTACCTCTTGTCTTCCTGAAGGCAACTCACATGTAACCCCTTTGTTCCCGAAAGCCATTCTAGGGCTTTTAAGGCAGAGAACAACTTCTTCTTCTTCTTCTTCTTCTTCTTCTTCTTCTTCTTCTTCTTCTTCTTCTTCTTCTTCTTCTTCTTCTTCTTCTTCTTCTTCTTCTTCTTCTTCTTCTTCTTCTTCCTCTTCTCCTCCTCCTCCACCTCCTTCCTTTTTCCTGCTCAGACAGATCTCTCACATAGCTTAAATCCTATTTATTCTCCTCTCTGTCCACCTCTACATGATAAAGTGCACTCTTTCTTCTATTTGTGAATAAAAAAATAACTTTGATCATAAATAGTAAGTACAGGAGACTAATAAGACAACAGTATCCAGGCTAATAAGACAACAGTATCCAGGAAGAGGAAACTGAAGAGATTTTTGGATTTTCATTCAGATTATAAAGAGTAATGCATGGTGGCTTGAAAAGTTTAAACACTGTAAAAATGTATGAAGGAGGGAGAGTCTAATAACCTCACCATCAAGAGGCAACCGCTGATAACAGTTTGGGGCTTATCAGTTCAGATTTTTTATTGATGGTGTTAACTTTTGGGGTATAGTTAGGCATAATGGAACAGAGCTGGTTTCCTGGAACCCTAAAAACCCTTTGAAAATACCCACACGTGCCCTAAGGAACCAGCACAAAACCTCCAATAAAATCTGTTCTTCCTCAAACCAAACCTCCAAAAATACATAAAAAGAGTTCTTATTCAACTTACTGTTTTGTTTAATAACTATCATTACTACAGTATTGTATTGCACTATTTTCTTAACAAACAAAGAGGGTTTCAGATTCATGATAGGTAAAACAGGCCTAATCTTGAAATTCAGCCACCATGAAAAATATTATTTCTGTAAGAAACTGTGTACTGACAAACTTTGGGAAGATAATTTGAGAACAACCAATATTTACCTCCAAGTGAGTGCAGCTTTCGGTCAGAAGTAGGCAGAGAAGGACCAACTTCGCTTCGTTAGGTGCTAAAGAAAACGTGGATTCGGACCCAGCTCTGGCTTAGATGATAAAACCTTGGGCAAGTCATTGAGCTTCGCTTGTTTGTTTGGATCTTGCGATGTAACATTATAGCAGATATCACTGGCATTCATGAACATTACATTGCTGCAGGCGGCCAGAAAGGCAACTAATAATGGCTTGAGAATGGAAAATGGGACTGTTTTGTTAAAAATAAAAATAAAAAATAGTCTAGTCAAGTTATTTTAGAAAAAAAAAAGAGAGTTAATTTTAAGGCTAGAATTGGCAAAGGGCAACAAATGAAGAACCTCCGAGTTGAGCAGGTCATGGGTGTAAAAAGCTGGGAACTGAGGCTGTTCCACTACCTCTCAAAGGAAGCATGGTCTGCTTTAGGCTCTTCTATGCACACTGGGAATCCCTGCCCTCCCCTAACTTTAACTTACACGTGATGACATTGGCCAGGAGCTTGACACTGACCCAGATTTTTGTTTGTTTGTTTGTTTGTTAATCCTGCCTGGAGGATATTTTTTCATTGATTTTTAGAGAGAGTAAGAGGGAGGTGGAGAGACAGAGAGAAAGAAACATCGATGTGAGAGAGACACATCAATTGGCTGCCTCCCACACGAATCCCAATTGAGCCTGCAACTGAGGTAGGTGCCCTTGACCGGAATTGAACCCAGGACCCTTCAGTTCACAGGCCTATGCTCTGCCAAACAGGCTAGAGCCTGATATTAATGTCTGAAATTGCTAATTGCTAGTCGTGTTCAGTGTCCCGATTTTAAATACCTAGGATAAAAAAAAAAAAAGTGATTGGCCCAGTGTCAAATGTCCACTCATAATACAATCAAGTGTGATTAGGGATGCAGTAGAGGCCAAGGGTGGCAGTAGATTCTCTTAGGAAAGGGTGTGGCATAATGGCTACCATCTTTGATGTAACTTAAGAGAAACAGGGGAGGGTGGGGGGCTTCGTGTCTTCTAGTTCTAATTCTTTGGAGGGCTTTTATTTCAGTTTAATTCAATTCAACAAATACTCAAGTCTCTTCCATTCTAAGGCATACTTTTTCATAAATGAATGTAACTGATATCTAGTCATGCCTCACAATCAGTGTGTTCATTTAATAATTTATGTTGTAGTCGTTCTTCTATTTCCTTCTCCACAGCCCAAAACTATTTTTAAGCTGGTGAAATTTTAAATCAAGGAAATGGAAACACAGCATATATTATTGACAGGGTATCAATTGCTTTCCATGGAGGATATAATAAAGTTGCCATCGGATATGGGACTGGGTTGGGAGATGGGGAAGTATTGCAATATCTTTCTCCACCACCCCTTAAATCCTGCACCAAAAGAAAAAGAAGGCTGTGTAGCTCTGCTTAAGAGATGAAGTCCATTAAAGGTTCTGAGGTGGTCTCAGGATTTACAGCCTTGAGAGGCAAACCTTTATTTTATAGAATAATAACTATCAGTGCTGACTGCGCAGGAAGCCAATACTAGAGCATGTGTGGGCGCTAAATGTAGCTTTGTATGCAACCAGATTCCAGGCAATTGCCTTGTTTAATTCACTCAGAATTTTAAAAAATGCTTCCTTTGGAACAAGTTCTTTCTACTTGGTTTCAGCCCAAAGGTGAGCATTTTTTTGGAGAAGGTTAAATCTTTTCAGATGTTTCTGAGGTGTACAAAGAGGAAAAGTTAAACCATCCTCAATTATGCATACTTCTAGCTTCTATTAACCAAATTGGTTTGAACTTCACTGTTTTTATTCTATTTTGAGAGTCTCATGATCTGCTACAAAAGTAGCCTATGGAAAAAAAATTCTTCTCAAATAAGGCTTGAAAATAGCTTCTTTTGTACTTGCTCAGAAGAGTAAACTGTTCAAACTATGTGAGAGGTACAATAAGGTGAGGCCTATATATAGAAACTCATCAATTGGAAACCTGGCAGATGGAATATGTTAATGTTCCAGAAAAAACAAAACAAAACTTGAATCAAGTTTTTTTAAAAAAGTTAACCTTTAAAGCATCCATGGATTAGAAAAACAGAGCATTCAAAATAAATATTAGGCTGCATTGTGTAGTGAGTGGGTCGGCTTTGATGCTTATGAGCTGTGTGTGGTTGGTTAAATTGC
Organism: Cnephaeus nilssonii; assembly: GCF_951640355.1. Taxonomy (NCBI): domain Eukaryota; kingdom Metazoa; phylum Chordata; class Mammalia; order Chiroptera; family Vespertilionidae; genus Cnephaeus; species Cnephaeus nilssonii. The sequence goes on along the minus strand of NC_137087.1, from coordinate 29,646,591 downwards.
TTTCCCTTCCTGTGCTTCAGGTTTCTCAACTCATGTATAAGGGGGTCATGGTAAAAGAATCTATTTCAAAAGGTTGTTGTGAGCAATAAATCAGGTAACATTGTAAGCTATCAATAAATGCTTCTTATTAATCACATTAAAGTCACCTTCTGAGCCCTGGCTGGTGTGGCTCAGTTGATTGAACATTGTCCCATACACCAAAAGGTCACCCTTTTGGTTCCCAGTCAGGGCACATACTCAGGTTTTAGGCTCCATCGCCAGGAGGAGGTGTGTAGGAGGCAGCTGACCAATCTTTCTCTTTCTCTCGTCGATGTTTCTGTCTCCCTCTTCCTTCCTTTCTCTCTCTCTAAAAAAGAAAAACACTTTAAAAATAATAAATAAAATCATCCATACAAAAATGGTTATCTGATAGATACCATTAAATGAAGAAATAAACATTGTCCCTTTAGTGATCCCTTGGTTTTTCAACTCATCATTTTTTAAAAAATAAATTTTATTGAATTTTTACAGAGAGGAAGGGAGTATAGAGTTAGAAACATGGATGAGAGAGAAACATCGATCAGCTGCCTCCTGCACGCCCCCTACTGGGAATGTGCCCGCAACCAAGGTACATGCCCTTGACTGGAATCGAACCTGGGACCTTTCAGTCCGCAGGCTGACGCTCTATCCACTGAGCCAAACCAGTTAGGGCAACTCATCATTTTCTAACTCAATGGCAATTAAAAAAAAAAAAAAAGCTCAGTGATCTCAAATTTTTCTTTGCAGTTGGTACAAGTTCTCCCTGCCAAATTGCAGATAGATGGGACCATTTGGACATGGGACAGTTTCTGAGTATAAACATTCAATATCCATAGTAAAATTCCATGCTACTCACTCAGCTGCACATTTGGAGATACTCTTCTGACATTTGATATGACTCTGGCAAGACAAAAGATGACTCATGGGTCATGACTGCTCCCAGCAGACCATCCTGGGCCCATCCACACCCACCACCCCCAGGACTAGCTTTGCCTAAGAACCATAAAACGTGGGTCTCACGGAAGCCACCAACAACTTTAAAGGGCTTAATAAATTTCTTTTGGATGATGCTAATAGATTCCTGATTTTTCATCTGAAGGCAGGCTAGGCCATAGCTCCGACGCTTATCCAGTGACTATTTTGCAAAGTGACTTGAACCAAGGCAGACACTCAATTTGTCCAATGTGCTAACAAGTGAAGAACAGTTTCCACTATGGATGAAAGTGGATTTCCATATTATATGTTCCCCTAAAAATTGAGCTGTACAGTATTTTTTATAAATGAAATATGTATCATATTGCCTTTTCATAGACTTATAATTTCAGATAACTTTTACTTTTCTACAAACATTTAACACTTAAGGTTTAAGCATTTCCCCCCCCTTCTTGTTTTGCAAGCTACCACCACCCTCTCTCTCTCTTTTCTGTCACGAAGTTTGTGATATGGGAGTATCGCTTTTGAATTAGAATAATCAGCCTTCTCACCCCAATTCACTTCTTGCAGATTTTAATTTTCAAGTGACACCTTGTCTTAAAGTAGGGGCAGATTTACAAATATATTTATTTCACTATCAAAATGCAAATAGAAAATAAATTTTAAAGGTAGCTAATGTCTCAAATTTTGTAACCCTCAAATAAGTGATTAACAACACTATCATCCTAAGAAAATAAAAGAAAGTTTTGGGTAAAAATCTCTGAAATGTAACAAAAAACCTCGTCACATTTATGACAGAAAAACCAAGGTACCTATTTTCCCTTGGCACAAATAATATGTGTTGGCTGGCTAGAAATGGTTGTAATTATGTGGTATACAATAAAAGGTTCCATTGATGCCAAAAACAGAAAAATGGGTGAAACCAGACCAGAAATCACATATTGAATAAACAGCTTCCCAGACAAATGAATTTAGCTGATTTTTAAAAAGCAGTATCTTTTACTTTCAGTTTTATGATCTTTATGGATAGATCCAAACTCTTTATTAAAAAAATTTGAGGTACAAGGGTCAGTATCTCATATTTATAAACCATGAAACAGTATAGTCACATGTTTAATAGATTAAATGGGCTACACTTTGGGATACTATTTTCGGGACTTTAAATACCAAGCAACTTAAAGCTAATCTTTATACAAGTTATGAAACAGGGTAGGGAACTGGTTGGATTATGCTTCATGAATGATGACATTGATAGCTTGAGGTTTTGTTTTTTTAAAAAATATTTTCTTTTAAAAAATTATTATTATTTTTTAAATTTTATTTTATTGTTTAAAGTATTGCAAATAGTAATACATATGTCTCCTTTTTTCCCCATTGACCTTCCCCCACTTTCCCTACCCCCCAGCACATACCCTCACTACCCCCCGCCCCAGTGTCTTGTGTCCATTGGTTATGCTTATTTGCATGCATACAAGTCCTTTGGTTGATCTCTTACCTCACCCCCCCAACCCTCCCCAGCCTTCTACTTCTCAGAAGAAAATTCTAATTCAATTTAATTCTCTTTGGTAGGAAGATGAGTAATAATTATTATTTCACAAAATGTCTGTCTGATCATCTGAGGTTCAATATGTATATGCTTAAATTTTAAAATGTAAAATAATATATATTTTCTTAGAATATAAAATAGAAAATATAAATAAACAAAGAAATAATTTATAATCTCATTGACCCAGAGATAATCACTGTTAACTTTAATACATGTACATCCAACTTCTCAAACCCTCATTTTATAATCAAGATTTTAAAAAAGAGCATATATTTATAATATAATGCATAAATATTGTTCTGAAATCTGCTTTTGCAACCTAACCTATATGGTGTACACATTTTTTCATGTCACTGGTTGGAAGTGTTGGCATTTCCTATCCTATATAATAAAGAGGGAATATGCAAATTGACCATCACTCCATCCCAAAAGATGGCTGCACCCACAGCTGAGGCCAAGTTCCCATAAGGAGCTTTAAAGAACAATCAGCAGAGACCTGAGGCTATGCCCTCCCCCACCCCCGTGGGGATTGACAGGGGATCTCAGGCCATGCCCCCCACCCCAGTCTGGGCTGGGGGACCTCAGGCCATGCCCCCCGTCTTGGCGCTGGGCCAGGGGACCTGAGGCTATGCCTCCTGTCCGGCAGGGCTTGACAAGGGTGGGACTGGCCGGGTCTGGATGTAGCCCAATGTAGGGGGCGGCGGCCAGGTCTGGGTCTCATGCAATTTTAGGTTCATGTGGGTGGGCGGGGACTTGACTCTGGGTCCCGTGGTGAGCCCCAGACTCTAACAGGAGGAAGGTTTTCATATATATTTTACTAATTTTCTTTCATCTCTGACACTTCTATTATAGAGAAAGGGCAAATAGCAATATTAAATTATTTCCTCTAATTAATACCCTTTTAATGTGCACAAATTTTGTGCACCAGGTCACTAGTGTATGTTCAAGACCCAGCAAATCCTGGAGAACTGGCTGCTTTGGAGGCATCCAGTTACTATGCATTTGGCATAAGCATTAGCACTGAGGCGTCTTCAAAGCAGTTTATGAGCAGTAGACGTGGACACATGGGAGCTAGAACGTTACACTGTGGGTGCCTCACAATGGATTGTGCTAACAGCTGCTGTGTGAGGAAGGCTTTGAGATAGTACTAAACCCCTGCTGTAGCAGGTGAGGAAGTGCTCGGTTAACGATAAATGTGACCCTCCATTTGCAGTCACAGTCAGCTGAATCCTTGTTTTCTTACTTTTGAATTATATATTCACAACCACAATCAAGGCATCAGAGGCCAATTAAGAAAACAAAACCAACAATAACACACTAGTAATTTTTAACAGAGAATCGAGTAAAGGAAATTGATTAAACAGCATTGCATTTGGGCAAAAGGAGAACATTAAGAGAATGCAGATAAATACACGTGGAAAGCAACTGTGACCCTCATGGCTGGGGGAGCAAAGGGAAGAGTTAGATTAGCAAAATATGGAGCCACCCCCTACCCCACCCCCAAAAACTGGGGACAAGGTTGTAGTCACCTGCTGCTGTACCTCTGAGTATGAGGCCAGCACTGGCAGAGATTGAAAGCTCAAAACTGGAACTAAACTTTGCTGCTGGGGCAAAGGGACATGCTGGGGCAGCCATGACAGGAACAGGGGGCACAGGGAAGGAGCAGATCCCCTTTTCTTCCTCCATCTTTCTCAGCTCCCTTTATTGCTTCCATCTGCAGAACCTAACAGGAAGTGCTCTTGCAAAAGAGAAATGGCATTTGCAGAGCCCCAGTCCTAGCTTCATGGAGTGGAATATTAAAGGGCGAGTTTGGACAGTCCTCGGAGCATCCCTATGTTGGCTTCTGTTTGTTTTCTCTTTGTAAATCCAATTTCAGTTTTCTACAGTCTTTCTTATGGTGACCTGGCTTTTTACAGCAAAAACATACTCCTCTACAGTTTCACAGCAGCCCTTATTTAGTAATCCTGTTGCCTTGTTCTCAGAAACCAGTGGGTGTATTAATTGGAATAGGTCAGAATAGCCAGGATTACCTGTACAGGTTCTAACAGTTAAATTTCTTTGTGAACGCATCAGGGTCCTGGATAAAGTCAGGAACAATTGCTGGTTCCTCTCTAGCTGAGACCCACTTTTTTTCCAAAGGGAGTTGTTAGAATTCCCATTCTCATTTTCCCTCAAGTCAGTGGTAGTAGAGGAGATGGAAGGGGAAGGAAGAAGGGAGAGGAAAGCTCAAGTCCAGACAACGAAGCTCAGAAAGCAAAGCATATAGTGGAGGAGCTATAGAAGGGGGAAGAAAGGAGTGTAGGCATTTATTAGCTTCAGAATAGTTCCAAGATAGTCTCTAAAACTTTTTATTAAATTTTTAAAAGGATTTTTCTATGCTTCTCCTTAGGAAAAACACAAAAATAAAAGGGTGAGTTTGTAGCTCAGAGACAATGCTTAATCCAGCATAGGGAGGGCTTGGATATGCACGTGATTCCCATTTTGCAGTCACAGGGTGCTGAAGGAAATCTGGACATTCCCATTTCTCCAGTGATGAGCTATTAATTCATAACCATAAGCCAAAGAAGCCTGTGAAAAAGACAGGAAGTAAGCATAAGTTCATGGTAATCTAATTTTCCATCAATCTAGGCTTAGTAAGTAAATTTAACTGATTTGTCAATAAACCAATAGCAGCAGTTTCCAAAATTATTTTAAAAACCTTGTTAATAGAAAAAAAAACAAAATAGAAGAAATTCATATGTCAATTAAAAAAATATATATCGAGGGAAAGGTTGCATTATCTGACTTGAGAATTTGAACATTTATCCCAACTTTGCATCCTGTCAGATGCATCAAGCTGGTAGTAAATGGCTCTAAAGTGTGAATAGGCACTGTATACCAAGGGTTATTCTCTTTTTCTACTTCTATTTTTTTATTTCTTCCTTGAAGTGGCTCTCCTTTTAAAGTCTATAAAAGCAATTATTTAAGAACCATGTCTACAAGTCAAAACAGCCAGCCACTTGAGAAAAAAAAAAAACAAGAAAGAAATCATATTAGTTCTTTTATGCTTGAACTGAACTCTTGATTGTTTTGTTTTTTCACTTTTTATTCAGTTTTATTGGACAGTGGAACATTAATTCCTTCACTTTATTGAGTGTCTCCAGCGCCTCAAGGTTGTTAAGTGCCTGGGATATAAAGATAAAGAGATAGACCCTGCTCTTAAGGGATCTTTGATTTCTTCGTTTTGCGTACTTTTGGGTTCTAGACTGCTTTAGAACCAACAAATTGGTTCCGGCAGGACATTCACTCAGTTCAGTTGAATTTCAGATTAGCAATCGGTGCTTTCCAATTGGTTGGTGATGGAAGTTTGGGGTTTCTCTTGATGCTGTCTCAATCAGCCTCTTTTCTGAAGTTTGTGGGGATACGTAGTCATCTAGTTTTCTTGTGTATATTCTTGGTAGGTTTTGGTTTTTCAAATTAGTTGTTCTGTCTGTTTGTTTTTTCTTTGTGGGGATGGGGAGGAAGGGTCAGGGTTCAGAGAGTTTCAGAAAATACACTGCTAATCTCATCTCAATCTTTATCTTCTTTCAGATACAGGATTGTGTCTTCTTTCTCAAGTAGAATTCTCAATTTCTCTAGTTATGCAGAAAGCAATTATTAAAAGTAATATCCATTAAGTACTGAGTGCTTACTATATTTCTGGTACCAAATAAATTAAATGCTTTATAAGATATTCATTGATCTTTACAACCACCGTTGGGTGAGCTACTTTATGCCCATTTTTAATAAGGGGTAAAATATTTGGTTCCAGGTTGGGGTAGGCAGCTTCTAAGTTGGCACTAATGATTCCTGACTCCTGGTGTTCATGCCCTAGTGTAATCCCTTCCCTTCCAGTGTGGACTGGACCAAGTGACTTGCCTCCAATGAATAGAGTATTGAAAATGTGATGTTATGCCACTTCTGAGATTAGTCCACAAAAAAAAAAAAAAAAAAGAAAAAAGATTGTGGCTTGGGCACTCACTCTCTTTTGTTTTCTTTCTTGCTCATTCTGGTGGAAACCAGCTGCCAAGTTGTGTTGCCCTAAGAGAGGCCCATGTAGAAGCAATTGGGGGAGGCTTCCAGCCAGCACCCAGCAAGGAACTGAGGACCTTAGCCCAACAGCCCAAGGGTAACTGGATCCCGCTAATAATGACATGAGTGACTTGGAAGTGGATTGTTTCTCACTTGAGTCTTTGAATGAGACCAGTTGACACATTGATTGTAGTTTTGTGAGAGCTTTTGAGCCAGAGTCACCCAGCAAATTTATGCTTGGATTTCTGACCCACAGAAATCCACAAATAATGTTTGTTGGTTTGAACTGTTAACATTGGGGTAACTTGTTACACAGCCAGAGATAGCTAATACATAGGTCATAAAAGTAATGTGTCCCAGTTGGCCTGGAACCACGGCCAACCTCTGTGTGACACTGACTTTGATTAGCCTGTACCTTTATGAGCTACCATTTCCACCACACTGAATTACAGTTCTTTGATTCTGTTTATTCCTCTTTGAAAGAAAACACCTTTTCAAATGTAAAACTGCCTGTTGCTGAATGAAATAATAAGTGAGCACTTTCTTTAAGTCATGGTAATAGAGTTAGAAGGAACCTGAAAATTTATGTAGTCCAAATCAACCTGTTCCCAATTTTTACAGAGGAGGAAATTAGGCCCAGCAAAATTAAGAGACTTGCCTAAAGTTATAGAATTAGTGAAAGAAGGGGGATTAAAACACAGGTCTTCTAATGGCCAGTTTGGGACTGGACAGATACATGCTCATAGTTCCACATGAACATAGCTCCTTACCACATTCTGAACCTGGAGTAGATTCAGTTTGATTCCCATTCATTTTCACTGGACAAAAACAGGGATTCTGAAGGGAACAGCTGATAGACAATGCCTAATATATTTATTTCTTTTGCTCTTAGGCTCACCTCCTATGAAAGGGGGGTCAACAGCCTGTGTCCACATGAATGATTATCATCTTCCAATCCCTTAACCACAGCACTGGATCCAACATGGCAATGCAATTCCATACTGAGAGCCAACTCTAAATGATTTGTCTTGGCTCTTTGGACTGCTTATTGAGAAGCATTTCCTGAGCTGGAGTGGAAGGAGACTGTGATCGCCTAGTAATGTCAGCCATGAGAGGAGGTTGAGGGTGTGGTGGATTGTGTGCTATGTGTTTGCCCTCTGGCATTTCTGCAGATTTGGGGCCTCGTCCTTCCTTTGATGGCCCATTCTTTTCCTGCTATGAACCATTTTTGCCACACAAGCTGCCCAGGAAGGCTCACTTTCAATGCGCAATTGGCCCTTCTTTCTGGAATCTTTTTCTTCTCATTTGATGTGAAGTTTAGCACATAAGTGGCACTGGTGGAATTTACCTTGTAACTTGGTGTAGTGTTAGAAGCAGAGCCAGTTCTCACAGCCCTGATGGTTGGATGCTTTTATGACTTTGTAGACCTCTTTTTCTGGCTAGGTCTAAAAGTCACATTGCCAGCAGACTGTCAGCCCATCAAAAAAAAAAAAAAATGCAGGAAGGTATAATTTTGCACATGCTTACTCTGTTGTCTTTTGAAACAACAGTCCCAGGAGGTCACAAGAACACAACTTGGCATGTGAGTGCTAGCCCAGGTATCCTGGATGACGGGAAAATATTGGTACTGTAGATCAAAAGCACAATTAACATGTGCCTTGAAACTTGGAGCTGTGAGGCTGAAGCTTAAATACCTCTCCATGGGTGGTGCTTTCAACATAGTACTGCTAGGTTTTTTCTTTTCTTTTCTTTTCTTTTCTTTTCTTTTCTTTTCTTTTTTTTTCATTTTGGCAAAGTCGAGTGTTGGGCGATGTTAGAATTTAGGTAAGTGACTGGGAAAGTTTATTTCCTTCTAGTCTTCTGCCTGCTGCTTAACTTTCTTCTTCTGTTTTGATCCATTGTAATATCTTTTCAATGGCCCATGTTTCTGCATTACTATTTAGCATTGGGGTTTTGAGATTCCAATGAAAATTCTGTTTTCCAGAATTTTTTTTTTATCAGAAGTCTATTTTACTGAAATAGTAAGAGAATCCTATGACAATTAGATAGCTTCTGCCTCCTCTTCTGATGGGAAAGCAATAAAAACCTGAATATAACTTGGTTTTTTGAATTATGCAATTTGAGCAAGTCAGTTTGGCTCTATTATATGAAAAAGAGAGATGGGGTGGAGAGAGAGAGAGAGAGAGAGAGAGAGAGAGAGAGAGAGAGAGAGAGAGAGAGAGATATTAGTAGTTTTCCAAGCCTTTGGACCCTGAAATTATGAAAGGAAAGATTGAGCTAGTGAGAATCCCCTGTCCTTCTTTAACCAGAGCATCTCTGTTGTTAGATTTCTGTAAGGGCTTTCAGGATTAGAGCTTATTTGAAAGGCGGTTATTATTTTTTAAATGTGAACACTACCAGCATCAATGGGCCTTAGGCTCCTTCCACCTCTAACATTTTACATACCTACGTGTAATCAAGTAGCTCCACATAGGAGAGCAAGCCTGGGAAATGGTTGAGAACATCACCTCTGTCAGAGGTCTCTGTGTTTGATCACAACCACACCACACTGTGCGTCTCCAGGCATGTTATTCTGCTTCAGCTAGTCTCTTCTTTAAAATGGAGACGATAGCCCTGGCCCATGTGGCTCAGTTGGTTGAGGGTTGTCCCGTGCACTGAAAGGTTTCTGTTAGATTCCTGGTCAGGTCACATACCCAGGTTTTGGGTTCGATCCCCAGTCAGGGCATGTATAGGAGGCAACTGATCTCTCTCTCTCTCTCTCTCTCTCTCTCTCTCTCTCTCTCTTCCTCCCTCCCTCCCTCCCTCCCTCCCTCCCTCCCTCCCTCTCTGTCTCACTTTCTCTCAAATCAATACAAACATATATGAAATATAAGATAATTAACAGTGTCCAACAAATTGTAAATATTCAATAAATATTAGGCATTATTATTAGTCTGAATAGACACTAGCATTGCACATGGTATGCATCTTCTTTTACTACTTAATTTATGTTTACTTTAAATAAGCCTTCTCCTAGAACCAACTCTAAAGGCATTAAGATAGAATATCAACTACTTTACTGCTTATAACTTAACATTGCAGGAAAAACTTATATGATATTAGAATATTTTCTTAAGAGCAAACAGATCTCCAAAATATACTGTACCATACCATGGCTATGTAGATTTTTGGCCAAAAATTTTCAGTAAAATGAAAAAAAATGTTTTTTGTGGATAATGCTTTGAAAACCAGCTTTTAAAAATAAATTTTAAGCATATGTTTGCCCAACTTTATTTTTCTTTGAGTTTTTGGGTCTCATTTTCTTGAGCTGTGAAGTAAGATTCTATTTTTACTTCCATATTTCCAAATAACATGCTTATATTGCCACTTCTTGATTTTTAAACAGTTTTAGTCATTATCTATGGATGTTACCCTAAAGCAGATGCTGTGTCACTTTTTCACCACTGCCTCACCCCAAAACCCCGACTTGCACACTTTACAATCCCCCAAATTCCTAATCTAGTTATATTGATAATTTAGTTTTGATCAGCATTCATGGTTTACATGATCACAACTACATAAAGATTAATCATAGCTCAGCCATGTAGCATATTCTACTTTGACTTCGCTGCGTAATATTTTGTTATATGTACTTGGAATTATTGTCTTTATTTTTTGTACCGTAGTTTTCTATGAGCAAACCATGAATTCAACCCTAAAGTCTCCACCAACGGTCTTAATCTCTTTTGAATATATTTTTTACTTTTGAACAAGTCTATTTAATCTAGAAGAAATCTCTGTCCTGAGACTTCTGACCTATTCCAATTTTTGTTCTCCTTTCACCATCATCCCGAGGAACCCCTTTGCCTCTATCTGTTTTTTCCTGTGTTCCATGTTTTTCTCTTCATCATGACTTACTCTCTTGCTTTGGTGGCACACAGTCTTCAGTAGCTGGCTCAGGTAGAATATAAGGAAATAATCTTTTTTCAGACCTCCCATACCTTGGAATGAATTTGTCCTCATGCTTGATAGTTGTGCTGGATATATACTTCTGTGTTGGAAATTGTTTTCCATCAGGCACTGCTCCATTGCCTTCTAGCTCCTGGTGTTTCGTCTACTTGGCAGGACTCTTATGTTTTCTCGTGCCTGCACACAAGAAGCTTAGCATTGGTGGAGAAAGTCAGGGCAAGAAGGCTGGTCCCATTACAAACTTATGGCTACCAACATCCACTGGACTCTCAACAGTAGCAATTCATTCTTTTATGGATGCAAAGATGATTTAAAAATCTCTGTAAACAAACCAACAAACAAGTAAACAAAAATGAAACCTTTCTACTTTCCTCAAACCTCTGGCAGCTCTCCTTCCTCTACACTTTCAACAGATACCTTTGTACTTTTACTCTTTTTGGGAAAAATAAAAGTCATCAGATTAGATTCCCTTGTGTTCTAGGAATGAAACCTGCAAACTGACCTACGTTTATACCAATCTGTTTATCTTCTGATGAGCCATTTCTCGTCTACTTGTTCATGCTTTTAAAGCCTTGTTATATTGATTTTTCTATATATGTATTAGATCAGTCACCCAAGCTACCAGCCAACCAGCCCAATAAACAACAAAGAGCTCTTCCTCTACCCATATTATCCTTCAGCTATTGCTGTCTTTTCCCCTTCTCAGGCAAACTTTTCCCAAATTGTTGTCTTTATTCCTTATTTCGTTAGCTATAGCCAGTCTTTCACCACTCTGTTCTGGCTTTCTTGCTAAGATCCCAGTGACCTCCATCAAAATGTTTTGACCTCCCTTATTGTAAAAAGATGATCATACTTTCCTTTTTGAAATAGTCTTTTTTTCCCCCCTGGGTATACATGACAAAACTTTGTTTTGTTTTTCTTCTTCTCTTACTAACTCCCTCTATCTCCTTTCCCATTATACTGCTATCTACTGTTAGAATTTGTGAAAGATTCTTTCCTTGATTCTCTTTTCTTCTTGTTTATTTTCCTAGACAGTCCTACCCATGCATATGGCTAGAATGACCACCTACAAACAACACATTTGAATCTCCAGCCAAGATCTCTTTTTCTCAACTCCAGACCCATACATCCAACTGCTTACTTGACATATCTCCTTGGGGGTATGAATAGCACTTCAAACCCAGTATGTTCTAATTCAAGTTCATCTTTACTCCAATGTAGTAAGCCCTCTCCCAGTGTTTCCTATTGCAGTTAATGGTACCCATCTCTCTACAATTATGTTAGCCAGGACCTTAGAGTCATTCTTGACATTTCCCTCTCTATCACGCCATTCCAAATCCATCACTAATCTAGTTGGTGATATTTACCATAAAAATATTTCTCGTCTTTCACGTCTCTCCATTTTCACCACTCTAGGTAAGCTACTGGCAATATCTATTATCTAAACTACCCAAATAGTCTCCTAATTGGTTCAACTACTTCTGTCCTTGTCCCTCACCTGTTTTCTATACTATAGCCACAGTCATTTAAAATAAACACAAATCTGAGTACATCATCCTTTACTTAAAGCCTCTACATGGCTTCCTTCTAAGGATACAGATAAATATTCCTTAACTTGGCTTATAGGGCTTACATGATCTACTCCTTACTTATTTTTCCTGCCTTAGTTAGCACCATCTAATTGTTTTCTTGTACCAGCTATGGTGCTCTTCTTTTCGTTTCTCCATAGAAGAATGCATACTGCCTCCTTCAACCACGGGATCTTCGCTTATGCCGATCCCATTGAGAGCCAATGTAGATTAGTGGCTAAGTATAGAGCACCTGAAGTCTAATTTCCAAGGAAGACTGCTTGGGTTCTAATCCAAATTTTACAACATAGCTGGTTGTGCAACCTTGGGTAAGTTATTTTAGCTTCCATGTCTCAGTTTCCTCAACTGAAAAACAAGGATAATTGTAGGGATGTCATGATTGAATGATCATTTGCAGGGAAGCCTCTTTCCCTTTCTTGCCTCGTTAATTTCTTTTAAAAAATATTTTTATTGTTTTTAGAGAGGAAGGGAGAGATAGAAACATCAATGATGAGAGAGAATCATGGATTGGCTGCCTCTTGCACACCCCCCACCCCCACCTGCCACCCGGGTATGTGCCCTGACTGGGAATCAAACCACGATCTCTTGATTCATAGGTCGATGCTCAACCACAGAGCCACACCGGCCGGGCTCTTGCCTGGTTAATTTCTTTGCAAACGTCCATTTTCAGCTCCAGAGTCACTGTCTTTGAGAAGCCTCCACTGACCTCTCTGAGGCTAATCCAATTACTCCATCGTAAGATTTCTCATATCTGGAGTCTCTTATTTGTAATGCTTAATATAGGTGCAATTTAATATTTTCTGAGTGAGTTATTAATTTTCGCTCAACATTCTATATTTCTCACTAGAATGTCAGCTTCAGGAATGAAGTTTGCTTTTGGCCACCATTCTTTGGGCCTAACACAGTAAAATATTTATTGCCAGAAACGACGGTGAATATCCCTGATGCAAGCAAGGCTCCCTGATAACTTCTTTTGGTGCTTGAATTAATGCTTTGCACGGTAATTGATGAGTTCAGAACATATGGTGGTGAATCAAGCAGTTAACTTGTACTTCCCACACCTGGTCTTCAGCAGGTGCGCAAGCAGGAGGGTTCTCTGCTCAACAAGGCAGGGTTTTGTGAAGATCAGGTGTTAAAAACACACACCCGGGGTTGATTCTTGTCGTGTTTCCTGTGGCTGTGTGACCTTAGTCATGTCTTTTGACTTCCCATAGTTTCAGTTTTCTCATCTGTCAGTGACACCAGAGTGCCCAGCCAGAGTCAATTGTTAACTAGGCAACTGAACCTGTGAGACTCCTGATTAACCTCAGGCATGGTACGTGATTGTCCATGCGCCCTCGCCAATGAGATGGCTTGCCTCTCACGTGTGTTAGTAAGCTTCCCCCTGTGGGGAAAAACTACTATCCCATCCCTCCCTTCAAAAAAAGTAAAATCGTTGTGCTTTTGGTCACAAAACGTAAGAGGGTATGAATCAGGATGAACTGGGAAAATAGAGTTCCAAGGGCATTCCTAGTGCAAACAAGTTTCTTCTTTCCTGGTGCTTCAACTCCAAGTTTGAGAGTGGCAGTGGGTGGGCTGGCCAGGGCAGGTAGGGTCAGAGGTTCATTTCTCATTATCATCTGTGACACATAGAACAGAGAAGAGCCCCCCCCCCCCCCCCCAGCCCCTGACAAGAGAGTCCGGGGTCCAGCTAACCACCACTGCAATCTCAGAGACCCCCTCCCCCCTTTTCCCCCCTCCTGCCCCCTCCCTCCCCTCTGCTTTTTTATAATCAGCTGAATCCATTCCTTGGGAATCACATCGAAAATGACTGCGTCCTTATTCAAGAAAACATTCCCTTTGCTCGCAATAAAAAGAGTAAGCCTCGTGTCACCTCGTGTGCAACTGGCCACTTTGCTGGATGAGAGGAGCGCTCTGATTTTGAGCCCTTAGTGGAGGAAGGCACTGCATGGAAGCAATGACCACAGTGATGTCTATGAGAGATGGACATTGCTTCTTCCGCAAGCCTTCTCTTTTCTCCCTCCTGTTTCCAACTTGTGGGATGGACTGGGGTTCTGGGTTTTAGCGTGTAGCCTGTTGTGTGTAAGTAGAAGGGAAATTGCGTGTGCACTTCGTGTGCGTTCAGGGGGGTGCTGTGCTTGAACCTGGAGAATGTCTGTGTTTGAAGAACTATGAAAGGGTGTGTGTGTGGGACAAGACCGATACGTTTAAGTGCAGAAAAGTGGTCGTTTGTACGTGGTGAGCGAGTGTGCGCGAGTCTGTACCAGCGCCAGGGCCCGCCCGCCGGGCTCCCGTGGGCCGGCCGGGCCAATGAGCGCGCGGCTGCGGCGGCGGCGGCGGGCGGGTAGGGAGCGCCGGGCTCCGCGGATGGACGCGCGGGCGGCGCGGCGCGCTCATTTGGCGCGGGCGTTGCTGGCTGGGGGCGGTGCAGCCGCTGGCCCGGGACCGCGGCCGGGACCCGGGGCGGCGGGCGGCGTGGGCGGCGCCCAGGGCTGGGATGCGCCGGGGACTCCGTGGCGGCGGCGTTGGTGGCGGCGTCGGCGGCTGCGGGCGGACGAGGTAGCGCCGCGGCGCGGGGAGCCAGACCAGCCCGGCCGGCGAGCGGCGGCGGCGGCGGCGGCGGCGGCGGCGCAGGCACAGCGGCGGCCGCAGCCGGAGCCCGAGCGCCGCGCGCCCACCATGGCCGCCCAGGGCGAGCCCGGCTACCTGGCGGCGCAGTCGGACCCGGGCTCCAACAGCGAGCGCAGCACCGACTCGCCCATGCCTGGCTCCGAGGACGACCTTGTCGCCGGGGCGCCCCTGCACAGCCCGGAGTGGAGCGAGGAGCGCTTCCGCGTGGACAGGAAGAAACTTGAGGCCATGTTACAAGGTGGGCATCCCCCCGCGTTCTCGGACTCCCCGTGTGCGCCCCCCAACTCCTTTCCGGACAGCCCCGTCGCGCGCCCCAGCGCCCGCCTCTCCGGCCCACAGCCGGCTTAGTTCCCGGGTCCCCTTCCCCGCGGAGCCCGGGGACACCCAGGGAGTGGAGATCTAGCGGGACGCTCCACCCTCGCACGCCTCTCAGGTCTCTAGGCTCGGGGAGCCCTGGGCTAACTTGCCGGCTTCAGAGAAGCCCAAGGCCGGGTTCGTGCCGGCGCGCCCAAGTGGCGGATGCACTTTGGAGATGCCAGCGTCAGCCCGGACACCTGGGCTGTGCCATCCGGACCCACGCAGACCGCACAGACTCTGTGCGATTCTCTCCCCTCTCGCTGGCAGCTTTGAACCCAAGCTCTGTCCCTGTATGTTTCTCTTTCCTCTTGTCAGTATCCACTTCCTCCAGCTGAGGGGCCTTGTCTGGCTATTGGAAAACTCTCTGCAGATGTCAAGGCTTAAGACAGGAGTTCCCGCCCCCCATCCTCCACCCTGGAGTTAAGAGGGGCCAGGATGGGGGTGCGCATCCAGAGCTGGGGACTGTGTCCGGGCAGTGCTGCTGGGTTGCAGGACAGTGTGTGTTCATCTCCTGACAGCTTATAAAACACATCTTGAGTTACACTAAGTTCATAAAAATTTTCCTGTACTCTGGGTGTCTGACGATGCCTTTCACAACTTGGGTTTTTTTTTTTTTTTTTGTTTTTTGTTTTTTTAACTCCCTAGTTTCTTTGGTACTTTCCTAGGCATCACAGCTTTAACCCTATTGGACTGGAAACACATTCAGTGTTTTAATGGGAGTTCTCAGAGTGATTGCTAAAATGTCCAAGGTCATTTTGCCCTTCCTTAAAACGGTAATTACTGGCCTAACTGCAGCCATGGATGTGGCTTATTTCCTTCACCTGGAGTAATAAGGCATTTTGAGTGACTGTCATAAAATACTGTAAAGGACCAGGCATTAGTTTCACTAAGGGTGAGCAGTGCATTCATTCAGTAGCTAAGTGTCCTTATAACAAGGGAGCGTTGGAGCCTTCCAACTTTTTTTGTGTGCGGCTTTATGCATAACTTACTTTGACTTTATCAGTCAATGCATCGCAATATGGGAGCGATTTAGCCTCTGGTAATGCAGTGGCTTTTTAGAACATTTAAGCAGGTTATTTTAAGAGAGAACAACATGTTTTCCAAAACAATAACTTGGTGGAAACAAATAGCAGGAGTGTTTGGCAGGCGTTTTGGATGAGCTACAAATTCATCTCCCTTGCTGCTTATTTTTATTGATAAACATCCCTAGTGCTTGTCCTGTCTCTCTCTCTTCCTCTCTTTTTTTCCTCCCCCTTACATTATGTGACTTTTTAGGAGAGTTACTACTGCGATAAATTATTCAAATAAGAATATTGCAGAGTAGATCTGGAAATTAAAGCCCCAGTTGCATTTCGATAACCCATTTTAGTTATTTCATTCGTTTTATGAATTTTTTGACCTAGTTTGTGGTTATAAAACAAAATGTTACATTTATTCAGAAAAAATATTCTTGTGTGATTGTTTGGATTTAACTGATAGACCACATACCCGCCTGTTCCACAGGTTTCCAGTTTATTTTCTACATGAATTCGGAGTGATGGTGGATCTTCTAATAATACTACGTCTTCCTTACCTGTTTTTACCTGTGCACATACAAATAACCACAGCGATGCTAGCTTCCAGGAAGCCCTCAAGCATAACCCGAGCTTTAGAAGTGGATTTCTTTTTTGAAACAATACATTTTCATTTAGAATAAAATGAAATGTAGGTGAAGCTTTTTAAAATTTTTTATTTGAAGCCTCTCCCCTTTGTAGATACTGGTATTCTGTCATGAGATGGTTTAATATTGCTTTGCAGTGATACTTTTTTTTTTTTACAGACAATCTTAACAGAGTTAACCAGCCAGTATATAATAAAATATTCACATTTTAACCCCAAAGAATTCTTGAATGATTGAACATAGTGCTTTAACTTTCCAAAATTATCAGTAAGTGATTAAGCCATCAAAGAAAGTAAATTTTGAACATGTTTGATAGTGGAACCAGTGTATAGTGTACCAGGGCGTTTTGTGATGCATGGTTTCTAGTGTCAGATGACATAGAACCACCATGTTTGAAGGAACAAGACCAGTTTTCGGAACCAAACATAATCATGTGCCTTACTGCTTTATACCAGGTGGTTATAGTACGTGTAGGCGCTGGAATCACACAGACCAAAGTTCAAATAAATCCCTGTGGGGAATTGGGACAGTTCCTAGGCCTTATATTTCAGTTTGCTCATCTGTAAAATGGGACTGAAATTAGTACCTTACCCTTAGGATTTTAAGAATTAAAAGAGATCATGCCCAATAAGCTAAAACTTGTCACACTGTTTGGTAAATGATAAGAACTTAATATATATCAGTTGTTTTATTATTATTAATCATACATATTACAATATAGTTTCAAAAGATTTCTAGTGCCGATCACAATTTCTGACATATATACCTAAATAATGGGCCCAAAAGAATTTTGCAATTTTGTAATTGTAGAAATAAAATAGATACCAAGGTGGCATTTTTCACTTGAAAAGTGCCAAGTAAGTAAAGTCTGCATTTGGTTGGGTTTCTGGTTATTGTGAATTTGGATTTGCCATTTTTCAATTTAAATCAGGATAAGTAAGATTACCTGCTTTTAAGTCTACATAGTGCAAATTGGTGATTGTAATGCTTGGAATTTGTTTCCAGAGAGAGTGTCCTGGGGGCAAGTTAATCTTTAATGGGTTGTATTTTTATTAGTAGAGAAATTCTTCTACGCAATGGACCAAAAATTCAGTGAGGTTAAGATATGGGCAATGGAGTAGTGGTCAAAGAAATGAAATACTATTCTTGCATGATCATTGAATTCCCACAGATTTGATACACATACAACTACCAGAGAAAAATCACTAGTGTTTTTTCTTCTTTTTATTTTGTTTTTGCTTAATAACTACCTTGGAATAGCCATACAGAGTATTGGGCATTTTTGTTCAAATCTAAATGAGTAATAAAATTTGTCATCTTCAACAGTTTTGTAAATGGGAACTTATTTTCAAGTTTAGTTAAGGCTTTTGATGGGTATGGTCAGTATTGGGATAGATACCATGGACAGCATTGTTTAAGGATAAAGAAAAATGGTTTTTAATTTAATATTGATCTTCAAAATTTAGATTTTATGCTCCATGTGAGATCATAGAGTTGATTCATTTAAGTCAGTTAAATGAGCGTTTTGATATGTAAAGAGGGAGGAGAGGTATAGGGGGAAGTGTGGGACAGGTAGAAAATAAATGGGTCAAGAGCCAGAAATAGTCTTATCTTGCCAGAGTCCTGAGAGGCAAAATGGAATTTGTATACTTTAACTCTTCTTTTTCATTTTTGGTGGTTGTTTACATCTCACTGTTAGACTTTTCTTTTTATGTTGGAAAAACATGTATGTGTACAGTACAATGAAAAATTCCTACATCAAATTCAGAAGCCCAGGGATTTTCAAAGTTCTGAATCCCTTGAGTTTCATCATAGAAAGAAGTGTTAAAAGGGGGGAAATGCCCTATTTTCACGAATTGAGGTTGACATCTGCTGGGCTTTTAAGATATTGCTGTTAATGACTTTAAAAACCATGTTGCATTTTTATAATAACAGGCACAACTGGGGTCCTTGACTGCTGCTTGCTTGAACTAGCCACTGAGACAGTCTATCGCACATTGATTAGAAGTAGAGCAGCAGTTATGTTATCTCTTTAATTTGACAAACTTCGGTGAAGATTGTCATATGATTTGGTGAATAGATACTCTCAGATGTTCTGGTGGGAGTAGGGAAAAATAAGCAAAAAGAAATGAAAATGGGGAGTACTGGAAATGAATATAAGTAAAAAGTAAGCTAATATAGTTTTCTAGCTAATGTTTGATAAATGCTAACACACAACAAGAACAAATTACTTTATGAAGCTTAGTGGTTAAAAGTACAGGGCTATGGGCCAGACCAGGGTTTGAATCTTGGTGTTATCTTTTATTTTATTATTATTATTTTGTTATTTCTCACCTGAGGATATTTTTTTCATTGATTTTTTTTTTTTTTTAGAGAGTGGAAGGGAGGGAGGGAGGAAGAGAGAGAGAGATAGAGACATTAATGTGAGAGAGACCCATCATTTGGTTGCCTCTGCCCCCAACTGGGGACCCAGATGTGTACCCTTGATCGGAATCGAACCCATGACCCTTTGGTTCAAAGGCTGACGCTCTAACCACTGAACCTAACTAACTAGGGCTGGGTGTTACCTTTTAATAGGGAGCTAGGGAAAATTCATCACCTGCAGACTCATTTCTAAAAGGGGGTGTTGATAATAGTGACTGCATCCTTAAGTAGTTGTGATAAGAGAATAAAGATGTATGTAAAACATCACAGTGCTGGCCACATAGAAAGTGCTGAATACATTAATAAAACCATATTCATTATAAACCATAGTTCACCAACTTCACATTCTTATATTGAAAATGAAAATCAAATATATTGGAACATGAATTAAGTGGTCTTATGGTAAAATGAACATTCACAGCTCTCAAAACATTATTATTGGCCTTCCCGATAGCTCATAGTGTCCCTCGTAAAGATGGTTGAGTACATACTGAGTAAAAGTATATTAAACACGGGTGTGGAATTTTAGATTTTTTCTCCGGATGGGAAGGCTTTATACCCTCTTTAGTTATACTTGTTCCTGCCTTGAGTATATTTCTTTCTTTGAACTGTCCTGAGTCAGTCACTTCTGATATTTTTATGAAAGACTATCAGCAAAATCAATTAATTTCCCTTCTAATATTTTGTTGCTCTGACCTTGTCATTCACTGGTGTCTAGAAAGAGACTTTTTCAAAGAAAACGCTGTGTCTGGGCTAACGTGTTCGTTCGCTCCCTCGTAAGGTGGGGACAGTAGTAGTATCCTCTTCCGAGGACACTGTGAGCGTTGAATGACAGATGATGCATGTGAAACCCTTAGCCCAGGGCCAGGCACATGGTGCTTATTAGTAAACGTTAGTGCAGCAGCCACGTGATGGATAAAGACTTCAAAACACTAGAAAGAAATGCTTGTCAGTTTTTTTTTTTTTAAACTTCATAGTAATCCTTTTCTTTGCAGCAGTCGCCAACCTTTTGGACCTCACAGACCACCAGTGGTCCGTGGACCACCGGTTGGCGACCGCTGCTATGGGAAGAGGTGATTTATTTTTTAGTGAAAGGCTTCTTCCTATTTGAAAGTTTGTTAGGACAGTTAGAGTTGAGTCAGAGAGCAGAACTGAAGGTTAAGATTACTTTGCAATCTAAATGAAAAAAAAAAAAAATCCAGCCGAGACTGTAGCTTGGCAGGAACGAGCTCAGAAACTGCCATCGGACTGTCTCGGCTGGGGGTCCTAAGGTCGCCTCTCTGGAGACCTGTGAGGACAAAATGAGGATTGAGCACTCCCAGTAACTGCTTGCACTCTCAGTAAATCGTATCTCTGTGAAGACTTGGGGGGTTTTGGTTTAGTTGATCATTGATGAGTTAAAACACTGGAAGGTTGGCCATATCAGTGAGTTTAACAGGCAGGAATGTATTTGGCTGCGATGAACAGAAAACCCAACACACAGTGGCTTAAACAAGCTGGGGTTCTTTTCCTCAACTAACAAAAAATCTGGGCCAAGCGGGCCAGGCCCCACAGCAAATGCCCTTCTTGCCCCCGCTATCCTGAGCCTGTGGCCTTTGGCCTCATGGTTGTAGTCTGGCTGTGCCGTGCCTTGATTTGCATTGTGGTCTGTGCAGGGAAAAGAGAGGGGAACAAAAGTTGTTTTCTGTTCAAGATTCTGGCTATTTATGTGATAAAGGGTTCTCTCTCCTGGAACTTCCATCTGTGTTTTCTTGGCCACTCTTCGCTACAAGAGATTCTGGGAATGTAACTTCTCTTCCAGCTTCTCTAGAAGTAAGTAGGCAAGGAAGAAGGGTGTCCAAATGGATGCTGAGTGATCCAAACCATACTTTTCCGACATGGGCAGAGCAGAGGGCATTGTGACAAAAATTCCAAGTTGTAACTGAAGCAAAACTTTACCTGTATTGGAGATTTAGGCCTGTATTGTTGACCCCTTGAAATTTAGATTATTTGGTAATATAAGTGGGCAGATTTCTTCTTTTCTTTTCTTTTTTCTTTTCTTTTCTTTTCTTTTCTTTTCTTTTCTTTTCTTTTCTTTTTTCTTTTCTTTTCTTTTCTTTTCTTTTCCCTCCCTCCCTCCCTCCCTCCCTCCCTCCCTCCCTCCCTCCCTCCCTCTCCCCTTCTCTCTCTCTCTCTCTCTCTCTCTCTTTCTTTCTTTTTTCATAATCTAGGAATAAATCTCAATCCCAGAGAAGAAACATCTTTGATCATATAAAGCTGTTCTCATTGTGTTACCCCTTTTACAAATAGGACCTAGGGCCACTGAGTTCTGTAACAGTCTTTTTATTTCCCCCTCCACCATTTTCTCCATAGCAAATGCTTTTTTTTCATTGAAAATTACACAATACAAATGCCCATTTTACCTTCCATTACTCTACAGTATTCTTTCTCCCCTCCCTCTTCCGTTCCCACCCACCACCCATCTCAATTTACTTTTAGAATCAACAGATTCAGGTTCTGTCCTTTGGCTTTTTCATAGATTCTTCACTGAAGTACAATCTGGCTAACAAAGTCAGAATTTGACCAGAAGATGAAGTCAATTTGGAGGCAGCTTGATAGTAGAATTATCATCAGATTTGTGCCATGTTTTGCTATTAGAAATGGTCCAGAATGACCATTATAATTAAATATAACAATTGGCTCATCCTGGGTTGATTCTAAAATATAGTTCTGAAAAACGCATGGGATAAGAGTGACCATGTAGATTCTTTTATGTAAAATGCCTATTAATAAACTACCAGAGATGAAGCACAATTTTAATACTAATTCATAATGGCTTCTGCAGTGTGTGGGAATCATCTTGGCAAGAAACCCTTGTTAAGTAGCAAAAGCCACCACATTTGATTTTTAATCCTTGTAGTGCTAGCATTTAGGGTGATATCTAAAATGCACAAACTATCGATAAAAAAATTATGTAGATGTTATAAACCCATTTCTTCCCTTTTAAGCGACTAATACTTTTTTTAAAATATATTTTATTGATTTTTTTACAGAGAGGAAGGGAGAGGGATAGAGAGTTAGAAACATCGATGAGAGAGAAACATCGATCAGCTGCCTCCTGCACACCCCCCACTGGGGATGTGCCCGCAAGCAAGGTACATGCCCTTGACCGGAATCGAACCTGGGACCCTTAAGTCTGCAGGCCGACGCTCTATCCACTGAGCCAAACCAGTTTTAGAACGACTAATACTTTTAAGCGATAAAAATATTTATGCTTGTAACAAGTATTAAATCCCACTCCCTTTTAAGATGTTGGCATATGAAAATAAGATGATCACTTTCTAGCTACAAAGTAGTTTCTTTGTTATAGTGAATACAAAAACCACATATTAGTCTACATGTTGAGTTGATGTGGAACTTAACTACAGCTCATGTAGAGGGAGATGCGTAAGCATAGGATTTGAATATTAGTCATTGCTTTTATTTCTGATTATGAAAGTAATACAGACTTATTATAGAATACTTGAAAGTACAAACAGATGTAAAAAAGCAAAAAAGTCACCCCTAAGTCCCAAATCCTACAATAACCACTGATGACATTTTGGAATTTTTTCCCTGGTCTTTAAAAAATCTTCCTGCACATAATTTATTTTTGTGATCGATATTGATATGCCATGTACAGTGTTAGGCTTTGGTGATGCAGGCAAAACTGAGATAAATATAGTCTCTACCTTTGTGTGACTTGTGTCCCTTAAATTCTAAACTGGGATCACACTTCCCTTTTTCACTTCAGATTGCATCATGGGAATTTTATATTTCATTAAAGATTCTTGAAGAACATGGTTTTAGTGGTTGTATAATATTCCCTTTTGACATATCATACTTTGCTTAAATAGTACAACATTTTGTAACATTCTTAGGTGGCTAGGCAGTGGGAAGAGCCTAATGTTTATACCCCTCCTTCCTGAGATTTAGATCCTCTCTGTCATTCCTTGGTTGTGTGGCCTAGGTTCACGTTAATAACTTCTCTGAGCCTCAGCCCTCTGATCTCTAAAATTGGGGGTAAAAGTAGTTTCTAGGTTGTGAGGGTTAGAAATACTGTATGTAAAGCACGCACCAGGGCCAGATGCAGTGTGCATACTTAAGAAATGGCAGGTAATGAAAATTAATGCTGCTGCCCCAAACACTTTTGCCTAACAACTTTTTTTGCATCCTTGATTATTCTCACAGGAAAAATTCATACCAGTGGAGATTTTTGGGGCAAATGGCCTGGGCATTTTAAGGCTACTGGTAGTTTGCCGACTTATTTTTGGGCAAGATTCATAGGTTAGGTAGAAGAGACAACAAATTTGCAGGATATTTTTTCCTTGTACCCGTGATTCCCACAACCTGGTTTATTTGAGCTGGTGGTTGTAAGAAATTAGGAAGTAATGGAATTACCAGTTCAGAGTTAGAGTTCTGTTTGTTTCTTTTGTTGAAATTTTGAATAATGTCTGTGTATCAATAGTTTGTAATATTTGTGTGCCTAAACATCACCTGAGGAGATTGTGCAAGATGGCAAATTCCGGGCCTCTCTCAGAGAGTCCAGTTTTATAGGTTTGAGGGTTGTTAGTGGTGGTAGGAATCTGGATTTTGAGAAGAATCTTGTGTGGGTGTATTCGAGGTGGACACTTTGCGGAATGTTGCTAGATAGTTAGATGCTGATTGAAATTTGGATTCTTTGATTTCCTTTACTCTTGATGCTAGTACTTTCTCCATATTATTAAACCATCTTGAAGCATTTTAGTCTAGGAGCATAATTGATAACTGGCATGATGTTGTTGTGCGTGGCTTGTTTTAAGAGACTTGGAAGAGCACAGATGTATCCCTGTGGAAGGGATATATTGTCTTTATTATTGCACAGCAGACTCAAAATGCATCTAATTTTCTTACAGATTTCCCTTAAGTTAGGTAAAATGGACACCTACTTAGTCTATGATGAAATAACTCAAAATCACAAATTTTTGTTATAGAAATTTAAAGAGCAATGTGAAAGGAACTTTTATTTTTTAAAAAAAACTTATTTATTGAATTTATTGGTGACATTGGTTAATAAAAATATATGGGTTTCAGGTGCACAGGCTATAATAAATCATCTGTATATTGTATTGTGTGTTCACCACCCCAAGTCAAGTCTCCTTTTATCACCGTTTATCCGCCTTCCCCCTCTTCTACCTCCCCACACTCCCCTTTCCCTCTGGTATTCACCATACTTTTCTCTGTGTCTATGAGGTTGTTTTTTTCTTCTTCTTAATCCTTTTTCCTTTTTCACCCAGTCCCCCAACCCCCTCCTCTCTGACAGCTACCAACCTGTTCCCTGTGAGTCTGCTTCTATTTGGTTGGTTAGTTTATTTTGTTCATTAGATTCCGCATATAAGTGAAATCTTATGGTACTTGTCTCTCTTTGACAGGCTTATTTCACTTAGCACATACTCTGCAGGTCCAGCTGTGTATAATCAGAAAGGATAAGATTTCCTTCATTTTTATGGCCGAGTAGTATTCCGTTGTGTCAGTGCCACTGCAGCTTTTTTATTCACTCATGTTCTGCCTCTCCCTGGCAGACAGAATCCCCACTGAATTCACAGCCCGTTATTACTATGTGTGTGCCTCTTCCTGGCTCCGGTGCTCTGGGCTGGGGGGCCCAGCTTGGGGTTGAGACCCCACCCTTCTCAGGGGGAACCTTTGCTGCATAGCCACCCCTCCTCAATCTCACTGCTGCCCGTGGGACCGGGGCCAGCCCTTTCGGGTCACTGCCCTTCCTCCCAGTCTCCATGTGGCATCTGCTGTAAGTCCTCGGTTACAAGATTCTCTTCAGCTAGCCTTCCGTTCCTTATTCTGGTTGATTGTTTTGTAACTTGTAATTCCAGTTTGGTTTTGGGAGGAGGTGAGTGTACCTTCTACCTACCCTGCTACCATCTTGTATCTTTGATGAGGGAAACTTTAAAAAAAAATATATATATATTTTATTGATTTTTTACAGAGAGGGAGAGGGATAGAGAGTTAGAAACATCGATGAGAGAGAAACATCGATCAGCTGCCTCCTGCACACTCCCTACTGGGGATGTGCCCGCAACCAATGTACATGCCCTTGACCGGAATCGAACCGGGGACCCTTGAGTTCGCAGGCCGACGCTCTCTATCCACTGAGCCAAACCAGTTAGGGCATGATGAGGGAAACTTTAAAAAAGAAAAACAATCATCAGTAATTTGACCATCCTAACAGCTATCCTCTTTTATTTATTTATTTTTTTGCCTTGAAATCTAGTCCTTGATTATTTACATAGAGTTTATGGAGTTGCTCTTGTAGCCTTAACTACTGTTTCGTATTCAACAGCTACTTAGAAATACATATTTTAACCTAATCTGTTACATGTTTTTGTATTTCTAAGCAGTTTTCAGAATTAAAATTTTATGGTTGAGTCATAGTACATTTAGCCAAAACTTTTTTTTCAGTTGTAGACCACCTTATAGTAGTAGAAACGAGTTGTGTAGCTTTTCTCTCCTTTGGAACTCTGCTTTGAGGAATATGGTTACTGAGGAATGGTGGTGTTTTTGAAAGCAGCAGCTGACTTTAATTGGGCACGTACTGTGTGTGAGACACTGTTCCGCTTCTTTGTGCCTGTTCTGTCATCTCAGCCTCTTGTACACCAACCAACCCAGGAGACACAGATGCTGTTGGGTTCTGTGTTTTACAGACAAAAAAAGCTGTAAATCCTTTAAACTAGGGGTTTGGATATCTTTTTAGAATTCTGAGTGAGTGTAGACACTAGTTTTCCTCTTAGGATATTACAGAGTTGAAACTCTTATGTAGTATGGAGATGTCAGATCGGAATCTGGGATGATAAACTGTGCTGCAGAATAGATTACTGTGCTTCTCCAGTTAGAAATGTGGGGGTAGGCACGGAGGTGGTTTAGCCTTCTCCGTGACAATGCAGACATTTCAAAGTTCCGCCTTCTCCTAACTTTGGCTGAATTTTCTCCTTTGTGAAATGGGGATAATCATACCCCTATCCTAGGGTTATCATGAAGATTATGTGATAATGTCTATAAAGTTGACGCATAATTGGTGTCCTGTTACATGGTCTGTGTTTCAAATTCATCTCCTATTCCTCTCCAGCATCTAGCCCAGTGCTGTGAAAATAGCCACACAGTGTACAGAATAAAAGTTCCATGATGGATCTGGATTAAAAACTGTCCTATTTTGAGCTGGTGGACTACATGGGAACTTTAAAGCCTAGGGCATGTGCTTGGCCTTAAGAAACACCACATAGTTCTCCCTTACGTAAGTAAGGCAGAGTAATTGTCCACATGTGAGGTAGTCTCTCTCCTCAGGCTAGGGCTATGTAGAATGTTGTACTCTGAATAAGGACATGTAAAACTTAATTTAAGTGAGGTTAATGTTGAATATTTTTTATTTGTGTCCAATCTGGGTTAGTTTTATAAATTGAAATGGATCAAGGTTAATCTAATTTTAAATTTAATTTACTTGCAGACACCGGGTTGTCTTACTCTTACAATAATACATCTCTGGATACTTGTTTAAATATGATTTTAAGACATTTCAGATAAGAGAGAATTCACCAGGATACTCATTACGGTATTATAGGTTCAAGGGAAGTAGTCCAGTCCTCAGTGAGATGGGTAACTGGGAGTCAGGTGACTTGAATTCATGACTGTTGGGCTATTGACACTGTCACCTTGGACAGGTCATTTAACCTCTCAGGATTTTGGATTAGTTGTTCCTAAAATCCCTGCCAGCTCTGGTATTCTGAGTCTTTGGTGCAGTTACAACAGCAGCCCAATAGTATTTGGCATGCAGTGCTGGAAGCTGACTCAGCGCTACATACATGAGTAGTTTTGGAAGGAATTTGTCTTATTTTCTGCCATACACACGAACATTCATGGCAAATAGGGAAGGTGGTAGAATGAGGACAGTTGGAGTGTCTTGGCTTTGGAGGAGCACGTACTCACAAGAGAGCTAACTACAAGCTCTGTTTTCTGACATCCTGGCAGTAAGTTTTGCAATGCACTGTATTCTGTGGCCTAGATGTTAGCTAATTTAAGGTTTTCTTCTGTGATTGAGCAGGGATGACAGTGTAAATCATAATTGAGACCTGTTGGTGTTGACAGACTGTGTTAGATGAACAAAGGAGATTGTATGCTTCCTAGAGTAGCATCTTTTTGTCACATTTTCCTTTCTCTTTGCCAGCATGTCCAGTTATCAAGCTTCATGTGCCAGGATTTATATCGGTCATCTAAACCACTAGAGAAACATAGCAGGGAAATGTAGTCATGTTCATTAGATTAATGTCTCAACTTAGAAGACATTCCTATGGACCTGACTAGGTGGCTCAGTTGGTTAGAGCATCGTCTGGTACACCAAAAGGTTGTGGGTTTGCTTTCTGATCAGGGCACATACCTAGATTGTGGGTTCGATTCCCAGTCAGGGTGTGTACAGGAGGCAACTGATCAATGTTTCCTTCTTTCTTGCAATCTAAAAATCAATAAAAACATCCTTGAGTGAGGACTAAAATTTATATATATAAAAGCCTAAACGACCGTCCGACAGACCGTCCGACCGGTAGCTATGATGCACACTGACCACTAGGGGGCAGATGCTCAATGCAGGAACTGCCGAGCTGCATTGACTTGGCAGCTGCTGTTCTCGGGTGATGCACCCGGAACCAGAGAGGAGGGAGCCCAATTCTGGGGTGCGTCACCCTCTCACAATCCGGGGGATGTCAGAGAGCCGGTTTTTGGTCCGATCCCCACAGGTCAGGCTGAGGGACCTCACTGGTGGATGAATCCATGCACCGGGCTTGTAGTAAATAAATAAAAAGACATTTTTGTGTCCAAATTGTAATTATTTTCAGAATTATTTTAATTGCTTGTTGGTTATTTAAAACCAACACAATATTTTCCTTACCTTGTACAGAAGACCATTAAAGCTTATGTTACCTATGTTTTGAGTTGATCCCTTTATCATATTCTGGGCTTTTGAAATGCCATTCAAAGCGAAGTCAATATTTTGGTAAGGCTTTATTATCTTTTAAATTGCTTCATTAGGACGATTTAATTAAAAAGCCAGGAAAAATACATGTTTAGTAAGTGTTGCAGGAGGATTCATATAAAGAAATGTTTATTTTTAATCCGGGTGAGTGCTTTTCTTAAAATATTTTTATATGCTAATAGGAAACTCAAGATTATATAGAATTTTAAATTTTTTACAAGATATTTTTTTTGATTTCAGAGAGGAAGGGAGAGGGAGAGAGAGAAACATCAATGATGAGAGAGAATCATTGATCGGCTGCCTCCTGCACATCCCACACTGGGGATCTAACTCACAACCCAGGTTGATGCTCAACCACTGAGCCATGCCAGCTGGGCTAGAATTTTAATTTTATACAGGGATCTATAAGTAAAATGTTGCTGGTAGTCATACCTAAACAGATATATTGTCCTCAAAAATATTTACTATTAGTGGACATCTGGGATTCATTATCTATAAAAAGTATCTTGATCAAGTCAAAACAAGTGGGTTTGAGCAACATAATATTGTAAAAATGGGTTTGAATTTGATGGAAGTTCTGCATCATTTGTTAGCTTTCAAACTTAGGAGAAGACTCAATAAATACCAGAAATGAAAGAGGAGAGAGAAACCAAGATGGCAGCATAGGTAAACACCTAAACTGCTGCCTCGCACAACAATTTCAAAACTACAACTAAAAGACAGAACGGCCATCATTCAGAACCACAGGAAAGCTGGCTGAGTGGAAATTCTACAACTAGAAGGAAAGAGGAAAGCACACGGAGAATCAGAGGAGCTGCAAAGGACTGAGGTATGGAGACACGCGTGCAGAGAGGAAGGGTGGCTGAGTGCCTGGCTGGCTTTCTCTGGCGGGAGAGGGAAGGAAGCCCCGACTGCACTGAACCCCAGTTCTGACTGCACTGAACCCCAGTTCCAGGCGAAACCCCGTGGAACCAGGCTCATACCGGGGGAGTCTGGACTGTCAGGTAGAGAAAAAGGCACATGGAGAGGAGACTCGGAGACTCGGGGAAGCCGCGGCGGGCAGGGGTCTGGAGGCTCGCATGCACGCGCGAGTGAGTGCGCGCAGAGAAGACTGCTGAGGTTGCCGCTAGCTCTCCCTAGCAGAAGGGAGTCGGAAGCTCCTGACTGCACTGAACCCCAGTTCCGGACGAGCCTGGGGGAATCTGGACTGTCAGGCGGAAACTCAGGGGAGCCGCGGAAGGCAGAGGTGTGGAGGCGCGCAAGGGCAGGGCTGACAGGAAGCCAAGACTGTCTGCTCAGCCCTGAGACTCCGCCCCATCCAAGCTGAGCACAGAGGCTTTTGCAATTTTGCAAGTCTGGTCCTATAAGGCTGTCTCCAGCACAGGTCTCCCGGCATAGACACAGCTGATACACATAGCCAATTGACCTCCAGGTCAATTCCTCCCAGTGATACCAACAACAGTCAAGACTTAACTACAACAAGGCTGTACACACAGACCACAAAGGGGTGCACCAAGAGTGTCCACCTCAGGTGACTGGGGAGGCTGACCCACTGGGCCATATTGGAAACCTAGCACACAAAACAACCCTACCAACTCAGGGAAGCATCAAAAATGTGGAGACAAAGTAACAGATCACAAACCAAAGAAATGGAAGAAAATAAATGACTGGATATAGAATTCAAAACCACGGTTATAAGGTTTTTCAAGAATTTCCTAGAAAAGGCCGATAAATTTAGCCAGACCCTCGAGGATATGAAAAAGGACCAACTAGAAATTAAACATACACTGACTGAAATAAAAAATATTATACAGAGACCCAACAGCAGACTAGAGGAACGCAAGAATCAAGTCAAAGATTTGAAATACAAAGAAGCAAAAAACACTCAACCGGAAAAGCAAAAAGAAAAAAGAATCCAAAAAGTTGAAGATAGTGTAAGAAGCCTCTGGGACAACTTCAAGCATACCAACATCAGAATTATGGGGGTGCCAGAAGAAGAGAAAGAGAAAGACACTGAAAACCTATTTGAAGAAATAATGACTGAAAAATTCCCCCACCTGGTGAAAGAAATAGACTTACAAGTCCAGGAAGCGCACAGAACCCCAAACAAAAGGAATCCAAAGAGGACCACACCAAGACACATCATAATTAAAATGCCAAGAGCAAAAGACAAAGAGAGAATATTAAAAGCAGCAAGAGAAAAACAGTTAATTACCTACAAGGGAGCACCTATACGATTGTCAGCTGATTTCTCAACAGAAACTATGCAGGCCAGACGGGAGTGGCAAGAAGTATTCAAAGTGATGAATAGCAAGAACCTACAACCAAGATTACTCTACCCAGCAAAGTTATCATTCAGAATGGAAGGTCAGATAAAGAGCTTCAGAGATAAGAAAAAGCTAAAGGAATTCATCACCAACAAACCAGTACTATATGAAATGCTGAAAGGTATTCTTTAAGAAGAGGAAGAAGAAAAAAGTAAAGATAAAAATTAGGAACAACAAATACTTATCGATCAGCAAGTGAACCCAAAACTCAAGTGAATTAAAAATCTGAGGAACAGAATAAACTGGTGAATAGAATAGAATCATGGGCATAGAAAGGGAGTGGACTGGTAATTCTCAGGGGTAAAAGGGTATGGGGGTGCAGGAAGAGACTGGACAAAAATCGTACACCTATGGATGAGGATAGTGGGGGGGAGGTAAGGGCAGAGGGTGGGGTGGGAACCGGGTGGAGGAGAGCTATGGGGGGAAAAAGGAGAAACTATTGTAATAATCTGAACAATAAAGATTTATTAAATTAAAAAAAAGAAAGAGGAGACATTACAAGTGATGCCACAGAAATAAAAAAAAATATTATAAAAGACTGCCTAGAAGAAATGGATAAATTTCTAGAAACATACAATCTACCAAGAGTGACTCATGAATAAGTAAGAAATCTGAACAGAGTTGTAACTAATAAGAAGGTTGAATCACTATTCAAAAACTTCCCAGCAAAGAAAAGCCCAGAACTAGATGACTTCCTTGGAGAATGCGACTAAACATGCAAAGAAGAATTGACACCAGTTCTTCTCAGACTCCTTCACAATATTGAGGAGGGAATGCTTTCACATGTGTTTTGGAGGATTTCATTATTTTGATGCCAAAGTCAAAGATACTACAAGAAAAGAAAACTACAGAAATTCTCAACAAAACACTAGGAAACCAAAATTAACAACACATTAAGACAATTATACTAATACATCATGCCTAAGTGGGATTTATTCTTGAAATGCAAGAATGGTTCAACATAAAATCAATCATTGTAATACACCACATTAACAGAATGAAGGAAAAATTCACATGATCATTTTTCAATTGACGAAGAAAGTGCATTTGACAATATTCAACCTTCTTTCATCATAAAAACATTCAACAAACAGGGAAGAGAAGGAGCTTATCTCTATATATAAAAGGCTAACATGCTAAGTGTCCGACTGGTCGCTATGACGTGCACTGACCACCAGGGGGTAGACACTCAACGCAGGAGCTGTTGAGCTGCAGTGACTTGGCAGCAAAGGTTCTCGGGTGACACACCCAGAAACCAGACAGGAGGGAGCCTGATCCCTCACAGGGCCTTGCAATTCCACCTTCATCTGTGGGTTATGTTGTTGCTGGGGCACTGTCTTACCCGAATCTGGTTTACTGCACACTTGCATTTGTGTTCCACATCCTGTACAACAGCAACTTTGCAGAGTGCCCTCTCACACTCTGGGACCCCTCAGGGGATGTTGGAGAGCCGGTTTCGGCCTGATCCCCACAGGCCAGGCCGAGGGACCCCACCTGCCGAAGGGACCCTGCTCACTCCGCAGATGCTGGGAAGGGACCACAGGAGGTTGGCTCCAGGGCGTGTCCGGCCCATCTTGCCCAATCCCATCCTGCCGGCCACCTTCTAATTAATTTCCTTTCAATGTGCATGAATCCATGCACTGGGTCACTAGTCTCAGTATAACAAAGGCCATACAGAAAAAGCCCATAGCCAACATCACTCAATGGTGAAAAACTAAAATCTTTTCCTCCAAGATCAGGAACTAGTCAAGGATGTTTACTCTCACCACTTCTATTCAACGTAATTCTGGAAGTCCTAGCCAGAACAATCAGGAAAAAAAACAAAACACCAAAAAAACCCAACAAGAACACACAAATAAAGAATAAAATAGCCCTGGCAGGTGTGGCTTAGTTGGTTGAGTGTCAGCCCATGCACCAAAAAGTTGTTGGTTTGATTCCTGATCAGGGCACATGACCAGGTTACAGGCTTGATCCCTGGTGTGGGGGATAGGGGGAGAGGCAAGGAGGCAGGCCATCAATGTTCCACTCGCATATTGATGTTTTTCTTTCTACCTCTCCCTTCCTCTCTCTTTAAAAATCAATCCAAATATTAAAAAAAGAAAGAATGAAGTAAAACTACCTCTGTTTGCAGATGACATGGTCTTACATATAGGAAGATTCCACAAAAAACTGTCAGAACTAATAAATGAATCCAGAAAAGTTGCAGGATACAAAATCAACATGCAAAAATCAGTTGTGTTCCTATACATTAGTAGTGACCAATTCGAAAAGGAAATTAAGAAAACAATTCTGTTTATAGTAGCATCAAAAAAGAATAAAATACTTAGAAATAAACTAAGGACTAAAAAACTTGCATAATGAGAACTACAAAATATTGCTGAAAGAAGTTAAGACACAAATAAATAGAAAGATATCATGTATTCATGAATTGGAAGTTTTAATTTTATTAAAATGCCTGGACTACCCAAAATGATCTACACAGTCAATGCAAAGCCTATCAAAATATCAATGTCATTTTTTTTGGCAGAAATAGAAACAAACTATTCTAAAATTAATATGAAATTTCAAAGGACCCCAGACAGTGAGAAAGAAGAACAGTGTTTGAGGTCTGACTTTAAAACATATAACAAAGCTACAATAATCAAAACAGTTTGGTACAGGCATGAAGACAGATGTATAGGACAATGGAAAGGGGGAAAAAGGGTACATATGTTATACTTTCAATAATAAAGATGACAATCAATCAATCAATAAATAACAACAACCCCTCTCCCCCACAATGGAACACAGTAGAGAACCCAGAAATAAAGTTTCCCATATATAGTCAAATGATCTCTGACAGAAGTCAAGGCTTCACAATGAGGAAAGAACAGTCTCTTCAACAAAATAGTGTTGGGAAAACTGGATATTCACATGCAAAAGAATTAAGTTGTGCTCTGACCTACCCTACACCATATAAAAAAAAATGAACTCAAAATAGATTAAAGACCTAACTGTAAGACCTGAAACTAGAAAACTCCTGGAAGAAACATGGGGGAAACACTTTACGACATTGGGTTTGGCCATTATATCTTGGATATAGCACCAAAAGCGCAGCACCAAAAGCGGAAGTAGACAAATGGGACTGCATCAAACTTAAAAACTGCCTGAACAGACTGAAAAGGCAACCTACAAAATAGGAGAAAATGTTTGCAAGTTATATATCTGATAAGTAATTATATAATTACTTAACGTATAACGAACTGCAACTCAAGTACAAAAAAACAATATAATTAAAAATGGGCAAAGGATTTGAAAAACCATTTCTTCAAAGAAGATAATATAAAAATGGCCAACAAATATATGAATAGATGCTCAACATAAAATAGTCATTAGAGAAATGCAATTCAAAAACACAATGAGATATTACCTCACATCTGTTAGTATAGTCACTATCAAAACGCCAGAAAATAAGAGTGGCGAGAATGTGGAGAAATTGGAACCGTAGTGCACTGTTGGTGGGAATATAAAATGATGCAGCTGCTATGGAAAATGGTATGAAGGTTCCTTGAAAAAATAATAATGGAATTACATGATCAATTCTACTTTGGGATATACTGTATATCCAAAAGTATTGAAAACAGCATCTCGAAGAAATATCTGCACTCCCATGTTTATTGCAGCATTATTCATAATAGGCAAGAGGTGGAAGCCACCTAAATGCCCATGAGTAGATAAATGAGAAAGAAAATTCGGTGTATACATACAACGGGATGTTATTTAACCTTAAAAAGAAGGAAATGCTGTCATGTGCCTCAACAGAGATGAACTTTCAGGACATTATACTAAGCGAAAAGTGAAATAGACAATCACAAAAAGACAGGTCCTGCACGATTCCACATACATGAGGTATCTAAATAGTGAAACTCTTGGAAACAGAAAGTAGAACTTGCCAGGGGTTGGAAGTTCGGGGAGGAGGGAAGTTGTTGTTCAGTGAATAGAGTTTCAGTTTTGCAAGATGAAAAACGTCTAGAGATCTGTTGCACAATGATGTGTGTATAGTTAACACTACAGTACTGCACAGTCAGAAAGGGTAGAGATGGTAAATTTTATGTTATGTGTTTCTGACCACACTAAAAGAACAACAACAAAAAAAAAACAACAAAGAAAAAAAAACTTATATATATATATATGCTGTTATGTGATTTTTTTTACCTGATGGGACAGATTTGCCTTTATGAATAGGCATGATCTTTTAAAAACTGTTTCAGTGTTTTAAAAATGAAAGAGCAAAGGCTGGTCCTTTATCTTTTGTTAATAGTTTAAAAGGGGGGCACTTTCCATATTTCTATTGGTATTTCCTTCTGAGGGATGCATGAAAATAAGTCTGTGTGAAGGCAGAATCCTGTGGTAACTGGAACCTCCTAATAGCATTTACATTTGGTGTTACCATGCGCATAACAGGAAAAAGGATTCAGTTATTTTCAAGTTCTGAAATCCCAAATGTGCTGAATTGACGTTTCTTTTAAAAATAAATATACAAAATGGATTTGTGTGACTTGAAGTTTAAAAGAAATGTTCTTGCATTCCATAGTTAACAATTGTAACAGAATCACGTTCTCAAGTTTCTGTAGTTTTAAAGTGGACTATCATGGTTTGGCTCAGCTACTAAATTAAATTATTGCTGGCTTGCACATTCCTGTTGGTTACACTGTAATCTTTACCTCCATTGGAAAATATGCTTTATTTTGAGTGTTTATTTCGGGCTTCTTGGCTTGAAACACCTCTGTTTAGCAATGAAGCATGGATGTTTATGAGTGATCTGTTTTATGTATCTATAAAGAAATAGAAATATGTCACACTGTGTTACAAATACACATTAAGAGAGATAGGAAGTACTTAAAAAGTGGTATGAAAAAATTCAGTGAATGAAATTCTCAAAAATTGATAAGGATGGTCTAGTTGTATACATATGTGTAAATAACTCATATAGTATACACACATACATGTTTTATGTTGTAGATTGAATTGTGTTCACCCAAAATTCATATGCTGAAGTTCTAAACTCCCAATCTCTCACAGTGTGAGTTTTGGAGATAGGGTTCTTACATAGGCAATCAAATTGAAGTCATTAGCATGGGCCTGGTCCAGTATGACTGGTGTCCTTACGTAATAGGGGAAATTTGGACACAGTGACACATAGAGGGAAGACAATGTGAAGAGACATGGAGAGAACCTGGCCATCCCTTACAGCGCCTTGATTTTGGACTTCCAATCTCCAGAACTGCGAGACAATACATTTCTGTTAAACTGTCCGGTATATGGTACTCGGTATGGCAGCACTAACAAACTAATGCAGTATATTCCTCTATTATGCTATAAATCAGGGCATACTCTTCATTTAGCGGTAATAGATAATGCAGTCTTCGAACAGTTTAACATTTCTTATTATCTTGTAAGCACTCTTAAAAATTAGTTTTCCAATTTTGCAAGTCGAGAAATGAAGGTTGGCCATGGCGATGAAGCAGTTGGATTTGCCAAGTGGATCCAGGACCAGTGACCCTGCTCTGCATAAGTACAAAGACCTGTTCTTTACTCAGGAGTTTTTTGAGTTTGTGCAAGTTGTAGCATTGCCAGAGCCCACGGGAGGGAGACCTGATGGATTGGAAAGGTGGGTTCAGAAGCAAACAAACCTACTCTCATCCAACACCAGAATTTAAAACAAATGATTAAAACCACTCATATTGGAATTAAGTTATCTTGAGATTAGAAACAGATGTCTTCAAAAGGCCAGTTTTCCCGCTGCCCCGAGGTGTAAGTGACTTTTTCTTGAGCTCATCCTGTTGGTAGTAGCGGGGCACCTGGGTTCGGTGCTTGGCGAAATGGAAGACGAAGCAGTCCTTCAGCTGTGCCCTCTGCACTTCATGGCCCATGAGGGTTTTCTGTGTCCGAGTAAATCCATATGTGGGTTTACTCCTTCCAGCTGATGGGAGAACACATCTTGCCTGCCCAAACCTCTAGCTCGGGAAAATGGGAGTTAGTGATAGAGAAGAAAGCTATTTAAAAATGTTAGGTATTTTTGTTGTTGCTATAGAGGTTAGGAGAGGTTAACCTTTGGGTGAAAAAGTTGTCTTCTTGCTTGAATTTTGTAGACTAAGGTAGTGAAACCTGTTTAACTGGCCTGACCAATGATTTTCCCAGTAATTTTTAATGAAGAAAGCCAATGTATGCAAAGCTAGCATTCTTTTAGTCATATTGGCTGTTTCAGTTGTTCAGTATTCTAGTAAACGCAAAATATACCAAGGTATGTCTTTTAAAAAGTTGTTTAATATAAGACTAAACTTTTTGGAGTAATAAAGAACCCACACCTTGTGAAGAAATTGACTTAGTCATTGGTAAACTTTTATTATCCATTCCAAAATGTGAATTTCATATTTAGGAACTGGTTAAGGGACATTATATACCATACTAGAGGCCCGTACATGAAATTTGTGCATGGGTAGGGTTCCTAGGCTTCTAGTTAAGGTACATTATATACAATACTAGAGGCCCGGTACATGAAATTTGTGCATGGGTAGGGTTCCTAGGTTTAGCAATCAGGGCCAGACGGGTCCTTCCTTTGTTCCACGCTGCCTCCTGGTGGTCAGTACACGTCAAAGCAAGTGATCGAACTCCCATTCTCCTGGTCGAACTCCTGAGGGGACACTTTGCATATTAGCCTTTTATATATATAGATAGATTATGCTTATGAATTTGAGAATTTTTTGATACTTTTTTTTGGGCATAGAATTTTTCTGCATGTTATCACCGTGAGTACCCTTTCTAAATACATATGTTTTTTTTGTGCTTTTATTATGGCTATTTCTATCCTAACATTTTTAAACCCACAGTTTTTAGTTGTAAACTAATCTAGTCAGTTCAGTGTAATGTTTTGTTTTTCACATTTTAAATTGTGAAGTATAACATAGATACAACAAATGTAGCAGAAATGAATAAAAGTTGTTTACACCACTCAGGTCAAAAAAAGAAAATATTGTCAGTACCCCAGTAGCACTCCCTCCATGCCCACCCCTCACCTTTGAAGGTGACAGCTCTCCTCACTTGTGTGGAAGTATCTGTCTTAGTTTGCCATATAGCGTTACCACCTATATGTATATGAATCTCTAAATACCTTGTTGGGTTTTGCCTTCTTTTAAACTTCATGTAATTATACAATAGATAACCTTTTCTTCTCCCTTGAAATTTGAAATTCATCTGTATGTATGTTGCTATAGTTTGATTTCCATTACTGAATGTTTTCTATGTTATTAACATACCATTAACATTCTACTCTGACAGTCCTTGCCTTTTAATTGGAGTGTTTAGTTCTACATATATTTAGTGTAATTATTGGTATAGTTGGACTTAGAACTATAACTTTACCATGTATTTTTTGTTTGTTTCACCTGTTTAATTTTAACTTAATTGCCAATAGACATTTTTTTTTGAGCAGTTTTAGGTTCACAACAAGACTGAACAGAAGGTACAGACTTTTACCATATATTTTCTGTTTCCACACATGCATAATCATTACTGACCTCTCCCACCAGCGTGGTACATGGGTTCCAATTGCTGAACCTACATTGACTTACCATAATCACTAAAAGTCTGTAGTTTACATTAGGATTCCCTCTTGGTGTTGGACATTCTATAAGTTTGGACGAATATATAATGAGATGTTCTTTGGTTTTTCCTGTCCAGCCTTCTTTTGGGTTAAATGGTTACTTATAAAATTTTCATTTAACTTATCCAGTAGCTTTTCAGCAGTAGCTATTTTTTTTTTTAAATGGGTGCTGTAGGATTACACAATACATTCTCAAGTTGTCACAACTTATTTAGAGTTGTTGTATCACTTTATGCAAAAGAAAAACTTTGCAACCATTTATGTCCATTTACCACCATTTTCCATCCTTTGTGATGTAGTTGTCATGTGTTATATCCATCTGCATTATAAACCCCACAGGACAGTCTTACAGTATTTTGTTTTAAACAGCCATATGTATTTTAAATAAATGAAGAAGAAACATGTATTTATGAATTACATATTTACATTTCTTGTAGAACATTCAAGTTTTTCTATAATATTTATCTTCATCCTGAAAATTTTTCTTTAATACTACTTATAGTACAATTTCTCCTGGAGACAAGTTTTCTTAGTTTTATCTGAGCATGTCTATTACTGCACATTTGTCCTTTTTTTGCTCTGGAGTATTCCATTGTATGCATATGCCACAAATTATCTAATCTACTGACAGTTATTTATGTAATTTTTATCTTTTGGCTATTATGAATAAAGCAGCTATAAATGATGTTGTGCATGTCCTTTGGAGGACTGATTTTTTTTTTTGGCTGTGCATCTAGGGTTGAAATGATATATAGTAAGAATATGTTTTGTTTAAGAAGGTATTGCCAATTAATTTTAAAAAGTGGCCATATGACCTTGCACTCTATCTGTGATCTAGGAGTTTTTCAGTTGCTCCATTACCTTGTCAGTCATAGGTATTGTCAATATTTTTCTTTGTAGCCATTCTGGTGAGAATTTCATTGTGATTTTAAATGTGTAGCAGTATTTGATTGGGGTTTTAATATGCATGTGCTTGATTACGGATGAGGTTGAGCATCTTTTCACATGTTTGTGGCTATTTGGATCGTCACTTTTGTGACACGTACATTCAATATAATGTAATGTCACATAACTCCAATGCCTGACTCTCTGGTTTCTGAGTTGTCAAGAGCATGAATTGGGTTCTCAGATGCCTCCCCCCAGAATCAGCATATGTTCCCATGGGAAAGGCCCAAATGCTACCCTCACCTCCCTGGTCTTCTGTTCCCCACTATATCCTGGCTTGGCAATTCTTCAATCTCTCGTAATTCTCTAATGCCTTTAAGCATATTTTTCTTTTCTTTTCCATTATTGAAAGGTTTTTCATCTTGTTAACCACCATGGGAGGGGTCCATGTTACTTGGTCTGTCATTACTGGAAGTAGAATTTCTGAGTTTTTTTTTTTAAAAATCAAGTGATTCCCTTTTTCTAATCTTAATTTTAAAGATATGGAGGAATGTCACGAGACATTAATTTTTACAGGGAGTAACTTTTAAGGGAATTTATTTGGAACTTCATTTGTGGTTTTGTTACAAATTATTACTTGGCCTTGAAGGAATTTCTCATAAAATGAGCTAGCTTTACTTATATTTTTGGTTTTCATTTTGCAACATTACTTCTTGGTGTTTTTAGAAAGAAAAACACTTTGGTTAGAATTGAACTTTAAAATAAATAGTCTAGATATATAATCATGGCAACAAGTAAAAAAGCATACTCTTTCATAGTAACTTCTTAAATATCAAAATAGCTTCCTTTGCAACTGATTTGATATAGTGTGCCTATTTTTTTCCTGCCCTCACCTGAGGATATTTTTCTGTTGATTTTTAGAGAGAGTGGAAGGGAGAGGGAGAGACACACAGAGAGAAACATCAATGTGTGAGAGAGACATTGATTTGTTGCCTCCCGCATGCACCCAAACCAGAGCTGGGGATCGAGCCTGTGCCCTTGACTGGAACTGAATGCAGGACCCTTCAGTCCACAGGCCGATGCTCTAGCCACTGAGCCAAACCGGCTAGGACTCGTGTGCCTGTTTAGATAGACGTGGACTATTTTCATAGAACTTACCAAATGAAACAGAGCGGCCTGAGGGAGCTGGAAGGAGGATGGCAGAGAAGAAAGCACGAGGAGTCTGTGTCTCCACCTAGACAATTGTGCCAGCAGAATCTGTCTGATGTAACTATTTTGGAACTTTGGAGTCTGACTCATGCTACAGCATGGATGAACCTTGAAGATACTATGCTAGGTGAAATAAGCCAGTCACAATTGTACAAATACTGTATAATTCCTCCTAGATGAAGTACCTAGAGTAGGCAAAGCCAAGGAGACAAAGTAGAATGGTGGTTGCCAGGGTTTGGGTGGGAAAGGGAAGTTGGGTTAGTGTTCAATGGGTTGAATTTCAAATTGGGAAGATGAAAATATCCTAGAGATGGTGGTGGTGATGGTTTCACAACAGTGTAAATGTGCTTACTGCCAATGAGCTGTACTCTTAAAAGTGGTAAAATGGTAAATTGTATGTTTAATTGTACGGCACCACAATTAAAAATACATACATTTAAAAAATGTAATGCTGTTCATTACAACACATTTTATTAACCCTTGTTCCTCAAATATCTAAATCAAGCCATGATTTGAATGTATTACCTGATGTCACTATTTAAAGACATCATACAGTGAATTATTTTTCTAGAGTGAAACCTACTTTTGGAATGGAAACTCATGCCTAATTTTTGTGCTTATACATTTAGAGTTCTATATTTTCAGTTTCTATCAGTGGGATCCATTGTCTTGATATGACATACAGTTCTTTTATGCGATGAAGCCTTCTCAATCTAGTAAAATTAGTCCTTTCCTATTTGCTGAAAGCTCTCTCTGGGTTGTAAGGTATCCACTGGATATTGTATATGTGCATTCTTGAAAACGATGTGGCCTCAGTGAAGATTGTATAGGATATGTAGTGCTAGTTTTCCTAATCTGCAATGTCCCCCCTCAATGCGTTTTCTGGAGAAATGTTATAAAGCCTAAGCAAACGAATTATTCATTGAAAAATCTCATTGGTTAATCCAGTACCAGATTAAAGGCTCAGAAACAATTTACTTTGAAAATAGAACTGAATTATTCAAAGTGTCCTTAAGTACTACAGGCTTTTTATACATGACACTTGCTTTACTGTAAAAGTAATATATGGCTAACGTATGGCTAATAGTATGCTGCTTACTTTAGCTTTGCCTTTTAGATTATTTCAGTAATCTTTTATTTTAAGATGTGTAGGTGTGTTATTGTAGGTTTTTTTTAAAATCAAATACTTCTGTTTATAGTTTCATAAATCGGCTCTTGCAGGTTGATTTAAGTTATCCTTTTAAATGTGGATATATTTTTAAGAATAATTTTATTCTTAAAGTTTAACATAGAAAATTTCAGCTTTGAATTACCCTTAGAATGTATATCACCATGGCCATGAGTTGTTTCGATATTTTGTGACTCCTTTGTTAGATATGAAAGTATAAGTTTCTACCTTAACTTGCAATGTTTTTCTGCATCTGAGATTTGCTCATGGTCCTCTCCCTGAGATTTGAATGGTTGTAACTAGTCTGAACTAGCTTGACTTCGAATGTTTTCTTTAATTTTATTGGAGTTATATAATGAAAATAGAAAATGTCAGGGTAAGTGGGTGCTCCATTCAGGCTAACAATCTGGCTCATATTCTTAAGATAATGGTTAGGCCTGCATTGCCCGGAGAGGCGAGGCCCTGCATGGGGGAAGGGTGGAGAAGTTAGCCCTCTGGTGGCAGCTCCAGGCCTTTTTCCTACTTGCAAGAAATGTTGCTGAGGCCCAAATTCACATCCTTGCCCTCACAAAACAAACCCACACCCCCCCTTTAACTAGTCCTGCTCACCCTCGAAGACCCTTTAAGATGTCCTTTGTGGAGTTCACTGTCTTGCCAAAGAAGGTGATCAAGTAATTCTCTTTAGAACATATAGCATTCTCTTTGGTAAATACCATTTTCTGTGTTTTATTGCCTTTGCTGAAGGGTTAGCTCTCTAGGCAGCAACCCAGTTTGGCTGCCCCTTACTTATTCCAGCTCTAAGAGAAGAAATCTGCGCAGGTGCCCGGAGTCATTGTTCCTCTTTTT
Source organism: Cnephaeus nilssonii (assembly GCF_951640355.1). Classification (NCBI taxonomy): domain Eukaryota; kingdom Metazoa; phylum Chordata; class Mammalia; order Chiroptera; family Vespertilionidae; genus Cnephaeus; species Cnephaeus nilssonii. Next base: position 29,604,330 of record NC_137087.1, on the reverse strand, counting down.
TCTCCTGACCATCCCATGATTCGTTCCAGATTTCTAAAGGTGTATGGGAGTTAGCAGAGTGTGTGTATTTGTATCTGGTTTTATCTGTTACATATGCATCTTCATCCATGATTTTTTTTTCCTGACCTAGAATTAAGTAATTAATACTGTTTCAATATTTTTAGAAGGGTTACCCATTATAACCTATAAATTTAGAATACTTCTGGGTTATGAAACAAAAATAATGTTATTTGTATTAGCTGGCAGATACCGTCTTCATTTATTGTTTTTCACATTCCAGCAGAAATAGGTTAGAGGATGACAGAGACTCAGTAAGTAATAAGTGAAGTGGGCTGGGATAGTAAACATAGGCAGTGGTGGGGGTCAACGGCAACTGGAGAGGCTATGCCTGGCCTATGTGGCTAGCTCTGCTCTGCTACCTCAGGTTGTTGCTATGGGAGTGCAGGCCAGGTGTGGCCATATCATCCTGTTGTTTAAATGAAAAGGTAGCACATTGTATTTTTACATGCAGTATCCCAATTTTTATTATTGGCAACAAGTTCATACTAAAAACTATATGGGCCAATTGATATAACATCTGGCCCTAGCGGGTTTGGCTCAGTGGATAGAGCGTCGGCCTGCGGATTGAAGGGTCCCAGGTTCGATTCCAGTCAAGGGCACATGCCTGGGTTGTGGGCTGGATCCCCAGTTGGGGTCGTGCAGGAGGCATCCAATCAATGATTCTCATCATGGATGTTTCTCTCTCTCCCTCTCTCTTCCTCTCTGAAATAAAGAAAAATATATTAAAAAAAGAAATACCATCTGCTTTCAGCCTCCATTGTAGAGAATATGAAATCAGTATGTTGCTCCTTCAGGTTGCAGGTGATGCTTATAGAACATCTTGGTGACTAGTCCTGTAGGAGTCAGCTCGGGAGGTCTCAGTATTGAAAATGGCTTGTATAGTTGCAGGAAAAACCCAGGTCCAAATGATGCCCCCATTTGACCCCAGTTTTACCTAAAATGAACTGTTCTCTTATTATTGTAAGTTATTTTATTATGCTGTTATCAGTAGTTTCAAATGCTTAAGAAAAAAAAATCAGTATTAGAAAGTGTCAGTTTTGCAATCCAGAGAATATTTGTACTTAAAAAAAAAAGATAAAGAGGCTTTAAAAAATGATAACAGACTGGCATCTTGCCTAGTAAATGTATCGGCTTTTATTTTAATTTTAATACTTAAGGAATGAATCAGAGGTTTAGATGTGCTGAGTTGGTACCTAGAGAAATAATGGAGGATTCCTAATTTCTTTACTGGTAAGAATTTATAATGTATCCTAGTAGAACTTTTTATTTAAATAAACGTTATTTTAGAGCAGTTTTAGATTTACAGACTAGTTGCGTATAATAGTACAGAGAGTTCCCATACATCCCAACACAGTTTCCTCTTATAATTAACATTAACACTAGTTTGGTACATTTGCACAATTAATGAACCAGTACAGATGCATTTTTATGACTCCAAGTCCATATTTTATTCAGATTTTCTTAGTTTTAACCGGGTACCACGCTACATTAATTGTCATGTCTCCTTAGACTCCTCTGGGCTGACAGTTCCTCACACTTTCCTTGTTTTTGAGGGTTTTTACAGTTTTTCATTTGGGATTTCTCTGATGTGTTTCTCATGATTCCTCTGGGGTGTTATGTGTTTAGGGGAGGAAGACCCGAGAGGTGAAGTACCCTTTTCATCAGACGTCATGTCGAGGGTACACACTACCACTACGACCCGTTAGTATTGATGTTGATCCTGATCACTGGTTCTCCATTGTAATGTAATTCTTATTAAAATTTCCCTTTTCCATACTGGGCTCTTTAGAGGGAAGTCATTCTGTTCAGTCCACACTTGAGTAGGGAGTTATGCTGCACCTCCCTGCGAGGAGGGTACCTGCATACTATTTTGGAATTCCTCTGTGTGGGAGATTGGTCTCTTCTTCCCCTTTAATCTCTTTATTTAGTCATTTAGTTATATCAGCATGGACCATGGGCATTTATTTTATGCTTTGGGTTATAATGCAATACGTCTTTATTTTACTGCGCAGGTTGTTCCCAACTTTGGCTGTTGGGAGGTTTTTCAGTTGGCTCCTGTGTCCTTTTAACGTACCCCCATTGTTGTGCCCCCTCCCCCCTTTTTAAGCACATTCTTACTTTCTGGCACTATAAGATGGCCATATTCCTTCCCAGCCCTAGAAGCAGTCATTTCTCCAAGGAGCCCTGCTTTCCTTATTGGAGAGTAGTTTTAGGAACCAAAGTCTGCTATGCTCATTGCTACTGAGAGGTGGTACTTCTAGGCTTTTTCAGCTGACACAGCAAAGGGCTATATTATGTGTAGTAGTCCATGTATATACACATATTTATAAATGTTTCCATATGTTTCCACATGTGCCTGTGTGTTAAGCTACACATGAGTTTGTAATGATCACTCCAACTGCAGTCTACTACCACATGGATCATTGGAGCTATCTCCCCTTGCTTGTGTATAAACTCCTGCTCCAACAGTGAGAAACCTGGCTCCCACAAGCCACCATTCATTTACTTACTTGTTCTGTTCTAGTATGCAATATGTAGTGGTTTAGAATCATTTACTAATACCTCCTGTGAGAAATGATTTTATCAACAGAGCTTATGTGCTTTGCCTTCAGCCTCATATACAGCACTTATTTCTAAGGATACTTGGTTAGCAACTTCCCTTTTCCTCCTTCAGTGAGTTTATTTCATACATTTTTTAAAGATTCCTTTGTCAGAGTCTTTATTCCATCCTAGGATTCTCCAACCTTCTAAATAATTGAAAATTAGCACACATTAAGGTTTGTTCTGGATACTGTAAAGTTCTGTGGGTTTGACAAATATACAGTGTCTTGTATCCACCATTATGATAGCGCACTGAAAAAATTTACCATCCTAAAAATTCAGTGTGCATATTTACCTAGTCATAAATGTAATCATATAGTATATAGCCTTTTTAGATTGACTTCTTTTACTTAGTTGTATGCATGTATGATTCATCCATGTTTTGGCATGGCTTTATATAGTTTACTCTTTTTTTCCCCTGAGTAGTATTCCATTGACTGGAAGACGACAATTTGTTTATACATTCACCTATTGAGATTGTTTCCATTTTTTGACCACTATGAATAAAGATGCTGTAACCATTCCCATGCAGGTGTTTGTGTGAATATTTTTAAAAATAATTTTTTTCCAGTTACAGTTGATATACAATATTATATTAGTTTCAGTTGTACAACATAGTGATTAGACATTTATATAACTTATGAAGTGATCACCCCAATAAGTCCACTACCCATCTGACATCATACATACTTATTACAATATTATTGACTATATTTCCCATGCTGTATTTTACATCCCCATGACTGTTTTTATAACTAGAAATTTGAACATCTTAATCCTTCCCCATTTTTTACTCCTACCCCAAGCCCCCCTCCCATCTGTCAACCATCAAAATGTTCTTTGTTTCCATGAATTTGTTTCTGTTTTGTTTATTTTTTTAAATCCCACATACTAGTACAAGTGAAATCATGGGGCATTTGTCCTTCTCTGACTAACTTATTTCACCTAGCATAATACTCTCTAGGTCCACCCTTGTTGTCAAAGATGGCAACATTTCATTCTTTTTTATGGCTGAACAATATTCCATTGTATGTGTGTACCATCTCTTCTTTATCCAGCGATGTCTCCTGGTCTTGGTAGAGTGGCCTTATGTAGTAGGTGCCTTTGAGGCCCAGTAGTGCAGTTTTCCTGGCCACCTGAGCTGGGTGCTGCAGATGTGTCACTTGTGTGGGTTGTGTGTGTCCTCCTGTTGTAGTTGAGCCTTGATTGCTGTTGGCACGCCAGTGGGAGGAGTGGCTGTGACTATAGTAGAGGAGCTATTGCGCAGGGGCTGATTCTATGAAGCAGGATTTGCTTTAGTGGGCCTCTGGTGCAAACCAAGTCTGCCCTTTGTGTGTGTCATTTGTGGAGGTGGTGGGGTGGTGCTCTGGTGTGGTCTGAAGCTGGCCACAGGTGTGTTGGTTCTGGGTCCTCTTGGGAGGAGCTCTGGTTGAGGCCAAGGTTAGCCTCTACCTGTGCCCAGCCTGTAGCCACCTGTGAAGAGCTATAAAGTGACCTGCAGCTTGGAGATGCCTGGGAGAAGCTAAGCTGTGAACCAAGGCCAGCTGGCACTAGGACTGGGCTTAGGGCCTCTTAGCAAGAGGAGCATGCCAAGGCCAGACACTGCTTGTGTGGGTTTGTGAACCTTTGAGATATTTTAGGAAAGTTTGAAGCACAAGCCAAGGCAGGCCATTTGTGTGGAAAAGCCACTAGAAACAGCTCGGATAAGCCTTAAAGTTGGGTGGGTTGGGGTCATAGAGAGTCATCAGAAAGTGGAGAACAGTGTTAGCCAAGTTGATGGAGAATCAGATATGGAGCCTGCCTGCAGGCTTAGTGGGGAAGGGCTCAGTAAAGGAACAGTGGCTTCTGCTAGCACTTCTGTTTGGGAGAAAGCTGTCCCTTCAGCCCTTGCCCTGATGCCAGACAATTCCATTTCCCCCCATATGTCCCTGCTGCCTTTTGAGCTGCTGTCCCAGTGCTGGAACTCAGAGTGAGTCTGAGTAAGTTTGTGTGCAGGCCCTTTAAGAGGAATTGCCTGGGACTCCGGCTCTGCATTTTCACCAGCATTTGATATTGTCAATGTGTTAGCTTTTAGCCATTCTCATAGATGTGCAGTGATTTCTCATTGTTTTAATTTATATTTCCCTAATGATGTATGATGTTGAACATCTTTTCATATGCTTATTTGCCATCTATATATTGCCTTCGGTGAGGTGTTTGTTCAGATTTTTTTACCCATTTTTAAATTTTTTAAAATTAGTTTTTTCATTGTTGAGTTTTAAATTCTTTGTATACATCACATATAACTCCTTTATCAGATACCTGTTTTGTGAATATTTTCTTCTAATCTTTGGCTTTTCTCTTCATTTTCTGAATAGTGTCTTTCACAGAGAAGTTTTAAATTTTATTAAGTTCAATTTTTATTAATAGACTGCATGTTTGATATTGTGTGTATGTTTGATAGTGTATCTAAAAACTCATCACTAAAACCAGGGTCTGTAGATTTTATCCTATTTTCTGGAAATTTTATAGTTTTGCATTTTACCTTTAGGTTTATGATCCATTTTGTGTTATTTTTTTGTAAGGTGTAAGGCCTAAGTCTAGACCTTCCTTCCTTCCTGCATTTTTTTTCCTAAGATGGAACTATAAATAGCAATAGTTTTGAAAGTATAAAGAAAGGGCAAGAATCATTTAAAATGCTGATTTGTTTCTTAGAAGAGTGAATTCAAAAGAAGAATTACTTTGTGTTTTGGGCCCATAAAATATGAACAGTTGATAAGGCAAAAATGAAGGACCTGATTTTAAACCTTAATGTTGGATTAAGTATCTGATTTTTAAAGTTCTTACATGAATTACATGTGAATTTTTTTGCTTCTCCAGCTTTGTTAGAATTATATTTAATATAAATTCTGCTTCATATACTCCTTCATGTATAATGCATGTTAATATATTATTATTATAAGTTTAATTTTGTTGTTGTTTTTTTTGTCTTTGAGTTTGATCATGAACATAACCAAATGTCAATATTCTGAACTCATTATTTTCAATTTACATGTTTTTCCAGATTTTGTGATAGATACTTCTTAGCTCTTCTTTCAAATGTAATAGAACTAATAATAAGTAACACAGTGCGGAGAGTAAAATAATTATTTTAGTTAAAATTCCTTAGATTTAGGATAATTTCTTGGGGGAAAAGTGCATTTTTTGAGACCCCTCCCCCCAGTATTTTTGCTTGAATTACCTTTAGATGGTGCAGACTTCTAAAACTTGGTATAAGGCTCTTTCTTGCTGTTAATAGCTTTATGGATATTAAAATTCTGTTTTACAGCTGAAGAGAATGGAGGCTGCTGGGTTTTTTTTCTTTTTCTTTTTGTGGTTGGTCCTAGGACGTAGGAGATGAGTGGCATACTGAAAGTTGCAATTTGTGGTCCTAGATATATCACCTACTTGATTTAATTAATTAGTCTTTAACAGCATTGCTTTGTGTAGTGCCAGGGAGCAAGTTGACCACTCAGTTGGTTAAAAAGTACAGTAATCGGTAATGCTGGCAGGAGTCCTAAAATTTACAGTGTCAATAGGCAAAATTTCTCTTCTGAACAAGATCAAAACAGGGGAGCTGTGGTCTAGGTAATGAGATTCTCTGTATGAGGAGTCAGTTAATTTTAAGCGAGCTGATCAGCATTCTTATCTCTTCTCACTTGTAATGATTAGCAGCCCTGGGTCAGGGCAGTTTCGGTGAGTGCTTGAAAAATATGGGTCAGTCAGGTCTCTCATGTGAAACTAAATGTTGGTCTGGCATCTCTGGAACTCAAAGGATGGCCAAATGGGCTTAGCCTCTGTTAAAGAGTTTTAATCATTAAATAGAAGTGGGTGAAGTTGGTGAAAGAAGAATACAGTGGCTTCAAAGCCATGATTTTGGTTTTTAAATAGCTCCTAAAGTTGGTTGGAGGAGAATCAAGGGAACTATTTCACCACAGGTGTTATCACTGAAGAGAATCAGTCCTGTAAAGGGTCCTAGTTTCTCTAAACATGCTGTTGGTCTTTTAAGATTTGGAACTGCCATTTCCAGTAAGGCAGCATTGGGCTGGAGACCTAATGTTGAATTGTATGTTTTTAAAAATGTCTTCCATCTATTGCTGCTTAATTATAGTTATTTAGACAATTTGTAAGTTATAGAATGAGAAAGCCTGTTTGTAAGATTGTGGGACTTGTATTTATGCGTTTGGGGATGGTTAACATTCTGACAAATTATTAACTTGGGATGAAAGTTATACCTCCCAGGTTGTGTTCAAAATGTGTCTTTTACGGCAAGCCTTGATTCTGTCTAATTTTTATTGGCATGGGTGTATGCATTCAAGTAGAAAAAAATACTAATTTTACTCATCTGCAGCTTTTTAAATTTGAAATTGCATTACTAGTTCTAAAATAAATATTGTAATAGGTCACTTTGGTCATGCATTGAAGCATTTCATGTAAGGAAAAAATGTCCGTGTTAGAGTTACCAGAATTCTTGATGGGCCATAAAAACCACTTAGCATAAAAGATTGCAACTTGGTTACGAATATGAAGGGGAAAAGGACTTTATCAAGAAATGTTACTTACAGAATATTGACATAGAATTAAGTTAGCATGATTTCAACCCCTTTAGTGCCAGATTTGTCCTTAGAATTAAGAGTAATTTGATTGATAAAACACTTGATGCAGGTAGGCAGGATCTTTTGAGCATCTTAAAATTTTCCTTGAGCTTTTGAACACCTTTAGTAACCATTTTTTATGTCCTTATATTTAATTCTAACATGTCATAGTTCTGATTTGGTTTTACTTAATTGATTTTTCTTATTATGGATTGTGTTTTCCTGCTTCTTTACATGATTAGATGATGAACATTGTGAATTTTATCTCGTTGGGTGTTGGATATTTTTGTATTTTTTCAGCTATATTACGGGATGTAGTTAAGGTTTTGGAAAGGGATTGAGCCTTTCATGTCTTGCTTTTAAGCTTTCTTAGGTAGAACCAGAGCAACATTTAATCTCGGGCTAATCTACTGAGGTAAAACCCTTCTAAATTACTCTACCTGATGTGCTGTTAATTATGAGGTTTCCACTCTGACTAGTGGGAACAAGAGGAGCTTTGGGGATGATTCTCTCCAATTCCCGGTGGTTCTTGGGTAGTTTTCTCACACACATGGGTTGATCAGCTGAAGACTTGAGGAACTCCAGCACTTCTCCAGAGTTCTCTGTCTTTGCAGCTTTCTCCTCTCTGGTACTTGCCCTGTGAACTGGAGGCATCTTGGCCTCCTTGAACTCCCAGCTCCATCTCAGCTCAGGGAGATCCCTGGGCTCTCTCTGCCCGACTCCATGCTCTTTGTGCCACGGTCTGGAATCTCTCCAGGCAGTAGGCTTAGTATAGTTACCTTGCTTGTTTCCTGTCTCTTCATGGGTCACTGCCCTTTGTTGTTCAATGTCTGGTATTTCATTTTAATTAATTTATTTTAATATATATTGTTGAAAGTATTACAGATGTCCTCCTTTCCCCCCTATCGACCCCTCAGTGTCTGGTATGTTAAAAACTATCATTTAAAACACCTTGTCCATTTTTTCACTTGTTTAAAATTTGTGGATCTGGTCCCTGTTTCTTCATCTTGACTGGGAGGGGATGTCCCTGCCTGGAGATCTTAATGATGTCCAAGCAACACTCGAAGGGTTGACTTTTTGTTGTTAACTTCATAATGTATGTTGTGTAGTAAAAACATCCAGACTTTTACTTAGGGCTTGAAAAAAGAATGTCTTTCTATATTTAGGATGATTATTAAGAGTTACCCGAAGGTCTATAATATACATTAAAAATCTTCAGAATTCAGTTATAATGCTGAAATACATTAAGTTTGAGTTCTAAATGACTTATAAACAAAAACGGACAGCATATATATTCACTTTAAAAAATTAATATTGAAATGCAGACATTACATGGGAGTATGGATCTGTTTTCTGGAATACATGAAATTTTAAATTCAGAAACAATGGAGTGTTTTAAAGTTTTCTTTGGTGTCTCTTAGCAACAGCAAACAAATAATTTTCTTTGGATTGCATTTTTATAAGTGATAAAATTTTTAGTAAAGTGACGAGGTTATTGAAATTTCTTGAAAAAAGTTGCCAGTTTTTCCCCTAATGTTTGCTATAAGAAATAGGTTCTATATTTGAATACCCAAAGACATGTATTGAATTACTTACAGAATCCTGTGCCACTTTTGTTGCATACGACTTTTCCTTTTGGCTTTTGTAGAAAAAATAAAACAAAAGCTCCATGCTATTTTGTGATAACTATGTGATCAAAGGGTGAGGTGAGTGAAAGCTGAGGACATATTTTAAGCTGATTTCAATGAAAAATCCCTTTGTTTTAGCTTTATATTTTCATTATATCTAGGCACAGCCCAGTCATTTTGGGTCATTTTCAATCTTCCTTTTCCCTCTCTCTTTATGGGCTGTTTTAAAAAATTAAACAGTTTTGAAGCAAAGTCTTTCATAAAGTGCTTTGCTCTCAGTTATTGTTTATTTGCCATGGCTCTAAATCAAGTCCGTAAATGAGAAAATGGCTTTGGCTCCCTGAGTGAGGCCAGAAGTGCCGATGGCAGCATCTGAACCACTGGGGCGCTCTCCTTGGCTTTGCAGGCGGCAGGCACTTCATATCGATCACCTCAAAAGTATCGCGGGACATGCAGCAGTCTCCCCGTCACAGATGAGGCACCTGATCCTCACCCCTTGAGTCACTCCGCCAGTAAAGGGGCTGATTCTTTGGACTTTGACCCTGAGGACATCATGCTGATTTCTACCCTTTTCCTTGCACCCAAGTAGAGGAAACTGTTGGCTGTTCTAATGCCCCTTGTCTGTTGCCATAGGGGTCATTGTGTCCTCATCGAGGGGAGCATTGGCAGGTCATGGCCTTGAACTAGTCTGTAGGGAAGCACCACTGCTCTATAAAAAGGGGCTATAGTATACCAACCATTGTCCATCCTTTTAGTAAATGTGGATGTGGATGGTTCTGATTATTGACTTAAGAAAAAACCTGTCAAATAATGTACTTTTAAGAATAAAGAGCATGTATAAAATGACATGCTTTTAGGCGTAATTTTGTCCTTTCCATTTTAAATAGTGTTTGGTATAAGAAGGGGAATAGGAAAAAAGGACTTATTAAAGAATGTGGGTGCCAACAACATCTTATTCAATTTACCTATGTACATTTGTTGTTAATCCTTACCGGAGGGTATTTTTTCCATTGATTTTTAGAGAGAATGGAAGGGAGGGAGGGTTGGAGGGAATGAAGGGAATGGAGGAAATGGAGGAGAGAGAGAGAAAGGGAGAGGAGAGGGAGGGAGAGGAGAAAGAAACATGGATGTGGGAGAGATACATCACATCGATTAGTTGCCTCCCATACACGCCCCTATGGGGGCCCGGAATCAAACCTGTAACCCAGGTATGTACCCTTGACTGGGAATTGAACCCCTGACCCTTCAATGCACGGGCCAGTGCTCCAACCACTGAGCCCCACAGGCCAGGGCAACCTATGTACACCCTTGCTTCAACTCACCTAGCTGTTGGAAAGACTTTTGGCGTAAACCAAATCTTCCAACACTTTTCAGAGTCACTAATTCATCCTCTGGGCACAAGATAAATATTCTGTGTCCTTGCACTAGAAGGCGATATAACCGCCTATCCATAGAAAGGTCCGTTTTACATTTAGGATTTTATTGGCATGTTAGAGGGTAGGCACATGTGAAGGACCTATGTCCGTCAATCATGAGATATTTGTGTTGTGTCCATTAAGTCCATGCATCCAGGAGCACAGTATGAACAGGTAGACGTGGGCTCTCATCTCTAAAGGTGTGCAGTCAAGGAGTGCCGGAGGCTTGGAACTTTGAAGAGATGCTGAGCAGAGCCTCTTGTCATCCTGTCCTCAGGGGAGCTGGTCACATATGTGGACCATAATGCTTTGCTTCTGTGCAGCCTGTCCCTTGCCTCTGAGTAAGAAAGCAGACTACCCCTCACGCCCACAGCAGCTGGACACTACTGTCCTCCCACTGCCTGCCCCGGGAAGACAGTATGAAATGATAACCAAAGACAAAATTCTTTAACTGGGAGCCCTTTGTCATATTAAGTAGATCTCTCTTGGCTTCAGGCTGTAAAATTGATGACCATTCTGAGAGTTCCTGATCGGTCTGTGCTGGCTTCTGTGGCCTATAAAAGAAGTGGGGAGATGGCATTTTTACAACAAGGGGTTGTTGTGTAGGCAGGTCCAGGTAAGTATCTAGGGCAAACCTTGATTTTCTCTCTCTTCTTCCTTTTTTCATCTCCTTTTCCTGTTTTTCTTCCTTTTCTTTTCTGCCCCCCCCCCCTTTTCTTCCCATAAAGCAAGAGGGATAAGAAATGTCTGAGTAAATGTGTTTGTTATCTGTTCTGTAATCCCTACCTCTGAATGGAAAAGTGTGCATATGTGAATGAAGTTTCAATGAGTAAAAAGATGGGGATTGATTATCTTTTGGGGAGTGACTCTACTAATGCTAAGCTTACCTGTCACACTTTTTTTGGACTGTATCAATTGACTGATTTACACACATATAACTGTTAAATATCGTGTATCTGTGTGTACATACGTCACTGACGATTTTAATTTCTAAATGGTCAGTGATTAAAATACCAATTCCAATAAAATACCAATACCAATAAAATATCTGTTTCCCTGAAGCTCATAGGATCAATTAATAACCAGAATGTTGCTTGGTAACATGTAGAACAGATGGCCTTAGTGTAGAAAGGGGTATTCTAATTTAGTTGAATATTTCCAGAGAACTGAAACCCTATACCTTTAACTACCAAATCATCAAAAGTTGTATTTCAGCATATATTTTTCTGGCTACCAAATCATCTAATGTTATATTTCAGCATATATTTTTCTCGTTGTAAAGATCATAGGTGTTGATTCTAGAAAGAGTTAAGAGAGGGTCAGAAGCAAATAAAAGTATTCTGATTTTAACTATGCAGTAATGCTTTTTAGTAATATCACTGTTAACCCTTGATTTTAGCTTTCTGGTATTAAAATTTTTTTTCCTGTGGCTATATACGCATACTTATGTACAAACATTAGGGTCCTATTGAGCATATTGTAAAACATTAACAATTTTTATTTTAGGTACTCCTAAAATTCTTTATATACTTCTCTGCCTTCTTGAATACATTGACTTTCTTGGTGTTTTCAGATCACTGTTTTGTACTGTGTGGTGTCACCCATCTTATTTTTGTGTTTCCTGTTCTGATGTTAATCTGTCTCCTAACGTTAGGACCCTAACGTATCCTCTGTTCTTCTACTTTGTGGTTCACTTGTGCTGTGACTTTGTTTAGCAGGTAACTAAGCTTTTTCAGAATGTTGTTGAGTCAGGAAGATTCAGAGAGGGGACTTAAAGAGTAAAGAGTAGCGTTCTTGTTGAGATTTATGGTTTTATTTCCAAAAGTATCCTTGTGGGAGGCTGAATAACGGCACCCCAAAGATGTCCATGCCCTAATCTCCAAACCTGTGAATGTTACCTTACGTGGCAAAGGGACTTTGCAGGTGTGATGAAACAAAGCATCTTGAGCTGGGGAAATGGGCCTCGTGGAATCATCAGGGTCCTTGTAAGAAGAAAGGTAATAGTAAGAGGGAAGGAGATGGATGACAGAAGCAGAGGTTGGAATGATATGCTTTGAAGATGAGGAAGGGCTATGAGCCAAGGCGTATGGATGGCCTCTAGTTACTGGGAAAGACATGGAAATGATTCTCCTTCGAGCCCCCAGAAGGAATATATGTCTGCCAGCACCGTGGTTTTAGCTATATGATCCATTTAGGATTTCTGACCACTAAAACAGATAGATAATAAATTTGTGTTGTTTTAAGCCAACTAAGGTTGTGGTGATTTGGTACAGGAAACTAATACACCTTCTAAATAGTGAGGTTTTTGGAGGGAGAATATCTCGTACATTTTAAAATTCGATACACAGAACAGCATACTAACTAAACGTACAAAAGAAAAAAATGAGCAAATAAGTAAATGAATATTGACTTCAACACTTTTTTTTAAAAAAATACATATTTTATTGATTTTTTACAGAGAGGAAGGGAGAGGGATAGAGAGTTAGAAATATCGATGAGAGAGAAACATCGATCAGCTGCCTCCTGCACACCCCCCACCGGGGATGTGCCCGCAACCAAGGTACATGCCCTTGACCGGAATCGAACCCGGGACCCTTCAGTCTGCAGGCCGACGCTCTATCCACTGAGCCAAACCAGTTTCGGCGACTTCAACACTTTTTAAACTTACATTCTTGGGGATGTCAACATGGACAAGAATGAAATTCTGCAGTTGTGGTTTAAAACAAAAAAAGCCTTCCCTAAATTTAGAGGAACCAGTAACAGATATTTGTTCAATTATTAAAACTCAGCTGCGCTTGGGGATATAATTTCTCTATTTAATTAAACAATGCTTATTATTTCACAACGGCCCTGCAGCACAAGAAGGGAGACACTTTTTCCGAGGGAGAGCATTCCTGTTAGTGCTCACTTTTCTTACCAAGAAGTGGCCGGGGACAGCAGGAACGGAACTCACCCTGCCTCTGCCAGCTGGTGCATAATCACTATCAATAGCTTCAGCCGGAAAATGACTCTCAACACATTCTCCTGTTTCATAGGTCAGCTGAATGACCTAAGCAAGAGGTTCTGTGCCTGTAGTCACCATCCATGCCGCTGAGATTCTGGCTGCGGTGAGAAGTGATTAATGGGCGATGGGGCCACCTGGGCAGGGCCGTTCCTCAGGGCAGGCGGGCAGGCGTGCACTGTGTCTCTGCTGCTTGTCCTGTTGGCAGGTAACCCTTTCCTCTCCAGGCACTCGTGAGAAAGTCGCTTACTTGGAACCTGTGTGTCTTCTGTTATTCACAGTTTCAGAGAGTTTGTTTGCTTTGTATTTAAGTCCGAGCAGTGACACATTAGAAGCTTGGAGAAGGGATTCTCAGGTCAGCTACTCTGACATCATCAGCACGAAACACAGTTGAAAACCTGATGGGCGAATTATAAAAGGTGGAAGCGCTGATGGTTGCCTGGGGCTGCTGCCATTCACACTTCCGAACGCCTCATAGCCGTGGCATTAACGTTCATTCTGATCACCGGGATTGGACTATGTCTCCTGAACCTCATGAAAGATGGGGGAAATGTGTTTAACATGTTCATAGAACACTTTCTATACTTAATAGCTAATTAAAAAATGTTTAATCCTCATGGAGGATATGTTTTTTATTTATTTTTAGAGAGAGAGGAAGGGAGAGAGAGAAAAACATCCATCAGCTGCCTCTTGTATGCGCCCCGACTGGGAATCGAACCCGCAACCTAGGTATGTGCTCCGACAGGGAATTGAACCCACAAACTTTTGGTGCATGGGACCCCTCCAATAAACTGAGCCATCTGGCCAGGACAATGGCTCATTTACATTTTGTTGTTGTTTTGCTTAAGGGTATAAACATTCATTTTCTGTGATGACCCATTCCCTAGAAATTGCCCAAAGCTCTCATGAATCAGCCTTTACCATAAGCCCTCAAAAATGATTTGAACCCTTTTCTCCCTTGAGGAGAGCTATAAAGAGAGAGAGGAAAAAAAAAAGATTTGTTGTCTCTTAAAAAATATGTATTTTCTCTCCCTCCTCTCATTATTGGCTTATTTGACTTGAATGCTTTAGTATATGGTTGCTTGTCTTCTTTTTTTAATTTAAACATTTTATTTTTTTTCTCCTCCTGAATGCTGTGAACAGAGTTGCATAGCCAACTAAGACTTAAGACAGGCACTGGCAGTTTCAAGTCGAGATTTAAATAAATTGCTTATAGTTCAAGACATAACTTATAATAGCATTTTTCAAGTTCCCAGTATCCAGTGGACCCCTGACCGGCTGTGCCTGTGGAGGTAGTGAAGGCTGCCGGGGAGGAGATGAGGTCATGTGACTCTGGAGTGAGCTTCTTCTTTTTTAAACAGTCATTGTTTTTTTTATTTTTAAATTTTTTAATTTATTTCAGAGAAGAAGGGAGAGTGAGAGATAGAAGCATCAATGATGGGAGAGAATCATTGATTGGCTGTCTTCTGCATGTCCCACACTGGGGACCGAGCCCACAACCAGGGCATGCGCCCTTGACTGGAATCGAACCCAGGACCCCTTGGTCTGCAGGCCGATGCTCTATCCGCTGAGCCAAACCGGCTCGGGCTGGAGTGAGCTTCTTAAGGACATTCAGGCTGAGGCACCTTCCTGAATGTGAAGACTTGGGTGTTGGAAGGGCGTGGTCAGTTTGGAGACTACAGAGAGATATGTGATCAAGATCCTGCAGGGAGGAAATCAGAGGCGGGGAAAGGAAAGAAAAAGCAAATCTCCTCTCCTGGAGTGGGAGTTTTGCAGCCAGTGACATCTACTCCCAACATCTTTCAGGCCATGAGAGTTTAGCCAGTTGACCCCGTGCCTCTACCTTGGTTCCC
This sequence comes from Cnephaeus nilssonii, assembly GCF_951640355.1. Taxonomy (NCBI): domain Eukaryota; kingdom Metazoa; phylum Chordata; class Mammalia; order Chiroptera; family Vespertilionidae; genus Cnephaeus; species Cnephaeus nilssonii. Next base: position 29,589,159 of record NC_137087.1, on the reverse strand, counting down.
TCATCTGTACAGTTACTGGTGCTAAGAGTGTCTCTCTCTAGGAGAGCTTTTGTCAGGACTAGATGAGAAGGTACACAGCCTCCGGCACACTACCTGGAGCGAAGTCCTCTAGTACCTGGGTTATCCCTCCTTTCCCTCATTCTCCTCAGGACCCCTAGAGATCATCCTGGCAGGTGCCAGAGCAGAGGCTTGGGTGGGAAGGGTTTGGCTTGGAATGGCCGTGCGTAAGCAATGTTTGGTTCCCTTCAAAGAGGGGTTCCCCTTGAGAGCATCACACCCTCAACCCGGGTCAGGTTTGTTGCAAGTCTTTCCAACCCGAGTTCCTCATTATATAGCACAGATTTAAATGCTCCAGCAGGTTATCACGTCACCCCAAAGTTTAAACTGAGAAATCCTTCTGGCAAGGATGAAAGGAAAGGAAGGAGGCTTGCTGGCCAGTGAAAACAGAATAGAAGAGAAACTTGTGCACAGATCACCCACATCAGCACACCGCATCCACTCCAAGGAGGCAGGAGGTTTCTCAATCCCCCAAACCCAGCCAGGGTTTTTTTTAGGTAAGGATTGGTCTTTGTGTTCGCTGTTTGTCTTGGACTTCTTCACACTTTTTCCCATTCCTGGTGCTCCATCCCTTCCTCCCTTCCTCTCCCGCCTTCTCTCAGCTCAGTGGATGATCAGAAAAGGGAAGGGAAGGATCATGTTTGAACACCCTTTGTAAGAACTAATGAAAACACCAGGGCCTTCCTAAGGAAGGGGAATTTCGCCCTGAAGTGCGGGGCTGTTGGCTGGCCATGCCGTGGAATGCGGGGACTGCTCAGGCCTCCCCTACGTGACCTTTTGTGTTCCTTAAGGAAAGAGTTTTGCAAAAAAAATAAAAACGACAAAGGAAGACCTTCCACTTGTTAGGTTATGCTTGGGAATTCTCAGTTTGAACTTGAAAAAATTTTCCCTTCCGAAAATAGCACAGGCAGGGAAATGAACCTGGATAGGTTTGGTAAAAATGTTGTACAGTGCTATTGGTGTGTGTGTGTGTGTGTGTGTGTGTGTGTGTGTGTGTGTGTGTTTTCAGGTCACCCTAAAAGAGGGAAAGTAGCACATCAACTAAGTTAGGTGCAGGGTACAGTTTATACAGCCGATAACTTCATTTGGAGATGGAGTAACTCAGTGTTTGTCTACACAGTGTCCTGGAGGTTCTCCAGTCTCCGCCTCTTTAATTATACCCGATTGCATTCTCCTTCTTGTTGCTGTTCCCCTCACCATAAGGAACATGTGTCCATGTCATAATATTTAAACATCCTTTGAGGGCTCTATTACTGCAATTGAAATGGAATGTCAGGAATCTTTTTTGGGGGAAATATTTATTTTTAGGACTATTCTTCAAGCCTTGGCTTTGGGAACTGTGAATTCTTAATTATCTGTAGGAATCAGTCATCAGTAAAATGATTGCCTGGCAGAGAGCAACAAGATGAACATCTGTGTGTTTCTTGGTTCTGTGTAGTGAAAAACACCTTTGTAGGAACATTTACTTAAAAACAGTAGGAGCAGCGTCTGGTTCTGATGTCAGGGTTTGAGAAATTGTTTTTGTCTAAGGTTATCTTCTGTCTTGAAGCATTGAAATGCATGCTATAGCATGATGCCCACATGTGCTTTTCCTGGCTTGCTGCTCTTGTAAGTTTGGCCCTGGTAGACTTAAAGGTTCTCCAAGTTGGCCAACCCTCAGGGTGAACTCTTTGAGCGTGATAGGCTGGAATTGATGGCAGGAGCAGCCAAGATGACTGCAGCTATGATTCTGGTGTTGAAAGAGGATGAAATGGAGCTATTCAGAACAGATGCAGAGTTACTTATTTCAATTGATCCCATCTTTGTAGGCTTCTTTTCAGCTTTAGAACTGCTTCTTACTTTGGCTTTGTATGTTTATCTTTCCCTTAACTTTCTGGCCATGACCTCTTTGAGCCAGAGAACTTAGAATTTGTGCTTAATTTGTGCGAATACAGTTTGGAAACTTAAAGGTTAGGAAAGTTATGTGTCAATAGGAAATTTAACTTAAACCAGAACTGTATGTGTATGTCCAAGACCTGAACCCATTTAACCTGGACTCACTAAGCCAACTGCTGGTTTGGTATTGATGCAGCCTAAACAGAGACAAGTGGGTGGCGAGCATTGTTTTGGACCGCTCTTCTAGATGCTTCTGCTTTATGTGAAATGAAAAAGGAACTTAATCACCTTTGTTTGTGAAATGTTTCATGATATTATTCTGTTTGGGGTTTGTAAAAATACTGCTGTTGATCTTGTTTTGTTTTCTTGCATAGAAATGTTTGCTTGACTCTGGTTATTTTTAGCACTCAGCAAATTTCTCATTTCCTTTACGTTCATGCCTTGTATCCAGTATGGTCTAGTATGTTACTTGTTTGTAGGCAATACAGCAAACAAACAGTATGGTCTGTTACTTGTTTGTAGTCAGTACAGCAAACAACTTAAATTGGGAAAACTGACTTCCCAGTTTTATTATCTCTGCTTCATAGACTGCAAGTTTTTAGAAAGGCACTCTAATTGGTCGAAGCTGCCCAGTTCTGGATGAAGTAATGAGGACTCAGAGATATGCATGATTTTATTGGGAAGCAATCGTCATCTTTCCATTGGTCCTATCAGAGTACCTAGCTAATGGCAAGTGCTTAATTAAATACTTGTTGGATTGAACTGATATGGTCAAACAGTGCATTATTTTTTATAGATGTACTTGATGGAGGCCAGCTTTATGGAGATTACCTAGAGGCTAAGATTATATTACTTCCATGGCAATTCTGTTATTAATCTAATATAAAAAAATGGTTGATCTGAACAAATCTCATTAAAAATGATTTTATAATTCTAAACATAATGTGTGCAAAGCACAAAAAGTCTCCCTTAAGCATTTATCTGTATTTTAATATGAAGAGAAAAAGATAGAGGGACAGAATATCAACAAGATTATCTCTGGTGTTGGGGAGTGTGAGAAAAAAGGTTAAGAGGAAAAAACACACCAGGCTGTATGTATGTAGCTCAGTGATGGGCAACCTCTTGAGCTTGGTGTGTCAAACTTCGCCAAAAAACTGAGCATAACTCGGGCAGTGTGCCACTTTGAGGAAAAAACATTATTTCGCAAATGTTTCATCCTCAGGACCAGCAAGTGTCATCAGAAATGGCTACGCGTGTCAGTGCTGACACGCGTGTCATAGGTTCGCCATCACTGATGTAGCTGGTAGTGTCCCCACCTTTTGGGTGGGGAGGGGAACGCCACATGGTAAACATTTTTCATTGTCACCCAGTAATCTTTGATAGCATACTTTCCTGTTACATGGTATTCCATCATGTAGGTATTTGGTTTATTTTGGTTATTTTGATCAGTATTGATGAAATAAAAGCAAAGCAGATAATTCATATTTGACTTTGGATTATTACCTGGAGTTTTGCCTCAAGCAAAATGATGACACAGCACATTGACTCGGCTTAAGACTCGCTCCCACTCTTTCTCTGTTTTATCTTCTCCCTCTCCTGCTTCCTTCAGTTGTTAGTAGGGCTGGCTGTGAGCTGAATTGCATCTTCTGTGGCATTGGGTCCGAGTTTTAGCATTTTTATAAAGGTGTAGCTCAGTGTTAATACATACGTTAAAGTAGATAAATGTTTGTCCCCTCAACGGATTTTCTTGCAGGGGGAGTTAGCTAGATTCCTCATAAAGAATTAACTAGATTCTGAATTGGGTGTGAAATCAAATTTGGGCTTTGTTGTTACTGAAGACACTGGCTTTGTCCGGCTGCATCCCTGCAGCTTTTGAGCCCGTCTAGGCCGCTCTGAGCAGTTAGATGGCAGTGATGGACGAGAAGGAATAGGCATTTCTGAGGCCCAGAGGGTGTGAAGAGGTTTTGCTGATGCTCCTAAGCGAATTTGATGGTTTATAGTTTTTTCGGTTCTTTTTGGGAGGGATCTGTAGCCTCATAGACAGCATAGGTGAGGGCTGTAGGTTTTCTCCTCAACAGCCTTCCTACCAGGTAATGTGTAGCTCCTAAAACAAATTTCACTTGGAATTCTGCCTCACGTGCCAGTTCGTATGCCTGAGCAGGGTCCAGGGTGACTATTCCATAAGCTCAGGGAGGACCGAGTTCTCTGTCCTTTTGTCACTAGAGGCAGAGGGAGATGTTCACGCCGCGTGATTGACTGCTGCTCATCCTTACCCTGGACGTGCTAAGCCCAGGGGATGGATGGTCCAGAGGGGGCTGGGGCTTTTGGACTTCCATGTGCTCTCTGTAGTCAAGGGCAGGAGCACCCTACAGTGTTCCTAGGCAGTCCGCATTTAAATACACACCGTTTCACCCACGAAATAATTGTTCACATCCACGTTGCTAGTCGACATAGCAAAGCCTCCGGTATTTGTGAGAGAAAGGAAAAATCAGACTCCTGCCTTGGACTCTGGAGCGTCCTTGTGCGTGGAGGCTTTCAGATGCCCGTGGAGCCCCCCCGGGGGGGGAGGGGGTGTTCTCTGCCGGAGGTTCCCAGGGTGGGGGTCAGACCCAACCAACACGCATGTGTCCCAGGAACTGTGCTGACGTATTTGAAATATAATTACAGACAACACAATAGGAGGAAGTTTTGTGATCATTCTAGTGTGTGAGAACCAGATTGGGGAGATGCATTTGGACACAAAAATGTTGAAATATAAGGAACATTTTTGTGGTTGACGGGAAAAATTGGAAACACATTTGACGCCGAGACAGGCCTGGAGAACCTGGGACACATGGCTGCCAGAGCACCGGCCCTTTCGGTGCTTTGTCCTGGGCAGAGGCGACTTGGAAGTGATCGAAAGCACAGAATGCAGCCTAATGCACTTCTTCTTTGCGTAAAATAGAAATGCAAACCAAAGCAATGTAGATTAATACATACAAACTTGACTATGTGTGTGGATAGCGTAGGAAAGCATACACAGCCCTTTTGCCTTCAGCAGCAGTTTCCAAACATTTGGTATCACGAGCCTTTTACGTTTAAAAAACTATTACAGCTATGGATATGGACCGTGCTAGAAATTAAGATTGAGAAATTTTAACATAGTACCAATACTCTACACCTACTGTGTTTAACAGAATATATATATATTTTTTTTTTCGTGAAAAGGTCTGTGTTTTTCCGCTGAAGAAATTCAGTGAGATGCATGGCCATCATGGTTCATTTTCTCGAGTCTCTTAAGCATGTTGTGATGTTGTGTGCTAGAGGACACTGGCTCCTCATGCCTGCCTCTACGCCCAGTCTGTTGCACTGCTACGCTTGATGTATGCTCTGAAATACTCGAGTGTGCACTTGTGAGGCAGTGAGAATGCAAAAGGCAGAGGGTGACTTGGCAGTATCACGGAAATCGTTTAGGTCTCACAGACCCCCTGCAAGGACATTCAGGATCCCCAGGCGTCCTGGACAGCACTTGCAGGACCTCTGTTTCAAAGTTTCAAGAAGTGTGCTTTGTTGACCGTAACTTACGTCTGCCTTCTACTCTGAGAGTTCAGGCAGAGGGAAACATTCGTCATTGTAAGAGAAGTTGTTTGCAAAGCGTTTTAGCTTTGGGCGATTTTTCAAACACTCTCATATTAAGTTTTCACTGTAGTATTTTAATGCTTGATGAGCATTTATGACAAGAAGAAGTGGTACTGTTTGAAGTGTTTGTGTGTGTGCGTGCGTGTGTGCACGCGTGCGTGTGTGCGTGCTCTTTAAGTAGGTTATTTGAGGACACTTGTTTTATTTTTCTCACCTTAAGTGGATTATATTTCACACCTTAGGAGAGAGTGGTTTTGGCAGCGTATCACCTAGCCCCTAATTAACTATATTTACACTCTCCACAAACTCGTGCCCTCCATGGAGGTCAAAGCAAGTCTTTTCCCAAGTCTTTCAGGAACACATCTATTGTGTAGGATCTGTGTTTTGAAATCTAAAGTTGCAGTGGCCTGATACTTTTTTGTTTAGTGATGACACATTATGAGAAAAATGAAAATTACTGGGAAAACAACAAACACAAGCCCCCATTTTTATTCTTTTATTCCATCTACATGCGACTACTCTTTCAAGTTGCCGTACACGTTTCTAAAGGCTTAGGCCCAATTTCTGTGTTATCTGTTTTGTTCGGTATTATCCCCTCGCTGTCTGGGAATACCCGCTTCACACGCTGGCGGGGAGCACACGGGGCGTGGCACCGATGCCATGGCAGCCACCGTGCCTTCTCGTGTAATTCAAGCCTGGAACTCGACCCATTTTACTTCCTGCCTCCCACCCTCAACCTCAGTTTAAATGAGAGAATTCTTATTTATTCCTTTCTGCCTCCTCAAATAATGCTGAAATTGTGTTGTCTATTGGGCGCTTTGCTACAAAAGTAAGGTATGCATATTTGAAGTATGACGTTAAAAAGGATTATTCAGATACACGCAAAACCTAAGTTCCAATGACGTTGTTCTGACCCTTTCTTTCTGATTTATTTGTTTGAAGGGACAAAATAGCAAGTGAGAGAGAAGAAGAAGGTTGACCCAGATGGCCTGAGTCAAGGGATGGAATGAGCGGTCTCTCGATTTTCCTGGGGTTCTTGCACAGTCGTTTAGTGGGAGACTTGTGGGTGAGGGGCGGGAAGGACTGCAGCAGTCAGAAGGGGAGGCAGCTGAGAAAAAGAGGGAAAACAGAAGCAAACAGGCCCGCCCGGGGCCGAGGAGGCTGTCGCAGATAAAGCCGCTTCGGTTCCCAAGCCGGTGACGGTCAGCTGGGTCTGTGGTCCCCACCGTCAGTGCTGGGACTTCTCTGGGCACTTGGCAGTTACTGGGTGCTCACCCTGTGCCAGGCAGGCTCGTTCCTTCTCCTGTAACCTCACGTAATCCTCACAATAGACCCACGAAGGAAGGTAAGAGGACAGCGAGGCTCAGGAGCTAAAATACTCATTCAGGGTCACGCAACTGGCCAGCAGGGAGGCTGGGATTGGAACCCACAGCAGCATGGTGCCAGAGGCTCTTGCTCTTTCCAGATCTGCAAAACGTGAAAAAAGACCAGAGTTGAGACGGAGGGGGGCCCCGCAGGAGAGCTGTAGCATGTCCGGTACTTACTCACGACAGTGTAGTTTCCCACCAGTTCCTGCCTCACTTCTGCAGATAAAGAAGATGGAAGATCATGAAGTATCTGTTTCCAGAAACATTTTTAAGGAAATCAGAGAGAGGCCAAAAGGGACTTAAGTTTCTCCAGAGAGGAAGTTGAGAAACTCAAGTATAGCAAACCACTAATGCCAGATGTTATTTATCCAAAGGTTTTTGGCTACAATGCGGTGCTTTCTGGATCTCGGCTCGCTCTCTGCAATCTTTCTGAAGCTGCTTTGAGTTTTAAAAATATACGTACCTGAATTTGAAACCATGGTCATTTGCTCCAAAATATGCTCTTAAAACCCTAAATTCTTGTAATAACAATGGTGGAAGCGCACAAGGCATCATTCCAAATGATTATTTGAAGTATTATTTTATTCCAAGTGGAAAAACATATTTCAGAACTGGCCACTATTTCAGCTAGAGTAAGCTGTGTTTTTGCTTTTTAAAATAATCACATTTAGCACTCTCTTACTACATACACAGGGAATGTTTCCTACTTAAATTTTTGATTATTCCTAATGGAAGGCTAGAAGAAGGTTTCACTGTAGCTGTCTTTGACTTTTCTACTTACTTGATAACAAAAGCTTTTAGGCAAAAAATAGTACTTAATTACCCTGTGAAGGTGTGGAGGGGTGGATAGGGTAAGGGCAATTAAAACTTTCTCTTATGAAAAGGACTCTTGATTTGTGATCTCAGTTCCCTAGCTATCCTTCTTTTCCTGTATGACATTTCAGTAACATTCCATCTCTAATATCTTTATTTTTGACCATTTTTTTCTCTTCACTTAGAGAGTATTTTCCAGTTGTTACTATTTTTTTTTTTTTTGCCCCTGAGACTTGAGTCAAAGAATCTCATCTAATTGTTCTTTTATTTTTCTACCAGGACATTCTTCAATCTGCCTTTCTGTTCTCCAGCACAACCATACAGCCCCTGGTCTCGGGCCTAATTTGATTTCCAATACAACCTCCCCAATTGATAGAAAACTTGGAATGTGTTTTTCTGGCTAATCTATTTTCTTCTTAGTAAAGAGGGATACAGAACCCTTTTGACTCTGGTGTTGAAAATGTTCCTAAAATAATAGCCCACAGTCTTGCCTTAGTGAGCACGGTGGAAATGATTGCCCCCTGATGGCTGAAAACCTCAGCCGATACCGCTTCTCCTTCTGTGGGTGGTAAATGGAGACTTGAAAAGAGTGGAGAGGAACAGCTTCTGACATAATTGCTGGGGATGCAGAGGGTCAGAGAAGCCCCTCGCACTGAGTGTGCGAGTTGCAAGCGTGCAGAATTTCTCCGCTTCCCTTTGCTGCAGCTTCCCTTGGCTGCTGCTCACGGAGAGCCAGCATTCACTTCCCTGTGCACGTGAAGGAGGGAGGCATACCTTGGCCCAGTGCCTTTGAAGACATCGAATAGCTAGGGAGTGGTTATTTTGAAATACATTTTCGTGATAATGAGATTTCCTCTGAGTTGATTCCTTCAGAAAGTTTGGGCTGATGAGGATCCGACGAAGAGCCCAAAACTCCTCTCACTCTGTCCTGTTGATGATCAACCACACAGAACATCCATTGTGCTGCTCCTGGGACCCAAGGGTCCTTCCTGGTGAGCGCACGCCATATCTGCAGGCTGCCTTGACTTGGTCGTGCCTCTGGCTGCATTGGGACTAGCCTTACAGCTGGTGAAAGTGAAGCCCAGTGGGTGTCCAAGGGGAACGGTCTGCTCCATACTGCGGAAAAAACAACACTCTGACCTTGTTCTTGGGTTATGGTGTTGACCTTGCATTCCTTCTGGGGCTAAGGGGATCTTGTGCCCATAGTAAAAGGAGACTTTTCCTTACTAAGGGAGTAGTTTTAGGGTGCAGGCACTCACTGGTGGTAAACACTGTAACCTGTAACAACGGTTATATCCCAGAGCCTGGCCTGGTGGGGAAGAGTGTTCCCCTGCCTGCATTGCTCTGAGTTTACATCCAGCCCCAGGCAGAGACAGGGGGGCTCTTGATGGATTATTATCTGATACCAGCCAGGTGATTATTTCCCTCTTTTAGGAGGGAGGCTGGTTGGAAAGTGCTCATTCTGATCTTTCCTAGTTTTTTTTTATTTTAATTTTTTAAATGTATTTTTATTGATTTCAGAGAGGAAGGGAGAGGGAGAGAGAGACAGAAACATCAGTGATGGGAGAGAATCATTGATTCTCCTGCATGCCCCACACTGAGGATTGAGCCCACAACCCAGGCATATGCCGTGACCAGGAATCGAACCCTGACCTCCTGGTTCACAGGTTGACGCTCGACCACTGAGCCATGCCAGCGGGGCTGATCTGTCTTTGAATTGATGGGAGTTTTTTCTTCCCGCCACTGAGCCAGTTGAGAAGCACCACCTCTTCCGCTTGCCACCTTCAGCTTCTGGGTCACTCTGCCCAGTTGCTGGAGTTGGTGTGTTTTCAAGGGGAATTCAGGCTAATTTTAAGTTTAAGGGGAGTATGAGTAGAAAGGTAAATCTACAGGCCAAAGAAAGCCCTGGATGTTTTCAAGGTATAAAACAACAGCTTTCTGAATGATCACTTATGTTGGATAATAGGGTGTATACATGGTGGCTCACTCTCAGTCACTCCAGTTTTGTTCCGTGGCTATGCGAGGATTGACTATCTTACATTTTCCCCTGAATCGTAAGCATTGGATTTTTTTTTTTTAAGCTCTCCCTGCCACCAGCCTTCCCTTCCCATTATCCAGAAAAATTTTGATTAAATTTGAAAATCTTAGTCACTAATGGAGTACAAACAAGAGAAGTTAAGCTCAGTGTATAAAAGAGCTAGTGGTTTTTCAAGGTCAAACAGTGTCAGAGGAATTTTATGTTTAATTTTTATGTCTGCTTGGGATGTCAGTGATGGGAGTAAGAACAGGAAAATTCTGTGACAACGATTGCATTTGATTTTAGGAAAGGTTTTAATCAGGGAAGGGAGATATGGTATTCAAAATTTGAAGTTGAGGACTTTAAAGATCTACTCTCTTAGCAATTTACAAATATGCAATGCAGTATTAACTGTAGTCACTATGCTGTATTATTATTTTTTGTTTTTTTTTTAAAAATACATTTTTTCCCCTAGCTGGTTTGGCTCCGTGGATAGAATGTTGGCCTATGAACTGAAGGGTCCCAAGTTCGATTCCGGTCAAGGGCACATGCCCAGGTTGCGGTCAAGGGCACATCCCCAGTAGGTGGCATGCAGGAAGCAGCCAATCAGTGATTCTCTCGCATCATTGATGTTTCTATCTCCCCTCCCTCACCCTCTCTCTTTCCTCTCCAAAATAAATATTGATTTTTTGATTTTTTTTTTAAGAGAGGAAGGTTAGAGGAAGAGAGAGAAAGGTCGAGAAGTTAATGTACATGATACTGGTGAGAATGGAGAAAACCAGGCAATCTCACCCATTATTGCCATGAATATAAAGTGGAGAGTTCATGGAGAGCAACTCTGTGATATCATTTGAAATCAGTATGCACATACCCTAAAACCGACTGAACATAACAGAAATGTCCACCAATAGAGCACTTCGTTAATCTGGTAAATGAAAAATGGTACTTCAGTGTAGTTTGAATTGGTATTTCTTTGAGTGAGGGTAAACATGAAAGAATACATTTGGCCCAGCTGGTGTGGCTCAGTGGTTGAGCATTGACCCATGAACCAAAAGGTCACCAGTTTGATTCTCGGTCAGGGCACATACCTAGGTTGCGGCCTTGATCCCCAGTAGGGGATGTGCAGGAGGCAGCTTATCGATGATTCTCTCTCATCATTGATATTTCTATCTTTCTCTCCCTCTCCTTCCTCGCTCTGAAATCAATAAAAACACACTGTTTTTTTTAAAAAAAACACACAAAGAATGCCTTTGACTGTCAAGATACTAGATTCGATCACCAACCTCTTGGACCCTTTTCTTTCTAGTTTATAGTCTCTGCCTAGATGATGTTCTATATTCTTATTCAGTCTCAAAGGCCACTTATATTTGTTTCCTATTGCTGCTGTAATAAATTACCACAAACTTAGTGGTTTAAAATAACCCAAGTTAATTATGTTACAGTTCTGGAGGTCAGAAATCCAAAATGGACCCCACTGGGCTAAGATCAAGTGTGTTGGCAGGGTTCTGTTTCTTGTAGAGGTTCTCAGGGAGAATCCCTTTCCTTGTCTCTTTCAGCTGCTAGAGGTTGCCTGCATTCCTTGGATTGTGGTCTCACCTCCATTTTTAAAGCCAGCAGTGAGGTCTCTTTAAATCTCTGACTCTGACTGACTCTCTCTAAGGATCCTTGTGATTGCATTGGGTCCACTCAGAGAATCCAGGGTAACTACTTTATTTTAAGGTCAGCTGTGAGCAATCTTAATTCCATCTGCCACCTTTATTTTCTCTCACTGTGGAATCTAATATATCACAGGTTTCAGGGGTAGGGTTTGGGGGCCATTATTCTGCCGAACCATGTAAACCCTGCATAACCAAAACAGAATTCATGGTTTTCCCCAGTTTACACTTAGTCTTCTTCTAATGTTCTGTCTTAGTAAATGGCCCTACTACCTATCGGTTGACCAAATAAACACCTCAGAGTTACCCTTGATTCCATTTTTGTTTTCCTCACTCTTCAGGTATCATCTGTCATAAACTTTTGTGGATTTTGTTTCCAAGATAGCTTTCAAATCAAAAAGGACATGTGTCTCCTCCATTCCTATACTAAGATAACTTTTATCTCTTGCTCAAACACTATAGAAACTGTATGGGTTTGGTTTGTTTGTTTTTTGCTCATTTTGATTGCTTCCCTCCAGTTAAACTATATCATTTAAGAGATACTCTCACCTTATTATTTAAATTTTCTACAACTGGAGAATGATAGTTTATACATGCTAGTATTAAAAATGTAGTCACATGCAATTTTCTCTGAGGATTAAATTCATTGTAAGTAGAAAAACTAAAAATTTTTTTCTTAACCTCTTTACTCATTCATTCAGCCATCCACTTACTGCACATTTTATGTCTACTACATTTCACATATTTTCATAGGTTGGAGGATGGATAGGTAAAAAATTCAAGCACCACAGTTGAATATTCTTGGTAACCACTTGTTGAAAAGTAATTAAGTCTACAAATATTTACTGTAATTTCTTTGTGTCAGGCACTGTTTGTTGTTAGGTGCTCAGAATACACACAACATACATATACCTAGATATATACAATACATGTACATATATACATAGGCATACAAGCATACAATTACATATATATAAACATATGTATATAATTTGGAAAGGAGTGTACGTGTGTGTGTGTGTGTGTGTGTGTGTGTGTGTACATGGATGAGCTCATTGTATTGAGGGTGACTTCAGTAACCAGGCATCAGCCAACATTACTAACTTGCAGCCAGGGTCGTTTCTGGTCCAGTTTCCAGGGTGTTCTCTGGTCTAGTTCACCCACTTGTTCTCTGTGGGAGAAACACAGGGATCTGCCAGTTAGCCTGTTGACAGCTATGGGGTTTTTTTGTTTGTCTTGTGCAGAGGAAGAAAATGGATGTTATCCTCTGTGGCCTATTTAGGACCTCATGAATATTGAGTGCCACATGTCTCATGTATAAATTCATGTGCCATGAATATTTAGTGCCTCAGGTGCCTCATGCATATTTAGTGCCTTATGAATATTAGGTGTTTCTTGTATATTTGGTGCCTCATGAATTTTAGGCACCTTTTGGTCTTCCACCCCATTTCTGTGTTCACATACATATGTTCAATTTTATCTAACATGTCTTACTGCCTATTAGCACAACTTATGAGTTTCATCTTTCCTTTTATTTTCCCTCAGCCCAGCCTGCATCCTCTCCAATTCGGGACCCCTCGGGGGATGTCTGACTGCCGGTTTAGGCCTGCTGGCCTGGTCAACCCTTACTGCCTCCCCCCCCCCCCCCCGCCGCTGGCCTGGTCACCCCTAACTGCCCCCCCCCACTGGCCTCATCTCCCCCTACTGCCCCCCTGCCGGCCTGGTTGCCCCACACAGCCTGCTTGTTCAGTCGTTTGGTTGTCCTTCACTAACCCCCCTGCTGGCCTGGTCGCAGGCAGCCATCTTGTGAGGGTGTGACGGTCGATTTGCGTATTACCTCTTTATTATATAGGATGTTATTGGGCAGATTTCCCTGCCCTGTTGAGCACCATTGAATTTTCTCAGGCAGTACAGCCAAGTGTACATTACAGCTGTCCTATTATAAAGTTCCATGAGCCTATACTACCCAGAAACTTCAGGGAAAGGAAAATACTTTTTCATTTTCAAAATTTCCAGTCAGTACATACACATGTAGATATTTTCCAATGTAGGAATTTTTTTATAAGAACTTGAGTACAATAAAGCTAAAAATGTATTGAAATGTTTATAAAAAATGACAGTACTTTTGGTAGCAATTGATAAGATGGTTTGTCCTTCCGGTGTATTGTGGGAAGTAGTTCATTTCATTTCATTAGGAACGTGTCAGGAAGGGACCTAGGGTTTGCATCTTCTCTGCCACCTTCAGAGAGGGTCTCACAGATACCCCAGTCACCCAGCACATACTAGAGGAGTGGTATGGGGAGTGTTTGCATCCAATAGAAGTGCTTTCCAACATACTTGAAATCAAATATGCTTGATAAATTGGGGAATCCAAAAATACAAACTATAAATAATTTATGATACCCTTGAAATATAAATATACATTTACCTGTTTTGTTAGAGGACCCAGGCCTTTTCTGAATATGGGGGACTGATTCGAAACTCCTATTTTTGGGACCCTGCTGACATCTGTACGCGCTCCCCTTTTCACTGTCTTCCCCGAGCACGTTCCCACCTCCCTAGCAGCGCCCCCCGCCCCCCTGCATCAACTTCTGCACAGATTACTTTCACTCGGTTGTTACCGAGTCTTTTCACTTGCTTCTGGAGAATCTAATACAAAAACATGAACGGGAACTATTTTTACCCCCATTTCACATTAAGAGTAGAGCGAGGTGCAGGGAGGTTAAGTCCTTTTGCTCCAGGTTGACAGCTGGCACCTGGCAGAGCTAGTAATGAACTCTTGGTGACCACGCTATCCACAGCTTTTGTTCCCATCTTGACCTGTGTGTAATTATTTCCAAATAATCTAACATTTTATTTATTCGCATGGAATTAACAAGCAACCGGTCAATCCACGGGGATGATGGATGGTATGTTGTTCTGCCGCCGCTGAATTTATTGTTTCAGGATTGAGCGAGGAGCAGAAAACGTCTCTTAGAGGAGTTTGGGGCCGTTGTCACTGAAGAGAGAGCCATCTTTTATCCATGGAGTTTCCAAACCCAGTGTAGTTGCTGACTAAGGATGCAGCGCTGACCCCGTCCCCTGGCCGCGAGCAGGACGGTGACACCGCTGATCTGACTGATGTAAACGGCCGGCTTGTGCTAAGGAGTTGTGTCTGCTGGCGTTGGCGTTCATCCTAGAGCCCTCTGTCTGTGGAGTGACTCATTATAAGGACGCCTATTAAAAACAAATCTCTCCCCGATTTAGAGCATCTCTGAAAGACTGTGCCTTAATGAAAGAATTTCGGTGCTTTCAGTTCCAGCGGCTGCCGAGAAATGTGTGCGTTGAGGAAGGCTGGGCTCGGTAGAGTGCTCGAGTTTCTCGTAAAGACAGATGCTTTGGGACACGAGTGTATTTCCCTCTTCCTTCAAAAGCAAGAGGCTTGGGAATCACACCGGACTTTAAAAAAATGCTTTACCCACAGCCTAAACGAAAGTGCTCTCTTTCTCTAATAAAAAATAAAAACGAGTCCACTCAATCTGAGCATTTATGATTCTTTCCCATTGCTCTCAATCTTATAGTTTTATTTAGGAAATCTATTTAAAAAAAGTGTGTGTGTGTGTGTGTGTGTGTGTGTGTTGGGGCAGGGGGGACGTGGGGAACAAATGCCTGGCAAATGATCCACAAAAGTAAAATGAAGTTGTGCAGAAGGGTAGACTATAGCCATATGCCCGTTTGGGTATCAGCGGGAAATATTTTACTTTAAAAGAATTTTGCTTTAGAGAAACGGATCTTTGACCAGATCTGCTCCCTGTGATTGAAGATGGGCTTGCCTTTTCTAGTCTTTGATCCCCTCTACTTCTTCCTTCCCTCCAAGATCTAAGCAGACACTGCCCCGCGCTGGGAAATATCCCCTCTTGACTCGCACCGACTCTGAATCTTTCGGCTCCACGTCTCCTTTGCGGCCTGTACTCTACTCGGCAGGTGACACACACATGCACTCATTCACATGGCTTTACCTGCTGTGGAGTCATAAGAACAAACGTGAGGAAGGATTCAGTTCCAGTGTGGGCACGGCATGGGGCCTCTTCCCTCGATCTTGACTGAAAAGCACATTCATTTTACCTGTTGCTTGGTGGAAAGTATGGGAAGTTAAGCGCACCTGGTGGGGAGGTTGTAAAATGTAGCGAGATGTCTACGGCCATACCACCCTGAACGCGCCTGATCTCGTCTGATCTTGGAAGCTAAGCAGGGTCAGGCCTGGTTAATACTTGGATGGGAAAATGTAGCGAGATAACTGTTTTGCCAAGTTCTCTGAATATTGGGCACCACGAGTTACTTTATAAAGGCTGATGTGTCCTCAGCAGTGGAGGTGAGGGCTCCTTTCACCCTGCAGGCACCCAGCCTTTCTAACCCATGCCCTGCCTCTGTGGACTGTGGAGTGAGTGAATTGCTCCGAATTCTTATACCCAGTTCTGTTTGTAGCCTCTGCCATCAAGTTTCATAGGTTTGCTAACCACATGTAAAGTAGTGCTTAGGAAGTTTTCTCAAGATGAGATGGTGCTATTTTTCTGGAATATATAGGGTATATTTCCCAGATTATGACAAACCTTTGAATTCTCTCCATACCTTCCATAATTTTATAAATGTAATCTTACAATGTCCTCAACTTCTCCTTACTGGAAAGAAAATTTCCACAGAAAGCGTTGGTCGAGGAAAAATATGCTCTAATAAATACCTCATTCGTTATATTAATTGCCCTTATCTGGACACAATCCTTTATGTGTTGTGATGAGAAATAGATGCAGTATTAGATGTGTGGCTGAATATTAACTTTGATTAAAGTCAGGATAATATTCTTTACCTTCTCTTTTGTCATTTTTCCGTCTTTTTCAAGGGAGGAGAGTGGTGGAGAAAGTTGGGGACAGATTTTGAGTTAATGTCTTTAGAGATAATCTGTGATGATGTTGAATTTCTAAATAATTTAAAAAATATTTCTCTGAATTTTTTTTTTTTACTTACCTGTCCCTCTTCTTCTGCCTGTTCCCTCATTCCCACCTGGGACAGGGTTGGACACAGTACCAGATCCATGTTAACTGCTTGATCCAGGAACATCTCCATTTAAAAATTCTGAGACCAGTTTCTCTCCATTTCAAGGGGAGGAGAGGGATAAGCAAGAGAATATTTTCTTAAGAGACTACTTCTTCACAAACTGTAGCTACCTGATTGTCTCCCAACCAACACTCTTCCTCTAACCAAGGCAATTCTGATGGCTTTTTCACAAAATCTAATAGAAGAGGGATGGGAGGGAACACCTGCATTTCTTTATATTTTGTGACTCATTACATTTTTGGAAGTTCTTTGGATAAAGGTTGCTCAAGAATCACTTCAAGAGGCATCCACTGAAGCTCAAGTTATTGTTTCCTAATTGCTGGCGGTGAACTTTCTGCTCCTCCCTTTGCACTCCTTGTCTCCGTGTGTGAGTGTGCGGGGGTTCCTCTGGCTTCATACAGCAGCACTGTTTTGAGAGATTGACTCCCAGTCCTTGCTGTTGTAACAGGCATGTAACATAGCACCCCATTTTTCAAAATCGTTTTTGTTGGCTTGTGATCGCGCTTGTAAAAGGTGCTTATTTGGAAGCCTGCAGCTGTAGTGTTCTGTTTATAACCTCTGAGGAGGTGCAGCTAAGCTCACTGTGTTGCACTCGGGGAGAGCTCATGGATTCAGGGCCAGGAAATGGGGAGGCTGAGGCTATCTGGTACCATAGTGGGAGTAGCTTGGCAGGGCCTTCTAGAAGGCAAGCATTCTAGCTTGGGTAGATAGTTGAAGAATCTGGGCAAGATCTACTGTTTTGTATATTTATTTTGACTTTGAAATATCCTTTGGAAATCGGACTTGACTGGGGTTAGCTATATGAGAAAATATATAGTCATAGAATCCTTATTTCCTCACAAATAGATACTCTAAAAAATTATTAGACTTAATGATAAAAATTCTCAAGTGGTTTTTACTTTTATGGGTCTGAGTAGCTATATCCCAAGAAAATTTGGAAAATAAAGAAAATATAATCATAATATAATTATACTCTTTCTTAGCATACACATTTTGGCTTTAGTTTTTGAGTGTTTATTTAAAGAATAATAGTTACAATCATATTGCACATATAGTTTTATGACCCACTTAAAAATTATACCTTATTTTCCTTTTCTTTTCAATTGGATAGTTTATTATAATCAATTTTTCTTACTACTTTAAAGTTCTGCAAATCATCTTTTCAAATAATCATAAAATATTTGAATAAGCACCTATATCTAAATTCTTAATTCTCATATTGCTTTTCTCATGCATCAATATTTGTGTCAATAGTTTTCCCTTTTTCTTTTATGTTTTGGATTATATTCTTAGGACCTAGTCTCTTAGAAATAGAAGTACTGGGTCAAGTACATGGAAATAATAGTTTTTCTTCTATATTCCAAATTATTTGAAAAATAATTTGGAATATATAAAGGATTACTATCATTATATAAATTATGAAACCTTTACCTGATATAAAACTTTTAAATCCTCTGGAAAAAATACACTATTTTAGAAAAGGATGGATTCAAGTGTTGTGTATGACCTACTGAAGGTCAAGAATTTATTTTCAAACCTTTCTGAAATTAGCCTAAACAGATTTAGCAAAATCAGAAAGATATTCTAGAGAATTTTTACACCATTTATTGCAGGGGTAGGTGCCTCAAGCACGGGCATTCAGAATTTGACAGAACATCACCAACTCTCAACCCAGACAGGAGAAGAAATTTTCATTACTTGTTAGAAAGACTTGAATATTTTGAGACTGGTGAATAATCTAGGCCGAAGACATTTCAGTTTCTTGAACTTAAGAAAAATTAGTTTAAACTTTCCAAAGTAAACAGTGCAGAAAGCTGCTGAGAAGATGGAACTTTTCAAGAAAATGAATACTTACAGGCCCACTATGCTATTATAGCAGATTCAGTTTAATTGAGATAGAATGTGATTCCTGAACCAAAGTTACCACTCTGGGAATAAGAAAAAAGCTATGGCTTAGAATGTGACTACCGTATTTTGCATCGTAAATATACACACATATTTTATGAAAGGAAATCGAGGTAACGGTATCTGTTACAACTTTTATCCTAGGCCAAAGACTATTACCTTAAAATTACTCTTCAAGCATTGTTGAGATGAAAACCACATTTAAAGGTGGTTTTCTGCCTACCGATGAAAAATGAATTCACGTTAACCAAGAACTTTAAATGGAATAAATTATACTCAGATGTTAGGGTTCAGTTAGCTTTAACAAAAACAAATGATTCTTTTCAGAGATGAGAATTGATGGCTTAGCCCTCAAAGAGTTTATCATTTTTCAAACCAAATGTCTCGAGAGGAGGTGATCTGCTTAATTTTATAAAAGTAGGCTTGTGATTTATTAGCAGCAAACGTGCTGAGTTTCCGAAATCAGAGCTCCCCTAGATGTTTTCCTAGGTCCTCTGAATGAGGATGCCTTGATCTCTACTGATATGATTGTGCAGAACCACATTTTGTAGAAGGTTGGATTGTGCTGCTAGCTATGGAAGCAGGACATGGCGGGAGCGTAGGTGAGATCTCTCTGAGAGACCTTTGCTGCCTTTTTTTTTTTCGTTCTTTTGCATATCTTCACTCATTCCATAAACCTGTAGATCGTAGACTTGATCCTCTCAAGAGGAGACAAAAAGCCCTCTCTGATCACTATTATCTTAGCCCTTTCGACAGGTTTTGAGTATAGCAAAGTTTAGGAAGGGACAGAAACAGTTTTAATAATAAAATGTGAGTCAGTAACGGCATTTTTTGGTTAGTACTGGAAAGCAGCTTTTCTAGCTGTAATAATGACATAATTATAATGGATTATATTAAACTAGAGGCCCAATGCATGAAATTCATGGGAGAGTAGGCCTTCCTTCACCCGGCTGCCGGCACCGGCTTCCCTCTGGCACCTGGGACCTGGGCTTCTCTCCGGCCACTGGCAGGCACCAGGGACCTGGGCTTCTCTCCGGCCACTGGCAGGCACCCGGGACCCAGGCTTCCCTCACAGCCCCAGCTTCGTCCAGAAGGTCCTCAGGAAGGACGTCTGGTCTAATTAGCATATTACACTTTTATTATTATAGATACCCAGAGCCCAGGCATGGCCTTAATGCCTAGATTGGTTTATGTTGTCATATTTAAATCCTCTACATGCCTCAGAGTAGTTGTATCTCTGTAGTCTTGGGGTTAAAGTGAAATGTGATAGTCAGCAATGGGCAACTGGCTAGAGTTATAGAAGGCCACCCTGACTGAGATTTTGGAAATAAAGCACCAATCTCACCATGTGATTCCAGTAATGTCACAATGCCCAAGGCTTAATTGTGGTATGTCTATGAAAATGCAGATTCCTGGGATCTCATAAAGATTAAAATTCGGTGGAATCTGTGGGCTCAAAACTATGACTTTTTTCATGAGCACCCCTCTCTTTTAGTGGTGTACCTTAAAGTTGGCATGCCTGCAGTCGACTGGAGTATTAGAGAACCTTTATCCTGTTGGACAAGGCATGCTTGCTTAAGCACACCTGGAGCTAGTGGGTGTGTGCAATGAAAAGAGATTAATTTTGTGACAAATTTATTGACAACTTAAAAGAGTATGGAAAGATCATGCGAATTAATTGTCCATTTGGTAGGTCACTGACAGTGTAGAAAGGAGAGGTGGCATAGATACATACTATTTGGAAGATCATTCATTGAAGAAAGGCCATTTCTAAAAGAAACACCCTACCGGTATTGCTCAACTAGGGGTATTGGCTCAATGAGTAGCACAGCTCCTTATATAGAGCTGGGTTCTGTGACCACCTTGGCCATGGGCACTAGATACCTGCACCATTACCCTCCAAAACGCATCCTGTGACAGCGGCCACCACTGCCCCAAACCACATATTTCCAAACAGCCCTCTCAGGAGTGGTGCTTCCTCGGGTAAAGAATCAGTGTGCGCCCACCTGAGTTATTCATGTCCCCCGTCCCTGGGGGGCTCCCCTTCCTCTCTGCGGTCTTGTCCCTACGGCTCCTTCGGGGATTGGTGCTAATTTAAGTGCTCTGAAGCATGTAAAAGGGAACCTGAAGTTTTGGAAAGACAGGCAGACAGACAGACATGGGTATTCACAGCCACCTCTCTTCCCAGAATTTACTTTTCCATCTCCCCATGTTTCAGTCCTTTCCCACTTTAAGCCGTCAGCTCAGAAGCTCCCTATGAATTCCTGTTGTCTGCGACTCTCATGTAATGTTCATCCTTTAGTCTTGTAATTTTTATTACTGTCTTCAAAGCACTTACTGTTAAGTGTATAAGTTCTTTGAAGTCAAGGTTGCTGGCTTCCATGTATTAAATGTGTGTAGAGTGCTTATTTGTATGTTTTAGAGGTGAAAACAGAGCCTTAGGGAGGCTAAATGACTTGTTGGGAGTTACTTTGCTAGTAAATGGCAAACCTAGAGTTGAGCCCAGGTTTCACTGACATCACAACTTTTTTTTTCTTATCGTGTGCCTGAAGTGCTAAATAAGTTTTTTTCTCAAATGAATCAATAAATGAGTATTTTAGTGTTAAGTGGAATTGGAGTAGTCCTGATGAAAGCAAGCATATCTTTGCACCCTCCCACTCCTGCACCCATTTTGGTGGGGAGAATAGCAAATAGACCGCTTTGTCGTAGATTTCTGCATATAACCTGAACTTGAAACATGCCTGGAACACATTTGGTTCTGATTTAAAACAAGTTGGCTTGCCCCATTGCCATGTTATTACAAACACAAAAGAAATATAAACTTCATTCCATTAAATAACCATCCACATAAACTCTTAAATAGTTTCATGGTTTTGGACTGGGCCAAAGCTGGATATTAAGGAAATGGTTATTAACATTATATATTTTATTCAAACTACTCTAATTCTTTAACCCTCCCATAACCCTCTCAAAATAACAACCAACCTTTTTCTTCCTCCCTCAAGATGTTCCCAGGAGGTTCAGACAGACACAGCTTTGGTTTCAGCTGCTGACTCTTGCGATTTCGAAATATTCCTTGTTTTCAGTCCTTTGTAGCCAGTTACCATACTTTCTACTTGAATCTTTACAATCCTCTTTGGGTAACAGCTCAGTAAGTTATCTCCTTTAGTAACATTGTACAATGGAAGCATAATGTGAACCACAACTATAATTAAACGTTTTATAATCACAATTAAAATAAAACGTGTGAGATTAATTTTAACAATACATTTTTCTTTGACCTAAGTTATAAAAATGGTAGTATTTCAACATATAGTTAAAAATTAATGAGATTTTTACTTTTTTCTGTACTAAGTCTTTCAAACCAAGTGTGTTTTTCACATCTGGATTCAGACTAGCCACATCTCAGTAGCCGCAAAGTGGCTATTGGTTTTGTTTTGGACAGCGCACCTCTATGGGAAGACCAGCATAAACTCACTGTGGTGTGTTAGGTATTCATCATTTTATTAAATGGGGTGAAGGCCATTGACACCCTATAGCTTTTGATAAAGCAAGAAGAGTGTTGATTTAAAAAAAATAAATACTCAGAGTTGTCAAATAGTGTTTTTGACCCCAGGCCAGACTAAGTGGTGCTTTAAGGATTGCTTATCTGGGAAGAAATAGGGTCTAAAAGCAAGACATTTGACGTGACCAAAGTTTCTGTTAATCAGTTGGCATGTGATTCCATTGATGTGTGTTAGAGTCATCAGTCCGTGAGGAAGTCTTCATTGTCAGGCCAACAAATTTGAAGTCTGAATAAACTCTTAGCCAGAGTTGCTTGAAAAGTTCAAGTTAAACGTTTCTTGAAGCAATTAATGTAACTTAGATGTTCTCCGATTTTGGGGAATATTTGTTTTCCTACATTTGACAGCAACAAATGCTCTCTGAGCTAAAAGCTGGTAGACTAGAGCAGCAATTTTCATCTTTCTTCATCTCACGGCACACATAAACTAATTACTAAAATTCTGCGGCACACCAAAAAATATAATTTTTGCCCATCTGACAAAAAGAAATAAGTATAACTTTGATTCATTCACACCAGACGGCTATTGTTGTGTTGGCTGTTGTCATTTTTTTTTTTTTTTTTTTTTTTTTTTTTTTTTTTTTTACTGACAATTGAAGGGAAAAGAGGTCAGTGCCCCTGACTAGTCAGGTATTACATATTTTAAAAATTCTTGCAGCACACCCACTGAAAATTGCTGACATAATCTATAATTAGAAATGTATACATAAAAATTTCCTCTTTCTGCTTTATGCATTTCAGAGAATGTCTCTTTCTGTCTGCTGGCTATTAAATTTAGCTGTGAATCACAGAGGGTTTCCAAATATTGGATTATCTAGTGTTTTCA
The DNA here is from genome assembly GCF_951640355.1 of Cnephaeus nilssonii. NCBI lineage: Eukaryota > Metazoa > Chordata > Mammalia > Chiroptera > Vespertilionidae > Cnephaeus > Cnephaeus nilssonii. The sequence goes on along the minus strand of NC_137087.1, from coordinate 29,566,373 downwards.
ACTAGAAGTTTCTTATCTATAATAATAAAAGCATAATATGCTAATTAGACTAGACATTCTTCCGGACGAAGCTGGGGCTGTGAGGGAAGCCCGGGTCCAGGTGCCAGAGGGAAGCCGGTGCTGGCAGCTGGGGGAAGGAAGGCCTACCCTTGCAAGAATTTTGTGCATCGGGCCTCTAGTTATAGGCATAAGTTGTTAAAACTTCTCCACTGAAAGTTGCATAAAATCAGTATTCCAATCTAAAAAGTGCTAGTTTAATTAAGGCCTGTGTTGTTCTATGCTCGGTACGAATTTATTGACTATCCATTATTCATCTCCGATAGTGCATTAGTCATTCTTTCTCTTTAGGTAGCTTACATCCACCTTTGACCTTCAGACTTTTGCTAGGTTGTTTTACATACTGTGGACTGAAAGTGATGCTGTGACAAACCAGTGGTGGTAAAAATTGGTTCACTTTCAAATAGGAAGAAGGATTTTAAATGATATTTATCTTTTTTCCTAATTAGAAAGTCAGTCTGTTTAAAGCATTCTGGAAAATACAAAGGAGAAATGATAAATGACCCAATAATTTATATTGTTAACATTTTGGTGTTTGTAGTTTTTCCTCTAACATGCACACATACATACTTAACCCATAGCATTGAGATCATTCTGTGCATCCTGTTTTATAGTTTCGTAAACAACTTTGAACATGGGATTTCCTTTTTCACTGCAAACATAAAACAATATTTAAGAAAAAAAGGAAGAAGAAAATCATTCTTACATATCCAGCCACTATTAAAAGAAAAATTATATTTATTTTTGTCTGTTTCTTGATTTTTCTCAGCAGGCCATGTGATGTGTTCACAGTGGACTCTGGGAGGCAGGTAGGGAGTTTTTGGAAAGATGGAGTCTGATAATCCACATGCCTACTGTGATGTATACAACATTCAAATGACACTATTCAAGTTTAACCTTGAAAGTGTTCCTCGGTTAGGATATTTGAATGATTTTAATTGCAAATTGAAGCAACTTTAAAAATAGGCTTAATATCTACTATTTCTTCAATCAGTTCTCAGAGCTTTGCACATAGTCTAGAGTGTTAGATATAATTGATGAACATAAAAAGTTCTTTGGGTGTATATGGACACTGCATCTTCTACATCTTTTGCTGGTACCTCTTTCAGTAGAATGAGCCAATTGTTAGGGAACTTTTCTGAAAACAGAAATATATACAGAATAAAATATATGGCATAGCTACTTTTGCACATGGATTAAATTGATGAGTGAATGTTTTAAATTTTCAGTAAAATATTTTTACCGGAGATTCAGGCTACCTCATGATTATACATTTATCTTTCAGGCGACCTTAAGGTAGAGCAGCCTTCTTAGTTACAAATGTGCTGTAGTTTGTTTGTGTTTAAAAAAAGGGAGGAATGCCCAGAATCTTTACAGATTTGAAGATTTATTTCTCAATTATTTTTTATAGTTTGAAGGTGTTTTTTTTTTCCTGCTCAAATTCTACAGGGGTGAAGAAACCCATTGCTTATCAAGAGAATGTTGAAAGATATTCTATACTATGCTTTAAATATGAAATGCATAGTCCTTGTGTTTTTAGATTTGGCTTCGTAAAGCATAAGATGTTATAATGGAAAAGCATTTCAGAATGAAAAGGACATTTAAACATGTTTCCATATGCCTATGAAGAACTTAACATTGAGCTTTTCCCCCCTTTAATTCAGTAATTAGCTAGACTTGCCCCTGTAGTTTGGGGGACTGTAATAGTTTACACCTGTTTCAACTTTTGCTGTTTTTATTGGCCATGGCTTTTGCCATCCCATATTTCTTGTGAAGCAAAAATATGAAATAAAATATGGCAAAGCACTGGAGAAATTATAATAAACATAAAAAATGAATTGTTCAGCTAAAAATATGAAATGCTTTACCTGCACAACCTATGAAGCCATGTTTCAGTAGTATTGAAATAATTTACTCTTTGTCATGAAAATAGACAGTTGCTTTCATTGGCAAGAATATTCCAAGGTTTATATAATCAAACGATTAAATTTTGGAACATCAAGCAGAAGTCAGTTAGAAAAAGACTGTTAAATCATTATGTGTGTTCATGTTACTGTGGAATAAAAAAGATGAGGGTGTATCAGTGTATGGGAATGTGAAGACTTAATAGAACTGTTACACCACAGAATATAATCAGACTTCAAAGGTCAAGGAATGCCATGACATCAAGTATGGGTTGGCTCATTTCACAGGCAACAGTTCCACCTCCAAATATACTGAAGAGAAAGCCATTGAATTAAGATATTATACCTCATATTTTTCCTTGCAATCCAATTCTCAAGTGGACTCTTTAGAAGCAACCCTTATTCTTCAGACCTATCATGAGCTGCCTCATTCTAGTGTTGGGTTAAAAGTAGAATGACTAGCTTTTTAGCGCACCGGCTAGAGGGAGAATAGCTAAATTTTAGTTCTATTAAGTTTAATTTGGGTAGAGTTGTGACTGTGAAAAGATCTTTGAGAAAGTTGTCAGTAGAACTGAATTTTAATTTTGGCTTTATCTCACTAGTTGGATGGCTTTGGATATATGGGCCAAGGTTGTAGTTAAATGAGGGCATGGCCTTGACTATTTTAATTCTACAGAATAGGACTTAAATATTTGTGGAATAAAAGAGTGAACTTTTCTTTGTTCTTTTTTTGAGTCTGTGAAATGACTATCTTAAATAATACCTAAGTTTGTGGGAATAGAAGGAACATACCTCAAAATAATAAAGCCATATATTACAAACCCACAGCCAACATCATACTCAATGAGCAAAAATAAACCATTTCCCCTAAGAACAGGAACAAGACAGGGATGCCCACTCTTACCACTCCTGTTCGACATAGTACTGGAAGTACTATAGCCATTGAGATCAGACAAGAAGAAGAAATAAACGGCATCTACATTGGAAAAGAAGAAGTAAAACTGTCCTTATTTGCAGATGACATGATACTGTACATAGAAAACCGTTAAGACCCCATAAAAAATTATTAGACTTAATAAATGAATTTGGCAATGTAGGATACAAAATTAACACTAAGAAATCTATGGCCCTAACCAGTTTGGCTCAGTGGATAGAGTGTCGGCCTTCGGACTGAAAAGTACCAGGTTCGATTCTGGTCAAGGGCATGTACCTTTGTTGCAGGCAAATCTCCAGTAGGAGGTGTGCAGGAGGCAGCTCATCGATGTTTCTCTCTCATCGATGTTTCTAACTCTCTATCCCTCTCCCTTCCTCTCTGTAAAAAAATCAATAAAATATATTTAAAAAAGAGAAATCTATGGCATTTCTATACACCAATAGTAAACTTACAGAAAGAGACTAAAAAAACAATCCCATTTATCATCACACCAAAAAAATTAAGATACCTAGGAATAAACTTAACTGAGGAGGTAAAAGACCTGTATGCGGAAAACTATAGGACACTGAAAAAAGAGATAGAGGAAGACATAAACAGATGGAAGAACATACCGTGTTCATGGATTGGTAGAATCAACATCATTAAAATGTCCATACTACCCAAAGCAATCTATAGATTCAATGCATTCCCCATTAAAATACCGACGGCATATTTCACAGACGTAGAACGAGCTCTCCAGAAATTCATCTGGAATAAAAAAGACCCCGAATAGCTGCAGCAATCCTGAGAAAGAAGCACAAAGTAGGTGGGATCTCAATACCAGATATCAAGCTGTATTACAAAGCCACTGTTCTCAAAACTGCCTGATACTGGCACAAGAACAGACATATAGATCAATAGAATAGAATAGAGAACCCAGAAGTCGACCCAGACCACTATGCTCAATTAATATTTGACAAAGGAGGCAAGAACATACAATGGAGTCAAGACAGTCTCTTCAGTAAATGGTGTTGGGAAAATTGGACAGATACATGCAAAAAAAGAAAGAAAGAAACTAGACCACCAACTTACACCATACACAAAAATAAACTCAAAATGGAAAAGGACTTAAAGATAAGGACTTAAAAATACTAGAGGAATCCACAGGCAGCAAAATCTCAGACATATGCCGAAGCAATTTCTTCACCGATACAGCTCCTAGGGCAATGGGAGCTAAAGAGAAAATAAATAAATGGGACTACATCAAAATAAAAAGCTTTTTCACAACAAAAGAAACCATCACCAAAACAACAAGAAAGCCCGCTGCATGGGAGAACATATTTGCCAATGTTATCACTGATAAGGGTTTAATCTCCAACATTTACAGGAAACTCATACAACTTAACAAAAGGAAGATAAACAACCCAATAAAAAAAAGGGGCAATGGACCTAAGTAGATACTTTTCGAAAGAAGACATAAGGAAGGCCAAGAGACATATGAAAACATGCTCAAAGTAACTAATCATCCGAGAGATGCAAATCAAAACAACAATGTGGTACCATCTCACACCTGTCAGAATGGCAGTCATCAACAAATCAACAAAAGACAAGTGCTGGCGAGGATGTGGAGAAAAAGGAACTCCCCTTCACTGCTGGTGGGAATGCAGACTGGTGCAGCCACTGTGGAAAACAGTATGGAGTTTCCTCAAAAAACTAAAAATGGAACTCCCATTTGACCCAGTGATCCCACTACTAGGAATATATCCCAAGAAACTAGAAACACCAATCAGAAAGGATATATGCACCCCTATGTTCATAGCGGCACAATTCACCATAGCTAAGATTTGGAAACAGCCTAAGTGCCCATCAGCAGATGAGTGAATTAAAAAACTGTGGTACATCTACACAATGGAATACTATGCTGCTGTAAAAATGAAGGAATTCTTACCATTTGCAACAGCATGGATGGACCTGGAGAGCATTATGCTAAGTGAAATAAGCCAGTCAGAGAAAGATAAATATCACATGATCTCATTTATGGAATATAATGAACAACATAAACTGATGAACAAAAACAGATCCAGAGACAGAGAAGCATCGATCAGACTGTCAAACCTCAGAGGGAATGTAAGGGAGGGTGGGGGTAAAGGGGAGAAATCAACCAAAGGACTTGTGTGAATGCATATAAACCTAACCAATGGACACAGACAACAGGAGGGTGAGGGCATGAGTGGGTGTGTGTGTGGGCAGTGGGGTGATGACACATATGTAATACCTTAATTAATAAAGAAAAAAAAAAGAAAAAATAATACCTAAGTTTATATTGAGAAAAAAAGTGTTCCCCAAGCCCCTCCCCCCCCCCCCCCAGTCTCTCACTTCTTCAGTGTTTGTATTTTGATATTAAGATTTTAGAGTAAGTTTGAGAATTGCAGTTTCATATTTGAGCATAGAAGGATTTCTGTCTGTGGGTAGAGAATACTCTGTTGAAATATTATTCTCCCTTGATTGGCTTCTTTGGCCTTGACAGCTTTGCTTGGGTGTGGTCAGTAGAAGTCCTGCAGGAGACCTGGTAACCTGGGAATTAGGTAAGAACACTCCCTGCAAAGGGCCAGTGACCGGGACCAGCCATGGTTTGTACCTGTGATCTAACCAAGAATCCAGCCAGATTCTTTTACTAGGGCACTTGTAGTCTTGGGAAATGGATACTTCTCAGGATTTAGGGGAAAATAGGCTCGCATTTGGAGTTTCTCATACATACACATTTGGAATAAAAAAGAACAGCAATTTTTTTGTGCCAGAGAGTTTGCCATTTGGCTCCCCTCAAATCATAAGGTTGCTAAAAGGTGCAAGTTTCTGGTTAAATCTTAGTTGTTTTTCTGGAACAAAGTTAATTATAGTTTGGGTCTAACTAAGGAAATTCCCCCCTTTTTATTCATTCTGGGATTGAAAGGCCATTCTCTGAAGTCTGTTCAGACTTGGAATGAAGGGGCATTTCAAGGTTGTGACATAATGAGTTTGTCATGAACAAAATAAGTGTCCTAAAGGAGGTTTCTGTAATAAAATACAGTTGTATCATGAAATCTTAACGGATGAATTCCAAGTTGTATAAGAGTTCTGTGTGGGTGAAAGGGGTGATTAGCTGCCTTCCTTCATAGGCTTTTGAAAATATCTTGGGATTCTGAAATTTCTTTTCAAAGATGTGTTTCCTTGATGTCACTAGAATTTTTTCAAAATGTTGTGCCCTGGAATGTAGTGTTCATTGCCATGCAGTTGTGTTATATATTAGGACCCCTTTAAACTATTTTTAGCATTAGAGATAAAGATAGCCCAAGAGGTAGGGGAATTGAAGTCCAAGGCACTTCATAATAAGTCTGTGTCATTAGGTTTGGGCACTGATGTTTTACCTTGCCTGGGTTTATTTAGAAAGAGTAAGCTTTTGTTAAAATTTGCTCTTAATGTTTTTTTTAAAAAAATCTTTAATGTTGATACATTTCCAAGTTAGGGAGAGAAAGTCATAATCTGTAGAGTTAATTACAAAAAAGTCTTTTTGTGGAAATGTGTGCTTCAAATGCTCACATCCATTCATGTATGTACTTGATGCATTTCGTTGCTGGTGTATTTGTGCAAAAAGTAAAGTTACGATGCTATTGGCATTATGTATTAGTGTTTTGCTGCTGTAACAAATTACCGCAAGTGTAGTGGCATACAACATTAATTTATCATCTTAAGTTCTGGAGGTCAGAAGTCTGAAATGGGTTTCATTGGGCTGCTTCAAGGTGTTGGCAGAGCTGTGCTCCCTGCAGAGGCTCTAAAGGAGAATCCATTTCCTTACTTTTTCTAGCTTTTGGAGGCCACTGACATTCCTTGGCTTATGGCCCCTTCTGCCATCTTCAGAGCCAGCAGCAGAGCATATCTGTATCTTTCTCCTCTCCACCTTTCTTGTTTGTTGTTACACACCCTTCTCTGTATGTTTTTTATTGTCACATTGCTTTTTTTTAGGACCCCGAGCTTTCTTTTTCCTTCTTATAAGGGTCCTTGTGATTTCATTGGATTCACCTGGATAATTTAGGATAATCTTCTATCTCAAGATTCTTAATTTAATCACATCTGTAAAATACCCTTTGCCATGTAAGGTAACATATTGATAGGGTCCACGGATTGGGACATGAACATTTTTAGGGGGTGTTATTTAGCCTGCCACACAGAATACAATTTTTAATTCTTTATCTTTTTAGCTACTCTTTTCATACATTCCTTCAAATTGCCCTTGGTAAACATGGAGACTTGGACTCTGTGCTCTCTTTTTTGGATGAAAACATATCGATAAAAAAACATATTTTTTGCCAAATTGTAGGTGTCTTGTCTTATATTTACACTAGAGGCCCGTTGACGAAGATTCGTGAAAGAATAGGCCTTCCTTCCCCTGGCTTCGCTCCCGGCCGCCCAGGAGCCGGCAAGACCCTGCTCCCGGCCAGAGCACTGCTCCTATAGCTCCCTCCGCCTCCCCTCCCCCTCATAGCAAGCGGCCCGCCCCGCCTGGCCGCTCCTTGCCTGCATATGCAAATTAACCCACCATCTTTGTTGGGTTAATTTGCATACTTACTCCTGATTGGCTGTGGGTGTAGCAGAGGTACGGTCAATTTACATGTTTGTCTATTATTAGGTAAGGTATGACATTAAACCTGCAAAAAAATAATTTATAATATTGTTATTACCTTGAGGGTAGAGATAATTTCTTTGAGTTTTGAGTCCTCCACCAAATAGAATGACCTGCCTTACTTCTTGGGTCTTTAATCATTTCAATAAGTTCCAGGAGTTACTGCTCCAGCTCCTTTCTTTGTCCAGGCCCGGGTGGCTTCTCCAGTGAATCCCTGTTCTTCTGCACTGGAATCTGAGCCCCTTTGGTGTTTAGCCTCTGAAGGATGCACTTTGAGGCTATTGCAAGCAAGATAAAATCCCCTCTCTCCCTTTAGTCACATTTCCCACCTCTGCCTCCACAGATAAAAAAAATGTTCACAGAATCTTAAGATGTTTGAACATAGAGAGCTGGGTTTGTCTTGTATTTATAGGCTACCACTTAGATATAAAAAGACTGTTCCAATACAGTGACCTTTTAATTAATCTCACATGAAGTTTTATTGTTGTCTGTGACGTTACCATTACCATTTAATTCTGATGTGTTTTCCCTCCTCTTTATATAAGCCAACGAAGGAGTGAATTAAAGTAGCATATGATGCCAATAGAAATCCAAGTAGAGAATATAGTCATTGCACAGCATAAAACTGACCCAGCTCAGCAGGCCATGTTCTCTGAGCCTCAGTTGAAAAGGCAGCCTCCGGCCTGGGATTGATTACAGACAGGAAGTGCTGAGAGCATTACAGCTGATTATATTGGTAGCAGCATTTGTTCATATAGTTCTTTAACTGTGAAAGGAGATTACTTTCATCTATGTGCCACAACAGAGATGTGTGAGTCTTTCAGACAGGAAGAGGAGCTGGAAGTATAATTGATTGAACTAGTGTTTTACTCTTCATTCCTTTTGTATCCCTGATGAGGCCTATTAGCAGACCCTGAGTTTGGGGAGAACAAGCATGGCATCTTGTTTACCTCGGGATTCTCATACCTAATACTTGAGAGTGTTTGAATACGTAGGTTGCAAAAAAGGAACGATTTTAAATGTATACATTTTTATTTACAGCTGCTGCCGAAGGAAAAGGCAAAAGTGGGGAAGACTTTTTTCAAAAGGTAAGTTGCTTTTTACTCCTGCCTTGGTGATAATGAAGGAGAAATATACCCATCCCCATCCCTTCCATGTGAAAGGGGATAGGTTCGTTCTTGATAAGATAGCTAGAGATGCTCATGGCTAGGTAAGGGTGGGATGCTGTGTGTCACTTAACCATTCTAAAAATGGCAAATCTAATGAAAAACTTCATTAGTTTTGGGGACAAGGAGGGCTGCCAGGTATGCTGTCCTGATTATCTTCTTTTATTGCCGCTCCCCGTTTTGCTCTTCCCCAAACATAGGAATCCCTCACAGCTTTCCTCATTTCCGGTAAGCATGACTGTGGGCGGGATGTACCTTTAGACCTACTTGCTCACAGTCGGTAGCCATGTCACTTCTGTCCCCGGGTGTCCTCTGAAAGTTCTGGTCTTCAATGAAGACAGTCTGCCATCACATATAGCAAAGAGAAATAGGAGTGGAGCTGATTAAACAATGAATATGAGAAACTATCAAGAGCAGTTGACTAATTCTGATAAGCTCAGTTTCTTAGAATAACTGTTTTATATAAGGGAAGATGCCTATTGTTTCAAAGAAATTGATTCTAGTTTCTTTTTTAAAAAATTTTTTTTATTTGGCTTTATTGTGTTTGTGTCTTTGCTGTTGGGATCTAGAAAGTGTGTGTAGGAACAAACATGTAGGGTACCTTAGGGCAGTGGTCAGCAAATTGCGGCTCGCGAGCCACATGCGGCTCTTTGGCCCCTTGAGTGTGGCTCTTCCACAAAATACCATGGCCTGGGCGAGTCTATTTTGAAGAAGTGGCGTTAGAAGAAGTTTAAGTTTAAAAAATTTGGCTCTCAAAAGAAATTTCAATCGTTGTACTGTTGATATTTGGCTCTGTTGACTAATGAGTTTGCCGACCACTGCCTTAGTTTAAGGGAAGAGGGAAAATATAGCAGCAACTATGGATGAGATTAAATACTGCTGCAGAGGGTCATCAAGCCTTTGGAAAACACCTCTGTGTAATCAGACGTGGCCTTTACAAGGCTCTTTATTCTCTCGCCTTCTGTGTGATCTACTTTATTTTTTTGGTCAACTTCATCATTCATCTGCATTCTCTGCCAAGGGTATTAAAAGCAAATATTTTCAGAGCTGATACTTATATTGCCATTTCTTCATTCTGAAAATATTTATTTACCACCTGCTGTGTGCTACACACTGGAGAGACCAAAATGAGCAAGGCATCATCCCTGCCCTAAAGGAATTAGTCTGGTGTCTGGTGATATCGTCACAGAAATAGCAGGAGAGTCTGGGGCCATGGAGGATTAAGCACTTAACTGGGACTTTAGGAGATTAGGAAGGACTTCTTGAGATCTTCAGAAGAGTGGACGTTAGCCATGTGAAGAGGTAGGCTTGGGTGGGTTGGAAGATATTCTAGGCAAAGACCCAGAATGCCGGAAGGCTCAGAGGCGGAAGAATTTATGTGGCGTTCATGCTCCAAACGTTTGTCCGGCACACGACATATGAGGGGTTCATAGTGCAAGGTGAGCTACAATAGCCTGTATGATGAAATACCTTCTTTTAAGGTGGGGGACGGGGGCACTATCCTAAAGGGATTAAAAAAAATTAGAAATGCTGTGTGGGCCAGATAGAATGTGCCAGACCACAGTTTTCCATCTCTGCTTTAGGGTCAGGCTGTTGAAGTTTTATGTGCTGTGCCTGAAGTCTTTGACTTGGCAGTATCTGACGTTGGTTAATACCCAACTTGTCCTTAATACCTGGGCACTTCGCAATGCCCGGCCTTCCTCTAGGGCAGGCTTGCCACAAGGGGAAGAAAACAAGAGGACAGAGCAGAAATCTCAGATCTGTCTTGGGTTGGCTGTGATGGGACAAATAGGTGATATCTGTGGAAGGAATTCGTTTTTCATTGTTCTTTAACTTGCAGATAAATGTAGAAAGCAGACGGTTCAGCCTTGTATGACTCAGACATTTTAAAAGCTGAATCAAAACACAGCATATGTGGTCATAAAGGACCTTCGTTCTTAGAAGATTTGTTAATATTTATCACTCTTTGTGGAGCCCTATATACATTCCAGCAGTTTAAATAGAAACACATGTCGAATCCAGGAACATGTGTGCATCCCACAAACTATGAGTTGGAATTGTAGATTCTATTCTTGAATACAGGTTAATGAGGTCCCTGAAGAACTAAATGAGAATAGTTTTAATCTCATTTTCTTCTTTAATTCATTAGATAGAAAGTGTCTTCCGATAGACAAGTGTCCATATAGGATTTGGATACTTAACTTGGGGAAAAAAACCTGTAACTTACTAAAAGGCAAACATCCCAAGTTCCAGAAAAGTAATTTCTGTTTTGACCAGACAGAAATAGAGATTATGGTTCATCGACAGTAGAATGAAGTAATGGAGAAGGATTGGATTGTCCTCCGGGAACTTCCTCCTAGTCACACATATTCCAGTTTCATGTAATGACATTTGGGGAAACATTTAAGAACGAGAAATAGGCCATATTGCTGGTCATTAGCATCTTTGAAAAATACTTTTCTTCTTCCGGAGTAATGCAATTCAGAGGCTCTATGTGCTTATTAGAACGTGTTTTGGCTTTGACTCCAGATGGGTATCACAAACCAAAATTAAAACCTCTCTTGAGCTGAATTTAAAATTTGATTACCTTATTATTTAAAAAAACATCTAAGTCTGGAGGGATACCTTCCCAGCTTCATACTGGTTCTCCCTAAAGAGGGGATTGGAGGAGGAGTGTGAAACTTTTTCAATGTTGCGTTGGCATTTTGTACCTTTAAAATATATGTAAATCATAGCAATATTATTAACCTAAGTTAATTATTCTCCCTGACAAATTTTGAAATTCAGAAAGTGAAAGAAGCCCTGGCTGGTGTGTTCAGTTGGTTGGGTGTCATCCCATGCACCAAAAGGTTGCTGGTTTGATTCCTGGTCAGGGTACATGCCCGGGTTGCAGGCTGGACCCCAGGGAGGGGGCGTGCAGGAGGCAGCCAATGTTTCGCCCTCACATCTCTCTCTCTCTCTCTCTCTCTCTCTCTCTCTCTCTCTCTCTCTCTCTCTCCCCCTTCCTCTCTCTCTAAAAGTCAATAAAAAAATTAAAAATATATTTAAGAATAAGAATTGGTAGATTTCCCAAAGGATTTAAATTGTAGTTTAACAACTACTAAGATCATGAAATACATTGTCTCAAATTTGAAGCTGTAATAGTAGTTCCGTTTACTGTATGTACACATAAACTTTTCCCACTCAGCCATAGTTAATGTTTCAGAGATCTACCTGGTTTTCTGTGTACTGCTTTATTGCATGTGTTTGAAACATTTTAGTTCCCCTGACACTCTATTAGGGCAAAAGACTAACCTGTTATAGCAGAGAAACCCAATAATAGAGTGGCTTAAGGAACAGAGTTATTTTACTTTCACATAACATTCTGAGGTGAGTATTCCCATACTGTCAGAGACCCAGATTCCTTCTGCAAAGTAGCTCTCCTGTTCCTTATGCTATGAACCTCATCAATATGGTTGAAGGTGGGTCACCATGTCCACATGTGAGCTGATGGAGAACAAGAGAGTATGGAGGAGGCGTGCCACGATCTTAGGGGCCAGGCCCGAATGTGCCATATGCCACTTCTTCGTACATTCCCTTGGAGAAAATTGATTGACATGGCCTTGTATAGCTGCAGTAATGGGGGTGGAAAGGGCGGGGCGAGAGAAACATACAGAGGATATATTGATTTTGCAAAGCACTATTCAGCAAAAGAGATTGTTAGGAAAAATGTATGTGGTCAGTTTTATGTCTCATGAGCTATGCTTTGAAACCTTTTATATTACTTTGTTAGGGCTGCTGTAAAAATGTTCAACAACCTGGGTGGCTTAACCAACAAAAATTTGTTGTGTTGCCTAACAGTTCTGGAGGCTAGAAGTCCAAGATCAGGGAGTCAACGGGGTTAGTTCCTTCTAAAGGCTATGAGGGAGGATGTTCCGTGCCTCCCTCCGAGCTTCTGGAGATTGGCTTGCCGTCTTTGGCATTTCTTGGCTTGTAGAAATGTCATCCCGATCTCTGCCTTCATCTCCATATGGAGTTTTCTCCGTGTGTATCTCTCTGTGTCCAACTTCCCTCTTTTTATAAGGACGAGGGTCATATTGGATTAGGGCTCACCCTAACAAAATTACATCTGCAATGACCCTGTTACAAACAAGGTCACATTCCGAAAGGGTTAGGATTTCAACATATGAATTTTGGGGTGACACAGTTCAACCTATAACACCTTTTAGTGGAGGAAATGATTTTGTAGAAAAATGTACTATAACCTGAAAAATTTGCTAAAACTATAAATGTTATTTATAACATTTTGATACTTAGTTTGATGTGTAGATTTTAACCGCCTAGGCATTTTTACTAAATCTGTTTTTTTCTTATTACCAGTCATTTCTAAACTGGGTAGAATAGAATGTAATTGATGTATAAGAAAGTGAAAAACATTTAATTTGTTATCTTACCTTTGAAAGATGATTACTGTTTATACAACCTTAGTCCTTCTTTCTGTTTATATTAAAAACTAGAGGCCCGGTGCATGAAATTTGTGCACTTGTGTGTGTGTGTGTGTGTGTGTGTGTCGGGGGGGGTGTCCCCTCAGCCTGGCCTGTGCCCTCTCGCAGTCCGGGAGCCCCCCCCAGATTGATTCCCCCCCCGGCCGGTGGCCTGACCTCCCTCTGCAGGGTGATCATGGGGCAATGGTGGGGCCCCCAACCAATCGCATAGCACCTGCCTTGGCTGGCCTGGTGCCAGCGGGTGTCATAGTGTGGTCGTCCAGACAGTAGTTCCACTGTTCGGCCATTCAGTCGATTTGCATATTAGGCTTTTATTATTGTAGATGTGTGAGTAAAGTGCCTTTTAATATTCTCTGATTGGCTGATAGGATTATAAATTAGATTATTTGCATTGGATTTATACCAGATATTTTCCGGTGTTAAAACTTTGCAAGTTCCCCAGTTATTGTACCTTATTCTTTGGCTCTAACTAACTACACTGACAAAAGGAGGCTTGGATACGACTTTATCAATATCCTATCCTCTCAGTTCTTTGTCCACCCCTCGTGGCAACCTTAATTGAAACACATGGAAATGATCTGCTTGGATTTTTACAGTTTTTCGGGCAGTTGTTCATGGCTTACTCACTGTCTGTCCTGTTTCCTTTTAATCAGTTTTTTTTTTTTCATTTCTCTTGTGAAATGACTATGGCCAGATCTTGGAGGGGAAAATGTGTTGCAGTATATGAGGTGGGGATGAGTATAGTGATTGTATTACAGATGTGACTCATCAAAGCAAAAATGCATTAGGGATCTAGAATCCCAATGGCTGAAGAAGACAAAATCCAGTCAGCAGCGTAATTGATGAAAGCCAACTTTTCCATTGCATTGGGTTATATACATGCCTTCTCCACAAAGTACACAGCATGTACTTGAAATGTGGGGATATTTTATACTCTAAAAATATGTAGGTTTGGAAAACTGACCTATAAACCATGGCTTTCACAAAAGCTAACAGTACAACTAATAATAAATAAGACACAGTTTGGTGGTTTATGTGGTATATTTTTATTACTCTCAAACTCATCCTTCTTTGGCAAACATTACTTTTATCATTTTGAAACTGGAAAGTTAGTGTTGTCTTCTGGGGAAAAATAACTTGGAGGAATATTTGGCTCCATCTGTTCTCAAAATGAGTGTATTAGGTGGTCTTAGATGGGGACTACTTGAATCTTTTTATTGAGGGGAGGTAGAAATCTCTACTTTAAATAAAATTGCGTCTACTTTCTCCACTGGCCATTATTTTGTGTATGTTGAATAGCTCATATTCCTCAGGTAATAGAAATCTGTTTTAATTTAATTATTTCAACATGAATTCAATAAACTATAGCCCATTATATACTTTTTTGTAACAACGGGAGTCTTTATGCTTAATCATTTTTATTAAAACTTGATTTTAATAAAATTTGGATATTTTCAAGTTTTAATCTTAGTACTTGTTTCATGATTCACAATTCACAATGTTACTAAAGGGTATATATACAGTGAAGAGTACAGTATTTGATGTCATGGTTCTGAAGATACCTGAGAAAGCTATGCAGAATTGCAGTGTTGATTTCAAACTCAAAGATTATCACCAATGCATGTCATCGCTAATGGACACGTAGGCCTTACAACTAACATTCAGGGTCACTGAGTCGCTACCCCATTATGGCCCTTAGAAAAGGTTTCAGTGGGAGAACCTGTGATCATGGTTCTCATAAAATACTGGCTAAGGAGGGATAACTGAACACGTATAACATGAAGGATCAGTCCAAGAAAGCAGGTTGTCTGGCCCTCCTCTAGACAGGGAGTTAGAGATAAGAATTGATCCTATTTTATATTTTATCATTTGCTCTGTCTTCTGTCAGAAGTCTAGCAAATAAGGATTAGTGAGAAAAGATAAAGTAAAAGAATAAGCGATTTGCTTGGCATTCATTCTTTAGTTCTGTCTTTGTGTTCATTTGAACACGAGAAGTCTGGGGGTCAGGCTGTTTTCTCAAGCATGCTGTAGAACTCTGTCATAATGGTATACACTCGCCTTTTATTTCGGTAGTCACTTCACACAACTGCTTTGTGAAAAACACATTTGCTGTTTTTTGTGGTCCCCCCCCCTCTTTCTGCAAACATGGAAGTAGAGGATGCCATTGAGGATGCCAAGGGTGTTTGATGGTAGTGAATATACCCTCACTGCTACCACAATTTTTTAAAGTGAATCGTAATTTTAAATCAATATCTGCTGAAAGTTTGGTTGTAAATGGTTAAAACCCATGTGCCTTTGTTTTGCCATTTGGAGTTATAGGAAAAGTTGAAGATGGTGTTTACATCTCTATGCTGTCTTTTCTTCAGACTAAAGGTTTGGTTTCTTATTTAGCTTATGACTTAATTTTCAGACCCCTCACCATTCTATTGACTTTCCGGAGTCAATAAAATGTCCCATTTTAAATGTGGCAGTGGTATCTGCATGTGATGTTTTGGATGAGGCCTGACCAATAGAGTTACAGAGAGGGAGGCCATAGTCGCCACAATATGGAGATGATCCAGAAGGAGCCGAAGACTGCACCATTTTCAGGCACTGTGAATGGGTCACAGGCATGAAGAATGGGCATTTCTTGCCATTCTTCATCCAGTTGAAGAGGAAAGGTTGGCTCCAATGTCATTGCGAGGTACACGGTATAAAATAAGGAAACGTGATTTCAGACTGGCAGGTAAAGACCCACTTACACGTAACTCACATGTTCTGTCTCTCACTCTAAGCCCTTGACCCTGGCATTTGGCTTGGAGACCGTGGGGCAGTTGTGGTTTCCAGAGTATGAAAGTGTGCAAAGCATCCCTCTCAAAGCTCTCACCTCTTTCTGTGACTTAGTCATCAGAACTCCAGTGTGATTTTGTTTCTTCCTTGTGGACTCGATAGGGTTACCTAGGATGGAGGTTATCAGCCTCAGGATGATAGTCCGTAGTGTGAGGGGCCTGTGCAGCGCCTTTTCATGTGACTCGAGTGGACGCGATGGCATTGAATAAAGAGCTGTAAGCTATACTGATTTAAGGTGGGTTCACTGAAGGATCAGTGTGTTCTGTTTATTTTTGTAAATGTATTTTTATTGATTTCAGAGAAGAAGGGAGAGAGACAGAAGAAACATCAACAATGAGAGAGAATCATTGGTCAGCTGCCTCCTGCATGCCCCACACTGGGGATTGAGCCCATAACCCGGGCATGTGCCCTGACCGGAGAACCGAACCGTGATCTTCTGGTTCATAGGTCGATGCTCAACCACTGAGCCACGCCAGCTGGGCAAGAATTGGTACTTTTTAAAGCTGGATATGGCGGTGGTGTCTTTTTCTTTTAGACAGCAATCTGAATAGTCTTGGTTTGAGATTTTTTTTTTTTTGAGGTTGGACAGCTAGTTTGTGACAGCCAGGACTTAAAGAGTGCCTTTTTATTTATTTTTTTAAATATATGTTATTGATTTTTTACAGAGAGGAAGGGAGAGGGATAAAGAGTTAGAAACATCGATCAGCTGCCTCCTGCACACCCCCCACTGGGGATGTGCCCGCAACCAAGGTACATGCCCAGAATCAAACCTGGGACCCTTTAGTCCGTAGGCCGATGCTCTATCCACTGAGCCAAACCAGTTAGGGCAAGAGTGCCTTTTTCTTAAAAAAAACACAAACGAACAACTTTGTTTAACTATTGTTATTAATACAAAAATGATTTTCTTTAAATCAGCAATGATGCCCTTGTGGGCAGGCTAGGCTTCTATAATGAGAGAAATTGTATCTATAGTTGCTAGTGTTGGTAAGTAGGGCTGTGAATTAGGGTAGTTGTGGTGCATTAGAGGGACAACCAAAAGGCTGGAGACAAATTAATACAGTAACAAAATGGCATGGATTTGTCCCTCATATTTTGTTTAAACAGTTAAGACTTCACAATCACATTAAGGTTGGTCGTTCTGAAGTTTGTACCAATATTTTCCTCTTTTATTCTACCTGCAAGAGTTACAATAATGGTTTGTTGTCATCCCATGAATAGTCCTTTCTTAATATTGGGATTCTTTTTCTAAACTCCAGCCTTTTGCTTGATGTGTTTAATATTTTCATCTTATTTAGGCAAAATAGATTGCTTTAGAATTTATCCTCGGGCTAATTCGACTCTTACCTCACTTTTTTTTGTGTGTGTGTGTCTCCGAATGCTACTTTATAATTTATCTACTTTGTGGTTTCTGTGGTTATATGCCTGCCTTCCCAAAAAACAATAGCATGGAAAAGGAGAGGAGCTAGCCAATTGTGTACCACCTAACTGCCTCCCAGCCCTTCCGGCCTCAGCTGATGGGCCCAGATGTGGGCTCCAGACCCAACGCTGACCGTTCTGTACACACTGGCCATGAGTGTGTGACTGGCTCTGGAAACTCACTGAGTGAGATTTGTCTCTAATAAATCAGGAAACTACTAGTAAGACCTAAAGTGGAAATGGGAATGGAATGGGAGGTAGGATGGGTGTAGGCAGAAGCCAGGAGGGACAGTGTTGGCCATGGGAAACCAGGAGTTAAGAGGGAGAAGAAGCTGGGAGTCAGCAGAAGAAACACGTCCCTGTAAGGGAACATGGGGCAGAACACGGAGAGAGCAGATAGACCAGAAGTGAGAGAGACCCCTGTGGAGCCCGCCCAGTTTGTGATGCTTCTCGAGTGGGGACCAACAGGTGTCCTGGCGGTCTTGTCCCCTTTCCTCCTGATGGAGTTGAACAACACGATGATAATCAAGAAACCAACTAAAACACATAAAAGGCATTCAGGGACTTGAATAATTGCACGATCATTCTCTCTTCCACAGGTTTATTCATTCACACTTTAACAAAATTTGTGGTGTGTGTGTGTGTGTGTGTGTGTGTGTGTTCAGTAGTTTAACCCCTCAATGAGTGACTCATTAAGTTATATCTTTATGGAAGATATCCTAGATAATACGTAGACATTTCCTGCAAACCTGTCATTAAAGTATGTAAATAGCAGCCATCCCACAGGGTGTTTTAAACCAGGAAAATACATTGTGTCAGTGTATGATGAACTCTCTCTGTGTGATGTATACACTGTGTAAGAATACTAGTCTCATTCAGGGTGTGTTCCTTTTTGCTAGTCAGTTGCCAGCATTTTTTAAAGAAATAATAGGCTCATTGCTATTATTATCTTAGGTGGAAGAAGTACCTATTGTCCTTATTTTCCCAAAAAGATTCCATTACGGGCTTTTGTTGTACAGACTACAATGTCTTCCTTCTCCGTGGCCATTGACATTAATATTGTTTTAGTCAATATTATACTTTTTGTGGGAAGTTTGTAGTCAGCCAACATGCAGAGGGATTCGTTCAGTATAAAACATTTTCTGTTTTTCCTAATAGTAGTTAACAAGAACGCTTTGTAACATGATCCTTGAATTAAATTATTAAACATCTTGAATGCTACTCGCTCGTTTTGTATGTTTAGCAGTTGTGGCTTGTCCCAAACTAGTTCCTTTGCCCTTTTTAAATTTCTGTGGGTGTAAATTTTTTTGAAAGGAGCTGCCTTTTGGCACTTTAAGTGGTGGAAAAATAGATTTTATTGCCTTTTCTTTTTTCTTGGTGAAATCAAAGTGGTCTAGGAAAAGGATTTAAGGATGTCTTTCCTTCCCTAGCAATGACCACTTTTACTACTTTTTGTCAACCTAGATTATCATTCAGTCATTCAAATTTTCTGCTTCTGTCTGGTTAAAGTGATGATGGGTGGGGAATGAAGGGATTTAGCCAGGGATGAAACCAACTGCAGGCAAAAATACAAAGGCTTTTTATGTTTTCTTCTTGAGTTCACCATCAATTAATGTTTTGAGAGGGAAGAAACGCAGCTTCACTTCCCATGCGCCTGTTTACTCTGGAGTTACCAGGGAGCCTTGATCCCCGGTGAATCAGAAAGCTTTAAACTCAGAGAGTCTGGAGTTGTTTTCTTAAATAGGACTTCTTCCTGTTTTGTTTTTCTGTGGGATTTTCTAAGACAATGGTCCAAATTCACGCGTAAGTCAATAGGAGGTGCTGTTTGAGAAATTCCGTGGCGTATTCCCTATGTGGGTAGGTTTGGAGAGCCCAAGTTTTTCTTGGCGTCAGCGAGTACATTGAGAGGGAGTAGGTATTAACAAAATCGAGGAAAGAGTATTTTTCAGTGCTCAGTTGAAATGTGGATATGTCTTTCTTCTCATTGGAGTATCCCTTCTCATTCGCATCCCTCTCACACGTGAAAAATCTGGTGAGCTACCTCCCGACCTGTGAATCTTAAAAATGCTCCTGTTGTCTTGTAGGTGGCATGGGAATGCTGAAGAAGAAATAATGTCTACTTTCCAAGAGCTTTCAAGCTGAGGGGAGAAGATGCGTATAAGAAGGGGTTAGACTAGAGTGAGCGATGATGTACAGACTTGACAAGGTGCAAAGGATGCCGTTCAGGAGGCATTTACTGTCCGCTCTGTGAGCTTGGCCCTGTGCCTGTTGCAGGATGGTAGAGAAGAAAAGGTGGTCGTATGGCTCCTGTTTTTAAGAAGGTTACACCCCAGAGGAGGCGTGGCACATAAGGACCTCTCAGCGTGGCAAGACCGTGTAATAGAGGAACCTGAAGGAGTGATTTGTTCTACTCTGAGCAACCGGGGAAGGCTGCCCTGAGAAGCAAGGGTCTGAGCAGGGACGTGAAGGGCAGGTTAAAAGAGTGTAGCTCGTAGGTTGGATAAGGTTAGGAAAGGTTTTGTAGGAGAGTCCTGAGGAGACAGCAGAGTGTAGATTAGGTCAGGCTGTCTTCTAGACCTGTGATTCATGCCCTAAGTGTCTTAATGGAGGCAAGATGGGAAGGCATTTCTGGCAGAAGGAACCAGCTACGTGCCTTTGCAGAGGCAGCGTAAGGGACAGAGGAGAGAGTGTGTCTGTCATCTAGCCCTGAAGACACTGAATTAAAAGTGACCCATGCCATTGTGTCATTATTTCATCTGAGCTAATGACTCACAGACTCAAGTGGAAGGTTGAGAGGATGAGTGGAAGGATTTGAAATCCAGGTTAAATGGAGGGGATTGTATTGTTTGTGTCCATTGTCTACTCGAAGATGATGCACGTTGAACAGGAGGATGGCCGGGATACCCACACATTTTGCAGTGTGGTTTGTTTTGCAGCTTCTGACTTCCTTATGAGTGCTGGGTGTAGGGATGTATCACTACCTTTTTCTTCTCACGACTTTCCCGGATAATAAATGCATTTCCAGGAAGATTAACTTTTAACTGTGCTTTGAAACACGAGTTTTCAACTAGTATAATACATTCATTGCATTTTGGATGATAAAATTTCCAAGCTTGGAATGATGGCTATAAAATAAATAGTTAGCATCGTTCCACCAAGTCCTGGACCTTCTGTGATGTGCAGTTTTAAAACATGTCTTTTCCAGGAAGACAGTTGAAAGTTTTGGCTTCGCAGTTGACGTCTCTGGCTATGTGTTATGGAAATCGTACTTAAAACGTTTGAGAAATAGGTACCAATAATTCAGGTTTGGAGAAGAATAGGAAATTTGGTTCTGTTTGGGTAAAATTAAAGATTCCCTTAAAGGAGTTGTTGGCGATCAGTTGAGCACACTCTAGTATTAGCACGAAACCGCCAGTGTAATGAGGAATACTAGTAAGTACAGGGAAGGGAAGGCCAAGAATATTTGAGACCTGGTATCATGTGCAGAATAAATATAGCGCGTTCTCAGTTTTTCAGGGCCAGCTTTTTCTAGCTGAATTATTAACTAGAATTCACATTCCCTTTCCCATTTCTCCCGACTCTACCATTAACCATTTTAGGGATAGTAAACGTTTAAAACATAGCAGAACCCTTAACCCTCCTCCCTGTAGCTTTGCCTGTGTTACCGGCTTTGGGGTTCTTGGGTTCCCTAAGACAGAGATCGAGAGGAAACCCCAGAGACATTTCCAGACAGATTTTATTAAGCTTATGCCTCCAGCACAAGGGAGGCAGCACAGAGGGAAGGAAGGTGCTCTGAACTGACTTGGGGGCTTGGCTACCTTTATAAGCTGGCGACAAGCGGGCAGGCTTTTTGAAAAAGGCAGGCTTGCAACATTTCCCATTTCAGAGTTGGGGGGACTTCCTTTTCCAGCTGCCTGGCCTGGTCACTTCGTTTCCACCTGTGGCTGTGGGGGCAAAGTGGCAGACTGCTCATTACTGCCCCCCCTAGGAAGGTCATCAAACCTTGATCAATGGCACGGTCAGGTCAGTAGTTTAAGCAGGCAGTTAGAAGGGAGATAAAATCGGCTACCTCTGCATTTTTGAGTAGGTCGTGGAGGGGTGGTGACATTTTTGTGTTTCTTCTAGCCATCTGGTGTCCTTGGGATCCTGGGCCCACGTCCCAGTGCTGTCTCATTTGGACCTTTGGAAAACTGTTGATTCCCAAACTAGAGATTCTGATTTAATTGTTCTGGAAGTAAAGCTTGGGCATTAGTTTTTTTTTTAAGTTTCCCAGGTGACTTTAATATGCAGCCAACTTTGGAAACCACTGATGTGGGGTATGGACAAGTGTAAAGAGAAAATGTAAGTTCATGTTGGTCTCTAGTGCTGAGTTAGAAGGGAAGGAATTTTATGTGTTTTGTGTGTGTCTGTCAGTTACTAGCGGATTTCACTTTCTGGTGAGTTTCATTCTCCTAGGACTAAATGTTTCATTGTATGATTTTCAAGAGGGTATGCTGTGAAACACTCATTCTGCATTATGTTAATAAATGTACTATTTTTAAAAGTTGTTTCCTGCACAACTTCTCACAGACTTTAATGTGCCAGTTAATTGCATTTTGTGAAACTGCTAGAGGAATATAATATGCAGCAGTTCACAGTATTGTTTGATCAAATCTTTTTTTCCCTCTTGCTGAAAATCTGGTTGACAGCAGTGATTTTGAACCTTTTCCTCTCATGGCACACATAAACTAATTACTAAAATGCTGCAGTACACAAAAATATATTTTTTGCTGATCTGACAAAAAAGTAGGTATAATTTTTTATTTTATTTTTATATTTTTTGTTAATCCTCACCTGAGGATATTTTTTCTATAGATTTTTAGAGAAAGTGGAAGGGAAGGAGGTAAGGGAGAGAAAGGAAAGAAAGCTATATATATATATATATATATATATATATATATATATATAGAGAGAGAGAGAGAGAGAGAGAGAGAGAGAGAGAGAGAGAGAGACACATCGATGTGAGAAAGACATTGATTTGGTTGCCTCCCACGCATGTCCCGACTGGGATCGGGAATCGAACCCACATCATTTTCAGCTCTAACCACTGAACACACAGGCCAGGCAATAATGAGTACAACTTTGATTTATGCACACCGGATAGCTATTGTGTGTGTTGGCTGTTGTTATTTTTTATTTGACAGTCTAAGGCCGTGGTCGACAAACTGCGGCTCGCGAGCCACATGCAGCTCTTTGGCCCCTTGAGTGTGGCTCTTCCACAAAATACCACGGCCTGGGTGAGTCTATTTTGAAGAAGTGACATTAGAAGAAGTTTAAGTTTAAAAACTTGGGCTCTCAAAAGAAATTTCAATCGTTGTACTGTTGATATTTGGCTCTGTTGACTAATGAGTTTGCCGACCACTGGTCTAAGGGAAAAGAGGTCATTGCCCCTGACTAGTCAGTTACTGCATGCTTTAAAATTCTGCTGCACACCAGTTGAAAATTGCTGGTCTACAGAATGAAACAATCAGAGAATCATTTGAAAATTTCTTTTTTTCATTAACCAAGATCTGTGTTAGGGCTGGATGTGATATAGTTACATGGGGCAGTCTTTCTTAAAAGTGTGTTTCGTCGGAGACTCTTAGGATAGAGATGAGAGTGTATTTCAGTGAACACGAATCCTTCCTCAAATACAGTTACTTTATTTCCCTGCTCAGAATTTCTTTAACACCTCTCCATTGCTTCCCAGATGAAGCTAAATATCCACATTTGGCATTGAGTATTATTACAATTTGTACTTCCTGCTATTTAACTTTATCTCCCATTGTCCTGCAAAGCAATCCCCCTGGTACCAGCCAATGGTATCCTGAAGCCCCTATTAGTCCTGATTCTTGTGGCTGTAGATAAAAATATTTACCCACCTAGAAAGTCTTTCTCTTGTCTATATCTCTGATCCTCTCCAGTTGTATTGCTAAAAGTCCTACTCTTTTGTGGGATATTCTGGATTGGCCCAGTCTACATTGACAGTTGCCATTTATTTTATATTGCCCTTGGTTTGGAATTTATTAAAAAGTTATTGTTCTTGCATTGCTGTTCTGCTCTTTTGAGTTGATGTATTAATAGTGCAACTATGAGCTCTTGAATTGAGAGACTCAAGGATCTAGAGGCCTCCACATTGCTCTGTGCATGTTCGGAGCTAAGTAACTCCTTAGAATCATGATATTGTAGGATTGAAAGGGACCTTAGAGATTTCCTATTTTAGCATACATACGAGGAAGACAAGATCTAGAGAATTTTAAATGATCTGTTCAAGTCATATAATTATGTAATTTTTGAAGCTGGGGAGGAAACTCAATCCACTGTTCTTTTCACTATGAACGGTTACCACCTTTTAAAAATCCAGGTGCTCTTTTAAGAAAAATAAAAATTTCATGTCCTTTCACAATGGAAAAAAACACAGTAAATTTTATATTGCTACTTAAAATAGATCAAGGCAATAAGAGATAGCGCTGTCTTGTTTTTCACACTCCCAACACACAGAGAGATGCTCTGGAGGTGTGTATGTCTAGGAAACCGGGGTTTTAAAACTTGATGTTCCAGAGATAATTATAATTTGCATTTCTTCATACATCACTCTCTTCCTTTCCCTCTCCACTCCCACCTCCCCCCTCCTCCTTTCTTCCCTCCCCTGATTCATGCCATTTTGTTGTTTTGAATCAATCAGTGGACGAAACAAATAACGGATGTCAATATCATAACAAACACTGAACTAGGAGCCATGAGATCTGGGTTCGAATCCCAGTGCAGACCAACTGTGAAGTCTTGGCAAAGTCATTTGGCACCTGACTTGCTCAGGTTCTCTTACTTTTACAGAATGGGGACGATTCCTCACAGAATTGTTTAAAGCGAACACATATCAGTTGAAAGTGAAAAGCACTGAACAGATGTGAGGGCTTATTTGACTCTTCAGAGAGCTCCTTCCAGGCCAGCGCTGGCATCTTCAAGGTGGAGGGAAGGCTGCAGGGCTGTTAGGTTTTAGGATGAGGGTCCCTGTCTTCAGTTGGCTGGGAAAGCCATACACAATTCTATAATATTGTTGGCACCTCTTCTCAGTTTAAAGTTGTGATTGTATCTTTTATTTGGGGATGGTATTTTCTGGTTTCTTATATTGGGAAAAGATTCTGTTCGTTGGTTTGTTTTATTTAAATATGCTCATATTTTTGCATTTTAGAATAGAAGTTGTTTTTCCCCCCCTGGAGTGGAGATTTTTGTTTTCTTTTTTTTTCTTGAGATTATGCGATAAGATGGGTGTTCACTATTAGAAATACTGGATGAGGTTTGCTACCAATAAAAAATTATCAGGGCAAACTGAACTTTATTTTTTATTTTTAAAATATATTTTTATTGATTTCAGAGAGGGAGGCAGGGAAGGAGGGAGAGAGAGAAACATTAATGATGAGAGGGAATCCTCGATCGGCTCCCTCCTGCACACCCCACACTGGGATGGAGCCTGCAACCTGGGCATGTGCCCTGACTGGGAATCAAACTGTGACCTCCTGGTTCATGGCTGATGCTCGGCCACTGAGCCACACTGGCCGGGCTCTGGTTTCTTTTTCATAAAGGAGGGGCAGAACCATCTGGTGTCTCAAGTTTGGTATTCTGTTTTTTAGTGCACATGTCTAGGTCCATACTGTAATTGTTCCCAATAAATCAAAACAGGCTTCACGTAGCAGCTCATAGAGCGTATTTGTTCTTCATGTGAGATTTATGGAGCACTCTTATATTTGCCAAGACTTTTATTTTCCCAAACTCCCCAGTACGGTAAGTCAACAGGAAGGTCTTCAAGTGCTAAAGCAGTTGCTAAGTAAGCCTGCCATTGAAATTAATCCAGGTTAATCTCCTCAGAAACCATGTGGTAATGAGAAATGGGGTCAGGTACAAGAGATTCATGACTTATCCTGAGCCTTATGGCAAGTTCTTGCTAATTAAGTTTTGGACAGAAATGGTAATTTTTCATTAAGCATAAGAAAACATTATTTTGTTCTCCTTTTTCTGGTGGAGGCAATATATAGCAATTTAAACAATATAAGTGTCTCAGAAAGGATTGGGTTAGAAAGGAATTGACTCAACAGTGTAATTCTTTTTTTTTTTAAATTGTAGTATAGATGTCCCCCATTCCTTTCCTCCTTTGCCCCCCTCCACCTAACCCGTGCCCCATCCCCATCCCAGGCCTTCATCACACTATTGTCTGTGTCCATGGGTTATGCATATATGTTCGTTAGTTAATCTCTTCCCGTTCCCTCCCCCCCAACCCTCCCTTCTGAGACCTGTCAGTCTGTCCCATGTATCCATATTTCTGGACCACATTTGATCATTAGTTTATTTTGTTAATTAGATTCCACTTATAAATGAGATCATGTGATATTTGTCTTTCTCTGACTGGCTTATTTCACTTAGCACAATAATCTCCATGCTGTATTCCATGGTTCCACAGGTCTTTTATCCACTCATCTACCAACGGGCACTTGGGCTGTTTCCAGATTTTTGTTCCTGGTTTATATCATATGTACTACCTTTGTATAGTGACCACATTCTTTGCAGAATTTACTCTTTGGATATTGAAAGGTGTTGGTTTTATAAAAAGAAACCAAAGTTATTGTAGAATGCTTGTACCAAAATGTTTACCTATAAACAGGTAGGGCTATCATGAAATGTAGTAATTGGTCTTTATTCATATTGAAGACGGCTGTATTGCGGCTTCTTTACAAGTACAATTTTAAGGCATTTTAAGTCATCTATAATAATAAAAGCGTAATATGCTAATTAGACAGGACATCCTTCTGGATGACCTTCTGGACGAAGCCAGGGCTGTGAGAGCTGAGGCAGGTGCTGCGGTTGCCTTGGGCCAAGGCAAGCCACCGCGGCTGCGAGGGCTGAGCCCCTTGCACGAATTTCGTTCATCGGGCCTCTAATCTTATATAATAAAACCCTAATATGCAAATTGACCGAATGGCGGAACGACCGGTTGCTATAATGTTCACTGACCACCAGGAGGCAGATGCTCAATGCAGGAGCTGCCCCCTGGTGGTCAGTGTGCTCCCACAGGGGGAGCGCTGCTCAACCAGAAGCCAGGCTCATGGCTGGCAAGTGCAGCGGCGGTGGCGGGGGCATCTCCTGCCTCTGCGGCAGCACTAAGGACCCCTCGGGGGCTGTCCGCCTGCTGGCTTAGGCCCACTCCCCAGGGCCTAAGCCAGCAGGCGGACAGCCCCCGAGGGGTCCTCGACTGTGAGAGGGCACAGGCTGGGCTGAGGGATCCCCTCACCTCCAGTGCACAAATATAGTGCACCGGGCCTCTAGTTAGATTATAAAGAAATCACAGACTCTCATTCTCTCCTTTTTGTGAGCTCTTGAATTCTACAGACCAAAAGTTTACATATGCAGTTTATAGACATTTTTTAAATCTTATGATGGTTGTTGCAGCCTGGGAATAAATTTACTCATTACATATTTGTTGATTGAATGAATGAAATTACGAATTTACTTATTAAAACAATTTTTGAGCCCTTTACTATATGTTTGGCTTGAAATACAATGGTGAGCAATTCAGACATAAGTTCTGCCGTTAGGGAGCAAACAGAAATTTTACTGAAGGGTATAGACAAAATAAAAGGAAACAAGCAAATAAACAAATCACAGTACTTCTAAGAAAGGGAATGTACATGGTCCTGACATGGGGCAAGGCTTGTTAACGTGGATGAACACATCAAGTAAAAAAGAGCTCTTCACTTTTTTAAGTTCAGGGGACAGCTAACTTTTAGTCCTTTGCTTTGCATACACAGAAAGCTTTCTTAAGTATTTACTTCAGTCTTCAAAAGCAGGACTTTCCCCTCCCACTTAGACCAACACATTTAAGAAGTCTTAGCCATTAAGGGTATAATTGTATTTCCTTTCAGTTGTCTTTAGTGGAATGCTTTTACAGTGCTTCCAAAACAATGAGACATTCCTTAGCGCCAAGCCTCCGCGGGAAACATGAAGTATCTCAGTTCATGTATTATTCCATTACCTATGATGTCAAGACAGTTGGTAAATAATTTCTTTTTATAGAACAGCTAAAGTGGGGGAGGGGGAGGGAGAGAAAGGAAGATTTAACGTAATCTAAGCAGTCTGATCCCAGGAAATAGTTTAGGGTAGCTCTGCCCCGTGGTGGCTGCTATTCATTACCAACTCCGTGTTGGGCGGACGAGGGGTTTTGTTTGCCTTTCAGTCAGGGCAGTGCTGGTATTGTGGTTCTGCTGCTTTGCCTTTTCTTCGGGTCGGAATTTTTCTAGGGCTTGTTGCAAATGGAGAGGCAGATGTTTGCCTTCCGTGGGCCTGGGGATGGTTTGGCGCCATCTAGGCCGATGTTTTTGCAGTCCTTGAATGCTGTGGCTGAATAGCTTCAGGCAGTGACAACAGCTGAAAGGAAATGTTATGGTGGTGACTTCATACTCTGGGCCAGTCAAGTATTGATGAGTCTTAAAGAGACTAATCGTGTGTTTTTAAGTTCTAGTACGGCAAAGCTTTTCACTTATATGTATGCTAGGGAAACCAGTAACTTTCTACACTTTGTGATGAAGAATGAGTTGGCCATGTGGTTCATAATGCGGTTATACAGAGAGAACCATATTTAAGGGATTCTTTATCTTTTTAAAAATTATGATAAAATGCACGTAACAATTTGCCATTTTAACTGTATTGAAGTGTACCGTTCATTGCCATTAAGTACATTCGTATTGTTGTGCTACTTAAGAAATTCTTGCTTTGAAATAGCAATCCACCTGAATTGATGTTTTGGTATTAAGATGGCCACGTGTTTATAGAGAGAAAAATTTAAAATTGAAACATAGATACAACATATTTTGCTGGAAAGACAAAATTTGAAATTGTGATAGAGTTGCTGCTAATGTACAGTGAAACTGGACTAACCAGGGCTCTTTGAGGAGCTTTGCACGCGTCAATGAATGGTACCTAGTCCCTCTGAAGCTGGCATTTAGGGTATGAAATAGCTGGTAGGCACTGCCGGCCGAGGGAGAAGCACGAGGAGGTCTCTGCATGTCGCGAGGGGGGCAGTGGGCTCCGCTTACGGGCGAGTGACAGTGAACAGCAGCTGCTCACGGCGGGCTTTTTGTATTCCCACGCTGTGAAAGCAAGGTGCTAGCGGGCAAGAACCAGGGTCCCGTCACAGGTGGGACTCGGCCAGTCTTCCCTACAGTGTTTATTAAACATGTGTGCATGGGGTTCCAGGATGGAGAATAGTGACTTTGGCAGGGCAGAAGAGGGAGTCGGGGAGATGAGTTCTAGGCGGACTTTATTCCTGGAATTGTGTGGAACTGTTTCTGGAATGAGTTCCTGGTGACTTGAGAACATTTGCAAAACCTCGTGTCCGGGCCCTGCAGTCATCGCTTCGGCCCGTCCTCTGCGTGGCCAGCGCAGGAAAGGGTAGCTGACTGCACAGCCCGTTATTTAACTGGACAGATCAGCAGAAACACATATGCTGAAAGCATGGACCGTTCTTCTCCTACCGTAATGCCTAGGAGGTGATATCTACTAATGGGCCTTGTAAGCCAGGTCTCTCTTCTCTCGGACACCACTGAATGAAATTTGTGTGTTCTGGCTTCCTCAACTAAGTTGAATTCTCAGCTTAAAACCTGGGGAATCGAAGTCCCTGGGCTGGTCAGTCTTCTGAAGGCTTTGTGATGGCGCCTCTCTCAGATCGGGTGGAGGCAGGCGGTGATGGTATTCTCGCTTATGTGACAGCTGCGTGCATCCAAGAGCACTTGGCCACCTTCAGTGATCTAAATCACCCTCCTTTGATTACAGAGCTCTTTGCCGTCTTCTTCCTTTGTGGCTAATTTTGTCAAACTTCCCAGTTATTTCCCGAAGCAGTTTCCTCCTTAGTCATCCATCACCATTTATTTGTCCGTCAGGGGAATTTCTCAGTTACCGCTAAACCGTAGGTTGGCTGGACGAAAGTGAACATAGCATTCTTGTATTTTTTTAGTGTGAATCCTGAATGGCAGAATGGTCAAGCTTTGAGACACGTTCTGTTAGCCCTTGCTCCAAACAGGGAGTTGAGGTGCCTTCATCATCTACATTTAGTAACAACGATTGAGGAATAGGTGCCAGAGGAAATCGGTGTGACGGGGGAAAAAAGAGTTGGAAAATACATTTGACCGGAGGACCAGTAAAGTTTGTATACAACATACACGTCAGATACTAAGCTTCGCCACCGTGGCCAAAGCTGAAAAGGAAACCTGGCCAGTGATAAGAATCACAGTGTCCATGAGATGAAACCCGAGTCGGTGGCCCCGGAAGATCACAGACTTTCTTGCTACAGGAACCTCGGAAGAGCTGCTGTGAGTTTGCTGAAGGAGACCTGCAGCAAGCCTCTAGTTGGCTGTGTTGTCGACAGTGACTTCCCTGGCTGTAGGGTGGTTGTTTTTATGTCTCAGTATAGGAAAAATACAGTTGCTGCTTCTATGTTCTAACACGAGTGAAAGCTATTCTACAAAGGCTGAAAATCTAGTATTCTAGGATGACCTATACGATTATCAGACACTTCTCCATCGATATTATTTATACTAGCTGAGTTAGATGATAAGGTGGTTATCTAGCCTTGATTATTTAATTTATTTGTATTACTAACTAGAGGCCTGGTGCACAAAATTCATGCATGAGGCCGGGTATGTGTCCTTCAGCCCAGCCTTCACCCTCTCTAATCTGGGATCCCTCTCACAATCCAGGACTGCTGGCTCCCAACTGCTTGCCTGCCTGCCTGCCTGATTGCCCCTAACCGCTTCTGCCTGTCAGCCTGATCACCCCCTAACCACTCCCCTGTCAGCCTGATCGATGCCTAACTGCTCCCCTGCTGGCCCGATTGCCCGTAACTGCCCTTCCCTGCTGGCCTGGTCGCCCCCAACTGCCCTCCCCTGCAGCCTGGTCCCTCCCAACTGCCCTCCCCTGCTGGCCTGATCGCCCACAACTGTCCTCCCCTGCTGGTCATCTTGTGTCTACATGTGGGTGGCCATCTTTGACCACATGGGGGCGACCATCTTGTGTGTTGGAGTGACGGTCAATTTGCATATTACCCTTTTATTAGATAGGATTCTAACAGTAGGACCACTTTGCGTATGTCAGACATTGTACGAAGGCACTTGCTCTAGAAGAAATCTCTCAATCCTTGTAGAAACCCCGTGGCTTCATTCTTATTTTAGAGAAAGGAAGTTGGCTCAGAGAATTTGACTGCCTTGGCCAGGTTCACCTGCCTGCTGCCGCCTGTGCACCTTGTACCGATTCCACTACCTGGGACCAAGAAGTTGTCAGGCAAGAAAGACGGTTTAGCTCTTTGGAGCCAAATCTCTCAAACGTCCCGGGGAGCAGCTTTTTCCCACGTTAGCCTGTGCAGCACAGAGTAGACCCCTGGCCGCCCACACCTGGGCGTCTCTGTTTAGTCCCTTGTGTGTTGCAGACAACGCTGCGGCATTCCACAGCTAGCCCCCTTGATGACTCTCACGTTGTGCGTCTAGGACCACATCAGAGTGGCTGGAAAACTGAGCTAAGAACAAGTGTTTTCTTGCTTAACTTTTAAATATTCTCAAGCTCCGAAACTATAATTTAATTTGGCTATTGTTGTCAGGAAGGGAAATGCTATAAAAAGAAGAAGAAGAAAAAAAAGCCTTCCATGTAAAGACACTTGAAATCTGATAATATTTCTGCCATGGCCTCTTCATTACAAGTTTAAGTTAAAAACAATGTAGAGATGATCTCCTTCCATCATTTTGACAGTTTAGTATATGTTCAAAAGAATCTTTACTATGCCTGTATATCCATTTTATTAAAATACTAGAGGCCCACCCGGTGCACGAATTTGTGCACCAGTGGGATCCCTCAGCCTGGCCTGCAGGATTGGGCCGAAACCTGCTCTCCGAAATCCCCCAAGGGGTCCCAGATTGTGAGAGGGTGCAGGCCAGGCTGAGGGACCCCACCGGTGCACAGTTGGGGCTGGAGAGGGACGTGGGAGGTTGGCCAGCTGGGGCGGGACTGCGGGAGGGCTCCAGGGCATGTCCAGCCCATCTCGCTTGCTGGGTCCCAATCGGCCGGGCCCCAGCAGCAAGCTAACCTACCGGTCGGAGCGTCTGCCCCCTGGTGGTCAGTGCACGTCATAGTGACTGGTTGACTGGTCGACTGGTCAACTGTTTGCCCCCTGGTGGTCAGTGCACATCATAGCGGTTGAGTGGCCTTAGCATATCATTAGCATATTACACTTTGATTGGTTGAATGGACAACCGGACACTTAGCATATTAGGCTTTTATTATATAAGATATTTTTATTGATTTTCAGAGAGGAAGGGAGAGGAAGAGAGAGATAGAAACATCAATAATGAGAGAGAATCATTGATCGGCTGCCTCCTGCATGCCTCCTACTTGAGATTTAGCCCACAACCAGGGTGTGTGCCCTCGACTGGAGTCGAACATGGGACCCTTCAATCCGCAGGCCAATTCTCTATCCACTGAGCCAAATTGGCTAAGGCTGTATGTCCATTTTTAATATCAGAGTTTATGGAATAGTATTATGTCTGTGTTAAGGTTTAGCCCGTGCTTAAACAAAGCATTTGCTCTATATGGACAGAAAGGGAAGGCCCCCTCCCCCCCCACCACACACACACATACACACAATTTGTTGTACCTTAGGTCAAGATAGGGAAGCTGGGGATATGTTTGAAAGAGGGAAAGGTATGCAATTAGAACCATATTGGCATCTTGGCAGGTATTTCTTTTTCCAGGGTGAACGTGCTTTAAGAAATTGCCAGTAGTTGCTAGGCAGACTTCAACAAACACAAAGGACATTACCCCAGCATCCACCCTGGCTGGTTTCTCAATTTAAATTTTGCGATCCTGGCTCACACTGTAGTAAACTCTCTTACTGTTTGAATTTGAGAGACAGAGCATTGCCAGCAATCCCTTGGCACTCCCAGGCACTGGCGAAGTTAACTTTTCTTTCCCAGGAGGCCAGGTGACTGACTTTTCAGCAAGGGCACTGGGTCCAAGATTGTGGGCCAGGCCATTGGAAGGGCTGCAGAGGTGAGTGGCACATTTGTAAGGAAAACAGCTCCGTCTCACCAGGAGCAGTTGCCTGTTTATTTGGTGCTGTCCTTTCTGATGATTTTCCTGCTAAGGATATGCTGGCTTTTGCATTTTTCTCTTTCTTCTGGGAAAAGGAACAACATTTTCACACTCAGTTACATTTAGTCCTTTACTTAAATGACATTTCTAGATGAATTTGGAGCAATGCCAGTGAAACGGAAGAAATGCTTTTCTGGACTAGGGATGAGATGCCCAGAGATTTTAAGACATAATTGTTTAACCATAGGTCTGTTTATTTACTTATTTTTGATTTGTTTTGTTTTGCACTGCTTCTCCAGGCCACCTGTTCCTAAGGACAGTAGTGTGCCATTTACTATTAGCTGGAAAATGCAGACTAATTGTGAAAGCTAAGGGTCCCGGGTTCGATTCCGGTCAAGGGCATGTACTTTGGTTGCAGGCACATCCCCAGTAGGGTGTGTGCAGGAGGCAGCTGATCAATGTTTCTCTCTCATTGATGTTTCTAACTCTCTATCCCTCTCCCTTCCTCTCTGTAAAAAAATCAATAAAATATATTTAAAAAAATAAATAAAAGTTTAAAAGACAGTGCCTTTTAAATGTTTATTTACTGATTGACTTGAGAGAGAGAGGAAGGGGGGGAGAGGGAGAGAAGGAGAGAAGGAGAGGGAGAGGGGGAGAGAGAGAGAGAGAGAGAGAGACAGACAGACAGACAGACAGACAGACAGACACAGAGAGAAAATACCGACTTGCTGCTCCACTTACATAGGCATTCATCTTGTATGTGCCCTGACTGCATCCTTGGCCTATCAGGACAATGCTCTAAGCAACTGAGCTACTCGGCCTAGACAAGAGACAGCACCTTTGAAATGCATGTGGTTTTGGGGGCAAAAATACTAATAAATAGCACTTTCAGCTTTCCCAAATAGAATAAACACGCACAGTTAGGATAATAATAAGCATGTGGAAGATGACATTCATATTGATCGGGGCTAAGTTTTCCATAATACACCAGCTTGAACCATATTTCCGAGGGCGGTCTGACAGTGGTGCAGCCTTCCAAAGGCCTAGGCTCTTGCAGGCTGTCTGCATTATCCGCTTGGATATCATCATATGGAAATGAAGCTACAGCGGTTACTGTAAAGATGGGCTTCCTTCTGCTAATAACCTGTTTTATTTAATCCCATGTGTCTGGAACACTTTGCTATCTGTGTGCTCCCCGCACAGAATCTCTTAGGAAACGCACAGGAGAGATAATGGAAGCAAAAATAATAATTTAGGCTACGTGAGATTGTCTTGTGAAAAATGCTACAGGTGGCGCTGCCATTTGGGAAACATATGATATGGTATCATTTGCCAGCTTCTGAATTAAAAATTTTTTAATAAAACTACTAACCAGTGTCTGTTTTAGAGAGTTTATGTGCTAGTTTTAAATATAACAGAAAAGGCTTATTTTCATAAGTTTATATTCTATTTGGGAAAATGCCCCCCCCCTTCCTCCTTCCTTCCCTCTCTCCCTCCCTTCTTTTCTTGAATTGTAAAAATGGTATGTACTCCTTTAAAAAGGAGAGCACAGAAGAGCACAGAGCGGAAATTAAGAACAGTCAAATTCCGCCCCAAAGGTACTGGTCACATTTTGGAAACATCTCTCTAGTCATCTTTTTAATTGTGTGTGTGTGTGTGTGTGTGTGTGTGTGTGTGTGTGTGTAATTTTTTAAAATTGTCACTTGTTCTGCAAACTAGCCTTTATTCTGTTTTTTGTTTTTTTTTCTAGCCATCAACTTTTCTTTTTAATAAATATTTACAACATCCTGTTTGATCATGGAATCACTTAATCATTTTCCCATTAAAATATGAAAATGTTTTCTTCAGTTAAAAAAGTAGCATTAAACATTGACCATTTGCCTATAGCAGTGGTTGGCAAACCGTGGCTCACGAGCCGCGGTTTGCTGCTCTGTTGACTAATGAGTTTGCCGACCACTGGCCTATAGTAACCATTGAAAAGAGAGGATGCCAAATTTTTGCTGTAAAAATTTTAGTTTATAAAGCATTGACATTGTATCATTTTAGGAAATAGCGTGAATGTCAAAATCTCTGCGGCTTTAGAGAATCGGAAATCCTTGGCTTTTAGTTTAATTCAATAATTTGAAAGAACATAAAGACCATTCATGAGTTTAGGAAGCATTTTAATACCATACAATACTAGTTATTTGGAATCCACAGGAATGAATCATAATGGCTATAGTACGGTATCAAAGACTGAAGGAGTGATTTTGTTCCCCCCAAGGTGATTGTCCAGTCCTGAAAGCCGTCATCTTTATAATAATTACAAAGCCCTCTTTGGCTTCTCACCACTGCATTTCTGTCTTGTTCATGGGGTGTAAAGGACTATCTTTCACCATTATAAGAATCTGTGCTTACGGGATTGGAGGAGAGCTTTCTTAAAAAACACACAAACAACAACAAAAAAACAACCACAGAAATAACAACACACAACACACACACCAAAATAAACTGTGTGTGTGATCAGGGGAGAGAAGCACAGCCCTGCAAGTTTCTTCCAGCTCCCTTGGTGTTTAGCGTTGATGGGAATTACAGAGAGACGTTTACAAGCGTTGTCGTGATTGAGCGATTTTTTAAGTGTTGTGAACTGTTCAGGGATACACACTGCATTCAGCAATGTCTTTTCCAGAAATCACGTCCCCCTATTCCCCATTTTGGACATGTGCTGAGTTCTTTTTTTTTTCAACTTGCTCTAATGTTTTCATGCCTTATTTTAATTTTAAGAGGTTTTCAGGAACAAACGTGACACAATCAACTGCATTTAAAAACAAACAACTACTTTGCTTTTTCAGCAAACCATTACGTCATCTCCAAGGGCAGTGTCGTCCCCTGCGACCCTCTCTTGCCGTAGGACATGGCTGCTGTCACCTGCTTTAGGAGCCTGTGGTACCTGGTGGTCGTAGATGCTCCAGTTGCATTAAATTATTCCAGTAACAGTGCATCTCACTGCACGAGGAGTCAGTGCTCTGACCTTATCCTGATCCTTCAACATTTTTTTCTGCTCATTCATTTTAAATGCCACTTCCTTCTGCCTTTTGCCAGAGAAATCTTTGAAACCAAGCCACGCAAGGCATGCATCATACACAGTTTTATTCTGTGGTGTGACCAACACTCTTGCATGCTAGCCACTCTCACATGACTTAGTTGATTGGTTTACTACTGTAGAGATGTCCAGTGATTGCAAAAGCTGTGGTATGGAGAAAGCAATGCCATGCCGTATTTAAGTTTATTTTTATTTTTTGTTAATCCTCACCTGAGGATATTTTTCCATTGGTTTTTAGGGAGAGTGGGAGAGGGAGGAAAAGACAGAGAGAAACATCAATGTGAGAGAAACACATCGATTGGTTGCCTCCTGCACGAGCCCTGACTAGGGCCTGGGCTGGGGAGGAACCTGCAACCAAGGCGTGTGCTCTTGACTGGAATCGAACCCAGGACCCTTTGGTCTGCAGGCTGATGCTCTATCCACTGAGCAAAACTGGCTAGGGCGCCATGCTGTATTTAGTGTCTGTCTTTCTACCACACACACACACACACACACACACTATCCTATGTCTTCAACTTCCAGACCCCTGAGGTACATGATGCTTCTATGTTGTTGGTCATCCTCCCCGTTGTCCGAGCATAAAACTACTTGCCATTCCTGTCTCTCCTCCTAATAGGGTGACTTCTGATGAGTTTGCTTCCCTCTCTCCTTTCTGCTTTTGTTTTTTCTTGAGTGCATGGGATTTGAGTAGGACTTTCCTGTTGCCCCATAATTGGCACATAAGATTCATTGGAGGGCCATGTGGCCGTGGCATTCTGAAGAGAGTTTGGAAGAACCTCCAGCACTTGAGTCCACACACTTCTCCTTCACACTTATTTTTTATTTTATTGATTTTTTACAGAGAGGAAGGGAGAGGGATAGAGAGTTAGAAACATCGATGAGAGAGAAACATCGATCAGCTGCCTCCTGCACACTCCCCACTGGGGATGTGCCCGCAACCAAGGTACATGCCCTTGACCGGAATCGAACCTGGGATCCTTCAGCCCGCAGGCCGACGTTGTATCCACTGAGCCAAATCGGCCAGGGCCTCCTTCACACTTACTAAGAGGAGGCAGAAACTGCTAATACCTGCAGCCACCACCACAAACCACCTCGATCCCTCACAAACCTTTTCCCTAAGAATTGAAGTGGGAAGAAAGAGGTGGAGAGGTGTTGGGGATGTGGTGCTGGTGGGAAATGGGGTGGTCCCCGTAAGAGGTCTTGGGAAAGGGGACTTGCCAAGGAAATCGCTCATAAAGATCGGGCATTCCTGCAAGAGGAGACCCGTGTTTCGTTACCCGATGGCACGCTGGGACAGTGACAGGCTTGCTATGTGGGATTTGAAAAGAGAACTGCGGAGAGAGTCTCCGAGGGTTAGTGTGGGTCAGGTAGACGGCACTGAAGGAGGCTGGTAACCCAGCACGAAGCCTGATACTGATGAGTGGAACCAGCATCCAGACCATTAGGTGTCTGCTGGTGAGGAGGCCTGGGGGATGTTGGTTTTCTCACGTCAGGGAAGTGCGCCGTGGGACCCCTCATGGATGCCTCTCAGAAACTCATGCAGATTCCACGGGAGAGCCCCAGCCGGAGCCTCCCCGGCAGAGGCTCTCAGCAGCCGTTCAGTTAGTCAGAGAAGCACTGGGAAGCAGTAGAGGGGATGGCTGCGGCGCCCAGGCATGTCAGGAGGCGTTTGCTTTTTCTTCCACCCCCCTTCCCCTCAGTAGCTCACCTCCACTGGCATATTCTGAAGGCTTTCCGCGTGTTAGTTCTTCTGATCCTCCCAGCAACCCCATGACACAGGTTCTATTACTGTTCTCATTTTCCATAAGGACAGACACTAAGGCACAGAGAGAGTTGGTACCTGGGATCTGGATCCAGGTGGTTTGGCTCCCAAGACCACCTTGTAACCACCCTATTGTCATGTCCTACCATCCAAGATGGAAAGAAGTGACTTTTTTTGTTTGTTTGTTTTTACTGTTCACCAGCAGTAAGAAATACATTTTACATTCTGACCCAGGATACACCTACATAAAAATGAGTGAAAAAATTTTAATGAAATAACACATGTTATACAACCTAGTCTTTTCCTGTTCTTTTCACTTCTGTTTCATTTTAAAAAATGCTAGTTACCACCTACTAAATAGATGACCTGGAGCTCTGAAGAGGTTTGAAGGGAGCAACGAACAGCGCCCCCTTCCCAGTGTGGCATCTGTCTCTGTCCCTCTTTCTTCTCCTCCCCCTTCTCCCATCCACACGGAGTTTCCTGAGCTGAAAATCTAGCTGGTCCTGGAGAGCGGGGCTAACTTTGAGTTGGTTATGAGAGTGGACGTTCCTCTGCATTGGTTATGAGAGGGGGAGTTTCTCATCCTGGGAGTGACCAGACGTTTAACCTTCTGAAGAGATGGGCAAGAGGCATTCCAGAGAGGACAGGTGTGCTGCTGGGAAGTAGTGATGACGGGGTTCAGGATGCTGCCTCCGCCCCCGAAGAGGGATTCCCTTGTGAGCCAGTTACATCCGCTTTCAACTGTTGGGGTGATGTGAGGAGCTAGCAGTTCAACAAGGACGACCCTGTCCTCCATGGGCCGTGCCTGTGTCCTCCGTGGAACATAGGCCTCCCTCTTCTTACTCCGGCTGACGTGGAGCTGGTGGGGTTCTGATTCAGACCTCAAGCTATGTGGTATCGCTAAGCTGGAGTAGGTTTCACGGAACTGGTTTCTTCTGCTAATCCAGACCTATTTATTATTGCATTTATTACGGAAGCACGTCATATTTATTCATCCCTCCTTGGTTTATAATTTTTATTTTCAGTAAAACTCAGCCTTTCTTTATTCTTTTAATAAGCTTTTGAAGTCAACCTGGAGCTCCCTTTGTTAAATATAAGCAAGTAAAGATGAGCCCTGGCTGGTGTGGCTCAGTTGGTTGGGGCATCGTCTGGAAGGATGGTGGGGTTCGATTCCTAGTCGGGACGCATGCCAGGCTGTGGGTTCAATTCCTGGTCGGGGCGTGTGTGAGAGGCATCCAGTACATGTATCTCTCCCACATCCATGTATCTCCCCCGCCGCCTTCTCTAAGATCAATTAAATTTAAAAAAAATTTTTTTTAAAATATGCAAAGATGTCTCATCAGGAAAAGATGAAACCAACTGCACCAAGTCCTTGAAGTTTTACAGCAGTGCAAATGTTAACGCCAACACTTCTGTCACAGTTTGTTGAATTATACTTTCTGGAGACCCCCCAAAATGACGGCTCCCTCTTCACACCACCCCCACCTTACAGATTGCTTTTGTAGGGGACGAGGAATGCTGGCCTTGAGCACTCTCCAGGCTGAAATGATTCTGACCAGGCAGTGAGCTTTGCGACCCTCGTCGCCCGTTCGTCGGGGAGTTGGAGGGAAGCCAGGGTCTTCTGTCGGAGAGGGTTGGCCTTCCTCGTGTGCGCCTCCATGCCGGTGAGGTGGGCTGTCAGTCTTCTTTAGTTGTTAGGTCATCGGTTTGTATTGAGAGCCGGTGAGCAGAAAAGACCAGCCCCGGCCACGCCAGTGCCAGTGCCGTGGAGGATGTCCTCACGCACAGACGGGACTCCGAGGAGCCCCGGGGAGACTGCTGGCGGGTTCTGTTACCAGCAGCCTCCATGCTTCCGCCCTGAACAGCTGGCCTGCCTTTTAGTTCATGGACAGTGTGATCCTTGCAGAGGTGGTTTCTCTTTTTGTTGGAGGGATCGAAGGTGCAGGCTGAGACAGGGACCACGCAAGGCCGGGGGCCTGCAATTCTGGGTTCCATCCCTCCCCTGGGCTTTCCTATTCTCCGACCCTATTTGTTCCTTCTGGGATTCGCTCGAGTCTTCATTGGATGCTTTTGTTTCATATGTGCTTTTAAAGACACTTCCACTCCTCCTGGGGAAATCCACCCATCCGTGCTGTTGCCAAGAAAATATAACGTGTTTCGAAAGCTTTAGCCCTTTTTTATCTCCTGCCATAGATTGTGGTTGCGGTTGAAAATAAATCTTGACCCCAAATTTATAGTGAAGAGCAGGACCACAGCTTCTTACAAACCTTGAAATGTTGTCCTGGGGTTGGCCGGACTGAGATAAAAGTGAATTCTTCTCGCGATAACAAGATTAAGAGGGATGAAAGGCCATGTTAGGGACTCAGTACAGTGAGCTGGTACTAAGTTTCCAGAAACCACCTAGAGGGCCATTCCAAGTTCAGGAGTGAAATGGGACAGAAAACCTTTTTAAAATTCATACTTGACAGTTCAGAAGAGAAAGGTGGAATGAGAGATGTTGATACTCAGAAGCAAGACAGACGCCTATTAATGAATTGTGTTATTTTGAGAAGTTATTTTCCCTCTTTTTATAATTGGTTATCTCATTTATAAGACGAAGGAACATAATTTTGCCAACTCTAACGTTCTGCAGTTTCCCAAATGCAGTTAAAATAGGAGCTGGAAGAGAGAGTTTACCATCACTGCTTGTGTAAGTGAAAATTTGGGAGTTCTGAGTTTTGAGGCTCTTGGTGGTCATTGAATTAACATATTAATCCACAGACCCTCAATTGCTGTCTCCTGACAATAACTGGGGCTCCAGACACAATATCTAGGTGTTTTTCTCATAAATCTGAATTTGCATTAGTAATTTATAGTAATTTAAGCAAATCTAAGAAACCATGTGTGCACACACATGCAGGTTTGTATAGGTACAGTAGTTAACTCATAGCCATGTTCATGGTGAGTTTCAGTATGTCCATGGTAGGTATTCAATGTTTAGTTTTGACTTGAAATTTTACAGCACTATCAAGTTAAAATGGTTATTAATGTAATGTCTTGATATTTTATCTTTTTTTAAAATATCTTTTTATTGATTTCAGAGAGGAAGGGAGAGGGTGAGAGAGATAGAATTTTTTTTTCCATTTTTAATTTCTTTATTGATTAAGGTATCACATATTTGTCCTCATCCCCCCATTCCCATCCCATACCCCTCCCCACACATGCCCCCACCCCCCTGTTGTCCTCAACCGCTGGTTAGGCTCATATGCTTGCACACAAGTCCTTTGGTTGATCTCTCCCCTTTACCCCCACCGTTCCCTACCCTCCCTCTGAGGCCCGACAGTCTGATCCATGCCTCCTTGTTTCTGGGTCTGTTCTTGTTCATCAGTCTATGTTGTTCATTATTTCCCCTAGATGAGTGAGATCATGTGCTATTAGAAATACACTTATAAGAACCGGAAATGAGACAAGCAATAATCGTTATGGTGACAGGCAAATGAATCAGTTTGTAGTGAGTTTCTTTCTGGGCCAACAGTTCTTTTGAGACCCAATTTCAATGTCCAACAGTTCCTTATATGTACATGTCAGCACTGACATTACAGTTCTGGATGGTGGACAAATGGTGGTAAGAGAGAGATAGAAATATTAATGATGAGAGGGAGAATCATTGATCGACTGCCTCCTGCACCCCCCCCCCCCACTGGGGATCGAGCCTGTAACCTGGACATATGCCCTTGATTGGAATCAAACCAGGGACCCTTCAGTCCACAGGCCGACCCTCTATCCACTGAGCCAAACCAGCTAGGGCTAGTTACTTTATCTTGGAAATAATTTCTTCACATGTCAGAGATATAACATTTTAAAGTAGGAAGGGACCTTAGCTACTAGATTGTGAAACTTTTTTGCGTCATGATTTTTAGGAGAAGGGTGTTTGGTATTGGTACTGTCTGGCAGTATGTAGCTTGTTTTTGATTATTTCTTTTTATTACAGAACTCAGTTATGTATTAGTGTGTAGGAGAAGAAACAAGCATTGTGCCTAGCACATAGTTGGAGCTTAGTAAGTTTAGTTTTTTTTCCTTTTTCTCAAACTAGTGTTTGCTATTTTTTTGTTTTGTTTGATTAACCCTCACCCAAGGATATTTTTTTCATTGATATTTAGAGAGATTGGAAGGGAGGGAGAGAGACACAGAGAAAGAAACATTGATGTGAGAAAGATACATTGATTGGATGCCTCCTACATGTGCCCCCACCAGGACCGGGGATTGAGCCTGCAATCGAGGTACGTGCCCTTGGTGGGAATCGAACCCGGGACCCTTCAGTCGGTGGGCCAACACTCTATCCACTGAGCCAGACCAGCCATGGCCAAGTGTTTGCTATTAATGGAAGGCTCCATGATTTGAAATTTGTACACACGGAAGCTGCACAGAGGTTTCCTTGATAGCCTGTTACATACACTAGAACATATTGGCCATGCCAGTAAAGATTTTAACCACTAATACAAGAGACATACAGACAACAGTTTAACAGACTTGTCACACAGTAGTTCATAGTTATGGCCTTACAGCCAATAATGATTACGTTCAATAAGGTGAATGCACATATTGTGGTTAAAGGCTGGTTATTCTCTAAGTTGTGGCGTATATGTAGTTAAAGGGGATGATTTGATGGTTTGTTGTGCTGATGGTAGCAGCCATATTTCACAGAGGAGAACGCCTTTTCACTGAGATGGGCAGACACAAACAGTACCCTGAGTTTGGCCAAGTGGCCAGAAATAGTTTTGGGATTCATGGAGTTGTCTCCAAAATTCCAGGGATATTGCATCATCTTCATGGGTCTGGTTTGTTTTCAGTTGGTTTTGAAACTGAGCCCCACTGGTGGGACAAATGCTCAATAAATCACATTCACACTAAGACTGTGCACACCAAAGGCAGTAGCAGAAATTTAAAGCCCCTTTTACAAGCACAAACTTCTCTTCTGAAGTGTGGCCTTATTTTTATGAAATCGTAGTTCAGCGTTTCTTCAAAGTATGCAGAGTTTGAACTCCAAATAGTCCCACGCGGAAAACCACTGAAGTCTGGCCTTCATGTGCC
Organism: Cnephaeus nilssonii; assembly: GCF_951640355.1. Lineage (NCBI taxonomy): Eukaryota > Metazoa > Chordata > Mammalia > Chiroptera > Vespertilionidae > Cnephaeus > Cnephaeus nilssonii. Next base: position 29,523,892 of record NC_137087.1, on the reverse strand, counting down.
ATGTCTGTTGGAATCGGGACACCACGTATCCTTTACCAAGTACCATTGCTCCTGCTTTGTTCCAGCAAGTGCCGGGTTAGCCTGGACAGATTCTGACCTAAGAAAACATCATTGTTTAAATCGTAGATGTTCTAATAAGTTTGGTCTTCCTGACTTTTATTTCTTACGTTCCTTGATCTGAATAACTTATTGCTGCATCCATACAATGCAATAACATGTAATATGCAGCAGGAAGAATAAATATTCCATTAGAATTAGTTCCCGAATATATTGTAAAGTTAACAATAAAGCAAGTTGCACAAATGGCAATGTTAATTGCATGCTGGGAAGGAAAAGAGGCTGGAGATCTTTCAACTTTTGTACTTTTAAATCCTGAATCCTGTAAACAAATTAAGCAAAAATTTTTGGACAAATAATCTTTGTAATAATTTATATCCTTATCTGAGATCAAATCCAGTAATTGTTTTATGATACTAATAAGCATTTAAGAGATTAAAGACTTGTTTTCTTATCATTATTAATATTTTACTTGTAGTCTTCCGAGTGCTGTCTCTGCTAACAGTATCAACCTCGTCACTTGTGGTGGATCTTTGCAGCTCAAGATAGATCAATGCAAAAACTTATATTCTGCCTTCCGACATGCTGGGTTATGCTAAATATAGTAGTTTCAACAGCAGTATCCATCATTTATTGAATAAACATGGTACATTGTAGGATGGGAAGTTGGTGTATTCTCCTAGAGCTTCAAATACTGGTCCCTGATTCCTGCCTCCCAGAGACTGAATTGGTCAAAGACACTGCCTGGGTGTCTCTTTCGCAAGCTCTTCAGTGATTCCTTATTAATAAGTAATTTCCGTTTTAAAAGAGTTTTGGACCTCCAAAATTATTGGAAAGAACTTTTCCACTCCTATCACCTAGATTCCCAATTGTTAACATTTTACTGAATTTTCTCCCCCTTCTACTTAATTGTCCATGTGGTCTTTTTATGACATGACTAGAGGTCTGGTGCAAGAAATTCGTGCACAGGTGTGGTCCCTAGGCCTGGCTGGCAATTGAAGTGTGAGCCTCTGGCAGGGAAGGGCAGGTCCCAGCTGACCTCTGGGTCCTGGGCAGCACCTGGGCCCCCAGAACTCAGCTCGCACCCCTCTGCCTGAGTCACGGCGCGCAAGTTCCCATGAGGAGATCAGGTGAGTGCTGCTGAATGCTACAGGCTGGGGTGCAGCATGGGCCTCTGGGCTGCCCAGCGGCGCCGCACGGAAGCCAGGCGGGCAGCACGCTCTCCCCTGGCCGGCCTTGCAGACCAGCTTTTGTGCGAACCCACAGGAAGCACGACTGACCCCTGCGGTCTGGTGGCTGCAGCCTGGCTTACCCAGAAGACACCACGTAGGTGCGGGGCAGGCCCCTCACAGGTGCCCGGCACCTGAGTGTGGGGGCTTTCCTGGTGTGCGAGCCCTGGCGTCCCAGAGGAGGGTAGCAGGGGAGTGAGAGCAAGCTCGGCAGACACCCCGCATTCTCACTGCACTCTGTCCCTGTCACCCCCACCCCCAGGTTGCTGGTGAGAGGTCGCAGCAGTCACCGACACTTGCCATGTTCCATGCTGCCCCCTGATCGTCAGTGCACGTCATAGCGAGCTGTTGGTCTCCCGGTCGAACTCCAAGTCGAATGATTGCATATTAGGCTTTTATTATATAGGATGCTCCATCACCCCTACATATACTGCACTGTGCATCTCCCCCAAAGAGGGACATTCGCCTACATACATGTATATATATCATGGCCATTGTGTAGCCTCCTTCCCCTTCCCCTTCATGCTTCACCTTCACCACCCTCCCCCTTCCAGGGCTTGTTAGACTGGCATCCTGTCTCCTTTCCTGCCCCCCTTCCTTGGATGTCTGCATCTCCGTGATGGGAGGGTAAGACAAAGGACTGTGTCAGAAGGCGTGGAAAGGTTGTTTGTTAGCAATCAGGAAATAAATATACAAAACCTCTGTACAATTTACACACCTCATTCAGATTTCACCGAGTGCCCCAACAACGTCTGATTCCCTTTCTGGTCCAGGATGGTATTCGGGAACGCATACTGAATTTAGTTGTCATGTCCCCTCGTCTTCTTCAGTACGAAACCCATTGTTTAGCCTTTCCCCTGTTTCTCACGTCCTCGACAGGCCTTTCATTCTGCAGGGCATCCCTCAGCTGGGACCATCCAGTGTTTCTCATGGCCACACTCAGGCCCCGCATGCCTGGCAGGGGTGATGCCATGCTCTTCAGAGCCTGTCGCCTAAGGAAACATGGTGTCAGTCCACTCCTCCCCTCGTGACTGTGATCACCTGGTCAAGCTGGTGAATGCAGACTTTCTCCACAACGAAGTCACCATTATCCTCTTTGTATTTAATTAGTATTTTGTTAGGAGATGTTCCCATATTCTAATACCCTATTCGTCAAATCTCCACGCACAAGCCCCAACATTCATTTTAGACTTCACGGTGATAGTTGCCAAATGGTGATTATTTTCATTATTTCATCTACATTTTTTGGTTAATGTACTATTAAAAAGAGCTTTCTCGCCCTAGCTGGTTTGGCTCAGTGGATAGAATGTCGGCATAGGGCCTGAAGGTCCGGGATTCGATTCCAGTCAAGGGCACATGCCGGGGTTGCGGGCTCGATCCCCAGTAGGGGGCATGCAGGAGGCAGCCGATCAATGATTTTTTCTCATCATTGATGTTTCTATCTCTCCCTTTCCCTTCCTCTCTGAAATCAATAAAAATATATAAAAAATAAAATAAAAAAGAGCTTTCTCTTCTACTTACAAATTTTTCATTTATTTACTTATATATCAATATGGATTTAAAAAATATATATTTTATTGATTTTTCACAGAGAGAAAGGGAGAGGGATAGAGAGTTAGAAACATCGATGAGAGAGAAATATCGATCAGCTGCCTCCTGCACACCCTCTACTGGGGATGTGCCCGCAACCAAGGTACATGTCCTTGATCGGAATCTAACCTGGGACCCTTCAGTCCGAAGGCTGACACTCTATCCACTGAGCCAAACCAGTTAGGGCTCAATATGGATTTATGGATTCCCATTTTATTCAGTAGATTGTAACCTGATAATCTCATTATTTATTTTGATTCTCAAATTGGCCCCAATTTGTCCTAGATCTGTGCCCCTTTAAGTTGCCTTTTATGTCCTTTTGACACGTTCCCATCATTCCTTGAGCATTTTCCTGCTTTCTGGCAAAACAAGATGTTCCAGGCTTATCTTGTACTTTCCCTGCCCTGGCCCTGACCCTTCTTCCTTTGAGAGGAAGGTGGTAGCTGGAATCAGGCTCTGGTCTCAGTGGTCTTGCTGCTTCTGGGCCCTCCTGGCCGACAGAAGTAGGAGCTATAGACGTGTATACATACATGCATACACACGTGTGTATCTATGACTACTGTTTCTATATCTGCACCTGTATAACTAGAAAAATGAGTTTATTCTGGTGGTTCAGAGTCTAACTCTATACCTCAGTATTCTTTCTAGCCTTTCCTCTTCTTAGACATTGACAAAACTGACTTTCATTATCCTCAATATATTAATTTTATGCCTAACTAATCCATTCATTTTGCTCAATGTAAGCAATATTCTCACTCTTCAGGAATCCTCTTTCCTCAGTCACCTGCTCTTCTACCCATTTCCTCGGCTGCCAGGCACACGCCACTGATGCTCCGCATGGCACCTCCTCCCTGTCATGCCTGCCTCCCTGTCCCCGGGTTATAGCATCTTCATGCCAGGAGGGAGGTGAAGGGAAGGGGAAAGAGAGAAGCCCCCCCCCCCCACCCCAGGTGATTTAATGTGCTGCCAAGGTTGAAAACTACTCTATTTAACATGTTACATACTATGTCTCATTCAATAATTCAAACCACACGCTCTTTCCTCAGGGGGCTGCAGAAATTTAAGAAAAATATATCTTTGTTATCAGCTTCTCTTTTTATAGTTTGCCCAATTCTCCCATAGGTGGAATAGAGGCAAACTTTTATTAATTTTGAGGCCACAATGGGGTATTGACAGCTGTCCTTCATTCCAATGCTTTTAATTCCCTTGGTGGTAGTAGGACATGTTTCCCAGTGGCATGGGCTAGTACACTGGTAGCAGCCTGGTACTGTCAGGTATTTTAAGGGGGGAGATTCTTTTCCTCCAGTTGGTGACTTTAAAAGGGCTCCACTGAGTTTTCATTTTTCTTTCAGTCTCTGAAGTCTCTCATGCCTCTGTCTGCTTCTACACCAGCTTCAGTGGCACTGCTATGAAGGCAGCCTGGTGTCCCTTCTCCCTAGAGTTTAGAAATGGCATTTTAAAGGGATCAGGCATCTCCTAGCCTAGCCTAACCCTGTCCCCTTTAGGAAATTTGGAGGGGGAAGTGGTTGGAAGCCACTGCCCTAAATCATTATAAAAATCAAACCTGATCACTGTCAGAAGGTCCTAGCAGTGTTCTAAAGCGGAATTCCATTGCCGTGTGAGTCACAATGATCTAAGACTTCTCATCTGTTTTTCATTTTCTGAGGATTGTTAAGTTGGTTGCTATTATCAACAATGTTTAAGTTTAAACAATTAAAATCAAGGTGTAGAGTTACCTTGTATTCTGTGTTCAGGTTTTGCTCATGTATTGGCACAAGTTCATTCTGCAAAGGTTCTATGGCACACGCTTACCTTAGGTAATCGCTCACATAGTGGAAAATATCTAAGGTTAGTTGGAGGTAACAGAGTACCTTGAATTAAATTTCACTTACTTAGAAAATTGGATTAAGTATTATTGAATATATACTGATTTCAAATCTGATATAATTTGGATTTTAAAATATGAGGCTTTGTACTATTACTCATATGACTAAAGATTAAATTCCATAACTTTAAGATTTGATGTAGTTTTAAAAGATGAAATCAAGAAAGCAATAGCATAGAAATTAGTGTGCAGTTTAAGGAAAAATTGCAGAAATAGAGAGATATACTTTTTTTTAAAAAAAATCCTCACTTGACATGTTTAGACATGGGGGTTGGAGAGAGAGAGAGAGAGAGAGAGAGAGAGAGAGAGAGAGAGAGAGAGAAAGAGAGAGAAATACCAATGTGATAAAGAAACATCAATCAGTTGCCTCCCATACGGGATCAAATCTGCAACCTTCTGGTGTGTGGGTTGTTGCTCCAACCAACTGAGCCACCTGGTCAGGGCAAGAACTGTACTTTTTGAGAACTTTCATATTTTGGGATTCTACAGACTTATGAACCTTCATCTCTTATGTTGTAAATTTCTGTTCATTGTGCTTTCTCTGTAATGAGGCCCTTACTGCCATGCAGCTCCATCGTCTGTGTGTGTGCACGTGTATTGAGTGACACCTGTCATGTAGGAAAACTTCAGTGACTGTGGGATTATTGGTTCCTCCAGGCCAAAATACCATTGACCCAAAAAATATTAGGATGGCGTTAAAGCACAAAATTTATCATTTTTTTCTCAAGTTATCTGCATGAATTATACTAGCTAAAAGAGCTTCTTCAAGAAAAGGATATTTCATTTGGATTTTGGAAAGTTTCATATATATTTGGATTTTGTAAAGTTTATTTTTATAGGGTTGTTTCATTTTAAAGGCCTGAAAAAATAAATATTTTTAGAAGGATTTTCATAGTTGTCCACAAATGATAAAGAAGGACGTTAAATAAAAGACTTTTAACTAAAAATGGGAAGAATTGTGTTGTCCTTTAGTTCTCACATTAGAAACATGAAACCAGAAGTTGGCTAGGTCTCCATAGCAATCATTTCTATTTATACGATGAATAGCACATTTCACTCTTGATGTTGGGAAAGTTCTTGAAATATAAAAAAAAAGTTCATAAAAAATATCAGGTGTTTTGACTAGAAATTCAGTCACTGGTTATTTTGCATTACAACGAGGTGTGACATAACTTCTGATAACTTTTACCGCTTTCTAACTTGAGTTCTTGTCTGTGGAAAGAGAACTACTTTATTGGTTACACTGCAGTTTCATATGGTTCACCCTAATAAATATATAATAAACTCTCACGAAAAAAAAAAAAGATATTTTGTAACAATCTGGTGAGAAGATGGAAAAAGTATTGAGGTCTGATTGATAACATTTCAGTCCACATGTGGAAAACTTGTATTAAGTGAGTTTTTATGCATTTGTTCTCAGTTACTTTTCTGAAAATTCAAACTGTTCTACTAAAAGAAACATGTGGGTTTTTGTACAGTATCTAGAGTAGTACCTGCTACGTTATAGGCATAAGAAAGAGTTGGTTGAATAAATAAAAGATATTTTTATTTTTAGCTGGTTTTGAAAATTCAATTTATGTTTTATTTAAAAAAGAACAGTTTCCTTTCCACTAACCTGTAGTACCTGACAACAACCACTGATAATGTTTCTTGCTCTGCAGTTTTGCCTTTTGCAGAATGTCATTTCAGTAGAATCATATAGTATTTAGTCTTTTGTGTCTTCTTCTACTTAAATAAATCCTTTGAGATTCATCTAGGTTATTGGTCAGTAGTTTATTGCTTTGGTTCTGAGTAGTAATGTGTTGAATGGATGGATATACTACTCTTCCTGTTGTACATTCACCCATCGATGGGCATTTGGGTTGTTTACATTTATGGCTGTTCTATATGGAGGTGCTGTATCATCCATGGGTCTTTGTGTGAGCATATATTTTTACTTCTCCTTGGTAAGTGACTTGAGGTGGAATCACTGGTTCATAGTTTAAGTACATGTTTCACTTGATCAGATATCGCCAAATTGTTTCTTAAAGTGTCTCTACAATTTTGGATTTCCACCAGCAATGTGTGAGAGTTGCACTTACTTCACATTCTTTCCAGCATTTTATATTGTCCATCTTTTTCACGGTTGCCTTTCTAGTGGATTTATAGTAGCTTCTCCTTGTGGATTTGTTTATATTTTTCTGATGACCAGTGTCGTTGAACACTTCATGTTGTTGTTGCCATTCATGTGGCTTCCTTTGTTAAGTGTGTTTAAGATTTTGCTAATTTTTTATTGGGTTGTCTGTTGAATAGTAAGAGTTCTGGATATAGGTTCCTTTACTGGATGTATATTGTGTAAATATTGTTTTCCAAGTCTGTAGCTTTGTTCTGCATTTCATGCATTTTTAGATGCCTCTTTTTATATCTTTCTCATCTTGCCGGTAAATCCCCTCCCCATCAAATGCACATGTTGATCATTTTTTCAGTTAGATCCTTATCATATTTAGAACTATTTTAAATGTCCTGTCTGCTCTTTACAATATCTGGGCTACCTTGGAGTCTGGTTCTGTTTACTGTATCATTTGTTAGAAATGACCTTTTTCCTTTTTGTGTCTGGTAATTTTTAAATTGAATGTCAGGTATTGAGTGCTACACAACAATAGGGGCTGAGGCAAATGATATTAAAACTAGAGGCCCAATGCACGAAATTCGTGCAAGGGGCTAGGTCCTCGCAGCCTTAGCAGCTTGCCTCAGCCCTCGCAGCCCTGGCTTCATCCAAAAGGACGACCAGAAGGGCGTCCGGAAGGTCATTCGGCTGTTCAGTTTAATTAGCATATTACACTTTTATTATTATAGATCCACAAATGGTCACTTTTGTTTTCTCCTTCAGGCCCTAAATACAGGTGATGGTGTCAGTGTGGTCCGTAGTCGAGCTGACTTGGAATGTAGTTGTTGCTGTAGTTACTCTGAGTGCGGCAGAGACTTCCCATTTCTCCGTGGTGGACTGCTGCTGTCTGGATCGAGGATCCAGGCAGTGCTGCATACCTAGGCCCCGGGCGCTCTCTTACCCGGGGGTAGACAGGCTACTGCTGCTTGTTTTCTGCTGCAGGGTTCATGGCGGGGAGAAGCTGGTTGCTATTCTCCCTTCCTTCCCCAGCCTCAGGTTCAGGCAGGGTCTGTGTGCATGAGGACAGGGGCTTTCTCAGGGTTCCTGCCCCTCGCATAATTAATTATCTTTGAAATTTGCATGATGGATTTTGATAGTATCTTGTTCTCTCAACATCCTTTTGATAACTTCTTTTATATCTTTAAGCATAAATATTCTGTATCGTATAATATCTGCATTATTTTGGTGGTCTTTTTTTGTAGCTTATTTTTTCTATTGACTCTAACTACTCATAGCTTTTCCCTTCATCTCTTCAGTGATTTCTTTTTTATTTTATTGTGAGCTCATGTTCATTGGATTTTTAAAATTTATTTATTTTTAACACAAGACTTACTTGAAAACCGTGTTCAAATTGCTTTGTTCCAGATAGCCTTTGTGTCTTTGTTGGCCTGGGAGCACAGCTTGGCCCAGGACACACTTTCAACTAATGGCTTTTGTTCATGAATTCTGTCACCAAGAGTGCGTGATGTAGACTTGTGCTTAGGAATTCTCAGGGGAGACTTTTTCTTCTTCCCCCTCTCTTTCCCCAGACAAAGCCAGACACTCATCTCCCTGTCGATCACTAAGGAGAAGTTTTATTTTATTTCAACCTCTGGGGCTTTATGTGCATGTTTCTGACGTGAACTTTATTTTCTAGTCTCTGGTTATGGTTTGTTAAAAATTCAGTTTATAGGCCACCAGGTAATACTAAACATTTCTATGGCAGATGCTGAGTTCAACCCTCACTTACTTCTTCATTTCCTTCTTATTTCTGATCTCTAAGGAATTTCCTCTCCTTCCAGAAGTCATTTTCATGTCTTCGTAAGAATTTTAAGTTTCTACTCAAATGGCTCTATCTGAATATTCAATTTACCGTACTGCTGGAAATGCAAGTTTTATAGGCTATCTTCTTATACCTCTGGTGCAGCGATTAATACATTGCTATTTTTTCTTCAGTTCAAACTACAATTCTAATAGGTTGCTGGATGTGGCATTTTAGTTTTTGAATCCCTGGCTAAGGCCAGAAATGATGGGAGGTGTTGGTATATAGAGCTTAAACTTACCATTCAAGTATATGTGCAAGTATATTTGAGCTGGAAATGCATCCTCAAGCGTTTATTAGCTGTGTGCCCTTGGGCACATAAGCTAGTTTTTGAGTCTCTTATGTGTTAGATGGGAGAGTGATGCCTATCTATTACAGGACTAAATAAATAAAGCTGTTTATATAAAACCTTACCTGGCATGTCCCATAGTAGGCATTAAAATGTTAACATCGAACTCCTTCTCTCTTAAATACCTGAAGAATTATCCAGCATACACTTGTTTTTCTCTTGAGTTTTCCCCTGCAAGGAGTTTTAAATAAGGTGGTAAAGCCCTGACCGGTATGGCTCAGTGGATAGAGTGTTGCCTGCACACCGAAGGGGTTACAGGTTTGATTCCCAGCCCAGACGGGTGCGTGTGGGAGGCAACCAATCCATGTGTTTCTCTCATATTGATGTTTCTTTCTCTCTACCTCTCCCTCCCTCCCACTCTCTCTAAAAAAATCAATGGGAAAATTATCCTCAGGTGAGGATTAACAAACCAAAAAAGGTGGTAAAAATATCTCAGCCATTTTTTCCTCTTTAATCTGTCATATCTATTTAATGTTTAAACTCTTTTGACAAATGTATTGGAAGTGGTGCCTTATTCTGACATTTCAGTAATGAACTAGATAAGAGAAGTTCACAGTTAGGCCAGATAGAAAAATTTCAATTCATTGCAGCCTGACAGTTTCAGGGAAGGCACAGATTATTACCTACCAGGCTAGAATTTTATTTTCTAACTATGAGTTTTGTATCTCTGTATTATAAACAGGATACAAAGGAAACCACCATTCACTTATTCTCCTAGGCCTTCTAGTCCTTAAAGAATGACATTTAAATTTAATCTAGATAGACAATTTCTCATTAGCTATTAGTGATGCTTCTTTACCAAACTTGTTATTATGAGAGTACAAAAATGGCTTTTTTTTGTGTGTGAAGATGTAATGCATTTGAGTGAGTTCTGAGAAGTCAGTTCATTCACTGTAATCATGAAAAAATTATTGCATAAAGTGGAATTCTCTAATACTCTAATTGTAGGAAGTAGTTTTAAATTGTCTATTCAAGATTTTTTTCTTTAAAAATCAGATGTGTTATCAAGCTTCAAAACAAAACTTTAAGTACTCTTTTTTGGGTGGGGTGTGGCAGCTTTTTCTATGTTCTTGAAGAATGGGTAAAAAAACACTGAAATTGGATAAAGGCAAGGGAGACCCAGTGGAGGTGGAGGGAAGATAAGTGACCTTCCATCATTAGTCCTTGGAATATCAAATTCACCTTTTAATGTAATTAAAATGTTGAGCCTTTTGGTTTTGCATTTGAGGGAATGGAGTGTTAAAGAGGTGACTTACATTTATAAGAACATATAACTAGTTAAAGGATGCTCCTGACTCATAGCTACATGATGCTAAGCAAGTTCTTTAATCTTGCTAAACTTCCTTTTCAAGAGCCAAAGGGGATCGTGCCTGCTTTGTAAGGCGGCAAAGATGAAGTGGAGATCCTGTGTGTGTGTTTATGAAGTGCTGATGTATGCCAGGTACTCAGTAACTATTCCCCCCCTTCGTTTCATCTTAGCTTACTATAAATTACTCTTTTGGGAACATAATGAACACCAAATTGGCAGTAAACACAGAATTACGTATTTTATCATCTTCCACTTTTTTGTAAAAATGCACAGGGTGCAAACTGGATGTAAAACTTCTTTAGGAAGGTTCCCTGAATCATTTGAGCTTGAAAAAAAAAAAGTTTCACATCATCTTTAGATGCTCAGATGTCAGTCAATGCATTGTGGCCTCGGGTCAGGTAGCCCCATTTATACAAAAAGCAGTTTCTTGCCCTTTCTCTTGTGAATTCCTCTTGGGTAAGCTTTGATCCTCACTGAATGACCTTATAAAAGAAAGGGAAACTAGCAATAAAGTTTAAAACTTACACTTTCCACTCAATTTGTCTCCAGATGAATTCACAGTATGCTGAATCTCACCTTTAGGTCTGACCCTGGTTTAAAAAGAAATCAAAATTGTGCTTTGGCATCGCAGCCAGTAAGTATCCCAGTGGTCACATATGAGCTTTCCGCTACTCCGTTTGCCCTTTTACCAAACGTATGGTCCAAGGATTGCGTCAGTTTAAATGGATGGAGTGTGTAACGCAGCGTTCTCCTACTTGTGAAGACTCGGTTTCATCGATGACATTGAGTTCTGCTGTTGGTTTACCACATGTATTGAAAACACGTTGCTTTGGGCCGTTAAGGAACCCAGCATCTTGTAAAACAAGATTTCTCTTCCCTCTCTTAACACTGGTGTACCTAGTTCAGCATTTTTCCTGATCAGACTAAAGAAGAATTTAGAAACTGAAGACTTGGGACAAGCCTTAGGCTCACTTAGCTATTTCTTTTTTTCTTTAACAGTGGGGCTCTAAAAAGAGATACTGTCCAGGTGTTTTCTTGAGGAATTAATAAACCTTTCTCTTGTAAAAAAGTTTTGTTCAGTTAAGACCAAGCTGATAGCATGCATAGTAGGGAAAGCTACTTGTCTTAGAATATTCACCAGATTATGTGTTATAGAATCCCATCTGCTAAAAGTGAGTAATAAAATATAGTTGCCCAAGCAGTGTATATGAATGTATAATTAAAATACGTGTGCTACTAAGTGAAAACTCTTTTCTAATATAGTATCTGCATTTGTGCTTGCCACATAATAAACTCTCTGTTGAACAAATGAATGAGAGTTGATACTGAGAATTTTAATTTGTGGTCTGTTTTGAACATACAGTTTGTAAGTTTTAATTAAAAGGACCATTTGAGCGAGGGCTGCAGGTGTGGCCTGTGGCCTGCTCAGCATTCATTACCAAGTCTCCAGAGAAGAGCTCAGGAGAGGAAGATGGACAGAGGTTGGCTCCACAGGGAAGGATTCCTTCTCTGCCTCATTCTCCACCTGCTGCTGCTGCAAGGGAGAGGAGGCATTTTCACTGTCAGTCACCCAGGCTTTGAGCAGCATGGGGTCGATCCTGTTGTCAGAAAGCCTTCCTTCTGGTCATCAGCCACAGCATCCCCGCTCGTGTCAACATTCGCCCTGTCTGCCATCCTGGAAGTGGAAGCACAGCTTCAACCGACGATGTTGTTCCTGTGGCTGATGAGCTGGCACAGTCCATTCCTTAGGTGGGATCTGCAGAGAGTGTGAGTGTGTGGGGGGTGCATCAGGCAGCTCAGTGTGGCAACCAAGAACCTATGGCTTCCAGATACCTTCAAGCAGTTCACGGATGTGGATCAGGCATTACAGGTCTCGTGGCTTATGTCAACAGTGACAGTCACATCCGATATGATTAATCTAGTGGGGAGGGGGGGTTCAGCACCTGTAACCTGCACATCATCTATGTCCCCTTTGACAAACAGGACGACGTGCTCACCTTCAGCTCTTGTATCTGAACTGGTGGCCATGAGGCCCAGGCCCGGCCTCTACGTGATGAGCCTTCTGGTGCCCAGTGGCTTTCTGGATGCCATCCAAACCTGCTTCTACATGTTGGCAGATAGTGAGAATCATGCACCCCTCCCCCCCGCATTAGTGTCTGCTTGGCCTTGTGTCTGTCTTGAATGGGGGTCAGCCTGCTGGAGACTGTCATTATCACTTACCTGTTCTAACCTGGCCACCATCTAGCCCCCACCCATGTCTCAGGGGCTTCATTCCCTGCTTCTGCATTGCACCAGCCCAAGGAAATGCCCGCTGCACCCCAGAAGGAAGTAAGGGTCTGGGTCTGCCCCTAACTCAACTCTCTACTCCCAGTGTTGATCCCTTCAATGTGATCTTTAAAACACAAATAAAGTCATGTTCGTTTAATGCTTAAAACCCTTCATTGCCTTCCTAGTGCTCTTAGAATAAGATCCAACGCCCTTTTCATGGCTTCCTAGCCTTCGTATGACCTTGGTCCTTACGTCCCTCTCCCCCTCACCTGTTGCCACTTTCTCCTGCCACTCTGGCCTTTTGTCAGGACCTTTCACACGAGTTCCCTCATGCTTTGGGCCTCCATGCTCTTTTGTACTCTCTGCCTGCAATCTTCTTGGTCACCTTTAGGCCTTGGCTTAAGTGACCCTTCTTCAGAGAGATCATCTGACCCAATATAAAGTGCAACCTGTCTTTGTTCTAACTCTGAACATCCTGTTTTCTTTTAACTCCTCCCCCACTTTAAAAAAATGATTTTGCCCTATCTGGTTTGGCTCAATGGATAGAGCGTCGGCCTGCGGACTGAAGGGTCCCGGGTTTGATTCTGGTCAAGGGCACATGCCCAGGTTGTGGGCTCGGTCCCCAGTAGGGGGCGTGCAGGAGGCAGCCGATCAATGATTCTCTCTTATCATTGATGTTTCAGTCTCTCTCTCCCTCTCCCTTCCTCTCTCTGAAATCTATAAAAATATATTTAAAAGAAAAGAGATTTCTTCCCCCTGCCTTTTCTTCATTCCCCCCAGTAGGTTTATTTTGTTTCTATTTGTTCATTTTCCCCAGTGTATTGTAGATATGATCAGCGACTGTTTTACTTGCCTAATGTTCACCACAGTGACTGGCACGTATTTGGCACGAGGTAATTGTAAACGAATGCATGCTGAGGGCTCTCCCTGGTGCGATTTGTGTGACTGCCTCTGAGGTAACTATGCTTCATGTTGCTCTCACCTTCAGGTAGCCACCTCTCTTTAACAGACTACAAGGCTTCTCCCTGTCAGATGGTAGCATTGCTACTTGTAAGTTTCTTTCGGGAAACTGCTTATGCTTTGTAATTACCTGTTAATAAGGGTTCTCCGGTTGATTGTTTCCCTGACTGCACTGTCAGCCCGGTGAGAGCAGGGGCCCCGGCTGTTTTTGTCCATCATTGTTTCCTACTGGTTGAGCATAGTGTCCCCCATTCATCTTGTTTTGTAAATAAGTGCAACATGTAAAAATGTATTCCACCGTCGGGTCATATTTTGTAAGAGGATAATCATGTGCCACTTTATCAGATGAAGTTAGGTGTTGGAAATTCAGGATGAGTTAAGAGACTCTTAATACTTTTGAAACCGGAATTTGGAAACTTTAGTGGTTTTTAGTTGGATTCTCCTTTAGATGTGAATTAAGAACCTAAAAATTCACAAGGGAAAAACTGTTTTGCAACTTTCACTCTAAGCATCACATGCAGACATCTGAAAGGTTGCCAACCGCCATTCGGCACTGTTGCGGATTAATGAAATCCTGTGCATCTGCCCGCTTGTCTTTCCAAGTCTCCTTCGTGACATCATTAGTGCACTTAAGCCTCCAGAGTAGTTTCTTTGGAAATTTTCATAATCAATTAAATTCATTTTTGAAATGTATACATTCTTTAAATATTATTCATAGCTTTTTATGAGCTCCATATTTCTCCCCTATATCAGAGAGATTTAAAATTACTTTTGCAGAAAAGTACATTGAGAGTACAGTAGATGTCTCCTACCATGCTGTGCCAAATTCAGCAGGGTGACACTTTTTATTTTTTCCTGGCATCCTCTTGGAAGGAATAATTTTCAGTATTAATTGAGGAAAGTTTAGTGGTTTTTAAATTCCTGCCATGTGCAAGGGGATTTACATACAACCTTGTGTTAGGCTTAATTGGCCTCATTTCCCAGCTTCCTTTAGCCTTGGGCCTCCCCATTAAGTACCCCAGCTTCAAGGTCGGGTACTGGGCTGTATAGCATCCTGTTTCTTCTTCCTGATAACATCAAAGCCCAGCTAGTTAGAAAAGGCCTGGGCACAAGATTTCCTGATTCTGGTAGAAGCACCGTGTACTCAGCTCTTTTGAGTATTACCATGTTCCTGTTGTTTTTCTCTTAACCAATCTCAGGTAAACAGTAGATAAATGAATGGTTGCTGGTTGTATTTGGCATGCAAGCATTTTTCATTTAGGCCATATTGTATTTATATGAGTAGTGATTTTGAAAGAAATTTATTTAGCTTCCAGCATTTTATTATTGATTTATTATTATTTTTTAATATATTTTTTGGCTTCCAGCATTGTAACGTTAAGGAGGTTTTACATACCAATCTGATTTGGTAGCTTCTCTTGAGAAATCTGAAAGGCTGGCTACTTGGGGCCAGCTTCCGCACAGGCTGGTTGGAGTTACCGACAGAGACCTTGGGCAGGACAGGCGCCCTCCTGTTGGCTGCCCCCCCCCCCCCCCCCCAGTTATTTCCCTGACACTGAGGTCAAGTGTCAGTTACCATTTATCCCTGCAGTTGTCCTGCGGGTTTTTTCAGGTGGAGTAAAAGAGTTCTTGTACCCCTGTCTATAGGCCAAGGGGAAATGTGGGGGAGGGAGGCAGTGGATTCCAAGAAAATGAGAGAAGGTGTATTTATTCAGGAAATGAATAATTTTTTTGTATCTATTTTTTTCTTTTGCGGAATGTGTATTTGAATGAAAAACATACACTGAGCCCATTCATTCCTGATTGTTCCTTCCCTGGCTCCTATAAACATATGAGTCAGGGACTCTTGATTTAGATGCACGATCCTATAAAAAGAAAGTGATTCTTCCTTTGGGTACCTCAGAGGACAAGAGCCTGGTCTCCTGGAAGCTTACAACTGTCTTGCAACTGAAATGCCCAGGCATCTTCTCTGTGATTTGTCAGGAGGGTAGCAGTTTTTTTGGCTTTCCCAGTAATTAGACCTTGCAGACTTTGCCCTTAAGGGTTATATATTCTAGAAGGGAGAGCGAACCAGTTTAAAAATAGTGATATAACATAACTGGCATGAGAGAGACAATGTGGCAGCTCGAAGAAGGGAAAGATTGCATCTGATGGGGGAGGATTTTGAAGTCACCTTTATGGTTGGTGTTGAGCAATGGATAGAAATTCACCAGCAGGAGACAATGGGACAATAGAACAGTCTGAATAAAAAAAGGTGGGGATTGGACGTGGATAGGACAGTGGATAGTGATGTTGATGAAAGTAGAGGGGACTGGGGAAAAGTAAAACTGAAAAGGTTAAGTTGTGGCCTGGTTATGGACAGTCCTGAATGTTTGGCTAAGAAGTTTGCGCCTAACTTAAGAGATAATAAGGACTGGTGGACTTTTGAGTGAGAGGAGGGAAACATCAGAGCTCATGACTTGTAGGGGAAAAGGTGGAAGAGCCGCCTGCCGTGGTGCAGCCCTCTGTGGAAGTGCTCACGAGTGGTAATTATCTGGACGGAAACGGGTCTTTGGAGAGTGAAACACTGGGTCTGTGCAGTGGGGGGTAGAGGTGAGGAGTGATGAGGCAGAAGCTGTAGGAGAGGGGAGGAGACAAGCTTTTGAATACCGATGTTGGAGAAGAATATGGCAGTCAGGAGGAGGACCTGGTTTGGAAGGTGTATTCTTCTAGTTTTCAGTTCCTGCTCCCGGGCTGGCTTCAACAATATGGCTCACATTCCTGAAGAGTGCGGGGGTAAGTGAGCTTCAGGGACAGGTGACCAGGAAGCTGCACAATGTCCTCCAGGCCGCAGATGTTTCCTGACTCAGCTCTGCCTGACAGGTTGACGGCGTTATCTTCAAGCTGATTCTCCTCATGGTCACAGAAGGCAGCCTGAAGCAGCAGGGCTCCTCGTTCACACCTTTGGTCACACCTTTGTTCACACCTTTGTTCACACCTTTGTTCACATTGAGTGGGAGAGGGAAACCTTTTTCAGAAATTTTCTCAATGAAAGCCAGAAAGCTTCATTCTCAAAGGCTTCCATCAAACACCTTCTTACTTGTCTTTAGCCCAAATTGGGTCACATGTCTGCCTGTTTTTATTATTTGTGGTGAAATACACACAACATAAAATTTACCATTTTAATCATTTCTAAGAATACAGTTCAAGTTATACTCTGATAGTTCAAGTTTAATATATTTCTTCTATTTATAACACACATGATACCAAATAGAGATCTGACTAATTCTTCCGAGGAATTACAATAAAGTGGTCCTTGGAGAATGAAATAGTCTTAAGAATCACAGATCCTTACGTTCCAGGGGAGTCAGGAAACTGGTTCTTCACTAACATTGTAGGTCATGACAAATTACCCACCCAAACCCCATGGAAACTCCCCTTGGTTTGGAGCACAGATCAAAAAGTAGGGTTCATGCTTTCTTTGGCTCACAAAGTGTTTTTCACATAATTGAAATACATGTCAATGTTTAGAAATCAGGAGACAATATAAAAATCTGACTCATTTTTTAGAATGTTTATTGATTTTAGAGAGAAAGGTATGGAGACAGAGATGGACAGACATCAATTTGTTGTTCCACTTATTTATGTACCGCTCATTGGTTGATTCTTACATGTGCCCTTACCGGGTATCGAACCACAATCTTGGCGTATCAGGATGATGCTCGAACCAACTGAGCTACCTGGCCAGGGCCCTGGCTTGTCTTTTAAATGGAGAGGTGTTAGAGCAGAAATGTCAGAACTTGGGCTCCTGGCTTTCCACATCCCCCCCCACCCCCCCACACACACACACACTTCAGACATTTTGGTTGAAGAGTGTCTTTCTCCTTTATAATGCAAACATACCCTGGGAAAATTGCTATCATGATTTAGAATTTACTTTCATTTAATGAATATTCACTAAATTCATTTTTTCTGGTAAGCAGACTCCTCAAAAATGCCATTTTTCAAATGAGTTACAGGAGACTTTGTAGAGGAAGTGGCGGTGATCTCTGATACTGCAAGTGCCACGTAATTGGAAAGTCTTATGTAATTGTTGCCTCTTCTGTCCCCTTCATGTTGTCTCCTTCATCACTGTGACTTACTTGAACCATGCTTCTTGACACCGTAAGTGCTAGATTCTAACATTTGAAAATGAACAGATACAGTTGTTGGCCACCGGAAGCCCAACTCATTGGTACGACTGGTAAGAAGAAAAAAAAAGGTAAAGAAATATGCACTATAATATTGCCACAACGAAGTGAGATTGGGGAGGTTAGAGAGAAAGGGGGCAGTGATGGGGGAAGTTGGAGGAGTTTTCACATTTGAACTAGGTTTTGTTTGATCAGTAGGAGTTCTCTGAATTTTGAAATAAATTAGCTAAGCCTGCCTGTAGTATGGAACAGTTTGAAACCCTTACTAGTGATTCTCAGTGAAAAGGTAGTCCTCACCTTGCCTGGCAGCATGGGGCCATAGAAACCGTGCAAGCTGAAACTGTGCAAAGTGCTTTTAGTAATCAATGGGAAAATAAATGGATCTTCAACCTTTAAAAACTGTGGTCCAAGCATTGAAAATTTCTCTTATTACAGTCATAAATATATAGGGAGAGGAAAAAATAATACTAATATTTGGTGCACTATGCTTAAACGTTAGAAATAGAGAGTGGATGTGTTTCATATTTTTGTTAAAGACCTTGTCAAGAATAGTTGGAACAGTGCTGGCTTTTTGGGTTGTATAAGCCACAATAAGGAGGGACCATCTTCTCTTGCCTTAGTGAATTGTCATAATCATAAGTCTGGAACAGATTCCAACATTTCATCCTTTGTACTTTCGGAGTTGTGAAATATCTCCCAGAATCTCTTTAATGTGAAGTTGTTTTTTTGCCAGCAGCAATGCCTCTGGGACTCACAGCCGCTTTTGTTATTGATGTCGATAAGTTTGTCTTCACTAAGATTCCCTTGGCTGCATATCCTGAGTCTCTCAAAGAGCCACAGTGTCAACATTCCCATGGGCAGCTGTTGATTTTATACCCATTGACATTTGATTCAAATTTCACTTCCAGCAGTATCATTTTGTGTATGTTTCTTTTCTGCACTTTTATCTCTGTTGGCCAGTTTCCACTTTTAGTCATCCATGTGTGAAGCATGTCCCTGGTTTTATCACTGGGAGACAAGAAGTCAGCACAACTCCTTGCTTTGCTATCTGTGCAGGAACTGATTACAGATGTGCAGTGAGTTTGCACCAACAGGCTTTGAAAAAAGCGGTGTGATCGGTCACAGATCAAGGTGAGCATCTGTGATAAATGTAGTGGTTTGTGTACTGAAGAGCTGGCAGCAGAATTTGTATTCGATGTAGGTGCTCACAATTAATGTACTTGGGTAACTGGAATGCAAGCTTGTGTTGTTGAGGTATTGGTGGTGTTAAGCTGTGGTAACTATAATTCCTGCATAGTGGAACTGTGCAAAGCCAGGATGACATGAATAGTTTGTCCTGCCCTTTGTTGGGAATTCAGCATCTGTAGCCCTGGCCACTGAGTGCCAGTGTGGCCCCTTTTGTGTCACTGACAACCACAATGCTTCTCACAGTTCTCCATATGTGCATGGGGATGGGGATACCTCCCTGGATTGAACCATTCTGGGGCCAACTGTGGGTCACTAACCAGAGAGTGCTGAGGGCAGCCACTTTGCTCACTTACTTTGGGGTTCATGGCTGAGTTTCTGGGCAGTCGAGCGTTCACAGCGACCTCCCCATGAGTGTGGGTGCCTTCCATTTCCTTCATGAGCCAACGAGGTAGAAATGACCCTCTCTAGGGAGTTCTGTGACTTAGATTCTAGCTGGACTTTGACACACACCTAGGCACTTGCTTCACTTCTTTGAGACCTAATTTCCTCATCTGTAAGATACGTGTCACATATCTGATTTATAAGATTATTGTGAGGAGCACATGGGACATGAGTATGAAAACCGTGTAAGGTAAAGGTGAGGAGTAGTCTGGCGGTGACAAATAACCGAATCATTGAGATGCATTTCTTAGATTTAAAATGAAATACAGCAGATATCTTTTAATGCTTCAGCAAAGTAAACATCCTCAGTTTTTAGACACCCTCCCATGAGAGAAGTCCTCTGCTTCCCCAGCGCCACTTTCCAGTGTTTTCTAGTTGGCTCTCTTCTCATTTAGCTTCCTTCAAGGTGAAAGGCAGCACATTGACTCACAACCCATTAGTACAAGAAGAAACTTTAAACAGCCTCCTTGCTTCTCTATTGATACAAGGAAAATAGAGCGCAAATGGGTTGGACTTTGGGAGAAGCAGGCTGCAGATGGCGCCCAGCTGGTAGCCATTTTGAATGATGAATTTTCAATGGTTTAGAGTATAAATGTCAAGTTAGAGTGCTCAGCGTTCTTTTCCTGGTCCAAGAATAAATGCTTCAAGTAAAGTCAGCATAAATAGACATGTCTTGGGTTGAACTGAGATGCTGATTACTTACCTGTGGATTTTTAACCTTACGTCTGGATTGAAGAATTTGGTGAAATAAGCACGTTAGTAGAATGTTGATGGTTTGGCAAAGGTTTCCTTCATCTGTAAAATATTATCCTAAAATTGCTGCAGACTTGCAAGATGTGTGTAGTATAGTGAACACTGGTAGATATATTCTCTTTCTGCATGGTCTGCTAATCTGGAATTTGTTGGAGATGGAAAAAAATCTATGACTTGATCATTGAAGACTGTAAATGGAATTCTTTTCTATTATGGATGAAACTACATGTAGAATTTGATTTGATTTTACTTGTTTTATTTTTTCCTAATTTTGGAAAGAGAAATTATTTCAATAATTCCATGTAAATCTGTGATGAAACTTTTTTCAATAGCTAATATACCTTTTTTCCAGTTAAAAAATTTTAAATTCCAGCTTATGTAAATACTAGAGGCCTGGTGCATAAAATTCATGCACGGATAGGGTCCCTAGGCCTGGCTGGTGATCAGGGCCGATTAGGGCCTTCCGGCTGCTGGCCAGGGCCTTCCTTCGTTCCACGCTGCCCCCTGTGGTCAGTGTACATCATAGCGAGCAATAGAACTCCCGGTCTCTCGGTTGAACTCACGTGGGGACACTTTGCATATTAGCCTTTTATATATATAGACTAGAGGCCCGATGCACGAAGATTCATGCAAGAATGGGCCTTCCATCCCCTGGCTGCCGGCACCGCCTCTTGCTCTGGTTGGAGCCGCCTTTTCGCTCTGGCCTGTAGCTGCCTTTCTGTCTTCCCATGCTGCCCAGAGGCCCAGAGCGGCTGGGGTGGTGTGGAACGCCTGCGTCGTCGCCATGGCAATGACGCAAGCGTCCCGCCCCGCCCCGCCCCCGGCCGCTCAGTGCCTGTGTATGCAAATTAACCCACTATCTTTGTTGGGTTAATTTGCATACTCACTCCTGATTGGCTGGTGGGTGTCATGAAGGTACGATCAATTAGCGTGTTGCTCTTTTATTAGTGTAGATTGCCCTCTGTTTCCACCTCTCCCCTGCATTACTCCTCACAGAAACTAAAACCAAAACAGGAGCATAGGATTCCATGTTTATTAACTGCCTTTTTAATATGAAAAAACCAGTGCTATTACTCTTTAATTAGACAACATCACTCCCTGTTTATGAAATGCAAATATAAATTAGAAAGTTAAGATGACTCTAGCTTCCAAAACTGTTAAATAGCAATAGCAAACTGTCTTCATCAGATTTTGTATGATGAAAAAGTAACCTTTAAAGATGAACTGTAAAAATAGATATTCTTTATAATATCAACAGCCTTAATTTTAATTGCTTCATATATTTCAAAATTGATATTCCTCAACTAAATACTTTTGTTACTATAAATATTTGCTATTAATCAGATCTGAGATTAGCATAAGAATTAAGTTACATTTCAATTCCTTAATCCCCCAAAAGTAATGAGTATAGTAAGTCTTTACAACAAAAATTGCAAATAGTTATTTTTCAAGTAGTTATATTTTTGGATGGACTTCTCCAAAGTCTCCTCTCTCCTTGTGACATATTGTAAGAGAGCAGCTAAAGAATCTTAGGTAAATCAGTAGCATTGAGAAAATATTCTTTTGACAGTGAAGATGTCCAGAAGTTGGAACTGACCTATTTGAAATGACATTACCATACAGCATCCAGAATTAAGAGTTAGAACAAGTCTTTAAAATATTTAAGGTGTCATTGAATGGTTTTTGAAAATGATTCAAAACCAGATATTTGTTTTTTGAGTTTTGACTTTGTGAAAGTGAAAATCAAGACAATAATTAGATTGAAATAAAAACCAGAAAACAACCAGCTAGGACTGAGTTTAGATTTTTTTCCCCAGAGGCAGAAGGTAGTCATTTTCTTCTCAGAGGTTTTACGGCTTTGCATTCCTAGGCATTCCTGAGCTTAACTGACATCGTGGTATTTATAGCTCAGTGCCGCAAGGCAGCACTAGTCATTTTAAGCGTGTTTCCCAACTTTCAGTTCATGTTTCATACAACAGAGGTGCATCAACATCTTATTTTTTTGGAAAGGGGCTGGTCAGAGTGGGCCACTTAATTGAATTATTCTTTGAATGCAAACCGAACACTTTGGACACTATCCTGACTTGCTTGAGAATTAGGGCATAGCATGGGTTCCTGGGAAGCGATTTCCTTGTGAGCTTTTGTGCAAGAGTTATTTGGATTGTGGGAAATGTATGATATCCTCCTGAGAGGTGTCAGTGTTTTCATCCATTATAGGATCCATAAAATTAACTTGTTTCAGTGTCCCAATTTTCATGATAAAAAAAAAAAAAAGTCGCCTTACTTCTCATTAAACCTGCTGGGTTTTGTGAAGATGGTGGGAGGCTGCCAGCAGCTTCCGTCACAGTTCGTCCCTGCTTGCCTCCTTCCTCAAAGCGCTGAGCCTTAGACACACTAGGAATGTGTTACCTCCACAACCCAGGCTGCGCAGTGGCCTGTATCACTGGTGTCCACACCCGAGCTCTTGTCCAACTCAACATCGCCTCTTTGAAACGGAAAGTAAGCACTTAGGTTGGGGTTGTCTGGAAGCCCTGGGCATCTTTTTAAAAAATAGATGGAACTCCCCTGTAAGCTTCCCAGGTCTTTCTTGCTCCTCGGAGAAATCCCAGATTTATCTCTGACCTTGGTTCCTTCGCTGCCTTATTAATGTACAGCATCCAGAACTGACTTAAAACAAAAGTCTTCCAAGTATTTTAAGGTGGGATTTAATGTTTAGTAGTTCTTTGAACTTGGGTTTTGTGAAGGTGGAAATGGAGGCCATAGTAAGTTTATAAAAACAAACTAGCTGGGACTTACTTGAGGATTTTTTTTTCTTTTGCTGAGACATAAGATAGTCATTTTCCTCTTAGAGGTTTTACGGCTTCTTTTATTTCAGCCACAGCTTTGTGACCTCACCTTTTCCAGTTCCCCTGTCTATCTTGATTCTCCTCCCTATTTGTCTTGATGATCAATCACTAGGACATCTTTTTAAGCATAGCTTTCTGACTTGCTTGGTGCCATTTCTGCCTCTGCACCCTCCTATCCCTCCTTCTCCAACTTCTACCAGCGGACATGCCTCCTCCCCCTGTTCCAGCATCCCAGCTTCGGACTGGGCTACCTGGGCCAGCCTGCAGCCACATCCCAGCGGAGAACCGTGCCTCCTCCTCCTGCTCTCGGGACAGCCTCACACTCTACCCCTCCCATCGCGGGCTGGTGCGGATAGTATACGGATAGCATACAGTGTCTACGCCAGAGGAACCGACTCGGAGTCATTGTGGATGACGGTTTGAAAAGCTTCACTGATAACGTCCGAGGGGGAATTTTGACTCTGAAGGTGAAGTAGGTAGGGCCCCTTCCGATTTGTAGTTACTTCGCTGGTTCTCAGGGCTGATTTGAGCAAGTGAGAGCCAAGCACAGGTACCAGATGGCTTCGGTTTGTGTCATGTCTTCAAGTCTATATGGAGCATGTGCAGACTCATAGGAGGGTGGTGAAGACGAGACACATTCCCCATCCTGGATGTGTCCAGTACCTGCCTGCCCTCCTTCTAGATCTTTCTACACTCCTCCCTCTTCTGCCTGGGACACTTTCTTCACCTTTCCCCTAGCTAGCCCACTTTTTCTTCTCCGCTGGGTCACAGCATGAATAGTCACTTTCGTGAGCTAACTTTTCTTGACTCCCCACAACTGGGCTGGGATCCCCTCTACTCACCCCCATCTTGCCCTGCCCTGTTCTGAAACGTGGGACACACACAGTCTATAGTGGTGGGTGAACTTGTCTTCGCCCCTGTCAGACCATGCGCTCCCTGAGGGAAGCACTGTCTATTTTGCTGTTCCTCGTATCCAGAACAGTGCCTGGCCCAAAGGCATCAACATGTCCTTAAAACAGGGCTCATTACCCAGCATTCACTGTGTGCCACACCCTGTGCGTGGGTTTTCCACATGCTTTCTTTTAAAACCTCACAGCCACTCTACAGCTAATTGTACGGAGGAGAAAAGTGAGGTTGACCAAAGGTACTGGCCCAACGTGATGGCCAGGAAGCGGCCCAGGTACTTGCCTCTGGAACCACCTGCCCGTAACGGCTACATTGAGCACAACGATGAACATCTTGCGAGGGACCGACAAGGAGCCTCGTGGGTGACCTGTGTGGTCGGTGTTGGCAGCCACAAATGGTATTTATTGGAGTTGCCCTTTACTAGCTATATAGGACAGGTCAGCTACAGGTGCCAGGTTCCAATAGCAAGTCATTTGTTTTCTGTAAAAGGTATGACATTACTGCAGCTGATAGGACTTTGGAGACCATGTGGAATAAAAGATCGAACTCTGGTTTTAGATTTAGGAGTCTTAAGCTTGGGGTAGCCTTTCTTCCACTCCCAGGCAGTGCTGCTGTGGGTAGGTTGGAAGTGAGTCTTTCTGTGCGCCTCTACCTCATGTGCAGTAGACACTGGACCGGTGTGAGGCTTACTGAAGTGTATGGAGTAGCCATTTTGACTTGATGCCCATTACCTGCTATTACCATATAGTCTCTGGCACAGTCTTCCCCGTCATGGAGCATCTAGTGGTGTTTAAAAAAAAAGAGGTCATGTGCGGGTGATTGCTCCGAGGTTCTGCACATGATTAAGATTTCAGAAAGTCGTATCTTCCAAGCATATCGTGTCGGGTGCTTCTCTGTTATAGTGTTACTAGAGGCCCAGTGCACGACATTTGTGCACTGGGGGGAGGAGGGAGCCCTCAGCCCGGCCTGCTCCCTCTTGCAGTCTGGGACCCCTCAGGGGATGTCCGACTGCCGGCTTAGGCATGCTCCCTGTGGGCAGTTGGACATCCCCCAAGGAGTCCTTAGCGCTGCCACAGAGGTGGGAGAGGCTCCTGTCACTGCCACTGCGCTCGCCAGCTGTGAGCCCGGCTTCTGGCTGAGCGGCACTCCCCCTGTGGGAGCGCACTGACCACCAAGGGGTCAGCTACTGCACTGAGTGTCTGCCCCCTGGTGGTCAGTGCGTGTCATAGCGACCAGTCGTTCCGCCATTCGGCCCATTTGCATATTAGGGTTTTATTATATAGAAATAATGATGACACCTGGCATAAATTACTGGATTAAATGGTCAAATTACTTAATTCAGAAAAAGGAAAGTATATAGATTATTTTCTTACTGCTCCCCTACCAACAATTATAGCATGATCTCATTTTTCTTTTTCATTTTCCCTCTTTAGGTCTTTTAGCTAACAGGAAAATTCTGAGTCTAATTTTAGTCACTTTGAAAATACATGTATGTATAATAGCTGGAACTAACAGGTGATAAAATGTGACCAATGAGAAGGCCTTCCTCATTTGGTCTTCTTGTCCTCATTTGGGGACTAATGTACTCATTCATAAATTCACCTGTCCTTGAATTTCAGGACTTGAGTAATTTTGCAGATTATATTTTGGGGAACCCTTTATATAACCACCCCCCGACCTGACCTTTCAAGGCAGGGGCTATGAGCTGTTCTAGCCCATTGTCAGGCAATTGCATTTTTTGTTTGTCTGTGTCCCTGACTTAACTATAAGCTTGTACGAACCAGGAATTGTGTCTTATTTGTAGCTGTGGGTCTGGGCCCTTGTGGCATCTAAATAGGCTTTTTTTTTTTTTCTTCTGAGGGGTGCACATTTAATGAAAAAAAGCATTCATTTGAATGTATAATTTCTGGTAAATTTGTGAAAATTATATCATGTGAGAAGCATGCTTTATGCACATTTCTTCCAACACATATATCTAATGGTTTTTTTCTTTTCATCTTTTTGCTCTTTTTTTTTCTTTATTGATTAAGGTATTACATATGTGTCCTTGTCTCCCCCTTACTTTCCCCCCTCCCTGCCCCGCTCATGCCCTCACCCCTCTGGTGTCTGTGTCCATTGGTTATGCTGCTATGCATGCATACAAGTCCTTTGGTTGATCTCTCCCCCTTACCCCCAAACGTCCCTACCTTCCCTCTGAGGTTTGACGGTCTGATCGATGCTCCTCTGTCTCTGGATCTGTTTTTGTTCATCAGTTTATGTTGTTCATTATGTTCCACAAATGAGTGAGATCATGTGATATTTATCTTTCTCTGATTGACTTATTTCGCTTAGCATAATGCTCTCCAGGTCCATCCATGCTGTTGCAAATGGTAGGAGTTCCTTCTTTTTTACAGCAGCGTAGTATTCCATTGTGTAGATGTACCATAGTTTTCTAATCCACTTATTTGTTGATGGGCACTTAGGCTGTTTCCAAATCTTAGCTATGGTAAATTGTGCTGCTATGAACATAGGGGTGCATATATCCTTTCTGATTGGTGTTTCTAGTTTCTTGGGATATAATATTTCTAGAAGTGAGATAACTGGGTCAAATGGGAGTTCCATTTTTAGTTTTTCGAGGAAACTCCATACTGTTCTCCACAGTGTCTGCACCAGTCTGCATTCCCACCAGCAGTGCACGAGGGTTCCTTTTTCTCCGCATTCTTGCCAGCACTTTTCATTTGTTGATTGGTTGATGATAGCCATTCTGACAGTGTGAGATGGTACCTCATTGTCATTTTGATTTGCATCTCTCAGATGATTAGTAACTTTGAGCATGTTTTCATATATCTCTTGGCCTTCCTTATGTCCTCTTTCGAAAAGTATCTATTTAGGTCCGTAGCCCTTTTTTTGATTGGGTTGTTTATCTTCCTTTTGTTAAGTTGTATGAGTTTCCTGTAAAAGTTGGAGATAAATGGTGTTGGGAAAATGGGACAGATACATGCAAAAAAATTAAACAAACCACCAATTTAAACCATACACAAAAGTAAACTCAAAATGGATACAGGACTTAAATGTAAGATGGGAAACCATACAAATCTTAGAGGAATCCACAGGCAGCAAAATCTTAGACATATACCGAAGCAGTATCTTCACCTATATAGCTCCTAGGACAATGAAAACAAAAGAGAAAATAAACAAATGGGAATACATCAAAATAAAAAGCTTCTGCACAGCAAAAGAAACCACCAACAAAACAACACGAAAGCCCACTGCATGGGAGAATATATTTGCCAATGTTATCTCCGATAAGGGTTTAAATAGGCTTTTTATAAATATTTGTAGGATGCTATAACCAGTTAGTATCCATAACTCCTAAAGCAGATCTTCAAATTTTTATATCCAGGTTTTAAAAAGAGGGAGGGCCTGCGATCAGTATAGTATGGTGGTTAAAACTCTGGTCTTTGCAAAGCAGTCTGGGGGTTTTAGCATCACTCCGCTAGGAAGCCGTGTGAGGAATAAAAAAATCTACTTCATGGGCATGCTACGAGGATTCATTTACCCAAGCAAATCCTGTGCTTGTTGAGTACAGAGTAGAGAGCTTGCTTTTATTTTGCAGAGAGAGACTATAAAAAAGTAAACCCAGAAAATAGGAGAATTTCAGATTGTGACAAAGGTTAGGAGGGAAATAAACGCAGTGAAGTGGGCAGAGTAATTCTGGTTGGGGAGGTGCAGGAGTGTGTATGTGGGGGGGAGGGGAGGTGACAGGGAGACGTCAGAGTGAATGCAAAGACCCCGAAGGGGTGCCTGCAGGGCACGTTCTGGAGGAGGCCAGTATAGCTGGAGTGGAGGGAGTTGGGGAGGATAATATTTACTTTATTTTTAGATATAGATTTAGAGTTAACTTAGCAATTTAGTGGTGAAGACAATTATACATATTGACAAGGACAGTGTAAGATGAGAGAAGCAGGGGCCGGGTCCTGTAGGGCTGGATTGACAAGCATACCGACCTCAGAGCCAGGCCAGCACCTTGACCTTGTGAAGACCGTGTAACTTCCCTTTGGTTTTCGATTTTTAATAGAGACTCCAGTGCAGAGAAATATTTCTCTAAGAAAAGCAGCAGTGCAAACACCGTGAGAAATGGCAGGTGTGATAATACAAACCTGACAGCGGTGATGGCCGGGCCTCGACCTCAGTGGGAGAGACGCAGCGGGGCCTGGAGGGCAGCTGGAGCCTTCTGGGCCTGGCCAGAGAGGGCATCTGGTCCCCCGGGCAGGCCAAGCGTGGCCATGCCGGGATGTGGGCCCCAGGTGCTAAATCTGCCAAGTTTTACAGAGAACCAGAAATCAGAATTCGTATGGGAAATTCCCCGATTTAAAAATATTGGCTCATGTTGAAGAACAAAAAAAAACGTTGGGGTGGATAGACAAAATGCCATACTGAAGCAGCTGCTGAAAGCCCTTTTATGCTATGATAAAGGGGATTAAATGAAGGAGGACGCACGTTAACATGTTAACCATCTAGCCTTCTGCCCTGCCGTAACCAATACTGAGAGCCAAGGGGCACTTTTAAATAATTGGACCGTTAATGTGTTTCATTATGTCTTCACCATTAGTTTGTTTTGTTAACTCTAAATCCATATTAAAAAGTAAGCACCCTTGCCAAAACTGGTTTGGCTCAATGGATAGAGCGTCGGTCCCAGGTTCGATTCCGGTCAAGGGCATGTACCTTGGTTTTGGGCACATCCCCAGTAGGGGGCGTGCAGGAGGCAGCTGATTGATGTTTCTAACTCTCTATCCCTCTCCCTTCCTCTCTGTAAAAAAAAATCAATAAAAAATATATTAAAAAAAAAAAAAGGTAAGCACCCTTTTCTAATGTAAGTGATTAATGTAATCGGCTGTTTTTGCCGATTTGCTTAGTTATTTGCTCTGCAGTTAGGTGCAGTCTGTATTCATGGTACAGAATTAAACATTTGTCTAAGTCATGTGATAAAAGTAGAGAAGATCAGAAGATACACATATTTGGTGACTCATTCTTTGCTTACTGTCTCCGTCCTCTGGGCGGCAGTCTCGCGTCCCTCGCTTGTGTTTGTGTTTCGGCATGGTTGGCTCTCCGGGCCTCCTGGCCAGTGCTGGCTGCAAGTAAGTGAGAAAGAACTGTGGCAAAAATGCCATGTTAGACCAGGCAAAGAATGACGGGAATGTAGCCTTACGCCGTGATGTCATGTATAGAGGCTTTTCATCAGTTTAATAAAATACAAATGTGCTCAAAGCAAGTTATTTATTCCTTCCTCCCCCCCCCCCCAAAAAAAAAATCTTCATTTAGAACGACCTAACCCACATAGTTTTGTATTACAAGGATTATATTTGATGTGTTGCAATCCATTGGCGATTGTTTTGGGGAATTTTATTCAGCACAAGCATTTCTGACCGTTCTGGCAACAAGTTGGGTTAATTGCTTGTTCATGTACTTTTTGGTCTTGTTGTCTTTATGCTAACATCCTAAAGCATCATGGAGAGAAACACTGGGAGTAACAAAATATACTTGAATATTTCTGATAGATAAAAAGCTTATAAAATGCAGCCCCCCCCCAGTTTTTTTTTTTTTTTGGCATTGCTTTAAAATGAGATCATTTTGTTGTATCCACATGAGCCTAAAGACTTGAAAATGATCTTTCTTTATTAGAAAATCTTATCTGTAAACACTAGTTCTTAATTGAATCATTATTTCTCTTAATTTTTGTTGCAGATCATGGAGGAAACAAATACACAGATTGCTTGGCCGTCAAAGCTGAAGATCGGAGCCAAATCCAAGAAAGGTAAATTGTGAGAGACGGAGAAATTGGTAGTTTGATAGCAACTTGGGATCACTATAAGTTGGCCAGGGAGAAAATCACCCTTTATCTTTATCATGTTTATCCCCAAATATTTGTCAAGTAGCAGTAGTTTGGAAGGTTTATCATAAATAAAAATAAGGTACAGCCTTTTATCCAACAACAGAAAAAAAATATTTTTAAGCGTTTTCTTATAATAGAAGATAGTATAGCAACCTACGTTTCCAGGGTGTCTGCTCATTTGATGGCTATGAATCATAGTAACTCTCCACGTGTAATAACGTATTTTCAGTCTATAAACCCTCAATATGTACATGTTAGTCTTCTTGCTTAACTAGCGGTCTTGTTTATGAACCACACAGATTTAATACTGAATGTTTTCCCCTTCTAATGTGATTCGAACCTTAGATTTTCCTTCTGGACGGATTCTTCTCCTCTTCTCCTATTAGAGAGTGAAAAACTGCCTAGATTTCTCTTTTAGGCTGAGCACTTCCCTCGCCTGGCCTCTCCTCTGCTTCATGGATGGTCAGAAATGAAAGTCTGGGCACCCTTCGTTTTCTTTCAAGATCACGTAGTATTTTCAGGTGACCTGCCAGCATATATTTTTATGGTTAGTTTTTCTTTTTAAAGTATAACCTTAGTTTCAGTAAACTTTGTTGTGCATACTTTATTAGGAGATGCAGGTAGTCATGAGGAGACAATGGAAAACACCATCAAAAGATAATGCGAGCTGAGCATTATCCTCGTGGTCTAGCTTTTGTTGTTGTTTAGTTTTGTATTTGTTGCCCCTTCTCCCGATGACTCTTACTGCTAACTGATGCTAGATGCTGCAACACTACCCAGTCTCCTTTCTTATTTTAGTCCAGTTGCCTTCTTTTAAACTAATTTCATTAGAGTTACTCATCACAAGGAATGCAAACTATTTTACAGTTGTTGTTATGAGTGTTGCTAGCTGGACTTCAGTGGACTGGAATGCTACAGAAACTCTGATCTTGTTACGTTCTTATTTCTGATCATGGTGGCAAGAAATGGGAAGTGGATGTGTTAAATAGCCATAAGAATACATGGCGTATATCCCGGCATAATTCCATAACTTTGTATAAACCTTGAATTTGCCAAGTACTATAGGATGTACTCTGAGTTCATTTTCTGTGTGTTGAGATGTTTTATTTCCATTATGCAGAAGAAGAAACTGTCATTATTATCTACTTATTTGGTTGTTTGCAGCCACTTAAAAATCCCTGGCCTTCTACATCACTTGAGCAACTTGGGATTTGAACATCAACCGGATTCTGTTTTTCTCTTAGGTATCTTTACTTAACGAATGAAATGGTTTTATTACTATCCTAATAAAAGTGTAATCTGTTCAGTGCCTATAGAAAACCCCCAAGGAAACATGAATGTTAAAGCAATTCCGGACAATTTTGAATGGTTTATTCTCTTGCTTTCCCCCTCACTATCATTGGAAACTGAGACTTGATTAATTTTTTTTTATTCAAAATGTGGTGACAGGTTTGGAGATTTTAGATAAGATGGAGATGAATAGGTTAGGTTAATGTTTTAGATTAGTTTCTAGTATTGACACACCCCATTCAGAATGGCCAACTATCTTCCACATTTTGATTATATGTTTTGCTTCGGAAATACCAGTAAGACTATTTTAGCAGTACATTTGAAGGCATTTAGCGTCACTTCCACATGATTAATGTTAACTTTGGGAATTGTTTCTAAGAATTGATCTCCTCAGGCCTATGTCTAAAGACCGCATTATATTTTTTATTATTTATGAAGTGATATGAATGCACAAAATACTGTGTGATGAGCAGAATGTGCCAAAAGAAAGAGATTGAGCTCAAGGAAGAGAGAAAATGTCAAGAGTTTCCCTCAGAGGAATTGACCGTTCAGAATTTACTTGCGTTGCTCTTATTATTTAAACACACAGCTGCTGAGTCAGTTCTTGGCTGACATCCCTGTTGTATATATTCCTATATTATTTTTAAAATGTTTCAACTCAGAGATGTAATTTGCATTGAATAAGAGGGAAATGAACATGGCAGGAGGCACTTAGAAGGTAATTATTTGCTCTTTCATCTGATGTGACTCTCTGCCTCTGAATGTTGTAGAGGATGAAGTTGTTGGTCTTTATTTTTCAAGCCCTTTCTTTCCAAACTCTTATTATTCAAGAGACCGAAGAATATAAATGTATCTGTGGACTCGTTCCATGTTTTGGTTGATTATTAAATTTTACATCCCAGGGTGATGTGAAGATTTGGAGTATACAGATAA
Organism: Cnephaeus nilssonii; assembly: GCF_951640355.1. Lineage (NCBI taxonomy): Eukaryota > Metazoa > Chordata > Mammalia > Chiroptera > Vespertilionidae > Cnephaeus > Cnephaeus nilssonii. The sequence goes on along the minus strand of NC_137087.1, from coordinate 29,491,900 downwards.
TCCCCAGACTGCTGGGGAGACAATACCGCCATGGGTTTGTGCTGTGTTTTACTTTCTAGATTTATGATGCTTATTGGTGGAATATTTGAGCCTAGACAAACATTTTTCATGGCTACTGTTACCACAGTCTGCCCCCTGTTTTACCTTATTGGAATTCGGGCCTATGCTTTTGAAGTGACTTTCCAGGAGACTTGTCCAAACTTTATTTTTCAAGCCATCAATCCTTTATCAGAGTGGTATTTGAGCAGCTGTATGGCTCCTTTGGTTGAAGTGCTGATAGGATGCTGCCTGGCAGAAAGGCAGAAAGCCAACAGCCTGAATTTGCCATCAGAAAATGGAGATTCTTCAGGTTCCGTAGATCTGCGGTAGAACTGGGAAGCCCTGTCATTAACAAGTTCCTCTGGCGGGTCTTACAGTTAAGCTGAGTTTGCGAAACAAAAATCTCACCGCTGGACATCGAAGTGCGATTTAGTCATTAAGGAAGGAGACCATGTGTCCAAAAGGCAGTGGATGATGACTGCTATTGAAAAATAGGCGAGGTCCTTCAGCAGCCACTTGTGGATGACTTCCACCTTGGTTTTCAAAGAACTGCACTTTTACGGGTTCATTTTCATTTTGTCATCTTTGTAGTCAGTTAACGTGGCTAAGTTCGGAGTGATCACAACCTCATTGTTCTGTGCTATAATTTAAATATAGCACAAATATAGCACTATAATATAAAGGCTATAGTTTTTTTAAAAATTCACAAGTATTTGAAATTATGGGAAGGTTGAATCTTCATTATAGCCACAAAGAACTAAGAAATTAAGACTCAATATAATGGACATTTAAATAGGCAACTCCAGGATTGTTTAATGGAGGCCATAATTAAGAAAAATAAAGCAATGCATGGCATTTCTTCTGTAAAACCCACGTTTATTTTGAGTAAAAGTAAGTAAAACTGTTTCTAACTCTTGGAGTCAGAATACTAGAACATTCCGCTTTACGTGGAAAAAACTGAGCTTTGTGCTCGTCAGACAGTATTTATAAGGTGTTTAATAGTGTAAACCTTACTCACATAGGATAACTTCAGGCACTCATTAAAATTTTGAATATGCTATTGTAAATCACAGCCTCTTTTAAAATAAACTCAGGTTCATTAAAGTGCAAATAGCATTTTGAACAAGTTTGACTATTTTGCCAAATGAAAGTCCTTCCAGACCTGCTTTAACAAATAGATAAAAGTGATTTGTCATGAGAATTTATGAAGCTGGTATGATTGTGATCCATAATGCTAGACGAGTTTGTTCTCTTAAATAAGGTAAACATTTTTCTTGCCGTCGTCTTTTGGCTCTTAATTTGCTCATCAATCTTTTTCTTTTTAGGCTGGCAAAGGCAATTGTGGGTAAAAATTGTTTAAAGTTTTTACGCCAAATTCCAAATAAACGAGGTCAGCATTCATGAAGCTTTACTGTTTTGTTCTGTGAGGGAGTTGTCCTGCAGAGTTGAACTAAGTGGTAGAACTGCTCCCTGCCAGTGTTTCCTCTTTGACATTAGGGTGCCGCAGGCTAGCAGGAATGAAAGGTGTTGACTGGATTGCTGGATGTATCCTGGTTTGGAGGCAATTTGGCACCAAGTTTGGCCATTCTCTTCCTCCTAGAATAAACAAGAGAATCATCAAAATTCCACGAGGTTTTACTAATTTTGGTTGCATTCCATCAGAATAAGAATCACCTAACAGAAAATCTTAGCATGAGAAAAACAGTAGATTGTTCACTTCATTGTTTTCAGGGGAGAATGTTTTACTATCCTTATGCTTTTGTTGGGTGTTCATGTTGGACTAGTTGAGGTCTGTAACGTGTACTGCTCAGGCAGCAGAAGGCAGAGAAGAGGCATGGCACGGTACACTGCACCACCGTGTTTCCAGTGGGGGGTTGTGACCCATTAGTGTATCAAAAATTAACTTAGGTGGTCATACCAGTGTGTAAAAAAATACAACTGGCCATGACCGGTGTGGCTTGGTTGGTTGGGCTTTGTCCATGCATCAAAGGGTTGCTGGTTTGATTCCTGGTCAGGGCACTTGCCTGGGTTGTGGGCTCAATCCCTGGTGGCGGGGGGTGGGGGTGGGGTACTTGGGAGGCAACCGATCGATGTTCCACTCTCTCATTGATGTTTCTCCCTCTCCTTTCCTCTCTCTCAAAATGTTAAAAGAAAAAAATCACCATTGATCCCTCTGTAACATTCTAACAAAAACATAAATATATTTAAAAAATACAGCTGGATTAGAAAACAGTGTAAGAATATTGTGACACTTGCAGTCATATATGTCACTGTTATGTGTATGTATACAAACATATATATGCACACATGCACATTAGTAGGTCATGATGCAAAACAGGTGACAGAGAAAGGTCAGAGAACACTGTTCTGGGTGGTCACTTCCCAAAGAGGAACAAGCACATGCCTTTTGTTCATCACTGTATCTCTAGTACTATCACTAGTATATTGTTGGCACTCAGCAAATATTTATAGATTGTTTGATCCCTCAACTCAACTCAGTCATGGTTATCATGGAGCCACTAATACAGATGGGAATATATAACCACTCAAGTATGTTGTGTAGGAAAAGATTTAGAATCACAGCCTTTGCTTGGGGCAGACCAGCTGCCCTCTGGTTCCTGAAGCCTGTCTCTTTTCTGGAATGTGTAACTGACAGGTTCTAAGAACTATGTTCATATTTGAACACCACCAAGGTGCGGTACACTCCCATCTTGCTCTGGAGATAGGTAACAAATTTTGACGGTTTCCCAAACCATGTGTGGCCTTTCACCAAATTTCCTCTGCCCTGCCACGCTCACGGCATTTGCTGGACAGAATGAAGCAACATCTGTCAGGCCTATCAGTAGCAATTAAATTATTTTCACGAGGACTTTTTGCAGTTGCAAACCTTGCTGAGGCATTTCTCATTAGTTGAGCAAAACAATGTAAATGGCATCTTCATTTTTTCAAATGACTTTTTTTCTGCCATTAGAACATGGTTTGTGGCTTATAACAGTTTTATATAAACCTTGGTACTAGCAGACATTTTAATCAAAAGATATTAGAGAGATTTCAGGAATGAGGAGTTGCATTCTCTTTGCATCTTGTTGCCAGAAATTACTCTTAAAGCAAAATAAGTCCTGCCTGAACTAAAAATAAAATGAGAAAATAGCATGTGTATGTTTTTAGCTGCTTGGTCTTTGCAAATAGTTATGTATTGCTTTTTTATATACACACATTTCTGCAATTAGATTTTTCCACTTAAAAATGAGAAGACATCTGCCATATGAGCATATAAATAAAAGAAACTATTATTTTTGTAGCTGTATGAAATGCCATTGTGTGTTTGTAGGATATAAACATATCATTTTTTAACAAATCTGTTTCTATGGACATTGGCTTGGGTTCTGTTTTTTTCTACAATGAATTTTGAACTTATTTGTCTGTCTACTTGCACAATCTTTCCTGTTGCATAAAAACAAGTAGAATTCTTAGGTGGCAGGTAATGAACAGCTTTAATATTTTTTGGGATTGCCACCTTGTCTTCTCAAATGACAGTTGAATTCCTAGCGGCTTCTGGAAGGGGAATGGCTCTTACCACATCTTCGCCAACATTGTGCTGTTCCCTCCTCGGTCAGTCTAAATAGTGAAAGATACGTTGTCTCATGTATTGCCTTAATTAATAAAAAACTGAGCATTTTTCCTCTCTCTCTGGAACACTTATTTGTATTATTCTGTGAATTGTTTGTCCATCCTTTTTGTTGGTTTGTGTTCTTTCCTTATTCTATTGAGTTGGTCATCATTTTTCTAATGAAATAAAGACATTTAAATTTTTCTTTTTTCCTATTCAGAAGTTTAAGATTTATGCTGCTCTCTAATTGTCCAAATAGCTAATTTTTTACCATTACTATTCATTCACAAGTAATATATGGATCATTTTTCTCAAACTAGAAAAAAATGAATAGACCTTAAATAGTAATAATGTATTAATTTTTGAATGTAGAAAAGTATGCATTAACTTTTAAGGCATTGGATTTCCAAAGTAAATGGTGTAAAGATTAGAACTTGAATATGAATAGCATAGAAATTTTATATGCACACACATATGTGTAAGTATGTATATGTATATGTATGTGTATGTGTATATGTATATGTATGTGTGTGTGCAAGGCATGACAGATACTTGTAGTATGATACAAGAGTCATTGAATTTTTAAGTTTTCTTTGTGTAACAGAAACAAGACCCAGTAAGTTGTTTGGCTTTGTCTTCCTATATTGGGCTTTGGTTTTGTATTTTGTTGGAAAATGTTTCTGAATTATTTTCCAGTCTCTTATATTCAAGGGAAGGACGCTGAAACACGTGATTTTGGGTTGACTTGCATTCCATTTCTAAACCGTCTCCATTTCTAGGGTGGGATTCGTAAATAAGAGTATTTAGTTTTTGGTATAATTTACTTCCTCTTCAACACTCAGTTTACTTCACAGGACAGAATCCACTTTTGCGTTGCTCTAGTTCGGAAGTACCCCTTTGCTTTCTCTGTGTGGTCCACTCCTCAAGTCTAACACAGCAGCAGCAAGGAGTCCTGATTTATTTCAATTAGCATGGGCGGGGGGGGGGGGGGGTGTGAATTCAGGAAGTGAGGGAGAAGAAAGGAAGGAGGACTTTCAGCCAACAAAGATAGATGCATTTGAGATGAAACAATATGTCCTTCTTTCTTTTGCTTTCACCATCGAATGGGGATATTATTATCTAATCCTTTTGGGTTAATTTTCCTCCTTCGGTCAATGCCTAATAAGTTTTTATAGCATAAGCAAGTTACATAATACTGTCTTTTCACACCTGCAAAATGTAATATCTATATAGTCTAGGTTTAAAAAATCATTAAATGTCATTGTAAAATATTTTTAGCGTCAAGTAAAGTTTGAGCAACATTGACTGTGCTCTGTTCCCGATGCATTATGCCACCTTTACCCGAGCCCTGTCTGCTGCAGAAGGGCATCTACTTCCTTTCATTTTCCAGCTGGTTGACTCCTGGTCATCCTTCCAAATCCATCTCAGGTGACATGCCTGGAAAGCCTCACCCACCTGCAGATGGAGTTTAATACCATGTGCCCCACGCTAGCTCAGTGCCTTACACACACATTTTTGGCACTTTTCACACTTGTGTTGTTTAAGCCTAGACATTTGCCTTTCTTTCTGGACTGTGAGCTCATGGACCCAGGTCAAAGACCAACACATCTTATTCCTTGCTGTGGGGACAATGCCTGCCAGGAAGGGGGACTTATAAATTATGAGGTAAAATTCACATTATCATTTAGGTTTAGAATAAATGAGATGAAGTCAACAATGATTTAAGTCAATGGTTTAACTTTGAAGAAAGTGAAAAATGGCCCAGGCAGCTGGGCCGCAGTGTTCCCGGTGGAACATAAATACGTCTCAGAATGTGCGCAGTCAGACAAGGCTTCTCCCGAGTGTGTCCGAGGGCGCGCTGAGACAAGGACACTCTACAGCCTCCCAAGTAATTAAACTGCCCTCTCATGACTGACGGGAGCGATTGCTGCTGCCTTGCCAACCGTGACTCCAGCTCTGCTGTCATCCTCTGCCTTCGAGATTCAGTTTGCTATGGTACCACATTCATTTATTTTCCTGCGCTTCCCGGCAGCTTCCCACCCAAAGGTGGTCTCTGCGTTCTTAAGCCCTCCGTGGAGTCACCCAGAACAAACCCACATTCTATAATGAGCTTTCTCAGTTTTCTCTTGAGACGCCCCAGCTCCTCTGATGTCCTCTCTCTCCTGCTGGAGCAAACTAAAGAAAGCTCGTTTCGTTTACTAAAGATCTGCTCCTGGTGGTCTTCGGCGAGTGGGCACTATATGGAGATTTGGAAGAACCTGGGAAAGACGCTTTGATCTCAGTCTCTGCCTCTTGGATACTTAGAGTTGGGTCAGGGTTTTCCTGCCTCTCACGGTCTTTAACCGGTTAACTGCCACGCGTCCAAAACAGAAACCATCCCCACACGCCACGCTAGTTTGAATTTAATTTTAAAAAACCCGCCGCTTGCGTCTGTAGACACTTAATGGCGTACAAAGGGTTAAACAAATTTTGAAAACTGCCATTGTTTGCTGCCAGGACTTGAATAGCTCGCTAGGAGCAGGAGAGAAGTGCAAGCTACAGCCTAGGAAAGTATTTTTCTAGGGGTTGGTAGCTCCTGGTGTAGATCTAACAACGGTGGGGAGGAGCGGGGCACTTTGTATGGGAAAGGCTCCCGGGGAGGAGGCCCGGAGCGCGCTGGAGGGAGAGGAGGCTGTGAGAGGAAGGAGCGGGAAGAGTTGGTGGCCAGCAGGGCCAGCCAGGCAGGGCGGAGCAGTGCAGGCCATGACCTCGGGAGAACCTCATCCATCCTGCAGACAGCAGAAAGCCTCGGGGAGGGGGTGGTCACGGGAGATAACGGATAGCTGTTGTGGGAAGATGCGAAAGACTGGGAGATGGGTGAAGGCAGTCATATTTGATGGCAGTGGGATCAAGGAGACTTTGTAAAAGGTGAGTCAGCAGAACACAGCGGCTTGACAAAAGCAAGGAATTGGGTCGCTGGTTGCTGTGGCAGCCACTGTCGGTAAGCTCTTGGCCTGCCTCTGAGTTTTCCTGTGGAGGGCATTTCCACGCACAATGGCAGCTTCCCCTTCAAGCGCCGGGTCGCGACCTCCTCTCCCGGGGCACGGTGCCCAGCATGGTGTCCAGCGCGGTGGGCGCCTACTCCTCACCCCTCTGGTGCAGAGCAGCCTAGAAGTGCTGGCGATGGTGCCGGCAGTGAACTCTCCGGGACAGCCTTCAACCAGTGACGGACGCGTCAGGAAACAAGTGTCCAGTTTCCCCCTGCTCTCTGGGGGACAACCCTAAGGCACATTATTGATGTCTCCTCAGAACGCTCCCGGGGGATGGAGCCCCAGCAGCGATTGTTCTGTGCCACTCCCTTTACTGGCCTTCCTCTCTCCTCAGTCATATTGTCCTCCCTCCCTAACTGTGATCCCTGGGATCGCCTCCCGAATGAACTACCTCAGGTAATACACACTGACCCACGTTATTCATTCTCTTGGTGCCTTTTTTGGGGGAACCCAGACTCAGAGGGGTCTCCTGGATGATTGGGACAATCCCCATGCTGTGGAAAAATGGACTTGGCAATCTTTCCCAGTCATTAATTAACAATGCTGTTGTTTGGTGGAAAAATGACTTACAGTCATCTCAAATGTATTTATATATCAGTAAAGGAATATGGCAAAATGATTTAGAGTTCGTGGCTCATTTTGAGAGAGAAAAAAAATGCTCCAGACCATCTGCAAAAGTATTAAAAGGATCCCAAGTGGAACATAGGCACTCGAAGCAGTTTCCAGGCACATTAGATTGTTGTCAACAAAAAGAAAAATATACACTATGGGGAGAAACAAGAAGTGAGAAAGGGTCTGGGAACCCGTGACTTTAGCAGGTCTGGAAAAAGAATGTCAGCAGGTGAGCAGGGCAGGAGCCCCGAGCTCCCCACCTGGGTATCCGCCAGGTGCTTTAGGACTCCCAGGCCATGGGCAGCTGTGATGTGATTCTTGCCAGGTTAGGGAGCATTGATGACCGAGCACAGGGGGAGGGACCCAGCCATGGGGTCATTTCTGTCTACTTGTACTCTACAGACAGTCATGGTTAGTGACTTGAGCCAAGTTAGGGAAAATATTTCTTGTACTTAACAATATGTTAAGTGTGCTCCATGAGGATTCAGAAATATTTATTTGACGGTAATAAGCATTCAAATTTCATCCTTTCCCCACTTTTCCTCACGATCACATTAGCATCCAAATATTTTAGAAGTGAGCACTTGATGGAGTTTTATAGACAAATGGCAAGAAAATTGCTTATAATAGAGGAAGCAAAGAATGCATCCGGTTTCCATGAGCAATCATACCTGTGTCCTTCCCGCATTTGGAACTGATGCTTGACTGAAAAGATGCCTGCACAGGGGTGGTCCTGTCCATTACATTCTCTCAGGCAATGAAACCCTGGCTTTCCGTAGCCCTGTGTTCTATGTTGAACCTTATTCTAGAAGGGAAGGAATAATGTTTACTGATTTTTTTTTCTCCTCCCCAAATCTATTAGAGATTCTTAGTTCTGTTGCAATGAGTTTAAGACTTTGATTGTTTTTTTCGCCATTTAATAAATTTTAGAGAGTTCATATATACTATCACTTTATAATGTTCTCATCAATCATATGAATTAAGGGATAAGTGAATAAAACTTGAATTCTCATAAGCAACATGTATTTCTTAAACCAGAAAATATTCGCCTCTAATATAGAAAACATCACATACAGAAAAGTAAAAGTAATGACCATATTAGTGACCTTCGAGAGAGTACTATAATCTAGAACACCGTGATCAGGAAAGAGGCAGCAACATGCCCAGTAGAATTCTTGGCTTGTGGTATGTCCTCAGTAAATGTTTAGAACTGGTTTGAACACATTTTCCCGAGTTTGGTGGAAAGGAGAGAAGAGTAGAGATTATGATAGATTTGAGATAAAGGGGATAAAATTGAGTGTAAATGCCTTCTATCTAGTCTCTTGGAGATGCGGTCAGCTCCTAGGGCTCCAGGGGCTCCAGGGGGATGGTTTGGAGACTTGAAGAAACCGGGGAAGGCTCAGGACAGTGGCTTATGGAAAATGCAGTAGAGATGAATAAAAAACTTGCCAAACCACATTAGTATCCAGCTGAGACTGTGTAGTAGGAATTTCTAGTCCAATGTCTGGGGACAGTTATATGCCTTTTTCCAGTTGTTTGGTCACTCAGCGTGGAGAACACGGGGGGTTACCTATGGTGGAGGGTGGTGAGATGCGTGTGGCAGGAAGCCAGAGGAGTGAGGATTACAGGGTGTGAGCTGAGAGGGTGGTGAAATGGTCGACCTTGGGGTGTGATGCCACAGGGAAAATTGAAGCCAGCGGGGAAGCCAGAGAAAGGGCAGGGAGCTGGATGTCATAATAACATAGAGCTGGTCGCCAACCTTTTGGACCTCACAGACCACCAGTGGTCCGCGGAACACCGGCTGGTGACAGCTGACCTAGGGACCTTGTAGGGTTGAGGGTATTCAAGAGTTGCACTAAGTAGGAGGCTGTAGTCGTGGGAGGAAATAACAAGTTCAGGAAAGTCTTGGAAGTGGAATGGTATGGATTGTGATGAGGTCCAATTTATGACTTGGTTTTTCAGTTACTGATACATAATTGCACAATTTAGTAATTCTCAGGATCTTTAGGAATGTTTAGCAAAATTAAGTTGAATTCTTTAAACAAGCAAAAATAAACTTGTTAATGAGTGAAAACCAAATAAGATGGCAACAGTTAGTGTCAATATGACTCTAATTTACTAAATTCTGTGTGATTTTAAAGCTGAGTAGCCAAGCTAAACTCTGTTAGTAACTGACTTTCATGTATGGGAGAATGACTTATGTAATATCCGATCAGTGCTTTTGCCAGCCAGTTTTAAAATGTTACATGTGCAGACACCTCATAACTTATGCATGTTTTCCAGTGAGAATTACATCATAGGTCGAAAGAAAATAAATGCATCCATGGTTCCTAGATGTTACATAATCCAAGAACTTCAGAACTTCCTAGTTACACAATCTGAAGTCATTATATAATCTCATGGCTCCTTGGGGGGTGGGGTGGTATATTTCTTATAGAAGTTCAATGGTATTATTGGATAAGCTGTGCCTGTAATTTTGTAAATACACAAATACTTAAATACTAGTTAGAATTGATCTGACCATCTCTGCGGCTACTCTACCTATACCTCTCCAGACAACATCTAGGTCACCTTTCAGTTCTACAACATCAAAAGTTGTGACCAGTGCCAGCCCAAAGCTATACACAGGATCCTCTGGAGTGACAGGGAGTGTGCTCTACCCTCCCAGCCATTCCTCTATCCTTGGCCTTTGACTCTGCCCGGGTGGCCATTTATAATGCTCAGCCCTCCTTCCCCGTCCTCATCCCCTTAAATTGGTTGCTGCAGAGGCAGGGTCGGTTGGGCTTTGGCTTACAGGCTTGCAAGTCTCCAGATGCGTCTGCCAAAGCCATGGCTGCCTCTGACCTGATGAGGCAGACAACACACCTCCAGGTAACTCATCCTGGGCTTTGGCCTCACTTACTGAAGAGGTTCAGGGGGTGACGGCAGGTAAGTCCTGGAGGCTCTCTTTGCCTGTCCTGGCTGTCTGTCTGAAGCCGGTGTAAGTTGAACCACCTTCCCTCCCTTTGACATACAGTTTCCTCAAATCCCTCCCCATATTCAGTGGGCATCCAGAGTCCTCTGCAGTAGTTTGGTGGGAGTGGGTTTTGAGAGACTTCCGCCCGGTCCTTTCTACCTTAAAGTACGGCGTAACTTCCTCTCCTGTGCCTGTTAGTGTGCATCGGTGACGAGGAACACGGTCTTTTCCTTTCGGGTTTCCTCTTGCAAACATCAACCACACAAGGCGTGCGTTTGTGGCAGACTTCAGTGTGTGGGGCAGCGAGAGATACTGCTTAGCCTGCCTTTCTGTCCGAGGCTCCCGGCTCCTCGCAGTCCCCACGCTGCTGCAGTCCCCTCCTCCTGGCTCCGCCCAAGTGAATAAAGCAGACCTTTAAAACATCAATTGTCGGTCTGCACCGATCTTGAGTCTGGTCCTCATCTGGGCTCCTTTGAAGTATGGAACATCTCCTGTAGGTCCTAGTGTGCAGTTCTCCCTCCCTGGCCGGGCTTTAAGAGGGAAGAGGAGCAAATGGAAATGCGTCTCGCCGCTGGTTCTGTGGAGCCCTCATACCGGAAGGCAGAAATGGCTACTTTGGGAATTAAGCAGCCTGTGTTTTTGTTTGTTTTGCCTTTTCCTATCCACGTGAATCTTTCAGATTCTGGACCGATGGACCCTCTTCTAACCCAGGGGCCCTTCCCACAGCCTCATGCATCTTAGACACCGGGATTGCTTGTCTTAACCCCCGGGATTGCTTGTCTTAACCCCCGGGATTGCTTGTCTTAACCCCATCAGCAGGGCCCTATCTGAGGCGACACCTTGTAGGCTCTTGGTTGCCCAGAAACATGTTTTTAGGGAAAAGTTAGTAACAAAATTTTTCTTCACGCTGAAGCACGTTCTTGAAGACATACTTTGTTATTGTTTTGATTGATGTTTCTTAACTACTTTGTGGGGTTGCACACTCCGTGCATTAAAAATGCCCTTATAATTGGGGGATGCCAGGAACAACTTTTTAAAAAAATGTTTTATTTATTTATTTATTGTCTAAAGTTTTACATATGTCTCCTTTTTCCCTGATTGCCACCTCCCCCCCGCCCCCCCCCCCCCCCAGCCATTCTCACTCCGGGCAAGCCCCTACCGCCCCAGTATCTGTGTCCATTGGTTATGAGGACCAACTTTAATATGGACTGTTAGTGCCGTTTTTACTTATACAGTTTAATTATTAAAACATTTTTGCATTCTCATATCCACAAGGGGTTAGAATATCTTCCTTGTGTGATAGAACTTTAATTAGATTGAAAATTCAGTAATTTGACCAATTCTTCCCTTCCCATTAAAAAATAGAATCTTTGCAACCTTGAATGGGAAGAATTAAAAATAAAAATGATAAGCATGTTTATTTTATCCAGATAAAACTCTGTTACTGTCCATAGTGGATTTAATATTTTAACCTGTTTTAGTAATAATAATAATAATAATCAATATCTACCAAGTCAGGTATTGGATTATATGCGTTTTATAATTTATCTCACTCTCATGAATAGCAGTTCTGTGAGATGAGTATCTCATCTCAAATGTAAAACACAGAGGCTCTGAGAATTTATTAGAGGGTTGGGCAAAGGTAGGTTTACACTTATTTATATGGAAACTAATTCTATCTAATAAAGAGGGAATATGCAAATTGACTGTCACAACCTCACAAAGATGGTGGCACCCACAGCCAATAAGGAGGGAATATGCTAATTGACTGCCACACCTTCAGCAATGGTGGCGCCCACAGCCACAAGATGGTGGCACCCAGTCCCCTCAGCCCCCCAGCCGCAAAGGGCTGGCCCGAGGTTCAGGCAAGCCTCAAATGTCAGCTGCCCAGCTGCCCAAGGCCGCCAGAGGCTCAGGTAACCAGGGCCAGCCGAGGCTTGCGCTGCTGGCAGTGGCAGCAGCAGAGGTGTGATGGGGGCGTTGCCTTCCCCTGATTGCCAGGTCACCTCCCACCCCTGAGGGCTCCCAGACTGTGAGAGGGAGCAGGCTGGGCTGAGGGATCCCCCCCCTCCAGTGCATGAATTTTCATGTACCGGGCCTCTAGTACAATAAATAATACAAGAGCAAACTCTGTGTTTCATGAACTCATCACTGTCAACCTACTTTTGCCGCACCTGTATAGTCAGACACCTTGCAGGGGCCCCGACTGTGGTTTGCGCCTATGGTTCATGGACATCTTCACAGTGCTAAAGCTTCTAGAACAGAACCCTGCACATGACATTGGATACTCAGATAACACGTTTTTGAGTATTTTAATAGTTAAATCTTTCCTATTTCAGCAGGTGACGTCTTTATTATATGTCATGTGCACCATTAGGAGATGGCTGTGCAATACCTATTCATCCTGTGTGGATTACACATTGAGAAGAAATTAACTGGTTGCATTTTCTTTTGGAACAACTGGAATTGGCCTCCCAACCCCCCTCCTTTTTTTTGTCATCATCTTAAAAATATACACCTATTACCACAAAATGTTCTCAGTTGCTTCTTAGGGTTGATTACTCAACTGATGGTAAATATCTTTTAATCTTGTGTACAAAGGAGCAAGTTTTCTCCAGAGAAAATCACATCTTGAGATTTTTGTTATGTAAAATGAGACTTTTCCCCCCAGAACTTGGCAGCCTTTAGAGTCCAGGAGGAAGAATATGTGTGTGGGTGGGAGGTTGACGAATGCTTTTAAGAAATAATAGAGTTTATCATTGTTCTTTCCCTTTCAAAACCCAATCGAATTTTACTGAGAGAAAAATGGAATGATCCATGGGACAGTAGCAAAATAATATATACATGATTAAAATGCGAATTTTTGGCTATATTTTATGCATTCATTTTTTTTTTTTTGAGAATGTATAATGGATATGTCCAAAGTCTCTAACCAGGTAGTTAAAAAAGGGTTTTCATACTTTGGAATTAAAAAAGGACTTATAGAAAAATTCTGTTAAAAAGTGGATCTCTTTTTGTGAAAATAGAATCTTTTGAAACAGGATTTAGATTCATTTTGCAGCACACCTGAATAATACCAGTTAGCTTCTTAAGTAATAAATCATTAACGTATAGGGAGATTAGACAGTTATGATGTAGCAAATATAAGCATAACTGTAAACATCTATAATTCTTCTAATTTTGTTAACCACTGAGAATAGGACCAGTCACCAGTCTTTGAGGCAGTGTCTAATGCATGGAAGGTATTCAAAACTGTGTGTGTGTGAGTGAGTGTGTGTGTGTATTGAGTTATGTGTGTGTCTGAGTGACTAGGAGCATGCATGATGGATGTCTAGATCAACAAGTTGATGTGTGAATACATGAGCTAACACCTTCTTTTGCTGCCAGTGCAATTTCTTATGATTCTGTTCTACAGTACATTATTCCTCTTCTATCTCCTTACTCTGGTATCCTTAGATTTATGCTCAGAGAACATGCTGGCTTAAAACTAGAATAATAATCCCAGACACAAAGTCCACATACATTTTGGTGGATATTTATGTTACGGGGGTGGTGTTGGGAAGAGCCAGGTCTCACCTGGAAGAGCTTCAGCCCTGCAGATCTTCTCAGCCCCTGATGCCAGGGCATCCCGAGACTTGCTGATGATGGAGCTGTGGGTACTATTCTCCTGGTCACCTGCTTACCCACTTCCTAGACTCTTCTAAAGCCAAAGTCAAATGGCTACTTGACCCCTGTAGTGGATGCAGGGTCTGTCAGCCTGGTGTTGTGAATGTGAGTCTGGCTGGCCTTGATTATCTTGGTAGGCCTTTCTTTTCTGCTATGACCTCTAGTACAGGGTAATGGTTAGGAGCATCATGTCTTGATCCAGAACTGCGTTCGTTGGACTCCTGGCTTGGCTACTTACAAGCTGTGAAACAGTGGGCAGTGGGCTCACTGTAAACTTCTGGATTCCTCATCTGTAAAATGGGATCACAGGTAGCTGCTACCTCTTAGGGGGTTTGTATTGGTCTCTGCCTTAGAGGATTGGAGCTAACCTGCACAGCGGTCTGGATGAAAGCGAGGAAGATTTTTAACATGTAGCCAGGGCTGTACTTACTGGCCACCCTCTGCCTCTGCTCATCTGCAATTACTGGGGAGCGAACACCTCCTCTCTCTGACGTGCCAGCTTGGCAAGGACTTTAGGCCACTGTTTCTACCCAGATGCCAGTGTTTAATTAAACTCTCCAGAGTCTGTGATCATTAAGATATAAATGTTCATTCTGGAAAACTTTTAAAATTCTTTTTGGTTAGAATGAGATTTTTGGCATGTTTTCGCTGTGGTCTTTGGCTATAAATTCCTGAAATGCTGACCTAGTTGAATTTATTTTTGTCTTAAACACAATTGCTAACGTTTTCAAGTGTCCATATGGACTCGATAAATACTTTGCCTCTGCTTACTGTACATGTGAACTGGATGAAGAGGAGCGATTATGATTTGGGGAATCCGGAACATTTTTCTTCATTTAGCTTGATGCTGAAGTGAATTGGAAATATTTCTTTGTCATCATAATTTGGGGGTTTCAAAGTTGTGTTTGGATTTTCAGGAAATCGGCGGTAACTTTATATTAGCTGAGAAGAGTGAATTTTAAAATTCTCAGCGAAGAGGCAAATGATCCCCTTTTCATAGGAAAAACTTCTTTATCAAGGGAATTTGCTGCCGGCTGTCAGCATTGGCTTCGGGCATCACTTGACCTTTTGCACATCAAGGAATTGTTTTCTTTGTGCAAATATTAAACCAATATCGGGGGAAGGCTGGGTACTATGTGGTATATCGTGCAAGAGCGCAAAAACAGCCAGCCCTGTGTGTTTCCACATCTGTAAGCGGATTGGGTTTCTGTAGCTGTCAAGTGGAGCTTATGGGAGGCATTTCCACTCCCTGCCTAGCTGCCATACAGATTTCAGTTCTCGGGGAAATAAATCGCAGTGGCCTTTCTGACAACGGTGGACAGGGAGAAACGGTATGGCGATATGGTGCATCCACTCTTTAAGCAGAAGTAAATGGCTTTTTCCATTTCTTTTATACTATAAAGAAGAGAAAAATTCGTGAAGCAGTTTCTCCCAAACATGTGTTACCTCTGATGTGATAGACTATATCCTCTTCTTGGCCATTTTCTGTATTTCTGACTGTAGCAGCTTCTATGTGGAATGTGTCGTCTCCTGTTGGATGCCAGAGTCGGGGGTGGTTCTCTTCTTCCTGCTTCGTGTTACTGGAAATAGTCCCTCTCCCTGCATGAGCTGCCGGGCAAGGGGAGGCAGCTTCCTCTGTGACATGCCACACACTGGTAGAGCCTTTGATGCCAGCCAAGGTTTACAGGGCACAATGCCTCCTCGAGTGCTTTTCATCAGACCCTTCCCTGTGAGTGTGCAGCCGGCCAATGAAGGGGCTCGTACTGCTTGTGCTTCACACGTATGTTCACGGAGATAGGAAAAAGAATGCAAAATGAGCGTTCTTTAAAGGGCGTGCTGTGTTTCAGTCCCTGCGCCCCATCGCGGCCACCCTGCGGGGAGGGGCTGCCACCCCCGTGCATGATGGGAGGCTGACACTTGTGCCACTTTCGGGAAACTTCGCAACTCCTAGGCGCTGGTTTTCAGACCCGTATCTTTTAGAATCTAAAGCCCACATGCCACTTCACTGAGTGTCATGGTGAAGCACAGTGGTCCAGGTCGTCAGTGAAGATTGTCGAGCTGGAAGGAAGTTTCACAAAATTCCAGTCTGTGTCCCAGACTGTGTGTGTCCTTTGTCCCGTTCGGTGGCTGGGTGGAAATGGATTTCTCGTGCGCGCTCCATTCCTAGCCTGACCCAAACTGAACTCCTGGTTCTCCCTCCTAAGGTTGTTTCCCCTGTCAGGGTTCCTGTTTCAGGGGGTCAAGCCAGAACCCCAGGCGTTACCCTTAGCCCCCGCTTCCTCTCTCACACGCCACATTTCATCAGGTACAAGGTACCATGGAGCCTGCCTGCTCAACTCCGCCCATTCTTCAGATTGACACCTGTGAATGGAAATGGGAGCGGGTGGGGGGAGCCACGAGGGGACACGATTGGGCCAGGAGAGCCTCTGACTACGATGCTATGTGAAATGCCTCAGCTGCTCCAGCAGGAGCTCTGGAGCAGAAATTGTCCGAGAAATCCCATCTGGAGCAGAAACGATAACATCCTAATATGCCATTGTGCTCAGCTACAGGCTGGGGCTGCCGGGGAGAAGGGGGCCCGGGAGAAAGTGGAGGTGAATTCTGAAGGTGCTGCAGCTGGAGACAGACTGTCATCACCTTCTTGCCGCTGTACTGCACGTTCTTTCTTAAAGGGCGACCCCAGCCGCACGGTCAGGGGCCACCACTGTGGCTCCAGTCTGTCCACTCCCCACCCCACCTGCTTCTTCCCACACCTCTGGCAGCTGCCTTCCCTTCGCCCTAGACTACAGCAGTCCCACCGGTGGCTCTGCATTCCGGCCCCCCACTTCGACACATCTGCACTCCTACTGCTGTTTTGTTTTGCTTTTTAAGGAGTAGTTGGCTTTATTCAACAAATGCAAATACATTAAAAGGTTGGCTTTTCTTGATAGGATGCATCTAGAAGGAGTGACTGTATTGAAAATGGATTCGTACACGTCACATTGAACACATTACCTTTGGCAGAACTCAGGCTCATTTGCTAACATGCTTTAGGTAACTTGTCAACCGAGACGTGGAGCCCCCAGAGGAGTTATGTACAAAAATACCAAATGACGGCCACCGAGGGAAATTCCCAGTACATTTTCTCTGGTGTGACTTGCACATTGCGTGAGATATTAAAATTGCAGTCTTACTGTAACATGAAAGGATTTGTGACTTTGTTCTTCTTTCCTCTTTTTCTTTTCTTTTTGTTACAGTGTTTCCACCAGAAAATAGCCCCTGTAACACATGGAATGGGCTGTATTTTATTCAGGGTCTGAGGTTGCATATAAGATTTTTTTTTAATGGATATTATCTTAGGCCTCTAGTATTTTCAACCTAAGGCTTTTGGGCATCACAGCAGTTGGTTGACCACCAGTACATAAACTGAGGGATAGCCCTATTGTATTAGGATTTCAAGGTAACTTCCTTTCCATAAAGCGTTTCTGGTAGGTCTACCTTGATGATGACCAGGCCTCAAGGCTTGGGGACAAATTCCGTAGTGGGTGATTATTTACCCCTCCCTCCCCCGATGTTTCCTCTTTATATTCCCTTGCACTTGCCTTGTAATAATTAGTGATCTCATCACACCTTTATTGGAAACCCTTAGGTTGCATGGGGTCCTGAATGAGCTGTCCTTTGTCCACCTTTTAGCCTCTCATTCCAACACACACACACACACACACACACACACACACACACACACACACGATCCTGGGGTTGGAAAACAGATTCTGAGAGGGTGTTTCATGGGCAAGAATGCCCTTCAGATCAACACCTGTGGGAAGGGAGGGTGAAGAAGAAAGCAGGATTGGGTAAGGAAGAAATGGAGCTGCAATGAGGTCCCAAGAATCTCTCCCCTTTCCCGAAGGGAAACTTTGGAGTTGGGAAGCCTTTCCGAGCTGCTCAGGTTGGGTTAAGGGACCAGGCTTTTATACCCGAGTTGAAGAGCCCCAGTTTGCCACTGGAAGGGTCGCAGGCAGGGTGCTGGTCTTCAGCAGAGAAACGCCCCGGAGGAGGCGAGCCGCTGAAGGCGAGCCGCTGAAGTGTTCATTACTCTTTTTTTAAAAAATATATTTTTACTGATTTCAGAGAGGAAGGAAGAGGCAGAGAGAGATAGAAACATCCATGATGAGAAAGAACCATGGATCGGCTGCCTCCTGCAAGTCCCCCACTGGGGATCGAGCCCACAACCCAGGCATGTGCCCTGGACCGGAATCGAACCTGGGACCTTTCAGTTCTTAGGCCGACACTCTATCCACTGAGCCAAACCAGCTAGGGCAGTGTTCATCACTCTTAATGATTATTTGGTTACTGTCTCTATGCCCTAGGACAGTCCCCTGTGTGAAGTATAGCCCACTGCATTCCTAAAGCGTAGTATGTGGTATACAAGTCATTCAACAAATAGATGTGGACTTGCTAAAAACCCACAGAGTATTAACATTTCTTTAACATTTTTTAAAAACTATACATAGTTTAGTGGTGCCATGTGGGTACTAGATTTATTGGAAGGATCACTTCATAAGTTATTTAAATGTCTAACTACTATGCTGCATTCCTGAAACTAATATAATATTGAATGTCGACATTTTTTCAATGTCAAGTAATTGAAAAAACTTTAAAAGTAAAATTAAAAAAAAATTTTAAAATTGTTTAAATTTAAACAATATGCAGAATTCTGCTATTCTGTTTGATACTTGCTTTATTTGGTAATTAGTCATATGTAGCATGCTGTTCTTTTCTTGAGCTTTTTAAATATAAATATATATACATATATATGTATATATGTGTATATATATATTTATTGACTTCAGAGAGGAAGAGAGAGGGAGAGAAAGAAACATCATTGATGAGAGAGAATTATTGATCGGCTGCCTCCTGCACTCCCCCTACTGGGGATCGAGCCGGCAACCCGAGCATGTGCCCTTAACTGGAATCGAACCGGGGGTCCTTCAGTCCACAAGCTGACACTCTATGCACTGAGCCAAACCAGCTAGGGCTTTTGTTAAACTTTTTATTGTGAAAAATTAAGTGCCAAAAAGCTCAGGTGAGTCATCACAGGGTGAAAATTTTGGTAAGTGTGCAGTATTTATGACTAAGTTTCCATAAATTTGAAAAACAGTATAACACCATCTTTCCATTGCATATTTCTGTGATTCAGTGATGCAGTTTTAGAGAGTATAAACAAGCAAAGGTACCTTAAAATTATCTCCCCTATTATTAAAGACAGGATATATTAAAATAAATATGTATTTACAAAGCAGTTAAATTCAAGGTCACTGTTATGGTGTAGAATTCTTGTGTTACCAGAAGACTTACTAAAGCACAGTGCTCTTTATTTAAAATTGCCCAGCACTTGACAAGGGTGTCAAGTAGTTTGAGGAAAATGTAAATTTAAATTATTTGTCATATTCACCCAGGATGAGAATCATTCATTTAATTGACGTGAAGAAAATAGAAATGGATTTAACCAACCTTGGTTTAGTGTTTTATATACTTTATTTCCAAATTCAGTTGTTCCAAAAATTCTTACATGAACTGCAAGATTTCCCCCCTCTTGTTCATTTTTGAGATATTATACATAATCGTTAGCTTAAAAGACTCCTTTGTTCTTAGATTGATGCTCCTTAAATTGAGTTTACAGTTCTGTCAAGTTAAAAAAAAAAAAAGATATGTCTATCTTTCTAAGGGAATTTTATAGTTTCTACCTGTATGAGGACATAAAAGTACTCTTCATAGCTTCTTTTATATACTAACTAGAGGCCCGGTACACAAAAGTTGTGCACGTGTGTGTGTGTGTGTGTGTGTGTGTGTGTGTGTGTCCCTCAGCCCAGCCTGCACCCTCTCCAATCTGGGACCCCTCGAGGGATGTCCGACTGCCCATTTAGGCCCGATCCCACCGGGATCGGGCAGTCAGACATCCATCTCACAATCCAGGACTGCTGGCTCCCAACTGCTCGCCTGCCTGCCTTCCTGCCTGATTACCCCTAACCGCTTCTGCCTGCCAGCCTGATCACCCCTAACCACTCCCCTGCCAGCCTGATCAACGCCTAACTGCCCTCCCCTGCTGGCCTGGTCACCCCTAACTGCCCTCCCCTGCAGGCCTGGTCACCCATAACTGCCCTCCCCTGCTGGCCTGGTCACCCCCAACTGCCCTCCCCTGCTGGCCTGGTCACCCCCAACTGCCCTCCCCTGCTGGCCTGGTCACTCCTAACTGCCCTCCCCTGCAGGCCCAGTCACCCCTAACTCCCCTCCCCTGCAGGCCTGGCCGCCCCCAACTGCCCTCCCCTGCAGGCCTGGTCGCCCCCAACTGCCCTCCTCTGCAGGCCTGGTCACCCTAACTGCCCTCCCCTGCTGTCCTGGTCACCCCCAACTGCCCTCCTCTGCCGGCCTGGTCACCCCTAACTGCCCTCCCTTGCATGCCTTATCGCCCGCAACTGCCCTCCCCTGCTGGCCATCTTGTGTCCACATGGGGGCAGCCATCTTTGACCACATGAGGGCGGCCATCTTGTGTATTGGAGTAATGGTCAATTTGCATATTACTCTTTTATTAGATAGGATCTGTGAGATTAGCGTATAAATCTTAGGTGAATGGCTCATGTTAACTATCCCTGGTTAAAGAAGGCTGCCCCTTTGAAGTTGACAGTCTGAGCAAGTCTTTGGTTATTTGCTCCATAGAGAAGGTGTCTAATCGCCTCGTTTATAGAATGTGTGCATGGGCCAGGGAGTGAGAGGATCTGGATTTGTGTCCTTCCCAGACGATATCTAGCTGCATTCCCTCCGTCTCTTCTACCCACTTCCTTATCTGTAAATAGGAATAATGCCTCCTACTTCCTCGGGTCGCTGCAGGATTTAAATGCAGGAATCTCCAGAGTGCCCTGAGGAGCCCTGGCACGAGGCCCCCAGCGAATGGTAGCTATTATTCTTATGGCCAGTGCCTGGAAATAGCATATGTTTTTATTTCCAAATTTCAAAGTTAATTTTTAAATGAAGGTTTATTTCCCCATTGAATTCTAAAAGTTTTGCACACGTATAAAAAACGGCTGTTACAATTTTAAAAATTATATTTTGGAAACTTATTAGAGTCTTAAAAGTTTTGGCTGTTCCCTGAAACTACTTTGACATTTAAAAGTTGTCAAGACACCATCAGGTATTTCAGAATGAGGTCAGGTCTGATTCATTTGGATGAATCTGATAGTTTCTGAATTTATTTGATTATGTTGAGGCTTTTTGTTCCCAGAATTTCCTTGGATTGTGCTCGCGTGCATGTATAATGAAGAGAAAGTATGGAGTAGCTGGGATTTGGAGGAAAACCTCTTAGGAGTTAATAATTTATAAATCACTATTTACATATTTTCCCTTTTGTTCCCGAGTTGTAGCAGCTCCCCAGGCAGATTGGAGAACAGAATGCCACGGGATCCACAGGAGTGACTAACACTCATTCTGGAAGGCCTCACAGAAGACGTGACATTTGGGTTGGCTTTGAAGGAGAATTGCTTGCCAGATGGAGAAGGGGACGGTGTGGAGGGGCTTTTACAGACCTAGGGAGTGATATGTGCAAAAGCAGAGCCATGAAAGCACACGCGTTTCATTAGCGTGAGAAATTGGCTGCTGGGACTGTGAGCAATTGCAGTGTGGGTGCTGCCTCCACAACTGCAAGTGGCCTCAAGTGGGAAGGGTGTGTCAAGATCCTGGAAAAGGATTTGAGGCCACACTGAGAAGTGTGTGTCCTAAGAAAGGTAGTGCTCACCTTCGTATTATGAAAGGTTTCTGGGTGGAGAATGAGCCGGAGAGGTGAGAGAGTAGATGAATTGTTGGAAGGTATTGACCATAATCCAGAGGAGAAAGGATTTTAATGAATATGTTTGAGGGATGTAGATGATATAACATGAGCTTGAACTTCATAACAGCCCATGAAATAGGGTAGTTTTTTGCAGCTGATTTTTTTTAACCTTTTGCACTCGGATGTCGAGTGTGACTCGACACGGTTAGCATCGGTAGCAGCTCGAGAAAAAAGCAAGCAAGTGCAAAGGGTTAAAAGAAGAAATGTTAACACATTTCTTAAAAAAGAACAAGTTAGGGAAATAGTAGATTTGACAAAGTGAAATAGTTTTGCTCTAATTATGTTATTTCTACCCTGGCCGGTGGCTTAGTTGGTTTGGAGTGTTTTCTCATACACCAAAAACTTTTGGGTTCAATTCCCAGTCAGAGCATATACCTACCTGGGTTGCGGGTTCCATCCCAGTCTGGGTGCATACGGGAGGCAACAGATCCTTGTTTCTCTCACATCTACTAGTATATCTTAAAACCTATTTGTTTTATTTTAAAAAAAGTTTATTATAGGACTAATTGAGTGAGCTTTGATATCCTCTTTTTACAAACCAAGAAACTGAGACTTAATGAGATTAATATATTGTTTAAGGATTTTATAGTTAACTAGAGGCGCGGTGCACGAATTTTATGGACTGGGGGTTTGTTTCCTCAGCCCGGCATGTGCCCTTTCGCCATCCGGGAGCCCTCGGGGGATGTCCAACTGATGGCTTAGGCCAGCTCTCCCTGGGACATCAGTCAGACATCCTTAGTGCTGCCGCGGAGGCAGGAGAGGCTCCCACCACCGCTGCTGCACTCACCAGGTGTGAGCCTGGCTTCTTGCTGAGCTATGCTCCCCCTGTGGGAGCGCACTGACCACCAGGGGGCAGCTCTTGCATTGAGTGTCTGCCCCGTGGTGGTCAGTGCATGTCATAGACTGGTCAACCCGTCAACAGTTTGCCACCTGGTGGTCAGTGCATGTCATAGTGAGCAGTTGAGCGGCCTTAGCATATCATTAGCATATTACACTTTGATTGGTTGAACGGATGAATGGACGGACACTTAGCATATTAGGCTCTTATTATATAGGATAAGAATCCCTTTATATTTAAATCAGTGCTATTTCAATGGTACTGTCTCCATGTAGAAACTATTGGACTTAGATTTTAAGGCTAGGAAACAAGTCAAGGCTGGCTGAAAGGCTTTTGGTTTGAGTGACCACAGTTGGCATTTTTAACTGAAATAGGAAATATGAGCAAAGGGGCCGTTTTGGTTTGGTTTCATACATGTGGGGATGGGATGCATAATCATTTAAACTTTGGACTTGATGCATTTGAGATTCTTGGAAAAGATGTCTAGTAAGCAGTTGAAATACCAAAAAGTGAAGATAAATTTTTGGACTTGACAGAACTGTAACTTTTTCTGTTGTAAAATGGGCCATTAAAGTTTGTATATTCAATTTTCTTATGGCTTTAGATACAAGTTTCTAAGTAGATGTCCAAAATTGCCAAAGTGTAGTCACTTTGAAAAAGTTTGTTTTTTTTTCTAGATGCAGTTATTACTTCATGCCTAAGTATCATATTTCTGTGTGTGTGTGTGTGTGTGTGTGTGTGTGTGTTTTGTTAGAAAGCTGTCTGTCTGGAGAAAACTTTAGGGGAAAAATATCTTTAGTGTTCTTTAGAGAAAATTATACCCTCTAGTTCTTGTGGAGTGTTTTAAGGGTTTCTTGACACCATTAAGTGCCCATGTGAATGAATTATTATGTCAAAGTGGTTTTCTCAAGAGTTGTTCACCTTGACCCTCAGTATCTGTATGATTTTTTAAAAAATTATTGTTCTAATACTGTGTCTCATACAGCTTGGCTTGATCTATTTAAAAGTTTATACTTTAATATTAGTAGATATTGAAATCGATATTCCTTAATTTTCTGCCATTTCTTCTATGGTCATTATTGTTGTCCAAGTTACTGGAGAACTATTAGATCAAGAGTAATTCCCCCTCCTTAAGTGGCCAATATTATGAATAGGTGAGGTAGACACCTGAATACTCCAGGAAGCATAAAGTAAATGTCAAATAAGCAATGTGAATAACCTAGTTGTGTCTATTAAGAAGGTACGTTTGCTGGGTGGAATTGGTCATGGTTTCATAGGTGATTTATTCCTTGTAGGCTGATGGCTCAAAGGGCCTGCAGGTGGTGGGTATGGCGAGGGAGTCACAAGGGCACACAGCATATTTATGCAATGACAAGCAGGCTGATTTGGCTGGAATGCAGAATTCACAGAGAAGTGTAGTTGGAGACAGGTGTAAATAAGGTGGCTTGGGTCCAAATTGTGGAGGACTTTGTGATATCTGATTTCTTAGGAAAAGGGCTCTCCGTACTAGTCTGGCTGTCACTCTTCTGTGGATTAGTTTTCGTCTGCGAGGCCAACAGCACTTTAGCCGATAATGTGACAGACATATGCTCCCAACTAATTGGGAATCAGGGTCTCTTCCCTTCTCCCCATTTTGAATTTTTATTATTCTAATACCATTTAATTTCATCATTTGGGCAAATTTTCTGATGTTCTTTGAATGGTAATTTTCAGGTAAGCTTCAAGGAAAAGATAAAGTTAGCTGAATTTCTTTTACCGGTAAAATACCAATAGAAGTACGACAGGGAGATGGCAGCTGTAAAAACATATGCCAGACTTCTCAGTTAGGGTCTTATCATACAAGCCTTAGTGCAGGCTCACAATGTGTACTTCTGTTTCCATGGCTACTGGCGAGGCAGCAGAATCCCTCAGGTTAGTATGTGCTCTGGCATCAGGATTTTTCATGGAAAGGAAATCAAGACTTTACAAAGAGTGAAGTAAAAAAAAATTTTTTTAAGTACATGGGTTATACCTTTTAAAAAACAAAATTGGTTACTACAGTGTTGATTTTTCAGCTGTAAGTGAAGCCAGACTTGAAGGCAGTGTTTTAAGGATTTTGAAATTCTGGCTTTTAAATGGTTTCTCCTAGATGGTCCCCATGACAACAAAACTCAGTGCAGGTATTATCATCTTTGCTGTGAAACATTCATGCCACAAAAATGTTTTTCAGCCTTAATGCTACCCTCATACCCAAAGGCAGGAGAACTTAGCTTTTTTCAAAGTGTTACATAGACAAACATTTCAAAATTCTTTTTTTAAGAGCTTAATAAAATGGCAATTATAAATGAACTGTTGATGATATCATCGTGTATTATATTCTTAAATTGATGTTTTATTCACTTAAGAACAAGTAAATATTCCAATTGCCAATTGGAAAAAAAATAATACTGCTTTGTGTTAAAAAATGTAAATTTCTTAAGCACTGCAGACAATTGTTGTTTTAATATTGCTTATTTTGTAGTGTAATAGATAACTTCTCTCAATGTTCTGGCATGCACCCTCTCCCCCCAATTTTTCTGCCAAAGAAAAATTTCATTTTCAAGCCAACAACCGATGAAGCCAATATATCTGTTAAGATGTGTAATTTAAAAAAGTAATTTCAGCGTTTTAGTACAATGGGCTTTGTAGTGTGTGCTTCTTACCACTTTGTAAAGGACTCAACTGGTACTCAGATAAAATGAATGAGGTGCCATCCAGGGAGTAAGCTGTTTAATCATTAACCAATGTCACTTGAATTCTAATAGGATCATTTTCTCTAAAAGTGACAGTTGTTATTCTTGTACTTGCTTATTACTAAATATTCTATTTAATGGACTATTGAGGAAAAAGCATAAAATCTTAAATTCTATGATGAGCTTTTTATGAGTCGGCATCTTTATCCTGATCTCGGGGAGAAATCATTTGCTGATAAGGCCCCCTTTATCAAATCCAGATGTCTGTCTGGTGGTCAGTGTGGTGTCCACTTCTGAGCCACAGTTTGGAGAGAAGGACTGATGCAGGAGGTCCTGGAAAAGACCCTGGGGCGTGGGGGGCTGTGGTAACTTTATAGGATGGGGTTGATAGTCTGGAAGACATGAGAAAGCTTGACTCATCTGGACAGACCTTACAAGGGTGTTTTTATTTGATTCATTTCCACAGATTTTGTGGGGCCTTAAATTAGATTTTTTTCTTATCTCCTGGTATGACCCTATTCTGCTGAATCCTCTTCTTGATGAAATGTAACAACCGCTTCACTTCCTTTGACCACATGATGACTTTAATCTCTGACTGACTCCCCATCACGAAACTTCACATTTTAACCACAGGATATGGTTGTCCAGAGGTATTCTCTGGAGCATTGCATCTTTCTCAGTGTAGAGGACTGACTAAGGGTGGGGGCCCTGGAGCCTGCTTATCTGGGTTTGAATCCTGGCTCTACAACTTAGCAGATCTGTGACCTTGGGCCAGTGATTAACTTCTCTGGTCACACAGTGTTTTCATCTGTGAAATGGGAATAGTAATGGTACCATTCTTACAGGATTACATAAGAATTAATATATCAGAAATATCTAATGTGTTAGTTTTCTCGTGCTGTTATAACAAATGAACCCAAATTTAGTGGCTGAAAACAACACAAATGTATTACCTTAGAGTTTTGCAGGTCAGAATTCCAACACAGGTCTCGGGGGTTAAAGCAAGGTGTGGGCTGGGCTGTGTTTCCTTATGGAGGCTTGAGGAGAGAATTCATTTTCTTGCCTTTTGCAGCTTCAGGAGGAATGGCTCTGGCCCCATTCCTCCACCCTCACAGCCTTTTTTTCTGTGGTCGCATCTCCCTCTGGCTCTCCTCTTGTAGCTGTAAGGACCCTTGTGATTATGTGGAGCCCACTTAGATGATCCAGAATAATCTATTTTAAGATCAGCTGACCAGCAACTTTAATTCCACCCACAAGCTTAAATGTCCTTCGCCACGTAACCTGGCATTCCCTGGACCCAGGGGTGATGATGTGGAAATCTTTGGGACGAGGGGGTCGTTGTTTTGTCCCTTTCTCCATTTTTACTTCGTGCTATCCTAGTGTTATCGGGTAGATGTTTATATTTTTCTGATAAGCCTGTTCTATTTTAGAGCAGACGTGTTACGACAGGCAGATAAGAAGGGCCAAAGAGAGGGAAAAGTGGGAAGAATTATGTGTTGGTATTATTTTTTTGCAGCCACGCAGACGAGAGATAATTCCTTTGTCATATTTTTGTAGCTGTCCAAATTGGCTTGCCCTTTGGCTAGTGCCTCTGAAGGTTTGCTAACAGCAGCTAAGAAGATATGGACAACATTTAATCCACTTATCCTTAAGAGGTTGTTTTCCTACTGAAACTTTCCTTTTTTAAAACTTATATCTAAAAAATACGACCTATCTCAACTATTACAATTTAGAGGAAGCAAAAGACTCCAAACAGTGAAATCAAATTTATTAATATTTGTGAGGTGCCTAACAGTTTACAAATGTTTCATAAAAATTGTTTTATGTAGCCTGTCAGCATTTTGAGAAGTTAAGCAGCTCAAATCTTTTAGACAGCAGTCATCTCTAGAGATTAGCTTGCTTGTTGTTTCTGCCAAAGAAGACAGAGGCAAGAAAAATTAATTAAAATTTGGCAGAGCTGTGATTGGTGGGAAGAGGTAAGAATAAATGACTAGTTGAGTTTCCATTTTTATAGCTGAGGAGATGCAGAGGACAAAGGTATGGCTGCTTGTTGGTTGTGGCTGTGCCCTGTTGGTTGTGGCTGTGTCCTGTTGGTTGTGGCTGTGTCCCGCTGGTTGTGGCTGTGTCCTGTTGGTTGTGGCTGTGTCCCATTGGTTGTGGCTGTGTCCCGCTGGTTGTGGCTGTGTCCCACTGGTTGTGGCTGTGTCCCATTGGTTGTGGCTGTGTCCCGCTGGTTGTGGCTGTGTCCCGCTGGTTGTGGCTGTGTCCCGCTGGTTGTGGCTGTGTCCCATTGGTTGTGGCTGTGTCCCGCTGGTTGTGGCTGTGTCCTGTTGGTTGTGGCTGTGTCCCGCTGGTTGTGGCTGTGTCCCATTGGTTGTGGCTGTGTCCCGCTGGTTGTGGCTGTGTCCCGCTGGTTGTGGCTGTGTCCCATTGCTTGTGGCTGTGTCCCGCTGGTTGTGGCTGTGTCCTGTTGGTTGTGGCTGTGTCCCGCTGGTTGTGGCTGAGTCCCGCTGGTTGTGGCTGAGTCCCGCTGGTTGTGGCTGTGTCCCGCTGGCTGTGGCTGTGTCCCGTTGGCTGTGGCTGTGTCCCGTTGGTTGTGGCTGTGTCCCGTTGGTTGTGGCTGTGTCCCGCTGGTTGTGGCTGTGTCCCGTTGGTTGTGGCTGTGTCCTGTTGGTTGTGGCTGCGTCCTATTGGTTGTGGCTGCGTCCTATTGGTTGTGGCTGTGTCCCGCTGGTTGTGGCTGTGTCCCGCTGGTTGTGGCTGTGTCCTGTTGGTTGTGGCTGTGTCCTGTTGGTTGTGGCTGTGTCCCGCTGGTTGTGGCTGAGTCCCGCTGGTTGTGGCTGAGTCCCGCTGGTTGTGGCTGTGTCCCGCTGGCTGTGGCTGTGTCCCGTTGGCTGTGGCTGTGTCCCGTTGGTTGTGGCTGTGTCCTGTTGGTTGTGGCTGTGTCCCGCTGGTTGTGGCTGTGTCCCGTTGGTTGTGGCTGTGTCCTGTTGGTTGTGGCTGCGTCCTATTGGTTGTGGCTGCGTCCTATTGGTTGTGGCTGTGTCCCGCTGGTTGTGGCTGTGTCCCGCTGGTTGTGGCTGTGTCCTGTTGGTTGTGGCTGCGTCCTATTGGTTGTGGCTGTGTCCCGCTGGTTGTGGCTGTGTCCCGCTGGTTGTGGCTGTGTCCCGCTGGTTGTGGCTGTGTCCCGCTGGCTGTGGCTGTTGGTTGTGGCTGTGTCCTGTTGGTTGTGGCTGTGTCCTGTTGGTTGTGGCTGTGTCCCGCTGGTTGTGGCTGTGTCCTGTTGGTTGTGGCTGCGTCCTATTGGTTGTGGCTGTGTCCCGCTGGCTGTGGCTGTGTCCCGCTGGTTGTGGCTGTTGGTTGTGGCTGTGTCCTGTTGGTTGTGGCTGTGTCCTGTTGGTTGTGGCTGTGTCCTGCTGGTTGTGGCTGTGTCCTGTTGGTTGTGGCTGCGTCCTATTGGTTGTGGCTGTGTCCTATTGGTTGTGGCTGTGTCCTATTGGTTGTGGCTGTGTCCCGCTGGTTGTGGCTGTATCCCGCTGGTTGTGGCTGCGTCCTATTGGTTGTGGCTGTGTCCCGCTGGTTGTGGCTGTGTCCCATTGGTTGTGGCTGTGTCCCGCTGGTTGTGGCTGTGTCCCATTGGTTGTGGCTGTGTCCCGCTGGTTGTGGCTGTGTCCCATTGGTTGTGGCTGTGTCCAGCTGGTTGTGGCTGTGTCCTGTTGGTTGTGGCTGTGTCCCGCTGGTTGTGGCTGTGTCCCATTGGTTGTGGCTGTGTCCAGCTGGTTGTGGCTGTGTCCTGTTGGTTGTGGCTGTGTCCCGCTGGTTGTGGCTGTGTCCCATTGGTTGTGGCTGTGTCCCGCTGGTTGTGGCTGTGTCCTGCTGGTTGTGGCTGTGTCCCGTTGGTTGTGGCTGTGTCCCGTTAGTTGTGGCTGTGTCCCGCTGGTTGTGGCTGTGTCCCATTGCTTGTGGCTGTGTCCCGCTGGTTGTGGCTGTGTCCTGTTGGTTGTGGCTGTGTCCCGCTGGTTGTGGCTGAGTCCCGCTGGTTGTGGCTGAGTCCCGCTGGTTGTGGCTGTGTCCCGCTGGCTGTGGCTGTGTCCCGTTGGCTGTGGCTGTGTCCCGTTGGTTGTGGCTGTGTCCCGTTGGTTGTGGCTGTGTCCCGCTGGTTGTGGCTGTGTCCCGTTGGTTGTGGCTGTGTCCTGTTGGTTGTGGCTGCGTCCTATTGGTTGTGGCTGCGTCCTATTGGTTGTGGCTGTGTCCCGCTGGTTGTGGCTGTGTCCCGCTGGTTGTGGCTGTGTCCTGTTGGTTGTGGCTGCGTCCTATTGGTTGTGGCTGTGTCCCGCTGGTTGTGGCTGTGTCCCGCTGGTTGTGGCTGTGTCCCGCTGGCTGTGGCTGTTGGTTGTGGCTGTGTCCTGTTGGTTGTGGCTGTGTCCTGTTGGTTGTGGCTGTGTCCCGCTGGTTGTGGCTGTGTCCTGTTGGTTGTGGCTGCGTCCTATTGGTTGTGGCTGTGTCCCGCTGGCTGTGGCTGTGTCCCGCTGGTTGTGGCTGTTGGTTGTGGCTGTGTCCTGTTGGTTGTGGCTGTGTCCTGTTGGTTGTGGCTGTGTCCTGCTGGTTGTGGCTGTGTCCTGTTGGTTGTGGCTGCGTCCTATTGGTTGTGGCTGTGTCCTATTGGTTGTGGCTGTGTCCTATTGGTTGTGGCTGTGTCCCGCTGGTTGTGGCTGTATCCCGCTGGTTGTGGCTGCGTCCTATTGGTTGTGGCTGTGTCCCGCTGGTTGTGGCTGTGTCCCGCTGGTTGTGGCTGTGTCCTGTTGGTTGTGGCTGTTGGTTGTGGCTGTGTCCCGCTGGTTGTGGCTGTGCCCTGTTGGTTGTGGCTGTGTCCCGTTGGTTGTGACTGTGTCCTGTTGGTTGTGGCTGTTTTATCTCAGTCTGGTTCTCTTTGTTCCTTGGTGTGAATTCATTTGCAGGGGTGGAGTGGGAGAGAGTGGCATTTTTTTCCTTTCTTAAACCAGGCCATGAATATTTTAAGCCATTGTTTTCTAGTTCAGGGTACGTTTACCAACCCTCTCAGTGATTATTTTTAATAAAAAGGGGGTGGAGGGAGAAATCTGTTCTCAGTTCATAAAACTCACTAAAGAAAAAATTTTAAGTCCGCTGATATGTCAACAGCGGCACAATAATTCATTCTCTCTTGGAAAAACGAATGCCAATAACAATAGCCAGGATTCTGGCAACGGAGTGGTGCTTAAGAAGGGTGACTTTCAGCTCTTGGCTCCCTCTTCTCTCCCATTTCCAAAGGACACTCTCCCCAACTACAGAAACAAGTGATTTATCCTTGCTCATGTCAGCTGCCGAGGTTCATGGGACCACACAGTGTGGTTGGTGGGCCAGATTCTTCTTCCTGTGGCTATAATCACAAAGGAAGTATTGTTTTTTAAAAAAAGAAATATAAAGTGATATATTTATTTGTTATTAAAGACTTTTTGCTTGCTGTGGAAAAGATTAACATTAGCCGCAAGGTGCCAGAGTAAACTTGCATTTAATCAAGTCACCGTCATTTCTACTACTTTCTCCACTGCCCCTAAATCTTGTAAGATCAGGGAAATGAAGAAGGCAGCCTTTCCTTAATGTCTACCTTGCTTATATCTCTGTATTAAAACACAAATAAATAAAAAGTTATAGGGATGACATTTATGTTGACCAACTTAAAACAAGTAAAAATATTTAAATAATGGATATAAATCTACAGTGTTGGTTTTTTTTCATTTTCATAGGGCGTATCAATTTTAAATAACACATATATTAATGTGCACTCTCTATAAATCTGTACTTGAATGCTGCTTATAGCCTTTTGTTTGTATCTGTCAACCTAACTAGATTTTAAAATATAAAACTAGTGGTAGTCGTTAGCTCTGTCGCTCTGTTCAGGGATTAGCAAACTACGTTCCACAGGCCACATCCTGGCTCACTGCCTGCTTTTGTAAATAAAGTTTTATTGTAATACAACCATATCCATCATTCACATATTGTCTGTGGCTGCTTTTGTGCTATGGAGCTAGAGTTGAGTAGTTGAAACAGAGATCACATGTCCTACAAAGCGTAGATATTTATGACCTGCTCCTTTACAGAAAAAAAAGTGTTAGCTACTAGACAGGTAAGGAACCTCACACTGTAATAGGTGATGTGGGTTCAGAAGTTGCTTAAGGCTGAGTCTCTAATAATTTACGATATAATTGGATAAAAGACATCACAAAGTTTAAGTGATAGCACAAGTCAAGTTTAAATTAATTCATTCATTGACCCCAATTGAGTGACCTTTGAGTGCCTTTTGTGTGCCAGGCATTGTTCTCAGCATGTGGGGATTTGGAAGTAAACAAAACAAATGTCTGCCCTCACAGAGCAGGCCGATTTAAGAAAGGAACATATTGTATAAGGCCTCGTATGTGCTGTCTTTTGATATTATATTGAGACTCAAGCTCAGGTCAGCAATCAATTTTAGTTAATTTTCCTAAATATCTTAATCTACAATGAGATTCGGATTTTAAAAAAGGGGAGGGGATGGAGAATGAAAATATGCCAAACTAGTAATTCTTTCTTTGAGCTTTACACATTGTTCAAAATTATAGTTATACGTTGAGATAGAGTGGCAGATAATACACACATGTTCTGTAATGGTAGAAGGATATTTCATTGGGCAACAGGAGACCTAGGCATTAGTCCCTGTTTAGTCTCTTTTGAGCTGGATGGCCTTGTAAAACTTCTTAACTTCTCTGCAACATATAGGGGGTTGTACTCAGTCAGTGCTTCTCAAACTTGAGTGTGTATCAGAATGACCTTCAGGCCCAACTGGCAGGGCTTAGTGGTTGAATATTGACCTATGAACGAGAAGATCATGGTTTGATTCCCGGTCAGGGCACATGCCTGGGTTGCGGTTTGATCCCCAGTGTGGGGCATGCAGGAGGCAGCCAATCAGTGATTCTCTCTCATCATTAAAGTTTCTATCTCTCTCCCTCTCCCTTCCTCTCTGAAATCAATAAAAATATATCTATAATAATAAAAGTGTAATATGCTAATTAGACCGGACCACCTTCTGGATGACCTTCCCGATGAAGCCGGGGCTGCGAGGGCCGGGCGGAGGCCGAGGCAGAGGAGGCAGCGGTGGGGGCCAATCCCCTTGCACGAATTCATGCATCGGGCCTCTAGTATATATACACTGAGTGGCCAGATTATTATGATCTCTGAACACATAATAATCTGGCCACTCAGTGTGTGTGTGTGTGTGTGTGTGTGTGTGTGTGTGTGTATATATATATGTATATATATATATATATATATATATATATATATATATATGAGGCCCGGTGCATGAATTCGTGCATGGGTGGGGTCTGGCCAGCTTGGCCAGGGGGAGGGGACATGGGCGGTTGGCCGGCCTTCCTGCTGGTTGAACTCCTGGTTGAGGGGACAATTTGCATATTAGCCTTTTATTATATAGGATTATATAGGATATACACTGAGTGGCCAGATTATTATGCGTTCAGAGATCATAATAATCTGGCCACTCAGTGTATTAAAGAATCACTTGCAGGGTTTTTTTTTTCTTCTTTTCTAAAAATAGATTTTTATTGATTTCAGAGAAAGGGAAAGAAAGATAGAAACATCAACGATGAGAGAGAATCATTGATCAGCTGCCTCCTGCACGCTCCCTACTTGGGATTGAGCCCACAACATACATATATCCTGACTGGGAATCAAACTGTGACTTCTTGGTGCATAGATCGATACTCAACCACTGAGCCACGCCGGCTGGGCACCTTCAGGGTTTCTTAAAACACAGGTTGCTGCCCTTACCTCTTGACTTTCTAATTCAGTGGGTCTGGGGTGGGGCCTGAGAATTTTCATTTCTAACAAGTTCCTAGAGGAGATCAGTTCTGCTGCTGGTCTGTGAGCCACTCTTAGAGAACCATTGCCCTGCATAATTGTGGAGGTTCTTCCAGTTTCTCCATAAACCCCCTGAAAAAACCTTATAGTTCTTTGAACTAGACTAGGAAGAGCCCACTAAATAATAGTTTGGCCAAGGTAACTACTTAATATTTAGGGCTGTTTTCTGAGGAAGAGCTTCCAAAGAAATTAGAATTTTTTAACACTTGTTATGGTCACATGGATTGCTATCATTTAATGGATCTTATATGGTTTCTTTGGGAAGATTAGTAAGCACTAAATTCCAAGGATGGAGGCCATAGTTGTTCATGATTTTTCCCCTTTATGTCCTGAGTCCACAGTATGCAGTAGGTGCTCAATATCAATCTGTTTAATTGCCCTAAACTTAGAGATGGACAGAATGATTCTTTAGGTCATCTTCCAGAGTTGCTATTGGTTTTCTGTTAAATTTCATTTAGAATTAAGGAGCATCAATTCCCCTGGTTGCCAAAAATCTGTAACTGTTTGTAATATGTATTCTATTTCTGCAAATTCTAGTGTTGCTCTTTCTATAGCATGTACCCAAACCTTTATATTCAATCTGTTTCCTCCCTTGAATTTGAAAGCACAGCAAAACAAGCAAGCAAATGTAAAACAACCAGCATAATATACAAAAGTTCACCACATTTTCCGTTACATACAGTAACTTTTCCACTTAATTCAGTGTAATTCAAGACATTTATTTAAAAAAAACATGGCTTTTACAGAGCATCCACCAAAGCTATAATGTTACTGGAATGGATTTAAAAAAATATTCCTTTCAACCTCTATTAATAAAATACTACTGTAGGTTTATAAAGATGTGTAAGATTTAAACACTGAGAGACTTCCAGACCCTTAGTTGGATAAGGCAAGGATTGCAAACTCAAATGTCTAAGGATCCTAGGCACTCCACATTTGAAAGTTTGGATTTTTGTGAGATTGTTTTTTGTTTTTGTTTTTTTAAAAATATATTTCTTTATTGATTTCAGAGAGGAAGGGAGAGGGAGAGAGGGATAGAAACATCAATGATGAGAGAGAATCATTGATCGGCTGCCTCCTGCACGCCCCCCATTGGGGATTGAGCCCACAACCTGGGCATGTGCCCTTGGCCGGAATCGAACCTGGGACCCCTCAGTCCGCAAGACGACGCTCTATCCACTGAGCCAAACCGGCTAGGGCTGTGAGATTGTTTTGTTTTGTTTGCTTTTTACTGGCTCAAGTTAAAAAGAAACAAAAATAAAACACGTGGGACAACAAAAGCTAGGTTCAGCTGAATTCTGACATCAGGCCTTCAGCTTGTAACTCTTAAATATGGATTATGCAGATGTGGTATTTGGGGTGTTTCACAGGGCTGGGGTGAGAACTCTAGATGAAGTGATTAGAAAAGGCTGTTTAGAGGAAGTGGTATTTGACATGGACTTGGAAGGCTGAACGAAGGTTCAGCTTCTAGAACAATGTGACGATAGTGAGTCCTAGCACGAGAAAGTGCTTACAGCAGGTAGATGGAGCCAGTGTCCAGGGTGCCATGAACAGCTTGTTCTAACAGCAGGACCGCAAGAATAGTCACTAGCGAGGACAGACCTGGTAAGTCGGGGAGGGATTCTGTTGTGTGGGGCCGTGATGGCTGATGGGAAAGCTTTGTAGTCGGCTTGTTAGGCACCGGGAATCGCCAGTCATGGACAAGTACTGTGTATCCGGATCATATAGGCCCTATGCCATTGACTCCACAATGCCATTGAATGTTAGAAATATGTAGCAGCAAGGAAGAAAACAATACTATCATTTAAACAGTGACTCAATGCGGAATTATCGTTTTAAACTTGTAATAACTCGTTTAGATATATTTTGACACAAGAAATGTGGAAACACAAGCCTTTGTGTCCCTGTTGGTGTGTGCACAGGCAGTGGGACAGTGTCCTGTCTCCACAGGACTGAGCACTAGGGTAGCTGTCAGTTCTGAGATGCATCACTTCATTGGTGTGTGTGTGTGTGTG
The DNA here is from genome assembly GCF_951640355.1 of Cnephaeus nilssonii. NCBI lineage: Eukaryota > Metazoa > Chordata > Mammalia > Chiroptera > Vespertilionidae > Cnephaeus > Cnephaeus nilssonii. The sequence continues at coordinate 29,456,631 of NC_137087.1, read as the reverse complement.
TGTGTGTGTGTGTGTGTGTGTGTGTGTGTGTCCTACCATCAGTGAAATGGAACAGGGGAAGCATTCTGCATCTGGGTATTATGTTTCTGCCCATGACCTGGATTGAGTAGGTCATAACTGCCATCATCATCAGACTGGTACCACTTTAAAAAAAAAAATTAAGAGAGGAAGGGAGAGGGAGAGAGAGAGAGAAACATCAATGATAAAAGAGAACCATTGATCGGCTGCCTGCTGCACACCCCCTACTGGGGATCAAGCCCAAAACCAGGCATGTGCCCTGACTGGGAATTGAACCGTGACCTCTGGTTCATAGGTCGACACAGCCACAGTGCCTTGCTGGCCAGGCTTGCTTTGTTTTTTAATGCCAAATGGAACATCAGTCACCTAAAGCTATAAATAGTCTGTACAATATTGCTGTTTTTGACTGTTGTTTCCTCACATTACTTATCTGACTACAATAATTAGTGTATTGGGAATTTGGAGTGAATAACTTCGAGAGGAAGCATTTAGTTCTTTTATTCCATGCAGAAAGAGGCTTTTCGATTTGGCTGCATAGTTCTTGAAAGACTGAATAAACCCAGTAAATTCCATCAGCAAACTGGATAATGCAGAAGCTGAAAATGTGAGGGTCTGCAAAAATCAGTCATAGAGGATTAAAGCACCTTTGGCTACACGTTGTTAAAAAAAACCAACCACCAAAAACAGGAAAAAAACAAACCCCAAACCTGCAGCTGTTTGAAAGTGGGTGTTTCCTCTTGGAGAGAAGTCCAAAGTCTCTGGGAGTTCTATCATAATTTCTTCCTAACTTGCCAGAGGTTGGCAACCTCTACGCAGTTGATGTCCCACACTGCAGGGAGCAGAAGGAATGCCTCATCCGTGTCTGGAGTGGGTGGTCCCCCCCAGGGGAGCCCAGGGACGCCTCAGGCGTGGCTGGGAAATTTTCCTTCTGTGGCCATCTGTACTGTAAAGGCCTTAGAGCCGTGTGTGTGTGTGTGTGTGTGTGTGTGTGTGTGTGTGTGTGTGTGTGACGGGGGGAGGGGGGGAGAGAGGGAGAGAGAGAGAGAGAGAGAGAGAGAGAGAGAGAGAGAGAGAGAAGGGAAGAGAGAGAGACTGAGACCCTCTACTTGAGCTCCAGTTTCCAAGCTGAAAAAGTTTACCTTCCAAATAACCGAGAGGGAATGAAAGCGGAAGCCTGAGCAGGGACTTTGAATGTGAAAAGCTTTTGCTTGTAGCAGATCAAAATTGCATGTGGGTCCCCTACAGACCTGAGGTTTATTGCTTGCAATACCAGAAGAATTACAGTGTGTATTGCCGTCATTGTGTTTTAGGTTACATCTGCTTTCTCTTACAGCTCCTTGGTAAACCGAACCTGTGAGTGAGGAGAAGCCTGACTCTGAAAAATTTTAAAAGCAACTGTGTGCAGATCACAAGATTTTTCTTTGTTGTTTTTTTGTTTTGTTTTATTTTGTTTTCATGGAGGAGTTGTTCTGAGCTTGGTGACTCTTTTATTTAAACTGAGTACAAATGCAGGGAGCTAAATAGACACCATTATTTTAGCCTTAGGAACTTGGTTTTTTGTTTTTGTTTTGTTTTTAAACAAACTCTCATGGTACACATTTTCCTGTCTCCCCTGCCTTCTGTCTCCTCCTCTACTGCTTTGCTTTTGGTCATTGTGGAGAAGAATGGAGGTGAGAGCGTTTACCCCCAAATTATACCCACTCTCGCAGTTCCACACACCAGGGTCCCAAAGGCAGTGGGCTGTCAAGTTAAAAGGGGAGGAGGAATACACTGTAGTCAGTCATACTGTGGTAAGTTTACACGGCGACAGATGGGTGATCCCTTCGTAAGGTATAAAAATGTCAGATCACTACATTGTACCCCTGAAACTAGTATAACCCCTATAAGACTGTATACCAACTAGACTTACATTTTTTAAAAAACTGAGAAAAGCTGGTTCCCTGGGGGACAGCTAAGGCTCTTCGGGTGATTTTGGTTTACATTTGGTTGGGTTTCTCATGACAGGACATTTGGCGAATTATTGCTTGGGCTTGGGCAACGCTGCACCACTTCCTCCGTGGAAACCTGACATTTTCACGGACCAATGAAGAAACACCTGGGGCTTGAAATGTGTTTTCCAATTACATTCCTGGATTACATAAATGTAGACATTTTTTCATCCCCCCGCACCCCCCCCCCCTTTTTGTTGTGTTAAATGATACTCTGGACGGTGGACTTACACTGGGTTTGGGGACCGTTCCCAGCGGCCGCGGGTCTGGAACAGATTCCAGTGACCGTGGGCCTCCTCTGGGCCGGCGGCCGCACCTGCTCTCCTGAGCGGCCCGGGACACTTTCCCCGGCGGGGTGACGCGTCCCCTCTCCGTTCTGCTGTTTCCCCGTGATATAATTTCGCTTTCCCCTTCCGTGCTTGTGAGCAAGCCCCCCCGTGTCCTTGCTTTTTCCATTTTCCTCTCGATTTGTTCCCTCACATTTCTTTACACCTTTGCTCCTTCTCACCCTTCGAGCGTCACACCTCTGCTTGTTCCATTTTCACTTGTTTCTTGACATTTTGCGTCTTTTCCTTTGGTAAACATTTATTGGTTCTATGTGACCTGTTCCAACATCACCCGTTCCCTTGCGTATCTTAGAAGCAGTCGCCGTTCTCACTGAGAGCCAGGGGAAGGCTGCCTTTGCCGTCCTGCCTCTGGCCTTTCCCGAGGGCCTGGGCGAGAAACCGCAGCGTTCCTGCGCGGAGCCAACGCACCGTTTTGAGGCTGTGTGCAGGTGGGAGCCGGGCCTGGGGATGTTTACAGTCATCGGCCTGGCCTTTACCTCTCACGGATTTTTGTTAACATTTGTTGACTTCAAGCTGTTTCCTATATTTAGGGCTGGTTGACTGAGTTGACCTCTTATTCCCTTCCTAGCAGGACACCCAAGGGGACTATTTGTTTTCTTCCTCCAGCCCTGGTCCCACTCCGAACATTTTCCATATGATCACACCCCTTCTCACAGAGGTTCTTGGTGTCTAGGCCTCGTTAGCACCTACGGGTGTTTTTGCCAGAATGTTCTCCATAGTAACAGTAATGACATATTCAGTCAGCAGTTAGTGCCTTTGTGAGGAAAAGCAGATTTTAACAGACAAAATTATACTTTAGCAAATATTTCTGACCTAATGCTTCGACAGCATTGAGATGCCTTTTAAAATGGGTCCATCTCACAAACAAAAGGAAAGAAATAACTTTCCAGACTTTGTACCGTGCTGTGCAAATCATGCATATTGAACTCCCACTGTCTGGGACTCGGGATGTAACAGATTTAGATCGCATGTTGTCACCTGCAGTAGGATTTCGGCATGGCATGGGCTTGGTTGTGAGGAAGCACCACGTGTGCTTCCAGAGAGGAGATTAGGTGGGAGCCCTCCCGGTAGGTGGTTGAAGGTTGCTGGATGATCTCTGATGCCCTCCTCTCGGACCAAAATGGCAATCATATTCTACTGAATTAAGAAGTGGTATTTGTGGTGGATCCTGGTAGAGGCAGTTAAATTGCTACCATGAGCATGATATTCAGTAACATCAGTAAAGCCATTCCTGTCACGTAGTTCATCTAGTTTTTTCCCCTCTTCCTACCGGGGGCTGTGGTGAAAGGTGAGCCCATTATTTCTCTTGTCCCCCATCTGGCAAAGACAAGGTTAGTCCTAATATCCAAACTGCCAGACGAGGTAGTAATTCCATTTCGACCCTGTAGGTCATTGCCCAATGCTGTCAAGCATCAGAAATATTTTATCAGCCATTTCTTTTCATCATTTGTAGGTTCAAGGTAAATAAATGGGACTAGGTTCTTTTATTTATTACTCGTTAAAAATGTCCGTTGTGCTTGGGATTAAAAGCATTGATCAAAGAAAGGAAACTGACATTAAAATAAAAACGGAGCATGAGTTCCAATGAGGTATTTTGTTGTTGTTGTTTTGGGGGTGGGGGGTAAATCTAGCCATTTGCTGAAAGCCCAATTATAGATTCCAATGACAATCGCTTAAGTAATTAAAATGTTTAGAGAACTGTAAAAATATTTTAATATAAATTTAAAAACTCTGTAAAACCTAAAATATTTATAAACTTTTCCAGAGAAAGAACATTAGGCTAACTATCTGGGAAATGGGCACTTTAAGCCCTTTTGCTGGCCCATGGAAAGGATTAATTGATCAGAACAGCATTGGGGTTGGGTACTCACTGTGTATTTGGATTTGCATATAGTGCCTTCAGACATTCTTCACTAAGTTACAAATAAGAAAGGAGGGAAAATGAAATGGTCCTTTTATTGTGAAGACAATACTTTCTGTTTACTCTTTTACTGTGGTGTGAAAGAGACTGTTGACTTTCTGTGTGAAACCTAAAAATAGAATTGTATTAAGAAGGACAAAGGAGTGAGAAAGAGTGTTCACTTTTGAGAGAGTTGTGGTTATTTGAAATATGACGTAATATTAGCTGTTTTCCACAAACACATTTTAAGCAAATGTGTTCTTAGCTCTGTTTTAGATTTTAATAGCAAGTCCTCTGTGAACGTGTGTATTGTGGAAAGAACGAATGGTGTCATAAAAAAGTCTGGTTGTTGCCAGGTCAGAGAATGGGAATGGTTTTCTCAAGGAACCCTTATCCATCAAGGCTGTAAAATCACTGTAAATCGAATTCATGCAGCAGGTTGGCGAGTCCCCAAATGACAGTTTCCACTATCTTCCAGCTCCTTAGTGTATCTGTACCTCATAGTTTTGCCTCCTTAAACCGTAGAACTCATATATTTTGTTTTCTTCCACAGAGAAGCCCACATGTGCATTTTAGGTAAGTGGCACAATAAATACATCCCCACCAAACACCATGGAACAGATTTTCGAAGCCATTTATTTAAACTAATATGCAGAGACATTGCTGTGAGCAGCGAAAAAATAAAAAAAAAAAAGAAATAACACATGCTTTTTGGAACTTACTGTAATGAGATTTAAATTGTCCTTAGTAATGGCTTTGGGAATTATTTTAGTGTTAAAGGATAATTTTCCCCAAAAAAGGGAAAATTATGAGTCTCCTATAGCTATACGAACACGTGTTAAAGATTTTATGTCATTTTTAATGAGAGAACCAGGAAGGTATTATAATTATTCAAAGGAGAAGCACAAATTTATATGGAATAGAGAAATGTCAAATGAATGTACCAGTGGACCTGAAGTTGGCCTTTTCTGATGGGAAGGGAAGGGATGCAAGCTGGAGTGCCAGGGGACAGAATTTATTTGCATGTCTGTAGACAGCACTTATTTTGTTTGGCTCTCACTTACCTAAAACATAGAGAGTTATAAGATAGTTTAAAGGCAGCGAAAGGCTAGACTCAGAGAACTGGAAGGATGTGGTCTAAATCAGTGGTCGGCAAACCGCGGCTCGCCACTCTGTTGACTAATGAGTTTGCCGACCACTGTCATATACTAACCTTTACCTCTTTGCACACAATATGCCACAATTGCCTAATCCTCACAGCTTCCAACTACACGGTAACATTTAGTCTAGTCCAGTGGTCGGCAAACTGGTCTAAATGATGGGTAGTTTTCTAGGAGAGTAACCTATTTTGCTCAGCATTTTCTTACATTGATTATGAGTGATCTCAATGATGGTACGAGAGGAACTAGTTGAAAAGGAACACAAAGCGTCCCTTTGGTTATTTCCTGAAAGGTCAAAGGTTATTTTAATTCCTTTGTAGACAAAGACTTCTTCATTCGCTGTTATAAAAGATGTAAAGTTCATTTTTAAGGGGGTGATTTAAGATTTTTCTAATGTAAGAGACTAAGAATTAATGAATAGAATGATGGTCTGTGTGAACGAGACGATGGTGAGAAGCAGTGGAGAGCACTATGGTACCAGCTGTCTATAGGAGGAGAAGGATGGGGCTGGAAGAAAGTTGATTTCTTTGTCATTGAAAGAGGAGGTGTGCAAATCTTAGGGGACAGGTCAGTGAGAAGGTTTAAAATCTACATGAGAAAAACACGAAACAGGAGTCTGTGGAAGGCTTTGAGTTCCTTGGGGCCTAAATCAATCTCGGTTGAAAGGAACTGGCAGAGATACTCATCGATACAGAGTTATAGAGATAGCTTATTGGGATTTCCCTGGTGTACTAGTTAGTCTCATCTGTCTCCCTTTAGTTGCTTAGAAAAATGTGCAGGTATTTGTGCTTAAATGTTATAGTACAGCAGGAAAAGGAGTGATGCTTTTGTAGATATGGGTTGTTGAGAATGGACGACCAGCAGTTCAGGCCGCCAATTCCTTGAGTTATGTGTAAGAAAAAAAATAATAACGGGAGAAGGTGATTTGGATACAGACTGCAAAGCAAACGTTGGAGTGGGAATCTTTGATTCTTGGGACTGTGTCCTCATCTTCCAGGAGTCTAGAGTAAGGGCCTGTTAAATCCTTTTCGTGAACTTATCACGAGAACTAATGTGTTTGAGGTTCCTATCAGTCATGAATAAATGCAACCACTTCCTTAATGACTTTTTTTTTGCGGGGGGAGGGGATTCTCACGTATCATTTCTACCAGGAAAGAACTGGGAGCCTAAAAGTCCGATGAAAATCGGTCAAACCGTAGAGGTTAACTTTGTTTTGTAGGTGGGAGTCCAGGATTCATTTTGAAAGCACACTCATTTTCAAATGTTTGTTTTAACTTGGCATTGGTTTCCCTCATGACACTTGTTTCCCCGCACGTCTTTGTTGTTAATTTATGTTGGAAAGAGCCCGCAATGCTGCACACCCAACCTGGCGTGGGCCAGTTCCTTCTTACTCTAATAGACCTTTGTGGCCAGGGGACTCGCAGAGCTGATCAAGTCCAAGACCAAGTAAGTGAAAGCTGAAGAATATACAATCGGAGAAAAAGAAAAGTCATGGAGACTTGAGAACAAAACAAGAGAATGTAAAGGTGCCCCTGAAGTGAGGAAAAACGGTCAGATATTGAGATCTGACTTGCAGCCAAGCTAGATGGGAATATCTATGAAATATTGAGGTACTGTAGCTCTCAGGTTTGCTGAATACAGCAAAATATGTCTAAGCACACAGCAGAAGTGCCAAAATCAAGATCCGCAAGGTTTTCTGTGACATAGTACACAGTTTCTGGCCAAAAATGTCGTCGACCTTGTTTCCTTTTGTTTCTCCACTAAATGGTGAAAGAAAGAGGACTAGGTTATAGAGTGGCCACGTTCATCTTTACAGGCTCTGGGGTCTGAGGCAGCTCTGCAGCAGGCAGGTAAGGGCCAGCTGTCTGGTTAAATGAGGGGATGCTTTGTTGTGTGATGGGCCATTTTAATGTGCCGGGTGATAGACATGACGTTATGCTTCTGAACGTTCTTTTGTCAACATTTTCTTTACATGGCAATTGACATGAGTTTTTATTGTGAGATGGAAGTTAATAGGCGTTGGCCAAAGTGTACTTTGGAAACCTTAAAAAACAAGGAGTCTTAATCTCTTTTCAGATTAGTTTTGTAAGTACAGTACTTGAGTGATTTCTTCTTTAAACAAAGGATGTTGAGCACATTTTTCATTGCTACAGCGAATCCCCATATAATGGTCAGACTCCAAGGAATAGAAAGTCTTCCTGTTAGAATTTCATACTTTCTAAATACGTGATGGGTCCCGCTGGATGATGCGATCTCTGACCTTTGTGAATGAGAAAGGGCCAGGGAAGCCACTGGATTTTAAATTATTAACATGACATGTCCTCCTAATCCTCAGATGTAATTCTGTCAAATCCTCATCTCTCCTATCTTGACTGTCTCTAGGGATAAAAATAATAGAGTCTTCCAATAATGTAAAAGCCTTGAAAAGATGTGATAGTTACTTTAAAAATATTGGAGTCCTAGCTGGTTTGGCTCAGCGGATAGAGCATCGGCCTGCGGACCAAAGGGTCTAGGGTTTGATTCTGGTCAAGGGCACGTACCTTGGTTGCAGGCTCCTACCTGGCCCGGGCCCTGGTTGGGCTTGTGCAAGAGGCAACCAATTGATGTGTTTTTTTTTCACATAGATGTTTCTCTCTGTCTTTCCCTCTCGCTTCCACTCTCTCTAAAAATCAATGGAAAAATATCCTTGGGTGAGGATTAAAATATATATATATATATATATATATATATATATATATATATATATATATATATATTTTAGAGGCCCGGTGCATGAAATTTGTGCACGGGGGGTTGGGGGTGTACCTCAGCCCAGCCTGCACCCTCTTCAATCCGGGACCCCTTGGGGGATGTCCGACCCCGGGGATTGGGCCTAAACCAGCAGTTGGACATCCTTCTCACAATCCTGGACCACTGGCTCCTAATTGCTTACCTGCCTGCCCTGCCTGGTTGCCCCTAACTCCTCCCCCCTTGCTGGCCGGATTGCCCCTCCCTGCCTCTACATGCTGGCCTGATCGCCCCTTACTGCCCCCCCTGCTGGCCTAGTCGCCCCCAACTGCCCCCTTCTGCTGACCTGGTCGCCCCTAACTGCCCCCCCCGCCAGCCTGGTCACCCCCAACTGCCCCCCCCCTGCCGGCCTGGTTGCCCTTCACGGCCCGCTCACTGGCCTGGTCACCCCACGCAGCCTGCTGTTTGGTCCTTTGGTCATCCCTCACTAACCCCACTGCCGGCCTGGTCGCCCCATGCAGCCTGCTTGTTCAGTCGTTTGGTCATCCCTCACTAACCCCCCTGCCGGCTTGGTCATAGGCAGCCATCTTGTGAGGGTGTGATGGACAATTTGCATATTACCTCTTTATTATATATGATATGTTGGAGACTTTGGGAAAAATTATTGCCTAAAATGTGTGTGTGTGTGTGTGTGTGTGTGTGTGTGTGTGTGTGTGTGTGTGTTTAAATGTTGTTTGGGCAACAGCCACTGTAGCTGATAACACAGGTTAGTAAAACTTCAAAGATGATTAAAAACTATGCTTGTATCACCCTGAGCTTTTCCTAAGACAGCATCCCAAGTGAAACTTAAATCTGGTTTAGATGGAGGAAGAAAACGTCTTCAAATAAAGTAAATTAAATAAATTTTGGAATCGTTCAAAGAAAAAAATAAGCACCATGATTCCTGGTAATGGGCAGGGCCATGCTGGCCTGTACTGCTGACGCTGGATTACGCACATGGGGAGAGATTCCGCAGGCCTTTAGTTCTGAGCTCAGACCAGTGTGTGGATTATAGTACGAGATCACATGCTGATTGTGATCTGATTGTGGTCTTTGAATTGCTTTTTGCACAAGCATTTTCCTTCCTTCCTCCCCGAAGTAGAGACCACAGTAATGAATTTTGGGTCTGACATCATGATGAAATGGAAGAGCATGAGGACAGCGCGAAGCTGTCTACCAGGTGTCTGGAACTATCAAGAGGCCCGAACTGAGAAAGTAGAATTGGAGAGCCTCGGGGTATTGGATGGGATGTAAAGCTACATGAGTAGATGGATTATCCAGGTAAATGACGGAGAAGAATGCCAAAGCGTTACCTTGGGAGCAGGGACAGAGAAAGCAGGAAAAGAGATTGAGGAAGATTCCAAGTAAAGACTCAATGTCATGAAATTGCTATAAATTTAGTGCTGTTTGGGGCCCCATAAGGTACAGGTGCTATAACACATACTAATATTGAGTAAGCACTTATTATGAAATAGTATTATGAAAACCACTATATAAGTGAGGAACCCGAGTTCACATCAATAGAATATATATAATTGATTTCAGAGCGGAAGGGAGAGAGAGAGAAACATCAATGATAAAAGAGAATCATTGATTGGCTGCCTTTTGCACACCCCACACTGGGGATCCAGCCCAAAATCCAGGCATGTGCCCTGACCAGGAATCGAACTGTGACCTCCTGGTTCATAGGTCAACGCTCAACCACTGAGCCACGCCGGCTGGGTGTACCTGTTTTACTTTGATAATAACCAGCTGCCTCCGTTAGGTTTATGAATGTTTAATTAAACAGATGATCAGACAAAGAGAACTAGAAATGACTACAAATTGCCAGAAACACAGTTCCATCGAGGATCTATAATAATTTAGCGTACATACCCAGAGACCTGACACTGAGCAGCAGAAGTGGAAAAAGTCTGGTTTATATGACTATGGAGAAAACGCTGTAGAACTTGGAATGCTGTGTCCTGTTCTGGATACCTTACCAGCAAAGAGATCTATAACCTTGGAAGGGACCTGAATTTCACTTGTGGATGACAAAGTGAAAGAAATAAGTGTTTAAGGCAGTGAAAGTCTGTAGAAAGTACAGAAGGTGGTGCTTGTGCCTGGGCTGACATGGCAGAAGGGCGAGAGGATCCGAGGGAGCATAAAACCCGCCTCCCATTCCGGAAGAGAAACACAGAGCCTTGGGATTGATCAGTAAAATAATTCCCTTTTTTGTTGTTGTTGTTGCAGGTCAGGCATTTCCCACTTTCTTCCTCCTAACACAGGCAAAGGGGTTGGTTTGACATGTAATGCCTTTAATTTTCTTTATCCCCTCTGATGGAGATGAAAGCATAGAATCAGTGGGCTGAAGTTCAGAGGCACCGAGGAAATGGAAAGGGAAGAATAAACCTGGGGAACTTCATCAGCCAGCCCAGGAATAGCCAGTAGATTATGTGAGGACAAACTTTTCACTCCATCATTACTAATCGGCAGTAATTACAAGGTGTTACCTGTGTTAATTAGGGGAAATTTTGAATCCAAAGCTGTTACTAGAAGTAAGTTTTCTTTCCTTCCGTTGGATTACATAACCAAATTATGTCTTAATATTCCTGGGAGACCAGTTTAATGATTCGTTATTATGATCTTCTAGGTAGTTTGCGGTTTAAAATGTATACATTTGGCTTATAAAGGAATTGATGGTGTTCGAATAGCATTTTCTTGCCCGTACATTTTTAACTTTCATTTACTTATCAAGTTAATGACATTCATATTAATGAGGTTGCACATAATAACCCCTCCCCCCCCAGTGTGATCATGAGACATGTTCCCCATCAAGGACCGGGGAATCCCATTAATATCTAAGATCTGAAAACTCACCTGAGCAACAGTTCCAGAAAGGCGGAGTGCAAAGCAGGCCATCTGACCTTCCTCCAACTAGAGTTTGGAGTCTGAGATAAAGGACCCCGGAGAGAGGAAAGACTTTTCTCTGCTTTAAAAGGTTACTTCTAATGCTTCTGTGCTTATAACTAGTAATAAGCATGTCAGAAAAGTGGATGGCAAATCCATTTCTCTCCCTGGACTCTTTTTAGAGAAAAAATCCTGTTGAAATTCAGTCACCAAATGCTGGTGTTAGGGAGAAGGGTGGGTCCGCCGAAGCTGCCGGTGACTCCAGCGATCCTTTCTTTTCCAGGCACGCAATAAAGCTGGTCCACAGGGCATATGAACTCTTCCCACTCCACAATAACGTTTGTATATGCAGCGCGCTATTGGAGGCAGCACAGAAATACTCCCCTTTGGATCAGTGATGCTCCTAGTCACCCCACCACCACCACCTCCCCCCCTCACCACCCCCGAAACAGCTTGACAGTCTCAGGGAGGACAGTAGTACCGCTCTCTGATGATATGGTTGCAGAGGTGGCTCATGCTGCTTTATGTGCCAAGAGAAACCAATCTGTGAACCAGATTAAGGCCAACTCTAGTCGTGGGTGTAGCACCATGGGGCGGGGGTGAGGGCTGGCGGGGGCCACTGGCTAGCCGAAACGCTGGAGTTAGGTGGAGTAACACAGTAGAAGAATGACCCATGTGTATGTGTTTTTTGTTTTATTGTTCCCCTTGAAGTGCAGCAGGGAAAGTAATTGGGTGTGGGTGCATGACAATGTTTTACGTTTTTATTTAGTAATATACATCATAAAATTTGGATCATCTCAGTTATTAACTGAAGGAGCTAGTAAGATACCTTTTCATAAGAGATCATCATTTTCCAAGTATTGAAAATACTTTGCATGCCCATATTTCATTAAGGAAATACGTCTCATATTTTCTTTGATTTTAAATTTCCTATTTGTCTCTACCTCTTACCTCGTATTCTCCAAACACTGTTGGCCCAAATGTGTTTAGTAAACAGTTCTGAACGTGATGATTTAATAATTATTCTTTGGGAAGTATTTTTTGGTTTTTGTGAATATTGATTTTTTTTTTTTAGAAGTTTCACCTCCATCATATACTGTACCTCACTAGCTATACCATGCTTGTGTTTATCAGCTATGGAGCTGAGAAGATCCCAAAATAGTTACGATTTGGGGGCCTCCATTCCTAAAAGAGGGCAGTAAAGTAAGAAGCATTGAAGTGGTGCAGTTGGGGGACTTCTGTTCCGAATAGGATGAACATTGGAAAAGTTTGAAAGTAGAACTGCAAAGGGTTTCAAGTTTACCTGTCTTTATATGTTTACTCAGAGCAATCTAAATCGGCCCTTGGGTTTTTAAGGGTCACAAAATGCAAACTCTATAAATCTTTCTGAGTAGTCTTTTATAATATTTAGCAGCATAATTTTTTAGAAGTCCTAATTAAAACTCCATTTTTGTATTTTCTGATCTATAAGTATCACAGAGCTCTGCTGTGGAAAATATGTATTGTAGAGATGTTACGGATTTATGCTGAATAAGTCTAGTGATCTTCAGGTTTTAGAACTCCTGCCGTGGTATTAATGCTCTAATCTGATATTTTGCTTAGTTTTTCAGAATATTTTTTCTTTTTGAGAGGAATAGCGAGGTGATGGCAGAGTGAATACATCCCATTTTATTCTTGCCTTTCTCTGTTCACGGCTCCCTCTCACAAGCTGCAGAGAACTGCTCTTCACTGAGGAGTTGCTGTCTGCTGCGTCGTACATTCCTAATACTCCTTAAAAGTGAGGGAAAATAGACACGTCAAATGTCAAATAACATATAAACAATTCTCTAAGGAGCCGGGGTTAAACGTGTTTTTTAAATTATTGTTTATCCTATCTTTATGAGGATGATACTGACAGTCCAATAGGAGTTTCCCAAACCACACAAAAAACACAAGCACACCCATAGTAAAGCTCACCTGGCACGTGTTAGTATAACTTATACCAACGCCGGAGTGAAGAAGAAGAGAAGCAGTTTGCACTTGATGGAACGGGACCGTTAGGGAGGGGGACGCGGGGCTCCCCACCGGCTGGTGCGAGAAAGCTCTGGGCCTTGGTTGTCCGGAGTCACTGCACCAGCTGCCGTGTGGCTGCGGTGCTCTGACAGATGGCGCCTTACGCAGCGGTGAGCGAGGGACCAGGAGGGTGTGTAGGCCTGCCGGACCCTGCTCATCAGAGCTCACCTCTGCAAGAGACAAGAGCAGATAACATGCCTAGAGAGGAGCTAGAGTGGCAACTGTCTGCGACCCTTCATTCAGTAATAATAACTAGCATCTGTGGAGCACGTCCTATGCCAGGGACACTGCTAGCCCATGATACTACCCCACCTACTGTTCCCTAATCCTCACAACTCGCTGTGTGTAGGGGACTCCTACTTCATTCCATAACCTGTGCCGGAGACTGGGGATTCCAAACATTAGAGTTGCTTCACTCCAAGTCAGTTCATAGAAAGAACAACTGAGGCAGGTGGGAGTCGTCGCCCGAAGACACAACCATCAGGAGCGTAGCTGGTAGCCGTGCCAGCGTCTGAAGGGCTGCCAGGGACGTGCCAAGGGGGGTGGGCTTTGTGCTGTGGAGGAAGGGAGGAGGAATGCCCAAGAAAGCAGGCATTGGCCACTGGAGTGAAATCCAGAGTTCTCTCAGGCCTGGATTCTAAGATGCAGTGTGTCCTGTGGCAGATACAGAAATCGGACACAGTGTCTCCCAGGAGAGCCAGGAGCCTGCAGACTTTGGGAGGATGGGAGGCATGCAGCTAATAGGGGGCAGGTGATAGGACTGAGCAGCGATCGGAGGAGCCAGCAGAGATTTACTTGCCGCTGGAGGGAGGGACCCACTGACGTTTCGGTTGGCCTTGAGGTGACGGGGCTTGGACAGATGGCGCTGGAAGGAGGAAAAGGGCAGTGTCCGATGGCTTCAGGCGGGAGGCATGGCGGCGGGAGGGAAACGGCGGGACATTTTGGTGCCGTGGTCCGTGTGCAGGTTGGGCTGCAGGGCGGGGATAAAAAGGGAACTAGGAAGTGAAAGCTGGACGGCTGGGCACGGTCCTGACCATGAGGCTTAGGAAACCACAGCTAACAGTTTGAGCTTTTAATTTCCATAAGGTCGGGCAGTCCTTGAAGGTTTCTATCAGAAAGATGATTTTAAGGAATGATTTTTTAACACCGAACTTTGGCTTTTTCGGGAAGGTGGTACACTTTCTGTCACCTGGGAGGCGTGTTACATAGGAAAAAGCTCCCTGGGAGTGGGGAGTGGCAGGGTGCGGTCATTCGCACGGCTCAATCGTCACGTGGCGTCATGTTTGCGATCGCTGAGCTTTGTGGGATCCTCCTGGCCCAGCACGAGCCCTCCGTGAACCTGGATGAAGGAAGAGAGAAGGAAGAACTCTGTCCCCTTCCAGGCCCGAAGTTCGTTGATAAAATTTTAGAAGTTATTCTGAAACAAGATTTCCTATCATCTGTTGAATCACGATCCACTTCTGTAGCAGGATGATAAAGTTATAGCATTTTACTCTAATAAAAACATATGTAGGATGTTTTAATGGAAGTTAAACAACTTGATTCATTTGTGACTTTTCTCATAGACCTTCCAGTCTTTCTCATTTATTACTGTTTTCTCCTGTGTCTCTTACGATTAACTGAAAAAAACTGATGCACAGAAATTTGGCATCATCTTACTGGTTAACATTTATGTTGAAATGTAATCGCTGAAGTCATATTTTAAAAGCAATTGTTGAAAACTCCTGAATAGGAGTAAATATCATCCTACGGTAATACCAAGCCAAAATGGAATCCTTGAAGTATTTTAAAATATGCTCTCTTAATGTCTTTATAAAATTCCATACTGCTTAGCACAATTTACAATCGCTAAGATCTGGAAACAGCCCAAGTGCCCATCAGTAAATGAGTGGATAGAAAAGCTGGGGTACATTTATACCACGAAATACTATGCAGCAGTAAAAAAGAATCTTTTAACCTTTGAGACAGCATGGAGGGACCTGGGGAGTATCATGCTAAGTGAAATAAGTCAGTCAGAGAAAGACAAGTATCACATTATCCTATTCATAGTAACAAAATAAACTGATGAAAGGAGTGGATCCATATTCTCGAAGCATGGAACAGAATGTGGAACCTCAGAGGGAAGGCGGGGGAGGGTGGGTGGGTGGGAGGTAATCAACCAAAGACCTTTTGTGCATGTATGCATAACCCATGGACACAGATAATAGGGTGCCAAAGACCTGGGGCGGGGGTGGTGCAGGCTGGAGCGGGACAATGGGGGGAAGGGGGGAAAGGGACATATGTAATACTTTGAACAATAAAAAATATTTTTAAAAAATTTCCATACTGCTTAGACAAAGACTTCGTAAACTTTTCAGCCATTTTGAGAATCTGTAGATCCATTCAGAAGACTGTACCAGTGCACATGTACACAACCTTTGAATGCAATCATAGGCAGGTTCACAGGCTCCACAAAGAAAATCCATCAACCCCCCTGCACCCCAGTAAGAAACTGACTTTAGAATGATGCAGTGGTTTTCAGAAACCACACTTGGTAAAGGATTTGAAGTTGGTATAAAACAGATGTTTGCATATATTTAAAACAGTGGGGGTTTGCGGGGGGCGGGGGGGAGGAATGGAACATACAAACAAATGCCTTTAGAGGTAAAAGTTGTATGAAAGCCAAGAAAATATTAAAGAAATTTTAAAATGCTGCTGAATGCACACATATTTCTCAAAGGTCCTGTAAACATTGCAACACATTAATCAGGGAATGTCTGAAGGTGCCAAGATACTTTCAGTAACGTACTAGAATTGGAGGAAAATGCATTTGCATAGTCTGTAGGGTGGGGGAGAGGGAGGTGAAGGGAGAGAGGAAGGAGAGGAGGGGAGTGAGGGAAGAAGGGAAAGAGGAGAAAAAATAAAAGAGAAAACGATACTACCCTTCTCTACTGTAGTTGTGAAATTGCCTCCCCCCCCCAAAAAAAAAAAAAGTGTCTGGGAAGACCTGAGGAATATTATTATCCACCTACATAAGGCATGGAGTCCACCCCCTAAATGTTAGTGCTTGTGTGGAGAAGAGAGACAGCACCACATGCACTTTGTCATCAAGAGAAGAAAAGGAATTGGAGGGAAAGGTGTTAACATTGGTCTTAGACGGACAGGAAACAGAATTACCTCCAAAAGAGTTAAATGCACGCCAGTGGAGGAGCTCCTTACAGTAGGTAGGGGAAAGGGATGAGCAAATAGTTACTAATAGGTGATAAGGCATAGAAGCTGGCAATAGCTGGAAGCCATTATCACCCAAAGGCTGAAGGAGTAAGGGGAGGACTGAGCATCATGGGAGCCCTGGAAGCTCATAAAAAAGATGCTGACTCAGATGCTGACTCAGCTTCCTGGGCACAGCAGGGCAGAGCCAAAGACAGACCGGCCCCCCGCAGGGGCCAAAGGAGCCTAGGCATCCAGGGACTGTTTTCAACTCTTGGACTTCTCCGCAGGAAGACAAAGAAAGTGTTATTGCCCTCCTGGTGAAACTCCTGGTTCCGAGGCCTTGAAGGTTATTCTGTACTTATATTCACAGGGGGTTTAATCACACCCGGAGAATGAGATTTTTTCTAGATGTTCGGGCTTGGGAGTCGGGGGTGGGGGTGGGGGGATCGACTTAGAGAATTCTTTTAAGAAAGAGCACTGTACCCCACTGCCAGGATGGCCCCTGTGTCCATTTATTTTGGAAACCATTGCTGGAGAAAAAGAGAGACGTGGCCATAGACGTTTGAAAGAATTTCATGAGTGGCCAGGGGTGGCCATGAACATATGGCCTTCCCAGCTATTTGGACCCGGCTCCAGCCGGGTCTTCCCACTGCAGCTAAACCCCATCATTATGTATTTGCTGCTCCAGTTTCACTGGGAAGTCTGTGTTCAGAGCCAAAGTATGTTGATAAAATATTGAGTGATGGCACAACAAATAAAAAGAACTAAAGTTCAAAGACTGCATGGCAAAAAGCCTGTTCCAGACTTGTAGATGAGAAAGAAGGAATTTCTAATCGAGAAAGCATTGTTTCATTGTCATTAACATTCTTAAAGGTCTCGATGTTTAAGGGGATTCTTGAAACATTGTGCTTGGAAAACAAGGCATGCTGATTTAAATGCATTCTCTTTTAAAAAAATGACTTTATGTTTATTGTTGACACTATTACAGAATTCCCCACTTACCCCCCTTTGCCCACCTCCACCCAGCCCCTCTTCCCCTTCCCTCTGGCAATCACCACACTGTTTGTCTTTGTACATTTTAGTTTTAAAGTACAAGGATGCAATTTGTAATTTATGCAAGTTGATCTGAGACTTGAGTGATACAGATAATCTTTTAGGGCAGCGGTTGCCAACTGGTGGTGCGTGGACCATTGGTGGTCTGTGAGGTCCGAAAGGTTGGTAACCGCTGTTTTAGGGTATGAGTATTTTTCTTTACTTTTAAATATATGTTTATTGATTTTAGAAAGAGGAAGGGAGAGAGAGAAACATTGATCAGTTGCCTCCCATACACACCCCAAATGGGTATTGAACCTGAAACCTTTTGGCATATGGGATGATGCTCCAACCAACTGAGCCACCCAGCCAGGGCAGGTATGAGTATTTTTCCATATTGTAAATGTATACTTTTCGTGGTGGAAAATACAGAAAAGCATGAAGTATAAAATAAAAAGTTATCTATGACCCTATTACTTAGAAGTAATCACTATTAATTTGGTTGTTGTTTTTTTATTCTGTTGAATGTATGTGTATTCTTAAAATGAAATTATGACTTTGTGATTCTTCAATAATATTTCCAAATTGCTTCCCAGACATTTTGTACCAATTTTTATTTCCATCAGGAATATGTTAGTTTGTCTCATTATATCCTTGTTAGCCTTAAGGGTAATTAATTTCCCAATCTATACTAATAAAAGGGTAATATGCTAATTAGACTGGGAGACCTTCTGGACATCCTTCCGGACAAAGCCATGTGGTGGGGCCCAGGCAGAGGTGGTTAGGGGCTATCAGGCCAGAAGGAGAGGGCATTTGGGGGTGATCAGGCCAGCGGTGGGGTGAGACAGTTGGGGGCGAGCAGGCCAGCAGAGTGGAGCAGTTGGGGGTGAGCAGGCTGGCAGTGGGGGGCAGTTGGGGGCAAGCAGGCCAGCGGGGGTAAGGGTGGCAGTTGAGGGCAAGCAGGCTGGCAGGCAGAGTGGTTATGGGTGATCAGGCAGGCAGGTGAGCAGTTAGGAGCCAGTGGTCCCAGATTGTGAGAGGGATCTCAGATTGGAGAGGTTGCAGGCCGGGCTGAGGGACAACCCCCCACTCCCCATGCGCAAATTTTGTGCACTGGGCCACTAGTTTTATAAATAAACAATGATTAGTAAGGTTGAACTTTATTTGTTTATTGACCATTTTCCTGTTGAATTATTTATCCATCCCTTTGCCTATTTTTATGGGTTAATTAAGTTTTGGTGGTTTTTGTTTCTTTTGTTTGTTTTTGGTTTATAGGAGTTCTTTGTATAGAAACAAATATATTTAAGATGAAATTTCTTGTTAGAAAGTATAGGACTGATTGGTCACCCTTATCAGGCGATGTTTATTTCTGTGATCTTTGGGGAGAAGACCCTGTCTTCATGCTCTCAGAAGAAAAGCCTGTTTTCAATACTGACCTCTCAAATTTTTTATTATTTAAGATATTTAAGCAGGAGTAATTCCTTTGGGGAAGTATTTGGTGGATCCTGATTTAGAAATTGTTAGGCTTCAAGGTAAATTTAGATATTTTTCTTAAGAAAAATAAAGAACCATTTTGAAGGTATTTGATCATTTAAATTATATTTCCCCCCAAAATATGTAAAATTCTTAGAATTGAGAGATTAAGTCTTTGCTTCCTACTTACTCCAAACTGAGACCAAAAAGTATGAGAGAAACAAGTAATACACAGTTTTATTAGACAGGGCTATGACTGTTTTCAGTATACGCGGCTGCATAAAACAGCTAACAGCTTTCAGCGAGAAAGTGGGAGTCAGAAGAAAGGATTGGCAGATAAGCATTTTCTTTTTTAAAATATATTTTTATTGATTTCAGAGGGGAAGGGAGAGGGAAAGAGAGATAGAAACATCAATGATGAGAGAGAATCATTGATCGGCTGCCTCCTGCACACCCCCTACTGGGGATCGAGCCCGCAACCCGGGCATGTGCCCTTGGCTGGAGTCGAACCTGGGACCCTTCAATGCATAGGTCGATGCTCTGTCCACTGAGCCAAGCCAGCGAGGGCCAGATAAGCATTTTCTAAGTAATTTCTTTAAGGCTCATTTACCTAATATTAGGCACTTTCAATTTTTGTGAAAATCACTACCTTATTGAGATTATAAACACTCTTGAACCCCTGGAGTTGTATGAAACCCTTCATTAACCGCTTTCAGTGCAACCTGTAAAGCTTTCCCACTAGAGCTTACGAGAAGGGAGAGAAAGGTGGAGAATTTCAATGCCGGCCTCAAGCCGCTAAGTTATTTTTAGAACTCAGTTCCTAAGTGTTTGCCTGTTTCTTACTCCACCCTTAATTGTGCCTTCAAACGACAGAATTTCTGGCTTTTAAATGTCTTCTCTTAGCGGGCTGGAAATGAAGCAGAGAGAGATCACGTATGTGGCATGATGTGGTCAGGTCTTCATTCACAGGACTTTCCTTGTCTAATGTGGGAACCCTTACACGCGTGGCAGCGTTTCCGTGATGGCAGCCGCAGTGGTGTGTTCGGCTGTCTCCTGACCGGCCCCAGCTGTTGTGAAAAGGGACCGTCTGCCCTGGCCACAGATTCCAGGGCCGTGAGCTTAGAGCGCAGGCACACCGCTGGGAGCTGCCCTGTGCGCTGTGAACATCAGTATTCCTTGGAGAGGGGAGGAAGATGAGTCCGTTCTGGCTCCTAGAAATTCTTGCATAACGTGCTGTTACCTCAGCGCAGTTCCCTGGGGATGCTTTATCCTGGCACACGCCTGCATCCCCGCGTCAGTGCTCCCTGAAGGTTTGGGACTCCAGGCCCACTCCACAGGCCTGTGTGCAGGTCAGCTCGCTTGCACGTGCGCCTTTCTCATCCTGGGCCCCTGCGGTATTGCTTCTGCCGTGCCGTGTGCGTGGGCCTTGTTCCCATTGTGACAGGCATGACCATCTGCAGCTCATGCATGTGTGAACACCCTCCCTTACAGTAATCTCGCACGGCCCCTGCTGTATGTAGACCTGCTGTAAACAAACCACGCAGAAGAGTCCAGCTCTCCGCCTGGCATTTCGCTTCCTCTCCTCCCCCTTCCCAGAATCCTCTTCCTTATCTCTGGAGTATGGAGCTTGGATGCCAAAAGGCTTGGAGAAACAGATGGAGTTAGGCTTTGTGTTTTTAGCTTTGTTTTTCCACCCTCTGTGTCCCATTTCTCTTGTGCTGTGGATTTTTTTCTGCCCTCCTTCTACCTGAATAGCAACTCAGCGGTTATGCTTGGGGTTTAGTTTACATGGCTTGAGATAAGGTGGTTTATAAGATAAGGTCGTCTACCCTTTTCCAATTCTCTCACTCCCTAAATACATCTGTTCCTGATTATTTCATCCTGTCGGCCTTGCGTTTGCTTATTGCTCTGTTTGCATTTCGTTGTTCTTCTCTGAGATTATTTCACGGTTTTTGCTGAGTCCCTGTAACTCTGTTTCTGATGAAATAAGCAGCTCTGATAAGGCGCATACGGAATCTTGCCAGACAAGAGGCATGTGCCTGGTTTACACTTCCCACTTCCCTCCCATACCCTCATTGTCTCCTGAAGTGGAAACATCAGTGGAGAACCATTAGAACAGCTTATTATCATTCTATTTGAACTCCTTTACTGGCGATTATGTTGGAAATGCTGGTATTCCATCAGCAGAAAGCTCTTGTATGTCTTCTAGCTAGCTTCGAACTTTCCCAAGCTGACAGCTCATCCACAAAGGTGTCCACAGGCTCCTTCCCAGTGTGTGACACACCCTTTCCTTTCATTCAGCAAGAACTTGCCGAAGGGTGGATTGCCGGAGGGGTGGGGGCAGCTCATCTCCAGTCATTGCCAAAGAGTCGAGCTGAAGCACGTCTTGAGGAACTTGCTGTACATTAGCTTCAGATTTGCTGCCGGCACTCACGCCCCTCTCATGTCAAGCATGCACTCCATTGGGTACCGAGTTTCGTTCTGCCCAGTGGAATTCTGATGGGAAGTTATCTCAGGCATTGTTGGTAGGTAAGCTGATTGCGGGTACCTATGGAAATCGTTTTTCTCATGAAAACGAGGTTTTTGAGCTTAAAATGCTTTTGCACGTCACTGTTCGTGCCCCTTATCTTCCTACTAACTAGTGAGGAGATTAACCTTTTCTGTTTTAAGATAAGGGTGACGTTGCCTTATCCGAAAGCAGCGTAGTCTGTGTAGGGCATGCCCACGGCAGGTAGGCCCGCTTTTTCTCGGTCCCAGTTGTTCTATCACCTGTGTATGGCTGCTCACCAACAGTTTGCCGTAACGGCGTGTAGCTTGGGCGCTTCTGCCACCGCTCCCAATATAGCCTTTGCCCTTTTATTCTCACTCAGTGTATTGGAGTTCTTGTTGGCAAACAGTATTCTTTGAAAGAATCTGGATTCTAGATTACTGGCTATAAAATAAGCTGAAAGTACATTGGCTTCCTGTCATTCTGTTCTGTTCTTTAAAAATCATTCCCAGTCAGGTTTAATGAGTCAGTTCAGGTTTTCTCTATCTCTTAATAAAGTGTATATCTTCCCTTACAGAATGTGATATTGGTCTGTTGTTTGACCTGTATACCTGTATAACTTTTTTTTTTTGGGGGGTTTGTTTATAAAGGACAGCCTATTTCTCAAGAGGTCAGAGGGAAATGCTTTTGTTTCACAGGAAAATATGGGCTGTGGCCAGTTGACTGTGAGTTGAATTCATTTTGCTGATCAGCATAGTGACCTGCCAACGTAAAGGAAAAGTGATCAAAGTAGCAGACGTATTGGATGGTATCAGTGTTGAACTGGGACGTGGCTCAGATAGGGTTTGAAGTAGATCCCATCTCTGTACGGGGTTGTCGCTGCCTTTGTTTTGGGTCTGCAAGCACATTATTTGGGAAATGCCAGTGGGCTGAGCACTGGATTTCATCCATCTTGAAACAGAATCGCCCATTCCTGGAGTGTGCCAAGCAGAAGGAAGGCCAGCTGCCATCTCTGCAGCCGCCGTGGGTCCCGCACAAAGTTCAGAAGCGAATCCTCCTCCGCTCATCAGCAGATTGCTCTTTCTTCCTCCCTCCCTCCCTCCCTCCTTCTTTCCTTCCTTCCTTCCTTCCTTCCTTCCTTCCTTCCTTCCTTCCTTCCTTCCTTCCTTCCTTCCTTCCTTCCTTCCTTCCTCTATATTCTAAAGATCCAACGACTTTTCTGTAGGAACAGAGCTTCTTTATGGCTTAATTGGGATTCACATCTTAGTATCACAGCTGTGGGATCTACGCATTTCCCTATAACATGAAGGGAAGCTAGCCTATTGCAGAGTTAGTCATACACTTAATGTAGTCTGTGGATTCGGTAGCATTTCCCTATGTGATCCAAACTGGCCAGTGCCTTTGAGATGTCTGGGGCATTTGCCGAGACTTGATGTACCAGTATATTGGCTGCTTGGCAAAATCCTTACCCCAGAGCCACAGTCTTTCTTACACATAAAAAAATGGTCATTTCCACTCTGGAACTGCTTGCCAGCTGTGGACGTATTCACAGGGATTTCGGTGGAGGTTGGGGGTGAACACCGACCACTCTCAACAGTGTTGACGGACCCAGCCATGTCCTCCTTGGTTAGACAGTTTTAAAGTCTAAGACTCGTTAAGAAGAATGTGAACTAAAAGTGAGAAGAGCTCCGAGCCAGGAGAAAGTGAATTCTGTCCACCCGTCTCTTCTTAGGAATTTAAGGCCAGTTTGACAGGTTTGTTTATGTGAATAAAGCCATCCCCAGTTTCAGGTCATGACATGGAACTTCTCCCCAGGAACCAAAGTGCAACTCTAATATGATGTCGTTTATTTGTGGGCTTTCTGGGTGGGAGGAGTTGGGTTAGTCCAACAAAGAACTGGCTGTTGTTTTTCCTCTCTCCAGGAGAACGTGCTGAGAATGAAAGCATTACTTAGAATTTGGGGGATTGACTCTTTCGCTCAGCAGCACTCAATCATGGAGACAGGAATGTAGCTACAAACAGATGATTGGTGAAATCCTGAAGGCTTGAATTCATCGTGTGGCCCTAGGGCATTACTTTCTGTAGCGTGATAAACGCAAGGAAATGGTTGACAACAGCATTTTCCTTAGAATTTGCTGCGGGAAAGGCATGAACTGGGAAGGAGGTTTAAGCTTGAGGAGAGGAGGAAAGGCAACAAAATATTTACCAACATTTCCAGGAATGGGCTGTTTCTAAGGATGGGAAAGTAGAGAGTAGAAACCAGGGTTACCAAGAGATAATCTTTCATACCCATAACTAAAATTTCACTTACGTTCTTGTAAACATCCCAACTATTTTTACTGAAAATAGGGTTTTTAGCGTGTGTTCTTATGAAAACAGTTGTTGGCTTAGCAGGTCCTTATGAATATACTAGAGGCCCAGTGCACGAATTTGTGCACCAGTGTGGTCCGTTGGCCTGGCCTGCGGCATCGGGCTGAAACTGGCTCTCAGACATCCCCCTAGGGGTCCCAGATTGGGAGAGGGTGGTTCTCGGGTGACACACCCCAGAACTGGTCTCCCTCCTCTCTGGTTCCGGGTGCGTCACCCGAGAACCCCACTACTAAGTGTCAGCAGCTCGGCAGCTCCTGTGTTGAGCATCTGCCCTCTGGGGGTCAGTGTGTGTCATAGCTAATGACCAGTCGTCTGGTCACCTTGGTTTTTATATATATAGATGAAAGGGATTAAAAACCTTTTTGGTCAGAGGTTCAGCTCTTTTTCAGTGTATACATATAAAACACCCATTTCATACTCTTCTCCATACCCCGGTCCACACAGCTTCTCATACTCAGTGAAGGCTGGATCGTGTCTGGTGTTCCTCTCTTTCACGGAGATGTAAGAAGATGGATGGGTCAGAACTGTAAAAATCTAGATGGCTATTTGAAAGTTCTCTGTATTTTTTATAGAAGTAATAAGATCAAAGTATTTTCAGTCAAAACTCTTGGGAAGTGCCCACTGATTCCCATCTCCTCCCTCTGTACTAGCTATATTCCAACATAGGGGAGCTGCCAGTCCATTCAGCAACAGCTTTCTGAGTATCTGCTATTTGTTTGGCACTGTGGGAGTTACAAAACTAATCAAGACAGTCTTGTATTCAGGGAGTGTGAGGGTTGATCATAAAGCAATGAATATTATTTTTATTGTTTTCATTGATTTTTTAGAGAGAGAGGAAGGAAGAATAGAGAAATAGAAACTTCGATGTGAGAGAAACATCTATCAGCTGCCTCCTGCATACCCCCTACTGGGGATTGAGCCTGCAACCCGGGCATGTGCCCTGACTGGGAATTGAACAGGTGACCTATTGGTACATAGGTCGATGCTCAACCACTGAGCCACACTGGCCAGGCTTATTTTTAGAGCAAATGTCTCTAAACTCTCATGCCCAAATTGGAGTTGTCTTTCAAAGCAGTTAACTTGGGGGAGGGAGGAGACTAGACACGTATTGCCTATTTTTCTCTCATCTTCCAACAATCTTCATAGCTGACATTTTCCTTGTTTTTATGATTATTCATATGGTAGATACTTTGACTATTCTTTTCTCCATCAGGTATTTCCAGAATGAGTCTGAATGAAACCTTAGTCCCCTGTGGTATCACGTGGGCATGCTTGAACTGGAAGCTGTAACACTCAGAAAGCAGGGAACCGTGTTTCAGGATTTGAGATGAGCCATTAGGGTCAGCGTGGAATAAGAGCTCACATCCTTATTTTTTAAGCAAGGGCAAAAGGTGGGGCGGGGGGGGGGAGTGAAAAATACACTTTGCAATCTAACTCAGGATTTTGTCAGGTTTGTTTTTCTCTGTACTTATGAGACTTCATTATTTTCCCAACAAGTGCTGCTTTGGGTTCTGGAGACAGTTTGAAGTTACATGTCGGTGACTATGTGTTGTTCCTGTCTCTATTTGTAACCCTGAATGATTTAAAATTTTGGTCACTAGATGGTGCTCTTTCACTTTGAAATAAAATGGCATTAAAAAAATCTTTTTTAAATTGAATTTATTGAGGTGGTGGTTAATAAAATTACATAGGTTTCAGGTGTACAATTCTATAATACATCATCTGTATGTTGTATTGGGTGTTCACCATCCCAAATCAAGTGTCCTTCCATCTCCATTTATCCCCCTTTACCGTCTGCTACATCCCTCACCTCCCCTTTCCCTCTGGTAATCACCATACTGTTTGTTGTCTGTGTCTGAGGGTTTTTTTTCCTTTGCTTAAGTCCTTCACTGTTTTCACCCAGGCCCCCAAACCCCTCCGCTCTGTCAACTGCAGTCTGTTCTCTGTATCTATGTTTTTGTTTTGTCTGTTAGTTTATTTTGTTCATTCGATTAATTCTAGATAAAAGGTAAGACTTCCTTCTTTTTTATGGCTGAGTAGTATTCCATTGTGTAAATGTACTACAGCTTTTTTATCCACTCATCTACTGATGGACACTTGGGCTGCTTCCAAATCTTGGCTTTTGTAAATAACACTTCAGTAAGCATAGGGTTGCATATATTCTTTCGAATTCGTGTTTTGGGTTTCATCGGATAAATTCTCATAAGTGGAATCACTGGGTCACAAGGAAGTTCCATTTTAAATTTTTTGAGGTAACTCCATACTGCTTTCCACTGTGGTTACATCAATCTGCATTTCCAGAAACAGTGAATGAGGGTTCCCTTTTCTTTACATCCTCACCAACACTTGTTTGTTGATTTATTGATGATAGCCATTCTGACAGGTATGAGGTGATATCTCATTTTTGTGGTTTTAATTTGTATTTCTCTGATTATTAATGATGTTGAGCATCTTTTCATATGTCTGTTGGCCATCTGTATGTCCTCTATGGAGAAGTGTCTATTCAGGCCCGTTGCCCATTTTTAATTGGATTGTTTGTTTTCTTGGTGTTGAGTTATATGAGTTCTTTGTAAATTTTGGATATTAATCCCTTATCAAATGTGTCATTGGCAAATATGTTCTCTCATCCAATGAGTTGTCTTTTCATTTTGTTGATGGTTTTCTTTGCTGTACAAAAACTTTTTAGTTTGATGAAATCCCATTTTTTAATTTTTCTTTTGTTTCCCTTGCCTAAGGAAATATATCACAAAAAAATATTGCTAAGAGAGATGTCTGAGATTTTACTGCCCATGTTTTCTTCTAGGATTTTTATCGTTTCAGTTCTAACATTTAAGTTTTTAATCCATTTTGAGTTTATTCTTATGTATGATGTAAAAAGGTGGTCTAGTTTCATTTTTTTGCACATATCTGTCCTATTTTCCCAACAACACTTATTGAATATACTCTTTACTCCATTGTATGTTTTTGCCTCCTTTGTCAAATATTAATTGACCATAAAGGTGGGGCTTATTTTGGCCTCTCTATACTATTTCATTTATCTGTATGTCTGTTTTCATGCCAGTACCATGATGTTTTGATTACTATGGCCTTGTAGTATAGTTCGATATCAGGTAGCATGATTCCTCCAACTTTGTTCTTCTTTCTCAAGATGGCGTGGCTATTTGGAGTCTTTTGTAGCTCCATATAAATTTTGGAATATTTGTTCTAGTTCTGTGAAATATGTCATTGACATCTTTGTAGGAATTGCGTTGAATCTGTAGTTTGGTTTGGGTAGAATACACCTTTTAATGATGTTAATTCTTACTATCTGTTAACACAGTATATGCTTCTACTTATTTGTATCTTCTTCAATTTCTTTCTTCAGCATCTTGTAATTTTCCAAATCAGGTCTTTTACATCCTTGGTTACAGTTATTCCTAGTTTTTTTTTTAATGCAATTGTAAATGGAATTATTTTCTTAGTTTCCCTTTTTGATAGTTCTTTATTGGTGTATAAAAATGCAGCTGATTTCTGGATATTTATTTTGTGTCCTGCTACTTTACAGAATTTATCAGTTCTAGTAGATATTTTTGTGGAAACTTTAGGGTTCTCTATATACAGCATCATGTCATCCTCAAACAATGACAGTTTTACTTCTTCCTTTCCAATTTGGATGTCTTCTATTTCTTCTTCTTGTCTGATTGCTGTGGCTAGGACTTCTAGTACTATGTGGAATAAGAGTGGTGAAAGTGGACATCCCTGTCTTCTTCCTGATCTTAAGGGAAGTGCTTGTAGTTTTTGCCCATTGAGTATGATGTTGGCTCTGGTTTTGTCATATATGGCCTTTTTTATGTTGAGGAATGTTCCCTCTATTCGCACTTTATCATAAATGGGTACTGGATTTTATCAAATGCTTTTTGTGCATCTGCTGACATGATCATGTGGTATTTATCCTTCATTTTGTTTATGTGGTGTATAACATTTATTGATTTGTGGATATTGTACCCACCTTACATTCCTGGAATGAATCCCACTTGATCATGGTGTATGATCTTTTTAATGTATTGCTGGAACTAGTTTGCTAATATTTTGTTGAGAATTTTACCATATATTGGACTGTAATTTTCTTTCTTTGTTGTGTCTTTATCTGGTTTTGGAGTTAGGATAATGTTGGCCTTGTAAAATGAGCTTGGGAATCTTTCCTCCTCTTGAATTTTTGGAATAGTTTGAGAAGGATAGGTGTTATTTCCTCTTTGAATGTTTGGTAAAATTTACCTGTAAAGCCATCCAGTCCAGGACTTTTGTTTGTTGGGAGTATTTGATTACTGCTTCAATTTCACTAGTTGTAGTCTGTCTATTCAGATTCTCTGGTTCTTCCTGATTCAGATTTGGAAAATTGTTATGTTTCTAGGAATTTATTATTTCATGCAGGTTGTCCTATTTGTTGGCATATAGTTGTAATATTTTCTCAGAATCCTTTGTGTTTCTTTGCTGTCAGTTGTTAATTTTCTTCTTTCATTTCTGATTTTACTTATTTGGGTTCTCTCCCTCTCTTTATGAGCTTGGTTGAAGGTTTATCAATCTTGTCTATATTTTCAAAGAACCAGATTTTAATTTTATTGATTTCTTATATTGTTTTTTTTTCAGTCTGTGTCTCTAACAGACTCCCATCTCTCCCTGGCAGACAGACTCCCTGCTGATTTTCACAGCCATATGTTATGTGGACACGTCTTCCCAGCTCTGGACATTCATCCTGTCCGCCTTATTGCTCAGGGCTGCAGAGCCTGGCTTGGGGTTGAGATCCCATGCTCCTTAGGTAGAACCTTTGCAGCTGAGATATCCCTTCAGAGTCTCAGCCATCGCCTGTGAGAGCAGGGCCAGCTCTTTTCATGGCTCTGCCTTTCCTACCAGTTTGATGTGGCTTCTTCTGTAGATCCTTGGTTATAGTACTTCTGTTCAGCCAGCTTTCAGTTGGTTAGTCAGGTTGATTGCTCTATATTTTAGTCGTAATTCTAGTTTGGTCCTGGGTATAGGTGAGTGTAACTTCCACCTACTCCATCGCCATCTTGGACCTCTAAAATGTATTTTCTAC
Organism: Cnephaeus nilssonii; assembly: GCF_951640355.1. Classification (NCBI taxonomy): domain Eukaryota; kingdom Metazoa; phylum Chordata; class Mammalia; order Chiroptera; family Vespertilionidae; genus Cnephaeus; species Cnephaeus nilssonii. The sequence goes on along the minus strand of NC_137087.1, from coordinate 29,427,888 downwards.
TGAGGCTTTTCTGTTTTCTTTATTGTTCTATGGATGCAGAGATGGTGGGAAATCAAATTCTTAAATTGGATCTGAGTTTCATTTCCCTCTACAGATGCTTAGGAATTTTAATGTGATTATTCAGCCTGTGAAGAAATGGGTTTTCAAGTTATCATACCATATATATATTTGGCCCATATATAAGAGACTCCAGTTACATTTTTTATATGGCTTAATCTGCTGTGTCCTTTCTTGCTGTAAAAATCACTTGGGAAACCAACACAATGCTGATTGCTGGGTCCTGGAGACCCGGGAACCTATATTTTAGCAAGGGCTACACGTCTGACGAGCAAGCATGTTTTGAGAAGCCGCTGGTTCTTGCCCTGTAGTAGTGAGCACTTTCAGTAGAGATCGGCATCACAGTCAGCCCAGTCAATGTGAAGCTGAAGATAGTTGAGACCAAAATTTTGAATGCAGACAGCTCTTCATGTAAATATTCCCTAGAAGAGTTATAATGGATATACTAAGATCTATTGAAGAAAATGCTTTGTTTGTTTACATAAGTGTGTTAAAGTTGGTGGAGAGTCTTCACAGAGAAAACACCTCCCTGTTCGGGTGCATTCAGGATGGACACAGGGATGCCTTTCTGTGGAGGCTCTCCCAACATGTGGTGGCTGGACATTCATCCTGTCCGACTTTTAAGCCCCGGCCTTATAATACCTAACACTTCAACATTTTAGAGAGTTATAACCTGTCTGAAGGTCTTCGATATTTACAATGTCCCTTTGGCAGGGCAAGTGTCAGAGGAGGGATTCAAGGAAGGATAAGGAGAAGTGCCCAAGGCCAAGAACAGCCACCAGGGGACTCAGTCTGGGGAGATAGATGGTGGGGAGTGGAGTTGATGGCACTGACTTTAACTGAAGCACAGCTGCTGGGATGCCTCCGCAGGAAGCTAGATGCATTCCTGAACACGGAAGCTATTGCTCTGTCCTGGTCCTAAGAGCGGGCAGCCTTAGAAAATAGTTTCTCCTCCCATTCTTCTCACTCTCTTGCTCTCTCGCTCTCCAGTAGCTCAGCTGCACCTTGTAAATATGATGTGCTGATAATGCCATTGCTTTTCAAATGGACTGTGGGATGGGGATGGGTGACTCACAGTATGAGGGCAATGTGTGTAATTTGATTAAAATTCCCACCTGGTGAATCCAGCTTCCTATCCTAGAGCCGTGGTCGGCAAACTGCGGCTTGCGAGCCACATGCAGCTCTTTGGCCCCTTGAGTGTGGCTGGGCGAGTCTGTTTTGAAGAAATGGCGTTAGAAGAAGTTTAAGTTTTAAAAATTTGGCTCTCAAAAGAAATTTCAGTCGTTGTACTGTTGATATTTGGCTCTGTTGACTAATGAGTTTGCCGACCACTGACCTAGAGAATTGATGGTTTAGAAGGAGTCAGGCAGAATTGCTTGTTAGTTGTGAAGGATGCTCAGCCAACTTTTTCTGATGCTGCCCCAAACTGAGGTGAAGTACAGTATATGAAGGACTTGGCAGTCAATAAGATTGGCATCATTAATGATTGTGATGATGACGGTAAATCATCTGTTATTCAGCTTTGTCACTAAACTAGTGGTGTAGAACTTCGGCTTATCCCAGAATGGTCTTGGTCTCTGTCAGACTAACCTGTGAGGTACGAAAGCACCTAGGTTGCTGGGGAGACGAGAACCTGATTAAAGGGAGAACTGCAGAGGCATGTCCCGTCCTGGGCTTTGCTCTGAGTCTCCCTCCACCGGAAGATCCCAGTGTGGCCACTGCCTCACCTTTATCCAGCCTTTATTCAGACCTCACTTTCTCAGAGGCTGATACCCTTCTCCCCCCCTCCACCCCCCCTGCCCTGTCCCACAGCTGTACTCCTGATCCTCTTGTCTTTCCCCCCTCATAACAGTTATATTCTAATATACTAGATAATTTATTCATTTGTTTCATTTTTGTCTCCTTGCACAAGACTATAAACTTCATGTGGACAGAGATTGTTTTTCTTGCTTGATAAATCCCCACCCCTAAAATAATGCCCTAGTACAGAACAGAGGTTCAGAAAATATATGCCGAATGAATGAATGCTTTCCAATATAACATTCCATGGCAGTAGTAAACAATAGGTGTAACATATATTAGTCACTACATATTCTGAATAAATATTAAATATTCCTGAATGGAAATTAAATCCCCCCCCCCCAATTTAACAGTAGTTTCCTCTGTAAACAACCTCACAAAGCCCTGATGTAGATGAAATGAGTTAATGCACTTAAAGCATTAGAACGGCCTGGAATGTAGCAAGAGGTCAGTTAATAAATGGAATTGGTAGACTCATTTGTTTAAAATATAATTATATGGTATACTTATTTTTCAATTAAGTCTAAAGTTAAATGGTTTAACCAGTTTTAAGAAGGAAATGAGCCGAAACCGGTTTGGCTCAGTGGATAGAGCGTCGGTCTGCGGACTGAAAGGTCCCGGGTTCGATTCCGGTCGGGGGCATGTACATTGGTTGCGGGCACGTCCCCAGTGGGGGATGTGCAGGAGGCAGCTGGTCGATGTTTCTCTCTCATCGATGTTTCTGGCTTTCTATCCCTCTCCCTTCCTCTCTGTAAAAAAATCAATAAAATATATTTAAAAAAAAAAAAAAAAAAAAAAAGAAGGAAATGAACCATAGATGAATGTACAATTTGGGTATTTTTTTTTTTACATTCTTGTCTTTATTACAGTGACAACACACTCAGATTGACAAATATTGAATTTATTATGGAATCTCTTATAATGTAACATCAATTTTTAAAACAGTTTGGGGGTTTCACATGAACCTTTTGTTTTTGTCTTTTTATTTCTTATAGATCCCCATATTAAGGTTTCTGGAAAGAAAGAAGATGTTAAGGAAGCCAAGGAAATGATCATGTCTGTCTTAGACACAAAAGTAAGTGAATGTTAAGGACACTCAGATGTCAGAACCTTGTCTCTGCAAGGGCTGCTTCATGCTGTTATGAAAGAACCATTTGGAGAAGAAAAACCAGGAGAAAGTAATGGTGGGTTTTAAAATAAGCACGTGTGATTCTACAGTGGATGTAAAGTTCTGTTTAAAATCTGAATAGAGTCTCTCTTGCTGGCTGAGTAATGAAATATATTTACACGTGTGCATAGATACACGAATATATATGTGTGTGCAAGTATATATATATATATATATATATATATATATATATATATATATATATATGTAGTATGTATATGCCATCTTCAGAAATATGATTTTCATAGGACAAGTAATGAAGGTTTGTAAGAATTAGAATGTTTGCCCTTATGATGCCAGTAGAAAACCAAAATAATATTCTGTATAGCTCTGTGTGATGGCATAAAATTGACACTTTGTCTTGACATTCTTTCTCTGAAAGTATATGTATGCAGATAATAGGGAAATTTAAGTATTTAAAAATGTACACATGTGTATTTAATTTTAATAAATACTTCAAATCACTTACCTTGATAAGCACTTTAAAGATATTAATTTTTTAATTCTCATAACTTAGCAAAGAGCTATTAGGGAATTTAACCAGGGTCCAATAGCTGATAAGTGAGGAAGGAGATGGGATTTAAACCCAGGCTCTCTGGTTCTTAACCATTCACTATTTTACCACCTGTTGTTTTATTGAAGTGGTTTCTGATCTCTTTTCTTTCTTTCTTTTCTTGTTCTTTTGTTGTTGTTGTTATTTTAAAGAATTTTTACCTTGTAATTATTAACGATTTCAGAATTTTCACCAAAGAAGAATATCTTCCTGTAGTTCAAAGGTTAAACCAAAAGAACTAACCAAAGTATTGAATGGATATGTTTAAAATTTAAGAATTGAGAAGATGTAAAATTGTTGAAATTTTTAACATCTAGTTGTCTTTTGACTTTTAAATTTTGCTTCCTAAGGACTGAAGAATTTTAGGGAAATTCTTGTAAATGAGAAAAGATTTCATGTCAGTTTTTATAATTTTATAACGCTAAATTTCCCAAAATTCAATACATGAATACCAACTAGACCATAATTATTATGTCTTAGAATTTTACATGTTGCTTTAATATAACTAATCTCATACTTCGTATTGTTTACTTAAGCCATTTTGCTATTGGAGATCATTTTGCAGCTTTGCGGTCTCTTCCTCACTCTTGTTCCCACCAGGGAATAATAAGTCTACTTTGTAAAGTTTGACACAGTAATATAGACGTCGTGAAAATGCTTATAAATACTTGTTTACTTAGTTTAAATCACTTTTATTTTTAATCTCTAGTTTCCTATTGCCTTAGTTCTACAGTCCTAACATATACATATGTATACATAAATATAGTCCTATTAATATATATGTGTGTGTATATAGTCAGTGTTGTAATTGTGTTTTCAACTGGTTTTAGTTTTTTGAATTAAATGTTTCATGAATAATGTCTATTAAAGAAAAAAATGAGTTATTTGTAATTGTAGCTAATTTTATTTAAAGGCTGCTTTCCAAAAGATTTTCTTGGTAAAGAGTATATCTTTCTATTTCTTCTGACACATTTGTCTTAGAATAAGAATTTCTTTTTTATAGCCCAAGAAAAATAGATAGAAAGTAAACCTTTACAGATTAAGGTGATTTTGTTAATAAATCTGTACGCTCTGCTATGGCTCACTTTTTGTTAAAATTATTCCCGTGAGAGGAGGGATATTTTAGGGAGTTGTCCCTTTTTCATGCATCAAGAAATAATGCGTTATTTCCACATAGAGCAATCGGGTCACCTTGAAGATGGACGTTTCGCATACAGAACATTCTCATGTAATCGGCAAAGGTGGCAACAACATCAAAAAGGTGATGGAAGAAACAGGATGCCACATCCACTTCCCAGATTCCAACAGGAATAACCAAGCAGAAAAAAGCAACCAGGTGCTTTGTCTTTCTCATGAATTTTTATGTAACGAATTGTACAGCCTCCCTTTTCCACATGCATATCTTTTCTGGGAGATGAGAGCAAAAAAACCAATCATGGAGATGGCATGCAGTGCAGATTGTTTGACCCTGTGCAAGGAGATGGAAAGGGCTTTGCTTTTTTGGAAGGGATGAGTTGTAGGTAGGCCTTAAACTCTTGATCTCAGAATGGTTGGTAGAAGAGAGAGGGGAGGGAGTGATGGCAATGTACAATAAAGTCCCCAAGGAAGGGCTCAGAGAGCATGTGAATTAGGAAAGGACCTAAGGCATGCCTCACCCAGGCACACATCCATGCTGGCATTCTGTCTGCAGCATCCCTCCCATGGTCCTCTAGGCTACAGATATAATTATGCCTTTCTCTTTAAAAATTTTTTTTTTAAATTACAGTTGACATTCACTATTATATTAGTTTCAGAAGTACAAGCCTGTGATTAGACATTTATATAACTTACAAAGTGATCACCCCGATAAATCGAGTACCTGTCTGACATCATACACAGTTATTACAACACTAGGAGCCCTGGGCATGAATCCGTGCGCCAGTAGCTCTCTGGGGGGCCTGGCCGCTCCGTGCCCGCTGCCCAAAGGCCCTCCACGGCCCAGTGGCCCTCCACGGCCCGGGTGGAACGCTTGCCTTGTCGCCGTGGTGACGAAGCAAGCCGCTCATGCTGCCCGCTCTCAGAGGCCGTCCCCCCGGGATTGGGGGACTCCGGCGGGGCTGAGAGGACTGGGCGCCACCATCTTGTGGCTATGGCGCCACCATCTTTGTGATGGAGTGATGGTTAATTTGCATATTGCCCTTTTATTAGATAGGATTAGTGACTATATTCCCCATGCTGTACTTTACATCCCGTGACTATTCTGTAACTATCAGATTGTACTTCTAAGTCAATGTCCCTCTTTAGTTCATACACATATTTCCTAGTTATTGTGTTTGGAAACAAATGGAACTCGCCTATCCACATGGAAGCATTTTAAGTACTTGAAGAACAGATACTATTATGTGTGTTATGTAGAAGTTTTCTCTCTTCTCTGCTAATCACAACACTAGAGGCTGTGTCGGCCACAGAGATGAATAAATGGAGACTAATGTGACAGTGAGCCACATTCATAAGGAACTGGATCGAAAGCCACGATAAAAAGCAAGGGCAGTTTTCAAAATATTCGAAGCTGGGATGGCATAAGCATGCATCCTGAGAGCAGTGTCCTGGGTCCCCCACCCTGACCCTAATAACAAGATTAATTCTTTAGTGGGTGGATCCTGGGAACGTCTAGGGGATCCCGGGAGAGGGCCGGAGGTGGGTGTTAGAGCAACAATTTTTTTTTTTTTTTTTTTTACCAACGTGCACGGAAGTAGTTCAGCATCTTGGGAACCTAGAGCAGCAGCCTCAGCCTCCCTGCGTGTTGGTACGCCTCTAGTCTGCAGGGACTTTAAAGAGACGGGAGAAAATGCAGGGAACAGAGGAATTATGAAGGAGGCAGGAAGGCCTCAGGGGGGCTGTGAGGTGTCAGTAAGCGCAGGGGGTGATACAGATCAGTTGACTCCTATTACCTGAGCGGATCATTAAAATGCACATTGTGATTCAGCAGGTCTGGGTTGGTGCCGGAGCTCCTTCATTTTTAACAAGCTCCCGGATAACGCCGAAGCGGGTGTTTCCTGGAGGACACTTGGAGTAGCAGGGATGTCGATAACTGGAAGAGCAGGCGTGGGCGCAATTAAATTAAATCTGACCCTGTATATCCTTATCTTTGCAGGTTTCTATAGCAGGACAACCGGCAGGAGTCGAGTCTGCCCGAGTTAGAATTCGGGTAACTGTTCCTTTCATACTATAAATCACTGTCAGCAACGTCTTCATTATAGAGGATTAAAACTACCATCATGTATCCATTTATGATGAAGTCATGCGCTCAGTCTGAGGGACATAGTGAAAAAGTTGGTTTAATGTATTACAGAAAGTTTCTTCGAAGCATTCTGGATTTTACCTGACTCAGTTTTTCTGATAATTTTGAAATCACAGTCCTGAGGAAAATGCATGCCACAGGCAGTTATAAAAACTTTCAGGTTTCATAAAAGGCTCCTGCCATTTAAGAAACTTTATATATCCTACCCAAGTATACATCTATAATAAAAGAATAGATGTCTAAAATTCCATCTTCAGAAAAGGATGAATGAATCAGACATATTTCTAAATGCGCCTGATAATTTATCTGCTTTGGGGTCTCACAATTTCATTGCAGGAGCTGCTTCCTTTGGTGCTGATGTTTGAGCTGCCGATTGCTGGAATTCTTCAGCCGGTTCCCGATCCTAATTCCCCCTCCATCCAGCACATATCACAAACATACAACATTTCAGTGTCCTTTAAACAGCGCTCCCGAATGTATGGTGCTACTGTCATAGTCCGAGGGTCTCAGAATAACACGAGCGCTGTGAAGGTAAGTGACTGAGAGAATTCCGCACATCATACATGAACAAACTATTCAAGTTTTATTTATTTATTTGCTTAATATATTTGTATTGATTTCAGACGGGAAAGGGGAGAGAGAGAGAGAGAGAGAGAGAGAGAGAGAGAGAGAGAGAGGGGGAGGGAGGGAGGGAGGGAGGGAGGGAGGGAGGGAGGGAGGGAGGGAGGGAGGGAAACATCGATGATGAGAGAGAATCATTCATCGGCTGCCTCCCGCACGCCCCACTCTGGGAATCGAGCCCACAACATGGGCATGTACCCTGACTGGGAATCCAATGTGACCTCCTGGTTCTTAGTTCGGCACCCAACCACTGAGCCATGCCGGCTGGGCTCAAGTTTTATTTTTAAAGGATTTTAGACTGGTTTGTTTTCTAGAATTTTCCTTTGTATTACTTCTGGTCTATATGATGTGCTGTATTTTTCCATAGCTGTTAGAAGTGCACTAGAGCCCTGGCCAGTGTGGCTCCGTTGGTTGGGTGTCGTCCCAGGCACTGAAAGGTGCCAGTTCATTTCCTTGTCAGGCCACATGCCCGGGTTGTGGGCTTGATCCCCGGTAGGGGGGGTGCAGGAGGTTTCACTCTCATATCGATCTCCCTTCCCCTCTCTCTTAAAAAAAAAAAAAAAGAATTTAAAAAAGAAAGAAGTGCACTAGACTCTCCCTGTATATGGACAGTTATTTACACGAATATTTCCCTCCCACCCTTTTCTCCTAGGAAGGAACTGCCATGCTGTTGGAGCATCTTGCCGGGAGCTTGGCATCTGCTATTCCCGTGAGCACACAGCTAGATATCGCAGCTCAGCATCATCTCTTTATGATGGGTCGAAATGGAAGCAACATCAAACATATCATGCAGAGAACGGGTGCTCAGATCCACTTTCCTGACCCCAGTAATCCACAAAAGAAATCCACCGTCTACCTCCAGGGCACCATTGAGTCTGTCTGTCTTGCAAGGCAATATCTCATGGTAGGTTTAGTGAAATCCATGTGTGTTTTTTTTGTTGTTGTTTGTTTTTTACCTCTTTGGGTACAGTGTATATTGTTGACACACCTTATGTGGTATTTATGAAAGCACTTTGGAAGCCAGGTCAAGGAAGGAAGCTTCTTGGTAAAAGGAGGAGAACAAGGTAGATAGTGCCTCCCAGGCTGAGCTTCATTACATTAGTGAGAGATTCTGTTGCAGGACTTTTCTTTTTTAAAACTTAGACTAAGCACAGAAGAGGTTCAAAATGAAATAACTGTATTTTGTGGAGGGTGATTATTTCCATACCACAGATAGTAGTTTGCAGTTTTCATCTGACAAAGAAAGCTTTCCATTTAAACAGAAGAATAAAAGCACATTTTAAACATTACCCTCAAAGACATAGATTTTGGCAGCATGAAACATTTGAACATTTCATAATCTCTAATTTTAAAAATTCTGTTTGAGCCATAAATTTGAGTGTCATTCATTGAAGAAAAATAGCAGTTATATAACTCAGTATTGCTTCTAATTATAATTTGCAGTATTTCTGTCCTCCTATATTCATTTAAAAACCCAGTGTGTAGATTGATGTATAGTTACTAAATGGACTGACATAATGTGGACTCAGATATTTTTATTAAAAACACCATTGTATTCTTCTGTTAGAACTTGACCTTTAGTGACATTTGAATCAGTAGCTTCAGGTATGGCCTTTGCTCTCATTAACTTGCAGACTTCATTTGTGAGAAACTTTTAGAAAATCTCATTTTGTCTGGTTGACTTTATTTCTCTGACAGATGAGAACTCATTATAATCATTAAGGATTATAATACATAATTTTATGAACTTTTATTTTGTTGCAAATGATATTTTTAGCCCAATTTAGTTTATCAAGCTATTTTTGGTATACTACTAATTACATAGCATATTCATATACAGAGATTATTATGCTTATTCATATTTTATTTTTGTCTGCTTTTCAAATTCCTTAGGTATCACTTTGAGTTCAGTAAACTGTTTCAAACATTCTGCACAGTTATGAACTTATATTCATACTTTGGCCATACCTGCCAAAAATACAGGCATGCAATAAGACATATTATTGCACAATATTAAAAGAAGGGAAGGAGAGAAAGATACATTATAGGGACTTAACCTGTATTTTAAATACCATAACCTTTTCTTTATAGCCCTGTCCTTACAAAAATAACTTCTACCCACAAGAGAAATGAAACATAGTAATTTCATGTTAATCCTAGTATGTTTCATGATACCTTCTCCTGATACTTATGTACAAAACACGTCACTCATTAGGCTAGCCCTGGGTACCCTGTGCATCAGAAAATGTGTGTGACATTTTTCCTGTGCTAGGTACCAGGGGCCAGGAAGAGAGCATCAGAGAGAACAAGTACCAAACCCTGCAGTGCTAAAAGAGAGGTAGTTCAAAGAAGGGACAATAGCGGCCGTGAACTTGAGGGCGGGGGAAAGGTTTGAGCTGCATCAGAAGAAGAGTAGGCCTTGGGATGGTGAAGAAGCCTTCTGATGAGCTGAGACGCCAGCGTGCAGTTTAAAAGCTGGTCTGGTCCAGCCTGGAGGAAGGGGCAGGCATGCAGACACATACCTGCGATGGCACAGACTCAGCCAGGCCACAGTTGGAGATCTTAAATGTTGACGCTTGTTTAGACTTCACTCAGGAGACCGTGAAGAGCCAGCACTGTCCATCTGTGAGCGCGGGTACAAGGCGAGTACCCTTGGTAGGGTTGAGAGTCCAGTTTCTGGCATCACTGACGCACTGAATCCAGAGAATAGAGGAATTTTCCCAGGTGGCGAATGAATGAAAATTCAGGGCCAAAATCAGACACTTAAGACACATACAATTTTGTCATCCAGAAAATAGTTTCTGCCGTTCAACATTGTTTTCACACAGTCCTCCAAGCTATGTGAAGGTATCCGATTTAGCTTTAATACTTTGGTTTACTCTTTATTTTATCTTTTTTTATATGTTTCAGGTGTACAATTGTATGATACCTCATCTGTACACTGTATTGGGAGTTCACCACCCCAAATCAAGTCTCCGTCCATCACCATTTGCCCCCCTTTACCCTCTTCTACCTCCCACCACCACCCCCATGTCTCTCTGGTAACCACCAGAGGGTTGTCTGTGTCTACGAGGGTTTTTGTTGTTGTTTTTTTTCTTAATCTCTTCACCTTTTTCTCCCATTTTACCCGTTAGATCTGTGAAATACTGCATTATTTGTAGGCATGTTAAGTTACCAGATGTTTAAATGAGTAACTTTTTAACCTCCTACACTTTTTATTGTGACTTCTAGGGTTGTCTTCCTCTTGTGCTGATGTTTGATATGAAGGAAGAAATTGAAGTTGACCCACAGTTTATTGCTCAGTTGATGGAACAGCTGGATGTCTTCGTTAGTATTAAACCAAAGCCCAAGCAGCCGAGCAAGGTTGGTTCAGAGTCTGGATCTGGAGAACCATGTGTCATATCACGTTCTGTTTTATTTGCATATTCATAGCACTAAATATTCTATATATGTCATTATATATTTTATATTTTATTTAGGTATTTTATATAAATATAAATTTGTAACAGCATTCATTATTGATCACCATTTTCTTTATATGTGTGTTGGTTTTTGGAGTCCATTTTTAGTGACCATCATTTTTCTATAAATATATGAGAAGGAAAGAGAAAACCTTTTTAAATTAACTTGCAAGCTGGTAACTTTAAATATTACTAAGCTTCCAGATAGTTGATATAGTTAAACATTATGTTAACTAGAGGCCCGATGCATGATTCGTGCAAGAATGGGCCTTCCTTCCCCTGGCTGCTGGCAACGCCTTTGCTCCAGTGTAACTGCCTTTTCGCTCCTGCCCAGAGCTGCCTTTCCACCTTCCCCCGCTGCCCAGAGACCCGGAGCAGCTGGGGTGGTGCGGAAGGTCCCGGCTGCTCCGCGCCTTTGTATGCAAATTAACCCATCATCTTTGTTGGGTTATTTTGCATACTCACTCCTGATTGGCTGGTGGGTGTCACAAAGGTACAGTCAATTAGCACGTTTCTCCTTTATTAGGTAGATTGCACATCGCAATACTATCACAAAAAAATATTTAGCTTACTTGCTATTTGTGAGTCACTGTGCTAGCCCTGGAGATTTAAAGAATAGGTGCCCCATTCTCTTTAATAATAAATATTTTTAGGAATGAATTATACCCAGTTCAGCCTTCTTGGAACCTCTCCCTTAAGATGTTGCACAGTTTCAATAATTACATGTACAGTTACAAGTTAATGGGATAACTCCGATGATATTGAATGCTAGTAGAAAGTCAGGAAACAGGAATGTTTCTCTATTAACACAGGGCAGACCAGTAGTTTTATTGCTAGCTTTACCCAGTGGCCAGATAAGTTTCTAATTGAACAAGTACAAAAAACGTTTTACATAAATGTTAAAGGCATGCTTTAAAATTAAATACCCATTGCATTTTGAAGTTATTTATTACATGTTCTTACAAGCTAATATCTTTTTAAAGTATGATACTTTGTAAGACACTGTGTAATATGAAGCGAGAATTCTCGTGATCCGTCCGCAATGTGTTAATATTGTGCAAATAGGCACAATCACTTGGAAGAACAATGTGAGACTATCCGATCACACTGAAAGCACTGAGACCCTGCCCCCAGCCACTCTGCTTCTAGTTATACACTCTGAAGAACCTTAGTACCAGAAATTGAAGGATAGGAATGGTGTTGAATAAAGAAAAGCAAGTTGCATAATGACATGTACTCAGTGGTAACATTTAATGTACATCTTTTATAGCAGGTAAAACATCAGTCATGTTTTCTATTTTTAAATTTCTAAACTATAAGTCTTATCATATACTCATCATGGTATATGTATAATATACATTAGATACAATTTTGTGTATATGTAAATGATGTGGTATTCAGTGTCCAGTTCTCTTTCTTCAAAAGAAAACTGTAAATGGAAAGATAGCATTGATTCTGGTGAACTTGCTATACTGCGTTTAATGTGAAAGAGCAGGACCCGAATTTTATGTATTGTGAAGCTTCCTGCATGCCTGGCTAATTGAGTCACTGTGGATGCCAGGACTGAGAGAGAGAGAAGGGAGACTTCTGAGGACTTGTACACATAAGATGGACAGACACAAGAATTCCTGGGGCCCAGGAAGTGAGCGGAAGTCGGGGGAAATACATTGAGGCAGCATCCCAGGGCCATTTAATTATGCCTCCCGGCCCCCTGCTCACTCCTGTTCTAACTGCTTTCTCGGCCGCCAATTTTCTTTATTGTTCGTTGGAGGCTTCCCCCCCCCTTGGTTTCACATTTCCAATTTTCTAGACGAGTCCATTGAGAAAAAAGATTTATTGTTTAGGAGTTTGTTTTCGTATGAGCTTTGCCATAGATATGTCATCAGTGAGGAATAGTGGTACCTCACGGTCTATTAGTTAACTAGTAGACCATAAATGTCAAATGTAAGTGACTATTATTAAGCAGTACATACACTGTAGGGAGACAGGTTTGATTTGTTTTGTACAAACGAGTAAGTGTGGGGGCAGGGGGAGCTGTAACAGAGACAGAGGATGTGAAGGGGAACGGGCTCCAGAGATGGGCCCGAGCTCCAGTCCTCTGGCTGCCCTGCGCAGCTGTGCTGTGGCGCGGGGTGCGTCCCTGTCCTCACTGAGTATGAATAATCATTTCCCCGCCATCCTAAGGTTTTGGTGGGAATTGGCGTGTATGTGCGGCTTCCGTCACACTGCTTGGAACACAGGACACACCCAGTAAATAGCAGCTAACACTGTAGGTTTCTACCAAAAGGAGGAAACGTGATAAGTGGTTAGAGTGTGCGGTTGGTTTTTAAAGCAGCATGAATGAGTTTCCTAAGTGGAGTTCTTATTACGGTTTTCATTTCTCACCCACCTCCCCAATTCATTGTAGACGACTTGCATGTCACTTTTTTCTTTCCCATTATGTGTTTTCATAGTCTGTGATTGTGAAAAGTGTTGAACGAAATGCCTTAAATATGTATGAAGCAAGGAAATGTCTCCTCGGACTTGAAAGCAGTGGGGTTACCATAGCAACCAGTCCGTCCCCAGCATCGTGCCCCGCCGGCCTGGCCTGTCCCAGCCTGGATATCTTAGCCTCGGCAGGCCTCGGACTCACTGGACTAGGTATACCGTTCATTACTAAAGCACTTCTCAGTTGCTTATCCAGTTCCCTTCCTTTCTGCCGTAGGGGCTGCATCTTAAAGGGTCTGTTTCTCCCCCGTCAGGCCCTACGCTCAGGTGAAAAGCAGCAGAACTCGAATCAATCCATTTTGTGGTTGGCTTTGTGTTGTTTTTTATTGTTAGACTCCATGGATTTGCTTCCCGGGTTCTTCCTATTTCGGCATCAGTAATCAACGTCTGACGTTTATTTTCGGCCGTGTTTGTTCTTCTAAATTAAGAATGCCATTGCGAGTGAAGTCAGCAGGCTGACTGTAATTTATGTGTTTGCTCTCCCTTGTATTTGCAATATTGCCACCAGTCCCTGGAGATAAAGAGTATCCAGTTTGCCTTTCCAAAAGTAATTGCAAATCTGTATGAGGGGTGTGCAGGGGGGGAGAGGAGAGCAGGCACAACCTACCCCCCCCCCCCCCCCCCCCGCCCTGCCCCTTCCCGCAGTGGCTAGGCCTACTTCGCGCAGACACAAAGGAAATCTAGCCTGCGGCCACCAAGGGCAGCAAATGGACCTGCGTTCACATCTAAGGCAGCAAATGGGAAGATGAAAGAGCATCGTCATCTCAGTGCTTCCGTTTTTTAGGATAATGGACCCAGTCATTTTAATAGCCATGGTGATATTTATTGCCTCATTATGGACTCCCGTCTTACAGGCTGAAGTTAGTTGCTGTATTAAATCAGGCTAGTTTCACTTCTTTCTTGTACATTTTCTCAGTAGCCTTTATATGAAAAGTTAAAGCACTAACCCTAGCAAACCCATTCAGTGTTGATTTGAGACCAAAAAAATACTCTCAGCAGTCTTTAAATTTTTCTAACAGCTATTCTTGCTTTAATAAATATAACACGTTTAAATAATATGATTAATACACCAAGTAGCCTTGCTTGGACACCATTACGGTAAAGGCGGGGTTTTTTCCCCTGGGTCCATCATCTCCCAAAGCTGTCCCTTCCACAGCAATGCACCTCGAAATGCCAGTCTCATCGCTTAGCAGGCCCTGAGTTCTTGCTGCAATAGAGAGAGAAAAAAAGTGAGCAGACATTCAGAGTTACTCAATTTTTAAAATGTTTTTATGGCTGTCCCTATCCCGTAACACCTAATGCTTTAAGTATTCCTGGAAACTTGTGTAAAAATCCACGTTTTATTTTAGATGCCAGAAGGGAAATTTCATTACCATATTTTAAATGCCAGAAGGGAAATTTCATTACCTGAATCAGGCATTAAGTCTTTAAAACAAGGGGAGAATTCGCATGCATGGAGATGGGAGTGCGAAGGAGTCACGTCAGTGTTCGGACACAGTGTGAAAGCTGTTGCCGGTAGCTGAGCCTGTCCACAGTGGGCCAACAGAGCCATTCTGCTGCAGGAAACCATCCCCTTAGTCGCTGCTAATTGTACGTGGTTTGAAGCGTTTGTTTGAAAGCGCATGACAACTGAGCTATGCAGGGAAAGGAAAATGGGTTCCCCCTGGAGCAGACTCTTGTTCATCTTGGCTAGTGATGTGAACGCAAAGCAGCTGGTGGTGCTCAGTGACCCCCCACTGCCTTCCTGGTTGGGGCACACACCTGTCTCCCATTTTCTGATCAGCATCTGTTTGTGGATAAGCTGGGTCCTGTGTTGAAACTGTATCAGGCTGTATTTCATGGGAATATGTGAAAGAAGGTAATCTATCACTCATGTTTTATATTCAGAAAATATCAGGTTATAGCAACGTGCATTCCAAATGGCAATATTGCTGCCATCTGTTATTTTAAAATCTTGAATTTATGCATATTGACTTTACATTCACTTATTGCAGGTCTCCTGGGCCCCACCACCTTGTCTCTGAACACTTCGACAACCCCGAACTCACTCTTGAATGCGCTTAATAGCTCCGTCAGTCCTTTGCAAAGTCCGAGTTCTGGCACCCCCAGCCCCACGTTGTGGGCACCCCCACTTGCTAATACTTCAAGTGCCACAGGTCAGTATCATTTAAGTACAATCAAAGGCATGTCTTTGTAGGTATTACCAGTTTTTAAATAAAATGTATTAGTGGTTCCATGTCCTTGGGGGGGAAATCATGGTTCAAAGCATACTTCAGCCTGACAGAAATTTCCTAATGTGTAAATTAGTTACATGATGCACAACAAAACAGTGAGTTTTCCATAAAAGTAAAGCATAACCTTTAAATGTGACAAGCAGATCGGGAAAAGGAGCATAATGTGCAGGGAGCAGTGGCAAAGTCATATGAAGGTCACTGGCTGATCACTCGGAAAGGTAGGTTCTAGCTGGAGAGGTTAGAATTGCTCGGTAGGTATATGCACACGCGAAGTCCAGCTGGTTTCTTTGTACCGTGAGGAGCTTGGGTTAAATATTCCCTGGAGAGTTGTTCCATTTTAATATTCTTTTGTGTAGTAAAGTTAAACCTGTTTGCAGAGAGATATCAACGTTAAATTCCCTTCTGAATTTGCAGCAACAACAATGATGTTTTGTGAAGTTACTGGAAATAATATAATGCTTGTTGATTCCGTGTTCTTTCTAATATCTGTCTCCACAAAATGTCGTTCTAGGCTTTTCTGCCGTACCACACCTTATGATTCCATCTACCGCCCAAGCCACGTTAACCAATATCCTGTTGTCTGGAGTGCCCGCCTATGGGCACACAGCCCCCTCCCCCCCTCCTGGCTTGACTCCTGTCGACGTGCACATCAGCAGTATGCAGACAGAAGGCAAAAAAATCTCTGCTGCTTTAAATGGACATGCACAGGTAATGTCCCTCAGGTAGGATGATGGGATCTGTGCTGTTTGTAAGAGATAAGCCACTAGTAAAACTTTCAGTTGAAGTGAACTTTAGAATGGTGACCATAGCCACGTGCTATTTTCTATTGTTATTTCAGCCTCCGAACATAAAATATGGTGTAATAGCCACGTCATCACTTGGAGAAAAAGTGCTGAGTGCGAATCACGGTGATCCGTCCAGACCGACAAGCGGATCGGAGCAGGTGTCTCCCAAACCAAATCCTGCCGAAGGTATCTGTCCTCTGGGCTTCTGTGGGCCTGTTCCTTGGACAAAGGGGCGGGGGGAGGGGGGCATGTAGAAAGTCCACGTGGTGATTTCAGATTGGTTTTGCTCATCGATTATGACTCATCCTGCCTGAAGTTTGCAGAAAGACAACATCTTGAATGAAATTCCAAAGAACATGGTGAAAGATAAACCGAAAAGCAGACAGACTTTTTACAGAACGAATCGCCTTCCCATGACATTGGAACTTCCTAAATGAAAGGGAATGTAATTATGTAGCAGGAAAGCATCAACTTCCTAAGTTGTGTGTAATTTTTTCTAAGTAGAGTATACCTTTTTTAATCCTTTCTTCCTTAACAATCTTTAAAAATATGAGGGTCATTTCCTCAGATTTCATCTTGAGTTTTTGAGGCAGCCTGAACGTAAGGTGTCGTCTTTGCAGCTGAGAGCTGTTATGTCTGTGTCTCCCTAGAGCTGGATTCTGGTTTGATTCCATTGCAGGTGATTGCTGATGTGAACCGATGTTTTGGGCTTTGTGTTTCCTCTTCTCTGCAGGTGGTAATGATGCTTTTGTGGAAGTAGGCATGCCTCGGAGTCCTTCCCATTCTGGGAACGCTGGCGACCTGAAGCAGATGATGGGTCCCTCCAAGGTTTCCTGTGCCAAGAGGCAGACAGTGGAGCTCTTGCACGGCACGAAAAACTCCCACTTACAGTAGGTATTTTCGTCTTGGAAGGCCCCGGGTGCTTGGAAAGAAACAGTAGAGCAAGCTGGATCTGTCTTAAGTTAGTGGAACAACACTGGGTTTGTTTGGCAGCGAGTGCTCCTTGGTTTCAGCAAGTTTGGCCTTATCCAGGAGTTTATTCATTTCTCTTTATAATTTCCTTTAAAACATTTTTTTTTTCATCATATGACTTTCAGGTATGCAACATTATAATTTGACATCTGTATACACTACATCGTGCTCACAACCAAAAGTCCATTTTCCATCCGTCGCCATACAGTTGGCCCCCTTACCCAGGCTGCACCTTTCCTCTCAACTTCCCCTTGGTAACCAGAGATCTGTTGTCTGCCTCTATGAATATGTTTTCTTTGTTGAGTTTTTTTTTAATTTCACTTAGCATAATACCCTCAAGGCTCATCCTTGTCACAAACAGCAGAATTTCATCTTTTTTATGGCAGAGTAGTATTCCATTTCAATCTTGGTGATGTTTTTTGTGGATAAAAATGTTATTAAGAAATAATACCTGGTAATTCTCTCCCTTATATCCTATCGAGAGTCCTTCTCTTCATAAACCTTGGGTGTATATCTGGGTCCTTTGAACTTTCTCTGTTGCTCTGAAATTTTTAACATTATCTCTGCTCTTCTGTAATCAGCAGGGTGATTTTTACTCTCCAATGATTGCTTTTAGGTGTTTTCCTGGTGTGAATTCTCTTTCATTTGCCTTGGAATTTCTAACTGAAACCATGGCTCCCTTGTTCCAAAGTAGTTAACTGCTCACTTTGGTAATAAATACTTGACAGTATCATGATTTCATTTATTACAAATCACAGTGAATGTGAACCATATATTTTATTAAATATAACTCTCCTGTACCATAGGACAGTTACAAATGGGTGTTCCTTATTTTATTTTTTGTTTCTTTTCTTGTTTCAAATAGCCTATGTTTTTTTTTTTTTTTTTAAGAAAAACAATGGAATGCTTCTGTATTGAAAGGTTTTGCTTCTATCTGTCTCCATTTTCACAATTTCCCCTACTATCTTATGAGTTTTCTTATACAGCTGACCCTTGAACAATGTGTGGGTTAGGGGCCACTGACCCCCTATGCAGTCAAAAATCCGTGTCTAACTTTGACTCCCCCAAAACTTAACTACAGTTGTCCCTTGGTACCTATGGGGGATTGATTCCAAAATCCACGTATGTCCAAGTCTTTATACTAAATAGCATAGGACAGTGCGTACAGTCAGTCCTCTGCGTCTACAGATTCCCCACCATGTGTCAAAAATATTGTTTTCAATCTGTAGTCTGTTAAATCTATGGATGTGGGACCCAGGGATATGGTGGGCTGCGTGCTTTCAGATCAACTCAATCCTGTTTAGACCATGTACCCATGGGTCACTGATATCTCCCATTAACAATATGACATATATACCACATACAGAATATGTTTGACTATAGATCATGGAATAGTTTTAGCTCCGGCTCTTAGAGTCAGAATGCCGGAGTTTAGACTCCAGCTCTACCATTTACCAGAGGTGTGACCTTGGGCTTCCCTCTTCTGTAAAATGGGAAGAATAATAATACTGCCTGTCTCACAGTGGTGGTGTGAGGATTAAGTGAGATGATACGTATAAATAGTTGGCAGTGGCTGGCATACAGTAAGCGTGGCGCAGAGGAAACATTCGGTGCCTTTGTGTGTATGGTGGTGGATGTTCAAGTCCAGACTCTGTTTCACAGCAGCACTGACCGGCTGCTCTCAGACCCAGAGCTGAGCCCTGCGGAGAGCCCTCTGGCTGACAAGAAGGCTCCAGGGAGTGAGCGCGCTGCAGAGAGGGCCGCAGCAGCCCAGCAGAACTCGGAAAGGGCCCGCCTGGCCTCCCGGCCGTCATATGTCAACATGCAGGTAACGGTAAAATGAGCGGGAGGGCCCTCCACATGTAGGGGATTGGGATAGACAATGGCGAACTCAGAAACTAGGTTTTCTTTCTGCACTCTAGTCCAAATTAAATTTAAGTACATGTGCAGTAGTTAGGAATTGGTTTTGCTATAAACTTTAAACCTGAAATGCAGGATTTAGCTTAAATGATTTATTTAAAATATAATGTGAAAAGTGATGTGAATGGTCTGTGTCACTGTGTATAATGTAAATGACACTATTCACCTGTTGTTTTATAAAATTTTAGATAAATGCCAGAGCTGTTATTTCTAAGTATTACTGCCTCTTGACATAGTCTTGGATAAATAGATATAATAATCCTTCTATCTATAAAATGGAGGTGATAAATTTGGTGTCATTTAGACAGTTATAAAAATAGCTAATATGAAGCTTTAGTTTTTTGAAAATAGATGATAAATATTATTGATGATTATATTGATTCACAAGTAATCAAAATAATTTTTGATTATTTTAAACAATTTCCTCAGGGATTTTTCTCTATATCTGTAGTAGGCTAATTATTCAAAATAGACTATTGAACATGAAATTCAGAATTCTGATTTCTGTGTAGATGACAATATGAAAGATAAGGATTTTGTGCGTTTAGAGATTCCTATAATCATTTGATTTCAGTATCAGAATTATTGGGTGGACTTACCTACTTCATAATAAGAGATATATCACCCCCACTCCCCAACTCCAAAAAAAAATCCTAGGAACCAAACTGTCACAGATATGCAAAGAAGTTAATTCATGGAACTAAATTATACTTCTGTAATTCCAGCAAAAACTACAATTCAATCCTGCTTATCTGTTCTTTTAATCCTTTACATTCGAACATTTCCATGTGTTTTTAGATGAATGTTTTCACAAAGCCAAGGCCTTTATCAAGTGTCAACGTTTTAAAAAAATGATATCTGATACGTTTTCTCTGGTGGGCTTATTTTCAGTTAATATAAATTAAAATTCCCTCCTCAAAGACGTATCAAATGCCCTTCATGACCCCTTTATGGTTTTCATCCGTCTCCTGGTTCTTACCTTTTCCATCCACTTTATAACTAGAGTGAACCACTTTGACGTTTCTTTCTTTTAGGACAGATAAGAAATGTTCTTGGTGATACAGTTTCAACTTAAATAGATGTGTTTGTGCCGTTACGAAAGAGCTGACTTTTAAAACCCTAAGAAATCAATGACGGTAGTCACCTAGCATTGACGGGAGAAAGAGTGAAGACTCCCTGATTTCCTCCGCTGAGGACTCGCTGCCTCCGGCCGTCCTTGGAGAGCGGCGTCCCCAGCTCCCTCCACACTTCTCTCACTTCCCAATTTATTTTGTAGTTATTTCCTTTACCCATCCCTGCTGAGGCTCTCTGTGCTTTGAGGCTATAGGTGGTTGCTGTTGTTGTTTTTATTAATTGTGGCTTTCTTCCACAAAGTGCCGCACAGTCTCTTTAGCCTGAGGCACTCAGTACGTATTTATTGAACAAGTGAATGTAGGGTCTTCCCACACCTGGCCCTTAGGCGTTGATCGTGAAAAGTTGATTTTAATTTCCAGTGCCATTTCAGATCTAACGTTTCAAAACCATCGTCAAATGTGTTCTCTAAAAACCCGCTCTCCCCATTTACTGCCACGTTCTCAGAGTTCAGCACACGGCCTGGCTTGTCTGGGTCAGCCGTTGACTTGTGTTGTCCTGACCTCACTATTATTTGTGGCACATTCCCTCTCAGTCTCCCCTTCACACTGTCAGTTCCCCGGGCATGCAGCCTGCATATGGTGGTGTAGGCCCCCGGGAAAAGGGTCAGGAGCGCTCTTGCCAGTTGTTTCTCAGCCTCCTGATGGCCTGTGAGACATAGTTAATCAAGTCTTAGTTCCTCAGCTGGGCAGTTGAGAACACTGGGTTAGCATGTGAGATGGAGCTCTGACGAGACTACTTTCTTCCAAACGACCTACCTTGGTTTCCGTGTAGACCTGACTGTGTCACGTGTCACTTACTCAGTGTGAATGAAAGAGTGGGTGGTGCCATCCTACTCCTGTGCAATACAAGGTCACGAGGTTTAGTTTATTGTGATGCTTACTGTGATTATAGCTTAAAGTGCGACATGTGCTATTTTTCTCGTTTCAAAAGCAAAGACCGTTCCAATTAGGCTAAATAATTTCTTAAGCTGCCTGGACATCACACCACCTCAGGCCATCCTTTGAAGAAGGGATTTTGAGAAACAAATGAAGCCAGTAGATAAACCTGAAAGCACTTTCATAATGCATTATTTTGAAACTTAGCAGAACTATTATTAAGTTATTTACTGTGCTTTAGCATATATTTATCTTGGTGTTTTAAATATTGATAGAAAATAGGATTTTTTTTCCCCTTTGGAAGGAAGATTTCTGGCTCTTGTCATTGTCTCGACTTAAAGTCAAAAGTAGTAATTTAGCCGAAACCGGTTTGGCTCAGTGGATAGAGCGTCGGCCTGTGGACTGAAAGGTCCCAGGTTCGATTCTGGTCAAGGGCATGTACCTTAGTTGCGGGCACATCCCCAGTAGGGGGTGTGCAAGAGGCAGCTGATGGATGTTTCTCTCTCATTGATGATTCTAACTATCCCTCTCTCTTCCTCTCTCTGTAAAAAATCAATAAAATATATATTTAAAAAAAGTAATTTATAATTCTAATTAATTAGATTTGAAAACGTTTAAATTGATCAGATTTGCACTGAATTAATGGCACATTATAGTGCAAATCTTAGCAGGTAGATTCATGGGCTGTAGTCAAAACCTTGGTTTTCTAATCATGGGGTATCGGCATGACATTTGGATAAACTGGCAATAAAATATTTTTGCTCTGTTTTATTTTCAGGCATTTGATTATGAACAAAAGAAGCTATTAGCAACCAAAGGTATGTGATACAGTAATGATTTTGATCCCCCCCATCAAAGATCCATAACAGATTCTCCAGTATTCACGTTGAATTGGGAAATTGGGCCGTCATAAAAAAGTTGCAAACGTTTTGTTGGGGTTACATGTATTTTATTGAGTAGATTAGCATTAGATCAATTATGAAGTAATGTAGCATTTTAAAATTGGAATAAACTATTTTATGACGATATTTTCAGGCATTTTGTATTAAGAAATAATATCTAGGTATGATTTCTTTACATATATCAAAGGAACAGCACACATCAATATTTTAAAAAAATATATTAAAAACAACAAGCATTTTGTTTTATATTCTGTGTTCCAAAGCTATGTTAAAGAAACCCGTGGTGACGGAGGTCAGAACACCTACAAACACCTGGAGCGGCCTCGGGTTTTCTAAATCCATGCCAGCCGAGACCATCAAGGAGCTGAGAAGGGCCAACCACGTGTCCTATAAGCCCACAATGACAACCACGTTTGAGGTGTGTAGAGTCATCCCTCCCCATTCTTCCCGTCTGCTCTCAGCCAGGGAGAACAGTCGTCATCTCTCCCCTCCCATTCTTTATTAAGGAGGAAAAGTCATTAAGGGGATTTGTTTTAACTTCGCTTCTTATAAACATATTGCTATACAATGGATACACTCTGACATGCTCTTTTACGCATCTTCTCTCAGAGTTGTTGGTCGGCTGTTTGTTGTGGAGATGTAAATTTATAACTGGGTGTTTCTTAGGAGGAGAGTGTGGTAAATGCTAAAACAAGGCTTAGATTAGGCAAAGGATAGATGTAACAGTAGTCCATACAATGTGTAAAGAGTCCTTTTATTCAGGGGCATCACTAGCAAGCCCACCATTGGGAGAAAAGGCAAATATTCTATAAAAACACGTGTTCAGATAGGAGTTAAAAATTCAGTGTGCTCAGTTGTGCCAGGAACACAGCGGGAAGCATCACAAACAAGAACTCCAGAATTTGATGTTTCCCAGATGTTGGCTGCGCCGCAGAGTGAGACTGGGAAGCTGGCATCCGCGCCACGTGGAGAAGGGATCCAGCGCTCCCAGCTCCCCGGCCAGGCTGCACATGACTCACCAGCCGGCCTTTCAGCTGGAGAGGACCAGCTTTGGGCTCTGAGCCCTTTGCGAGTGGGGGCGGAATGAGAGCGCACACGCATGCACGCACCAGCTGGGGAGACTGAGCAAACCCAAACACGGATGGAAATGACTGATCCAAGAATCACAATGTTCAACCAGAACACTGCAGACTGAAAAACAAACACTGGTGAAGGGTTTCATAATTGTTAGTCCAATCACTGGCATTTGTGGATTGACCTTCTTCTTCCCACCTGTTTTCTTTGCAATAAATTAGACTCTTGGTGAAGGGTAAAAGCAAACGTGCATTTTTTCCCTCCGTCTCTCTGCATCAGAGAAGAAGCAGATACTATTGAAATACTGACAAGAGATCAGTCCCCTATGAATTTTGAATTTCATTGTCAGGCCTACCGTAGCAGCCGACAGCGGTCTGTAAAGATGGAGGTTGCTGTCAGCAGCGGGAATATAGGGACCGAGGGAAGAGTTCTGAGGCTCTAGGAGATGCAGTCCTCTCGCTGCCATTGTAGCTCTGAGAGAAACTAAACTACTCTTGTTGGCAGCGACCTTAACACTGCCGTGTGCGTTCTCTCAACGGATGCACCTACAGTCTCGTCCATTTCACTCACCTTTGTTCGGTAGGATGGGGTGCTAGGTGGCTGACTGTGTTTCTGTACTTTCGGAGATGAAATAGTCACTGCAGAAATGCTAGTTCAGTTCTGTTCTCAAAGACCAACAGCGTGGCGGTTTGAAATGATCATTGTGACCATGTAGTCAGGTGCAGGGGCTGGGGGGTCGGACAGCCCCCGCTGAGAGATGTACAGCTTTGGGGAGTGGCTGCACTCCTCCGAGCCTGTTTTCCCGTTGGGTGGTTTAGAGGATCGCATGGGAGCGGTTCCTGACATTTCCACTGGAGAACTTTACTCTGAGGAAAACCAAGAGCTTGGAAAATGTTGATTAAGGAGTCTTTTGGTGGCAGTTGTGGAAATGGAGCGAAGTGGGGAGATGTGGGTGTGTTCAGAGATGACATGGACAGGATTTGCCGATGGATGGGATGTGGTGAGGGAAGGGGGCATGAGAATGACTTGAGCAACTGGGAAAATGGTAGAGTTGCCTATTGAGATGTAGGGATTCTAAGGAAGGAGTAGGTTTGGGTGTAGTTGGTGGGGACAGATATACAACGGTTTAATTTCAGGTACTCTAAATTTAAAGTGCCTGTGAGACCGTTAATGGAGGTGTCAGATGTCAGCTCCATGATACTGATTTGAACAGAAGAGTTAAATCTGGAGGTAAAAATTTTGGAGTCCTGGATGGAGTTAAGCCTTGAAAGAGGTTGAGATCACTTAATAAGCGAGAACGAATGCCAGGATCAAGCCCAGTAATCTGACATTCAGAGTGGAAGGGGGAGGAAGATCCCACAAAGCTCCAGTGACGTAGGCGGGAACCCTGGGAGTGTGGTGTCCTGATGCCTTGAAGAAGGAAGTGTGAAAGGAGGGCGTGGCCGGCTGTGAGACCGAATTAGGTGAGAGCCTTGAAGTGAACAGTAAAGAATTCTCTTGGAATTCCCCAGTGAACGTGAAACTTTGGAAATCAAGGAATCTTGACATTCATTTTCTAGATATAGTACAAAATAGGGTGTCTGTAATATGGTGACGGAATGAATAAATGCTAGTTCCGTGCAGACTTTGAGACCTTTTAAATTACTATTTTGATTTTGATTTGGGGGAATGAAATAAGGTAGACTTTTGTAGGTATTTGTAATTTGTTGGAGAGATCTTATTTAGGTGAGGCCAGCACCGGAGTCATGCCAGATCGCTCTCCACCTTTATTAGCCTGAGAGCTGGATTCTTGTCAGAGCATTGGGTCTACTATTCCTCTTCCCCATTAGGTATCCTTTTTGTGTGACACAAGGCAGAGAATCTCTTGTAGATCTTTACAGGGGTAAGTCTTTACACCGAGGAATCTCAGAACTCTGCTGGGCACCTTCAATAGGAAGGGCAGAGACTTCACTGTGTGTAGTACCAAGTCCTTGGTGGCTGGAAGACACAAGGACCACAGCCTCTTCCCCGGGAGCAGCATCCGTGGGTAACTGCAGTGGTTAGCAACTGAAGTAGATGGCAGTGGTCTATCGGGGATTCTTTCCCCTCCACCCCCCTCATTAAACATCTTGTCTGGCTTTCATTGCTTACAGGGCTCATCAATGTCCCTCTCGAGGTCCAACAGTCGTGAGCACTTGGGAAGTGGAAGCGAATCGGATAACTGGAGAGACCGAAATGGAATGGGACCCGCCAGCCATAATGAATTTGCCGCTTCTATTGGCAGCCCCAAGCGCAAACAAAACAAATCAAGTGAGCTTTGACTTCCAATCATACTGTTAGGTGTGATCAGCGTGAAGTTTGTTGATTTGGTTCAGGGTGATGTTCAGGTGTGGATTCTGCACTCTATGCCTTCTAGGGTTTGTCCGTAATTCACATGCCACCTCCTCTGTGAAGCCTTCCTTCTTTTTCCCGGTGAAGCAGACCAGGTGGTTTTCTGCTGTCACCGCAGTTCGTACCTGCTTTTACTCTAGCACCCGTCATGCTGAAGTGTAATTACATGTGCACGCAATGGTCTCCTCCTGTAGAATTTGAGCTCCACAGCCAGGGACCATAGTTATTCATCCAGGGAACACTTTTCAAATGCCCACATGCCAGGCATTCTGTTAGGCTGTGCCTGACTCGTTACTTCTTCCCAAATGTCTGACAGTGTGTGACGCCTAGTAGGTGCTCAGTAAATGCTTGTTGAGTGAATGTATACGCAAACGCTCAGGAAAATGCTTTTCCTCATCAGGAAAAGGCAGAGACAGGAAGACGTGGAGCAGACTGCGCTCCAGTTAGCATCCTGGACCACAGAGGAAAGTCTGCTCCGTAGGTAGCTCCTTGAGGTGAAAAGCAGCACTTGATACTTCCAATGGACAAGATGTAGCTGGATTTATGTAAATTTAATTTACGTTTAAAGCATAAGGGTTCTGGCCTTAAAAAGATACGGTTGAGACTCAGCACGCGTCCAGTGGTTTGTCTGTAGCAGCACCCCCTCTTCTGGGCTGTGTGAGAAGGCGAGCAGATAAGTACTGGCAATAGTCATCACCAGACATGCCTTGGTTCCGGGTTTGGGACACATGGGGAGCCCTGAGACGCCCAGCGCGGAGTATTTGAAGGCTCCTTAAAGGCCGTCTGAATGAGCACAGTAGACACTCAGTAAGTCCGGTGTTACCATCAATCAAGTTGCCGTGCTGTCGAGGGCCTCCGATTTGGGAAGAGCAGTGTGGGGTCGGCCAAGTCTCAGTAAGAGAGCACGGTCAACGCGTTCATTCCCTAGTGCGCTGTCCGTGGGAGCCTGGGCCCTGCCTGGAGACTGGGGCTGGGTCCTCCATCACTGACGGGAGGACGGACTGAGGCGGCTGGTGCCAGGCAGGTCTGGAGGTGGAAGTGACCTCTGTTCTGCAGCCCAATATAAATGAGTCCTGTGCCTCTCCTTTCCCTTCGCTTAATGCTGGGTAATTAAGTTTGACTGTAAACTTAGGTGCAGTGAAGTTCAGGATTAGGGATAAAATATCAGGATTCTTCAATAAAAGGGAATCATTAAAGAAAAACAGTTATTTTGCTTTTGTCAGATGTTTTAAGAGAACAGGGAGTTTAAAAGAGAACACACACTAAGTAGTTACGATAAAAAGAAACAAATGTACATTAATGGAGATCACTAAGAATACTTTATTTTAGCACATCTTTTTTTCACATTTTATTAATGAATTTGCTTATCCCAATATATGCCAAGTATTACTTAACCATGTAATCTACATAAAGACATTTTTACATAATATTTTACATTCTTTTTTATACTATGTCTTTAAAGTCTGGTGTGTGTTTCACACTTACTGAACATTTTCATTGCCAATGGCTACTGTACTGAACGGCACAGTTTAAAAAAAAATTTTTTTTTGACACCCTCTTCAGCATTACCAGTGTCTAGGTTTTCCCCAGGCATCCCTGCTTACACCAGTTGTTCCAGTGTTAATTCTCAATAACTCCCATTTTTACTCTCAAAAAAAGTAAATTTATCATTTGGACAATTATATGGTAAACTTACCATGTGATCAAGTCCAGTGGTCACTCCAGTGTGCCCATCGTATGCTGCTTGGCATCACCCTTGACCCAGTATGTCACTGGTCACTCCCTCTCAACCTTTTCTGGTGACATTGGGGCCTTACCTTCAAATGGTGGGGTGGTCCAGGGCCGAAGACCTCCCGAGCTTGTTCTGGATTCTTTTTTCGTCACATTCTCTCCACAAGAGATAAGACATCTGTTTTTAAGAGAAAGAGAACTCTTATCAAGAAATTCCTTCCACTTGAGATAAAGGACTCCTCCATTGGGAGGTAAAAACAACTGAAGGAAGTAATTAGTGGCACCCAAAACAGTGCAGAACATGATTCTTAGATTTGGTGAACGCCTTGATCCCAGAGATTAGGGGGACCCGATTGGCCAGGTGAGCGTCCTCCTTCCCTGGGAATCCCCTGTGAGGCTGCATCTTT
Source organism: Cnephaeus nilssonii (assembly GCF_951640355.1). Lineage (NCBI taxonomy): Eukaryota > Metazoa > Chordata > Mammalia > Chiroptera > Vespertilionidae > Cnephaeus > Cnephaeus nilssonii. The sequence continues at coordinate 29,400,057 of NC_137087.1, read as the reverse complement.
GGTATAAGAGGACTGAATCCCCACATGGACAAGAGCCAGATGTTGGCCGGGGATACGGGCTGCACAGCTCGGCTAGGATCTCCAGAGCAGATCTTGAAGTGTGTTTAAATATTTGGTCAAGTACTTGGCCTGGCTCACTAGGCCATCACCCAGCTGTGCCTGTCACTGGGCCTGAGAACCATACACAATGCGGAGAAATCTTCACCCATAAATCAGTTTCGGAGCCAAGCAAAGGTCAGCATTGCTGTCTTAGGATTTTTCTCAAGAGACCGATTTGTTTCTGTCCTAAATGAAATCCGGGAACTCCAGCATCATTTCTGTCTCACTTCATGGTGCTCTAAATGTTGGAAGTACTCTATTTTGTGAGCTCACGGCCCAATTATATTTGTGTAGGCAAGGAGATGTATGTGGTGCACTGTTATAAAGCCCCTCTGACCGCAGGTGAGCACAGGTGTGGAGACAGAGAGCCGTCCAGAAGGAGCCTGGACTTGTAGTACCTTTCCGTACCTTAATGACGTCCTAAGGGCCTTCCTCCCGCTTCCTCATTTAATTCACACGCAATCAATTATAAAGAGCAAATGCTCCACGAGAAAGTGATTCATGATCATTAACTGCAGAGGCACTGTTGCTGAATTGCTGCCTCCCAAGTGTAACCTTATAAATGGCAAGCGCCTCTCTGAAAGCCATAACTGGCATTTCGTTAATGAAAAGCCAGTGTTTCACTCCGTAAAGGATTGCTCTGCTTGGGCAGCTACTGTTCTGCTCACCCCGCAATGAAGCTGAAATATCGGAGGGATTAACACTGTTAATTAAACCTGGTTCTCTCTGGGCATTTGCACTTCAAGCCTGTCTCTCGTTTGCCCTTCAGCGGAACACTATCTCAGCAGCAGCAATTACATGGACTGCATTTCCTCGCTGACAGGAAGCAATGGCTGTAACCTAAACAGCTCTTTCAAAGGCTCTGACCTCCCCGAGCTCTTCAGCAAACTGGGTCTGGGCAAATACACAGACGTCTTCCAGCAGCAAGAGGTCAGTCGTTATTTACTCATCCGCCCCGCCCCCTTCCCCCGGCATCTTTGCTTGGGTTCTGTGTATGACGACTTCTAGAATGAAATCACTCACTGACCTGTGACCGCGTTCACTGAGCATTGATTCAAGTCTCATAGCTTGTTTTTGCTAAGAAAAACGTGACCTCATTTCCTATTTAGTGCAACTAGTAAACACAGGATGTGTGTTCACAAAAACACACCTTCAACAGTTTTGGCTAAACAGTGTATTGATTCATTGGAACTTTTGGTGCATAGCTCTCAAGGGCAGCAACAAGTCTGTGTTTAATACGATTTCACACTTTAAACTATTATCTTTATTTGTGGCACTTAAATAACAGTACCTGAAATAAATGTGTGGTTGTTTCTGACCCCATCCTACTCATGTTACTGAAGTCTGTTCTCACAGAGTATAATTTATTCTTTAATTTAATGATTGGCTTTTGCCTAAACTGAGATGTTTTCTGACCCATCTCTACCATGGATTTTGGTCTAACTGCTCAGCCATGGCCATGGCCATTATGCTCTGGCGTAGAGAATAGAGCGTGACTCTCTCTGATAATGCTGTCCTTTTACCCAGGCACAGCTCACCCTATGCAGCAGAGAATTAGAATAGTTCCATAAATGTATCTATTCAATTCTAGTTTGACACTAGTATCTTAGAGACCATCTGATTATGTCAGTACTTCCCAGATCTATATCAGTGAATGAAGAATCTAGAATTTTTATTTAGTGCTTTTTATCATAAACTTTAGGTATTGCCCATAGCTCAATAACTTAAGTTTGATTGCTGAACTTTTCTGTTTTTTTTTTATAATACCAAAAAGGTTATTACGTGTATATTGGATAATTAGTGTTCTAAATTTAACCAAGGATATTGTAAGTTGAATAACATTTTCATCATCAGTGCATCAAGGAATTGCACTTATTTAGTCCTGCTGCTTGGATGAAGGTGGCTGATTGAGAAGTTCAAGGGCAGAAACAGAAGGTCTCCAAGTAAGATTAGATATTTAGATATTATTCAATAATATTCGGGGTTTCTTTTTAATCTACAGTATAGTATTTATTTGAAGAAGCATATAAATAAATTTATTATAAGTACTTCTTATCCACTTATTTCAAAAAGGAAGAAAATATGATCACATAAAACGAAGGTAGCTGGCTTTATATCATATTTATTAGCTTAGAGCAGGCTACGGCCTGCAGACTTAATGCCTGATTTTGTCAATAAGAGTTTTGGTTGGAACACAGCTTCATTTATATGTTGTCTGTGGTTGCTTTTGAGCTCAAACAGGAGAGTTGAGTAGTTGCAACTGAGTCAATATGGCCCACAAAGCCTAAAATAATTACTGTCTGGCCCTTTATTTCAGGCATCCCCAAATTCTTAGTCTCCATTAAATAGAATTTCTGAAAACATAGCTTTCGATCTATGATAAATGAAAAACAAAAAGGTTTTACAAGATCTGGGTGTAACTTCTAAATCAAAACAAAATTTCAAATTAATTTCTTGAAAAGTATGCATTACTATTTGCAGGTGTGTTGGAATTTGGTCCTGCTTCCTTTATTTAGGATATTTCCCAATATTCAAGTATAACTTAATAAGAATCGCCCGTCAACTAACCTTGTGAGATTTATTTTCAACAGGGTGAAGATTTAGTGAGCAGCCTTCCCAGGTAGTTCTGTATACATTATCACCAGCCAGAGCTGCGCATTCTTTTATCCTCACGGGGAGCCCCGGGCTTTATGTCTGCAATCATATTTAATGCCCACAAAAGCCCTGCAAGGTACACTACTGTCAACCTGTGTGCGCACACACGTCTTGTCAGAGTCGGAATCTGAACCCAAATCTCTCTGCCTTCAGAGCCCAAGGCCTTCCTGTTCCTCCACTCTGTCTGCAGAGGCGGGGTGAGATCCCCGGCTAGCTGCCCTCCGCACGTGGTTGCTGATGCCAGAGAGTACAGTTATGCTGTTCCTGGAAAGATCCTTGTCTGCCAGGCCCAGCCAAGTGGGTCATGGGTCTGATGTAGCCTGGGAATTCCTCTGTCATTCTTCCGTAAAACACAGTGGAAGATACCATCTATGATATTTATAATTCAGTTTCTTTTTATAGAGAGATACTTAACCAAGTCAAAGCTAAGAAATATTTTCTCTCTTCGGGGCAGATATGTATTCTTCCTTTTATCAGTTCGCAAAAAAAAAAAAAAAAAGTACAATTTGCATTTCCCTTTTTGTCCTGGTTGCCAGGATGCTCAGATCTAAGTTTTTAATCTCAAGTGCAATAAATCACTGGCTTAGACTAAGTCTACTGCTAGAATAATCACTTTTGTTTCATCCCCGTAATTGCTGTACTCTTGTCCCTTAGGTTTGTGACACCGCTGTTCTTTTTTGGAAGTAGGCAGAGCATAATAAATAAAATAAAATAGGTGTAACAAGGATTTGAACCTACAATGAGGAAGAAAACAAATACTTAGTATATTGGTTATAGATTACCTTTTCACCCACAGATCGATCTTCAGACATTCCTCACTCTCACAGATCAGGATCTGAAGGAGCTGGGAATTACGACTTTTGGTGCCAGGAGGAAAATGCTGCTTGCGATCTCAGGTGAATATGAATGTTCACACTCATATTTTAAGTCTGAGTAACTTCTGCCAGTGGTCTCAGCCAGTGGGGCTGGTTCGACCCATTGACCACTTGCTTACCACCCGGGCACCTTGGTGGTTGTGGTTTCAGAGTGCTTCCCGCTAACAGTATGACCGATGCTCAGAACATTCCCTCTTTCATCAAGACATTGCCTGGAAACCTGCTGTGACAGCGTCGTTCCTTAAAACGAGATTCCTTCAGGAAGATCTAACCAGAATTGCCCTTTGCAGAACGTGAGCCAGGGGGAGCAGCGCAGGTCTCCTTTCCTGTGGTGGTTGGTGTTCAGCAGCAGGCATTGGGTTAGTGAGTCATGATTCTGGATGGGCTGTCGGGTTTCAAGTGCGTGCGTGCTTGTATACCAACAGAGGCCATTGCAGAGGTGAATGCTCCGAGGTATAGCTGGAACCTGGCAGGCATTACTTGTCTAAATGCCTTTTTTTTTTTTTTTTTTTACTAAAGTTTTCATGGAATTTGTGAGTCACAGAAGGGTGTAGGATCCTGAAATTAGTCACAGAACGAAGGAAAATAATGTTGTCTGTCTCCCAGACTGACTTCTGTGTGCAGCGGTTTCGTATTCTATGTATTACAAAATGCTCTACAAATACTTACTGGGTACCTCCTATTTGAAAGGAGTTGAGCCAGCTGATGAGTCAGGAGTTGGCAAATACAGGACAGTGTACCTCCAAAAGGTGTTTTGAGAAATATGAGGAAGAAACGGGGGGTCAAAATCGGGGTTACTTTTTGAAGACTTTCTGATGAATGTCCGTCTTTCAAAAAGATAGACAACTGAGGGCAGAAGCCAGTGGTCAGGTGGGGTGAGAATATGACTTGGCTTTTTCAGAACAGTGAAGCTGCAGGCTGTGCCTTTTTGAGGCGAGCAGTTGCAAACAGCAGCCACTAATCAGATCAGCAAGTAAAACTTAAACCTCAGTGGTTTTCCATTTTGTTTTAGCAGCAGATTGCATCCCCCACCCACTTCCCCACAGGAAATCTTATCTGTAGACCTAATATCTGAAGCAGACATAAGCAGAGCAGCTTTGAAACAGGGGTGGAAATTCAGCCATTGAGCAGCCTGGTAGGCCCTCTGTGGGTAAACACGGTTCTGCACACATCAGTTACTGGGGACGTCTTCCTCCCTCTGTGTACCCAAGCGGCTGCATTAAGGGAGCTCCACAGGGCACACGCTTTTTCTTCTTCGCTCATAAGGTCAGCTTGATAAAGGACAAAGAACACTGTATTCAAACAAGGAGATTTGGGCTTTGCCTCTGCCAACTCGTGAGTCCTTGAGTGAGTTTCCAAAACCATGAAGGTGGATTGGAATAGATGATCATGTGAAGTTACCTTCTATTTCTACATCTGTCCTTCCACGTGGTGCCTATGTGAACCACAGGGGCCTCCCCTGTTGTTGTTTATTGTCTGTGTAAATAGGATAGTTTTTGTTTTTCTAACTTGTTTACCCTAAAGCTCCACTTCAGAGGGCTAGTCCTAGAACTAAATTTACATATTTTCACTCCTTGAAATTTGATTAACTCACAGAGTCACCACGCTTATATTAAAATATGCCTGTGGGCCAGCATGTTTATAGACGAGAAGAGTGTGTTCCAGAACTCCGTAATCTTTCTCTAGGGATTCATGGAATGTCGGTGACAGCAAAATGAAAGTTAAGTTTTCTTTGTGTACCAACCCTCTTCCAAACTCTGTAAGGCTTCCAGCAACAAGCAGATATCTCTAAATACTTTGAAGGGTTCCAGCTGGATTGTTACCATCTTTACTTGGAACACATTTGTGATCTATCCCAGGTGGGTTTGGGGGAGTACAGTGGGAAACAGCAGGGGTTGGAGTCCTCTTTAAAAACATTTTTTTTTTTATCCAATCATCTTCAGTGTGGTTCTGCTGAGGTTACAGCGTCTATAGCCGGCCTCTCTCAGTGGGGCTCTCCGGTCCTTTCTTTGAAAGGGAAGGGACTTTGAGTAAGATGCCTTATGAATGCTCTGCACGGCAGGAAGTACTTGATTATTTTAAGAATGATTTCACCTTACTTTGTTGAGTGCATTTGTTTGAACTTGGAAAACTGTTTTCTCTGCAAATAATCAGTTTTTATTGAGAAGCCCTTCATCAAAAAGCTTCTTTTTCCAGTTCAGCTCATTAGATAACACACACATCCGTTTATAGTCTCAGGGCGTTCCTTTTCCAGGTAGGTGCAGGCTCGCTGGGCAGCCTGGACATGCGTTGGCCTTGTGGTTACGGAGTTTGCTCACGATTCCTTTTTAAAACTTTATAGTGTTAAACTTATAATCAGTTCTTTCAGTGTAAGGTTTGGTTCTGTTTTTAATTTTGAGCCACAAGACATGTATTTTTCTGTTTTAGGAGATGAGATTTATCTCTAGTAGAAATGGATGAGAGAAAAAAAATTTTTTTTTCAAATATATGAGTTTTTGAACTTTTTTTTATTTCTCTCAGAGTATTTTCATGAGTAGCTAACTAAATATGCAGGGGCTGAGTGAAAGGAAGCTTAGCATCCTGTTGTCAGGCTTCCAAGGCCTCAGGTAGATCTAACATCTCCCGACCTATTCTTTTAGTTTGTGACTCTGTTCAGATCCGCAACAAGATCCTGAGAGCTGCCAGGATTGTGTGACCCTTGGAATTTCAGAGAAAAAGGTTGGTATTTCCCCAATTATCCCTTAGGCTTACGGGAAGAAAAAAAAAAAAAAGGACAGAGTTTGCTTTTTAATTTAAAAAGCTGAAGTCTATTCAGTAGGATTTGCTCCTTGAGAATGTCTCTGGGAGATTTGTATCTTAGAAATTACATTCTTTAGGGAATGGCTGAATTCCTTCACGGTCATTTTATTCTTCCCAAAACCTAGTTGATACGACTTTTCAGAGTCAAGTTTTCAATGTCTATGAAAAAAATTGTTTTCTTTACTGGCCCAATGGTTTTCGTGTGTCACTTGGACCTGTTCTGTGGGATAGGGGAGTAGAATGTTTGACCTCATTCACGCCTTTCCTCTTCTATAGTATGGGAATGTATGTCCTGGTGCGTGGGTTATTCCCCCGTGAGGAAATGAAGGCCAAAGTGTTTTAACTTGAAGGTGACAGAACTTTCCCAGGTTGTGCACTTAAGAGGATTCATCTATTCTTAACTCTCCTATACTTGCCTTTAAATATATTAAATTCTGTCTTGATTTCTGAATTTCTGTGTCTTTTAAAACAAGATACATGTGTTTCAACTTTCACTAGGAATGTCATTGCTTCTGTGGGAACTTGATACAATAGCTATCTGTAAGCATGCCTGCATGTGTCTTTTGCTTATAAAGGTATCTTCCTTGCTTCTTTAAAGTTTTTAAGCTACATTTTTCTATTTTTTTAAAAAATTGGTGTATGAACTATGAAGAAAAGCTCTGCTGACTGGCATATGTGGAACTACCAGTTTCTCAAATTTGAGTTTCTGATGCTTTGGTTGGATCCCTGCAGCCCAGGGCCTGGACCTTTGCATCAGGCAGGGTTACAGCTTGTCACTTAACTGCTGTGTAGACAACTTACTTTGACTGTTTTTTTAAATCCTCACCTGAGGATATTTTCCCATTGATTTTAAGAGCGAGAGAGAGAAGCATCTATGTTAGAGAAACACATCGATTGGCTGCCTCCTGCACATGCCACAACCAGGACCCTGGCCAGGGAGGAGCCTGCAACCGAGGTATGTGTGTGCTTTGGACCAGAATCGAACCCAGGACCCTTTAGTCCAGAGGCCAACACTCTATCCACTGAGCCAAACCAGCTAGGGCACTTTGACTATAAAATGGAGAATGGTAATATTAGCTACCTCTTAAGGAGGACTTAAATACAACAAAACAAATATAAAGTGCTTGTCATGTAAGAAAAAACATGTCTCTATTTATACCTTGCCCCTATGGGGCAGACACTTACGTTTTGGAAGGCAGGGAGGTGAAATGTTAAGGGTGTTGGTCCATTTTCCAGAACTCGGGAGACCAGAGCACTTCTGGCCAAACGGCTGTCCTTGGCCACCAATGACCCCCTGCAACGTGTATGTGTGTTTTTAGTCTCAGCATTACTGTAGCAGGCCATCGCTTGCCGTGCAACTTCAGGATTCGAAAGGGGGTTGTACCTGGAGTGGTTAAAAAAGAACTGAGTACTGTGCCCATATAAGGCGCTCAATCACTGGCTCCATCCTGCCCCCCCACCCCACCCCACCCCACCCCCCAAAAAAAAAGACAACTTGAAGCACATTAACTATATAATCTCTCTATTTGAAATTGAATACGTTGGAAGATATTTGGCTATCAGAGCCCAACAATCCTGTTTCCTTGTATGAGTTCACCAGCAAGAGTTCCATCAGCTGATATGAGGATTTATATATATACTAGTAGCCTGTTTGCACGAAGATTCGTGCAATAGACCTTCATTCACCTGGCTGCCTGCACCAGTTTTCTGCCGGCACCGGGGACCCAGGCCTTGGCTGTGGCCACCGCCTTCTGCCTTCTTTCAGGGTCAGGGCTTGGCCCCGGGCGGTGGCCTTGGGCTCGGCCGCACCCAACATCCCTGCTAAGGATCGCAGGAACCGACCCCCAGTGGTTTCCTGCGATCCATGCAGGATCCCCGCTGGTGCCCAAGGCCGGGAAAGCCTCCACCCGAGGCTTTCCCGGCCTTGGGCTCGGCCGCACCCAGCGTCCCTGCTACGGATCGTAGGAGCCGACCCCCTGGTCGTTGCCTGCGATCCGTGCAGGCTCCCTGCTGGTGCCCAAGGCCGGGAAAGCCTCCACCCGAGGCTTTCCCGGCCTTGGGCTCCGCTACACCCCAACCCCCAACGTCCCTGCAACGGTTTCCTGGTGGGCGTGGCTTGGTTGGTGGGCATGGCTTGGGCGTAGCGAAGGTGCGGTCAATTTGCATATTTGTCTATTATAAGGTAAGATGAGGGGTGATGAGAATAGAGTGGTTAGCATAGCCATAAACAAGGTAGGCTGCTTCAATTAATTTTTTCCCTTTCTGGTTAATAATTTTTAGACTGTTTTCTATGTACTCTGGTTTCTTTAAAATTGAGCATCTTAGATTTCCCCTGAAAATTTAAAGTATTGGTGGTTTTCAATTGTTTATTTCCTAAAGTGGTTGCTATTTTTCACTAAGTTAAATTTTTATTCAAGGAAACCTCCTGCTGATACGCTTCTTCACATAGCTCCTCTGACCCAAGGATCACAGGTGTCATGAGTTGGTGGAGCCACAGGGCTGGGGCCGAACACGGCCAAGTGTTCCTCCGGTATTCTCATGTGTAGATGTGGGGTCTTCTTTTCCTGTCTGACTGTAAGAATTTAATGGTTGCTGTGTTTGGCATGGGTGAGTTCAATAGCGGTAATAACGCTCTGTGTCTGTGGTGTAGTATATGCTCTCCTATGCCTTTCACCAGCTTTGATATCCTTCCCCCTACCCATCCCTTTGCCTCTGAGATGACATTTGGGATAGGTCAACCTGTTCAACTTGTATATCCTGAGTGTAGAGGGTTCTGAGATTGTCAACTATCTGGGGGATGTGTCAAACGGCAATAACAACATTTGTTGTCCTTGGTTCTCTCGACTACCAACATGTTGCCTTTAACATCAGACTTTCTAGCGTTTTCAGAAATGTCTTGACCGTCGACTCCCTCCTCCCCCAAACCTACAACACACCATTTTCTGAGCTCGACTGCCATGTCCTGTAGATTATAGACGTTCTCCATGGAGTTTCTAACAATTCTCTCTCTCTCTCTCTAGAACTAAATAAAAACCGAAGGAAGCTTTTCGAACCGCCAAATGCACGCACCTCTTTCCTGGAAGGTGGAGCCAGTGGGAGGCTGCCTCGTCAGTACCACTCGGACATTGCGAGTGTCAGTGGCCGCTGGTAGCAGTGCTCCCGGGCACCCGCCGCCTTTCATCGACGTGGAGACAGGAGATCTGTGAGCGGCGTCACCGCCCCCGTCCTTAGCACTCTGGTGACTGGTATCAGGACCAAAGCATCTTACTCACACCTGAATTTTGTGCCAAAAAGGAAGAAAAGAGAGAAGATGTTCTTGATGTTTTTATGTCATCATTCAGAATACCACATGCGGATTACTTTTTTTAAAAACCGGTAACTGTACAGAATTTGCAATATGAGGGTAGGGCTTTATTTCCTGTTTTCATTTACCTATATAACATATGCACTGACTTATTATTATTATTTTTTACTTTAAAAAAATGAAGGATGATTTGACATCTGGGATGCCAGAAAACATTGAAGTTATTGTTTGCTTGCTTTGGTATTTGGGGATTTTTAAAAAATAATAATCAAAGTGGAATTTTCTGGTACTGCTCTAAAATAAGTATTGAGGTCTTTCAGCACTTTACACTTTCTAATTTCTTGTCCTGTGGAAATTATCTCTCTTCATTTTTATGTCACCTGATGAAATGGTACAAATCAGATTTAGTCACATTTTTCTGACTGTTAAATTTTTATTTGAAATGGTACTGGATTTTTAGTTTTGTGCAGAGTATCCTGTGACTTTGGGAAATGTAAGCGACTCCACTTGGTTCTGGACCAGTTCTGTTCATTACGTCAGCATCCTAGAAGCCATGAGCAGTGAACCTAGTTCGCTGGAACAGGTGCAAAGAAAGACCAAATGGACTTTGCAATATTAACCCTTCGCAGTTGTCATATTTAGCTGCTGCCTATATTGCTAAAATGATTTTAATGGTTGTCTAAAGGCAAAGGACTATTTTTAGTATACTGCCACTAAAGGATACTTATTTATATCAAACTTTTTATTTTTAGATATTATAAGCATACAGTACATAACTGATGAAATTGATATCTACTAGAGATTTATGGTAGAGGATGGACGGCATTCAATAACTGGAGCCCTAGATTGTCACTTTATTTAAAAAAGACAAATAATCATCTGACAAGACAGCACTGTTGCCATTAGGAAGTGAGGTAGATTACTGTTCTTACCATGTACACATTAGCTGTGCTCCATGTGGTCAAAGGACTTTCCTTAAGCCACATGTGTCTGCTTAAAGTAGACTTAGTATGTTGAGAACAGAAAGGCTTTATTTAAGTCTCCAGTGACAGTTTGTAAAGACAGTGAAGTTCCAAAGGAGGGGCAAAAATGACTGTTTTCTAAGTGGCCAGACTCATTGTCACAATCATATACTGTGAAAGTCCAAGAAATCAGGCAACATTGTTTCCTAGGTCTTTTCAGACATCTTATTGTGGATTTATGAAGGGTTTTCAATTCATGAAGAAAATCACTAAGTGCCTCCCTTTCTTCAAAGCAATATTATTTCCAAGTGTATTAATTTGTTGAAAAACTTTCCCATAGGAAATGTTGTGAATTACCTGTACTGTAATGACTTATTTATGTTCATTATTCAAGATTTTCTACATGGACATAAACCACTATTGCATGCTGTTAAGCAGAAGGCATTAGATAAAACATACGTAACAATTGGGGACTTTCGTACAAATGCAGAATCGCAAATACTTACTTGCCTGGCAATTTTCTGTGCCTAAGTCTTACCATGAAAGAATAAGAATTGAAATTTTGCACACAGAAATATTTTCACTTTAAAAAACTTGTATTGGTTACTTTGAAGGCATAGATGATGGACCTGTCATAAAGTTATCAAGGATCGCAGCTCTAAGGGGATGCTCATTCCTAAACTAAATTGCTCCCTTGGCAAGTACAGGTCACATGGACCTCCCTATCTTATTGGCTGTACAAACACATCATGCTACACATTCAGCACAAGAATTCCAGATTTGTTTCCTGTCCAACAACTCGGTGCTCTAAATTTTATCATTTCTTGAATGAGACTCTCCCAAATACAAAGCATTCGGAGCTCTTTTCCCAGCCCTCCACGATGCATTTGCAACACGAGGAGGACGGGATGGACGTGCAGTATTAAGCTGATGGAGGTTTCATGAACAGTGCTTTACGCCAAAGGGAAAACTGTCCCAATCAAACTAGATTAAATAGGGTGGTTAAAAATAAATAAAAAAACACTGGAAATTACTTTTCTCACTTTCTCTTATGCAAGGAAGGGAATATGACACTACAGTACATGGTGTTGTCAGTGTTATATGATGCACAAAATATTTGGATTATTTGAATAAATGGTAGTTTTTAATCAATCTGTGCCTTAATAGTGACCAATTATCTGTAAATATAGAACAAATACAGATTGTATTTTTTTGTGTGGGTTTTTGTCCTTCTAGTGATTTTTAAAAATGAGAGATGGAATTAAACATTGAAAATGGGAATTTTCTAATGAAAATGGGAATTTTCTAATCAATTGTTATATGAAAAATAAATTTATATAACCCCTTTGTATTGCCCTTGCTAGATGAAATGCCTTTTTTTAAAAAAAAATATCTTTACACAAATTCTGTGCCTCTCTTTGTTTTCTAAGACTTTTTGGGGGGGTTTTATGTGGCTGTGTTCAGCATAATTGAAAGATGTGTCTGCAGAATTGAATATGTTCTCTTTGTCCTGTTGTTCTGTGTTGACAGTTCTCATTTCACCCAGAAGCTGAGGCACTTTATTTTAGCCGATGAATCCAGGACCAGTAATCAATCACTGTTTCTGTGGCCACCCATAGGTACATGCAGCAAGAGTAATATTAGAAGAGGTTTTATTCTTGTCCTTCCTTTTATAGAGGCTCAGCTGCAAGGCCACTCTGACAGCCTCATTCATCAGCAAGGAGCTCCTGACTGAAGGGACGCTGGGCTTCCTGACCCAAGCTGCCATTTCAGAGACCGACCGTCGTGCGGCCACACTGCGTGCTCTCTGTGCTTTGCCCTGAGATTCTGTCTGAGCTCCTTCTCAAACAGAATCGCTATAGTATTACTAATTCTGAGAGTTGTTTAAATCTCAAAGAAAACCTGACCACCTCTTACGCACCCAGAAACCTCTCCACTTGAATTACCTGTGGTAATGGTTCTTAAAAATTGTTTCTAGCACAGGAGTACTTTTTAGTAACTGAACTCTTACCTGGGAATTCAATATTAAATCATCATCCATCCATTCCTTCCTTCATTCATTTGGGCTTAGTAAGTACCAGGACCTGTTCTAGGAACAGCAGTGAATGAAATACAAACCCTTGCCCTCACTAAGCTTACATTCAAAATGGAGAAAGTGGGGCTGATGAAGAGGGATTGGAGGAGAGACTGCCCCACCCTTCAACACAGTGTCCATGTGTGCATAGCATTCTGAGGAAACTCCAGTGCTGCCTAGAAACTCCGAAGTACCCACCTCACAGCAACAGGCCTGTGCTTTCAAATGCAAAATCTTCCCAGTCCTCCTCTTTATAGGTTTCATGGGTTTAATCACATTCTCAAAAAGAGTGTGTGGCCAAAAGGATTATGACTCACAGTTTTATAATTATACTCTGCATGACCCATCGCTTCTTAGATTTGACTTCAAGTGACTTTGCAGTATTTAGAAATCATATGAGTTTTCTACCACAGAGGATATTCCAAGAATGCAGTAATATAGTCATGTCACCAAGATGGTGACATAGGTTATTCCTGACTCTGTTCCCCCTCACAAGGACAGCTAACAACTATCATGGACAAAACACCACTGAGGGAATCAATCCTAGAACATGGGAATGAGGCTGAAGTAAACTCCGGCACCACAGAGCAGAGGCAGCTGCAGTAGAAAGGTAAGAGGAACCGCGAAATGCTGACTGCATTGCCTCTCCCCCAGGCCAGTGCTGCACCATGCAGAGAGGGCTCCCCTGAGCTGACAGCTCCTCCAGTGGGAAAAGAGCCCAGATGACATCCAAACCTCCAGCATTGTGGCCGCTTTGTGGAAGCCATAGACAGTGGTTTTACTCTTGGGGATCACTAGGGGCTCTGACTGCCAAAAACGGGGGGTGGGCCTTTCAAACGCTAGCATTTGGATCTTGGCAGACAGATCTCCTTCCTACAGAGACCAAGCACTAACGAGTGGCTTTGCTATCTGCAGAATCAAGTCGGTGGTGCAGTCTCACCTAGGAAACTAGTGGCATGCAGGTCTGCTTGATTTGGGAATTCTATTAAAGTTACTTAAATAGGGAGAAACTTCCTGGAAACAAATGAAAATGAACACACAACCACCCCAAATCTCTGGTACACAGCAAAAGCAGTCCTGAGAGGGAAGCTCATAGCATATAGGCATACCTCAAAAAGCAAGAAAAATTAATAATAAACTATTGAACCCTACAACTTAAAGAATTAGAACAACTAGAAAAGCCCAGAGTAAGTAGATGGAAGGAAATAATAAAGATTAGAGCAGAAATAAATGACACAGATACTAAAAAATCAATACAAATGATCAATGAAGCCAAGAGCTGGTTCTTTGAAAAGATAAGATTGATGAACCTTTAGCCAGACTCATCAAGAAACAGAGAACCCAAAAATATAAAACCAGAAACAAAAGCAGTGAAGTAACAACTGGCACCACAGAAATACAAAGGATTGTAAGAAGATATTCTGAGCAACTATATGGCAACAAGCTGGACAATGTGGATGAAATGGAGAAATTCCTAGAAGAACACAAGCTTCCAAAACTGAATCAGGAAGAAACCAGAAAACCCAAATAGGCCAATAACAACTGAGGAAATAGATGCAGTAATAAAAAAAAATTAAAAAAAGACTCGCAGCAAGCAAAAGCCCTGGTCCAGATGGCTTCATAGGGGAGTTTTACCAAACCTTCAAAGAACAAATAAAACCTCTTCGTTAAACTATTCCAAAAAATTCGAGAGAAAGGAACACGTCTAAGCTCTTTATGAGGCCAACACTATCCTAATTCCAAAACCAGATAAAAGCACTACAAAGAAAGAGAATTACAGGCCAATATTCCTGATGAACATAGATGCCAAAATCCTCAACAGAATATTAGCAATATACTAAAAAGATCTACACCATGATCAATTGGGATTTATTCTAGGGATACAAGGTTTTGGTACAATATTCAAAAATCAATAAATGTGATATACCACATGAAACAAATCGAAAGAAAATCACATTATCATATCAATAGGTGCAGAAAAAGTGCTCAACAAAATCCAACAACCATTTTTTATAAAAACTCTCAGCAAAGTGGGAACAGAGATCATACCTCAACATAATAAAGGCCATATATGACAACCGTACAGCCAACCTCATACTCAATAGGCAAAAACTGAAATCATTTCCTCCAAGAACAGGAACAAGACAAGGATGTACATTCACCACTCTTATTCAACATAGTACTGGAAGTGCTAGCCACAGAGATCAGACAAGAGGAAGAAATAACTCATTATTTTTTAGATGGCATGATATTGTACATAGAAAACCCTAAAGACTTCACCAAAAACTACTAGATTTAATAAATGAATTTGGCAATGTAGCAGTATACAAAATTAATACCCAGAAATTGATGGTATTTTTATACATAAATGAATTCCCATAAAGAGAAACTAAACAAACCCATGGCAACAAAAATTTAAGATACTTAGGAATAAACTTAATCAAGGAAGTAGAAGACCTGTACTTGGAAAACTATAGGACGTTGAAAAAAACAGATAAAGGAAGATATAAACAAATGGAAGAATATTCCATGTTCATCGATTGGTAGACTTAATATCATTAAAATGTCCCTATTACCCAAAGCAATCTATAGATTAAATGCAATCCCTATTAAAATACCAATGGCATATTTCACAGATCAAGAACAAATACTCCAAAAATTTTTATGGAACCAAAAAAGACCCCGAATAGCTGCAGCAATCTTAAGAAAGGAGAACAAAGTTGGAGGGATCACAATATCAGATATCAAGTTATACTACAAAACCACTATAATCAAAACAGCCTGATACTGGCCCAAAAACAGGCACATAGATCAATGGAACAGAACAGAGACCCCAGAAATTGACCCAAGCCATTACACTCAATTAATATTTGACAAAGGAGGCAAGAGCATACAATGGAATTAAGAGAGTCTCTTCAATAAGTGGTGTTGGGAAAATTAAACAGATACATGCAAAAAAATGAAACTATAGACTACCACCTTACACCATACACAATAATAAACTCCAAGTGGATAAAAGACTTAAATGTAAGTCGTGAAAACATAAAAATCCTAGAAGAAACCATAGGCAGCAAAATCTCAGACATCTGTCATAGCAATATGTTTGCAGACACATCTCCTAGGGCAAAGGAAACTAAGGAGAAAATAAATGGGACTACATTAAAATAAAAAGCTTCAGCACAGCAAAAGAAACCATCAGCAAAATGAAAAGGGAGCCCACTATATAGGAAAACATTTGGTAATGACACATCTGATAAAGGATTAATATCCAAAATATATAAGGAACTCATACAACTTAAAAGGAAGACAATCCAATTTAAAAAATGAGCAAAGGATATAAATAGATACTTCTCCAAAGTGGGCATCCAGATTGCCAAGAGACATGGAAAAATGCTCAAAGTCACTAATCATCAGAGAGATGCAAATTGAAATGACAATGAGGTATCATCTCACATCTGTCAGAATGGCTACCATCCACAAATCAACAAATGATAAGTGCTGGCAAGGATGGGGAGAAAAGGGAACCCTAGTATACTGCTAGTGGGAACGCAGACTGGTGCAGCCATTATGGCAAACAATATGGAGTTTCCTCAAAAAATTAAATAGGGAACTGCCATTTGACCTACTGATCCCACTTCTAGGACTATATCCTAAGAAACCCAAAACATCAATCAGAAAGAATGTATGCACCCCTATATTCATAGCACAATTTGTAATAGCTAAGATCCGGAAACAGCCCAAGTGCCCATCAGTAGATGAGTGGATAAAAAAAAAAAAAAAAGCTGTGGTACATCTATGCCATGGAACACCTTGCAGCAGTAAAAAAGCAGGATCTCTTAACCATTGAGACAGCATGGATGGACCTGGAAAGTATTATGCTAAGCAAAATAAGCCAGTCAGAGAAAGACAAGTATTCCATGATCTCACTTACGTATGGAATCTAATGAACAAAATAAACTGATGAACAAAATAGATCCTTAGATGTAGAAGCATGGAACAGACTGTCGAATCTCGGAAGGTGGAAGTGGGTGGGTGGGTGGAAAGAGATCAACCAAAGAACTTGTATGCATATAGGCATCACTCATGGACACAGACAATAGGGTAGTGAAGGCCTGGGGCAGTGCAAGGGAGGGTGAGCTAGAAGGGGTCAATGGAGGGAAAAGAGGGACATAGTAATACTTTCAACAATAAAGATTGTTTAAAAAATAAAATAGGGTGTTTTATAATATTAGGATATTCTACATAACCCTCATGATAACCACAAGAGAAAACCCTGTAGTAATTACACAAAAGAACATGATAAGTCAAAGCATACTGATACCACAGAACATCAAAACACAAAGACAGCAGGATAAGAAACAAGGAACAATGAATCTACAAAACCAGAACACAAATTTTAAAATGATAATAGTAAGTCATTACTTACCAATAATTACTTTAAATATAAGTGGAATAGTTTCTTCAATCAAAAGACAGAGAATAGCTGAATTGATTTTTTAAAAAAGCAAACAAGATCCAATGATATGTTTCTTATGAGAAACTAACTTTATTGTGTTTTTTTTTAAATATGTTTTTATTGATTTTTAGAGAGAGAGGAAGGGAGAGGGGTAGAGAGATAGAAACATCAATTATAGAGAGACATCATAGATCAGCTGCCTCCTGCATGCCCCCTACCAGGGATCAAGCTTGCAACCCAGGCATATGCCCCTACCAGGAATCGAACCAGCAATCTCTTGGTTCATGAGTCAATGCTCGACCACTGAGCCACGGTGGCTGGGCCTAACTTTATTCATAAAGACACGCACAGACTGAGAATGAAGGGATGAAAATATATATTTCAGCAAATGGTAACCAAAAAAAGCTTGGATAGCTATACTTATATGAGACAAAATGGACTTTAAACTAAAAAATGTTAAAAAGAGATGAAGAATGTCATTGTATAATGATAAAGAGGTCAATACATAAAAAATAAAACAATTATAAATATTTATGTGTTCAAGTCAGAGTACTATAATATGAGAAACTAACAGATAAAAGGAGAAATAAACAGCAATGGAATAATAGTTGGGGACAATGAAACTATCAGACATATACATAACATTCTATTCAACAACAGCGAATATATATTCTCAAGTGCATATGGAACATTTCCTAGGAAGACAATTTGTTAAGACTACAAAACAAGTCCTAGCAAATTCAAGAAGACTGAAATCATACCAAGTATCTTCTCTGACTACAAGTGTATGAAACTAGAAAAGATGAAAACTGGAAAATTCACAAACACATAAACTGAAATAATTTTCTTCTTAACAAACAATGGATCAAAGAATAAATTAAAGGTGAGATACTAGTAAAAAGTACCTTGAGACAAAAATGGAAATACAACGTATCAAAACTTGTGAGATGGAGCCAAAGAAGTTCAAAGAGGGAAGTTCATAGCAATAAATGTCTACATTAAGAAGCAAAAGAGCTCCCAAACTTAATTCTATACACTAAGGAACAAGAAAATAAAAGCAAAACTGAGCCCAACATTTGCAGAAGGAAGGAAATAATAAAGGTTACAGAAAATAAATGAAAAAGAAAACAGGAACGCAATACCCAAAGATTACCCCAACTAAGATTTGGTTATTTGAAAAGATAAACATTGACAAACTTTTAGGTAGAATAACCAAGAAAAAAAAGAGAGGATCCAAATCAACAAATTTATATATGAAAAAGGACACATTACAACTGATATCACAGAAATACAAAGCATCATAAGAGGCTACCAGGAACTACTATGTGCCTACAAACTAGAGAACTTTGAATAAAGGAAAACATTTTTATAGAAATATACAAACTACCAAGACTGAAACAGGAAAAAATAGAGCATGAATAGACCAGTTATGACTAAGGAGATTTAATTGATAACCAAAAATCTCCCAATGAAGAAAAGCCACCAGAATCAGATGGCTTCAATGGTGAATTCTACCAAACATTGAAAGGAAAATTAGTGCCAATCCATCTCAAACTCTTCCAGGAAATTGAAGAGTAGGGAACACTCTCAAACTCATTTTATGAGGTCAGCATTACTCTGATACTAAAGCCAGAAAACACACGACCACAAAACTACAGACCAAATATAAATGCAAAAATTTTCAACAAAATACTAGCAAACCAAATTCAGCATTAAACTAAAAGGGGTCATTCACCATAATCAACTGGGATTTATATGTTGAATGCAAGGATGTTCAGCGTACACAAATCAATGTAATATATCACATTAATAGACTGAAAGAAAAATAATATGATCATCTCAATTGAAGCAGAAAACGCATTTGATGTAATTTAACATCTCTTCATGACAAAAAACACATAACAAATTAGTATATAAGGCCCTTACCTCAACATATAATAAAGACCATATATAAGAATCCCCCAGTTTTAACATCATACGCAAATGGTGAAAGGTTGAAAGCTTTTCTTGTATATATAAAGGAACAAGATAAGGGTGCCCACTCGCACCACTCCTATTCAACATAATATTTTAAGTTCTTACCAGAACAATTTGTTAAGAAAGAGACATAAAAGGCATGAGACTTGGAAAGAAAGAAGTAAAACTGTCTCTACTTGCAGATGACATGATTTTATAGTATAAAAAATTCTAAAGATTCTAGCAAAAGAACTATCAGAAATTTAAGTAATGAATTTAGTCAAATTGAATAAAGCAAAATTGATATACCAAAACCAGTAGCCTTTCAATACACCCACAACAATTTATCTGAAAAAGAAATAAAGAAAACCCTATTTATAATAGCATCAGAAACAATAAAATACCTAGGAATACATTTAACCAAGGAGGTGAAAGATCTTTACTCTGAAAGCTACAAGACACTGATGAAGAAATCAAAGAAGTTACAAATAAATGAAAAGGTATCCCATATTCAAGGACTGGAAGAGTTAGTTATTAAATGTCAATAATATCAAAAGCCATCTATAGATTAAATGCAGTCCTTATTAAGATACCAATGGTAATTTTTGCAGTAAGAAAAACCAACCCTCAAATTTATATGGAACCACAAAAGACTCCAACTAGCCAAAGAAATCCTGAGGAAAAAAAAAAAGCAAAGTGGGAGGCATCACACTTCATGATTCCTAGCTGAATTATAAAGCTATAGTAATAATTTAAAAAAAGTATGAAATCGGCATAAAAACAGAAAATTTATTAGTGGAACAGAATGGAGAGTTTTGAAACCAACTCAAGCATATACAGTCAACTAATATTTGACAGGCGAGTCAAGAATCTCAATGGAGAAAAGATACTCTTCAATAAATGGTGCTGGGAAAATTGGATATTTACTTGTATAAGAATAAAACAGTATCCCTATAATAATAATACACCACTAAAAAGTTAACTCAAAATGGAATAAAGCCTTAAATGTAAGATCTAAAGCTATGAAACTCCTAGAAGAAAACAAGAAAAAAGTTTCTTGACATGGTCTTGGCAGTGATTTTTTTGGATATGATTCTGAAAGCAATAGTAACAATAAAAATAAGTAACAAAATAAAAATAAACAAGTGAGTAAAAAGCTTATTCACAGCAAAAGACACACTATAAAAACGGAAAATGTTTGCGAACCATATATCTGAGGGTTAATATCCAAAATATATAAGGAACTCATACAACTCAATGGCAAAATAAATAAATAAATAATCAATTAAAAAGGGGACAAATGACCTGAATAGCCATTGTTTTTCTGAAGAAGGTATATGAATAGCCAACAGATACTAAAAAGCTGCTCAACGTCACTTGTCATTAGGGAAATACAAATTAAAATCACAATGAGTGGTCACCTCTTGCCTGTTACACCAGCCCTAATCAAAATGACAAGAGATAACAAATGTGTTGAGAATATGGAGAAAAGGGAACCCTTATGCTCTATTGGTGGAATTGTAAACTGGTACAGCCACTATGAAAAACAGTTGGAGGGACCTGAAAAGTTAAAAATAAAACCACCATATCCTATAGCAGTGGTCAGCAAACTCATTAGTCAACAGAGCCAAATATCAACAGTACAAGGATTGAAATTTCTTTTGAGAGCCAAAAACCGACTTCTGCGCATGGGCCATGAAGTTTCAATTGCACTGTATGTGCGCGCCCGCATGTGCTATTTTGTGGAAGAGCCACACTCAAGGGGCCAAAGAGCTGCATGTGGCTCACGAGCCGCAGTTTGCTGACCACTATCCTATAGCATTTCCACTTTCGGGAGTATATCCTAAGGAAATGCAAACACTAACTCAAAATGACATCGGCATCCCTATGTCTATTGCAGCATTATTTATAATAGTTAAGACATGGAGACAACCAAAGTGTTCATTGGTGGATAAAGGAATCACAAAGTTGGGAACTTACAGCTGGTCAAGATGGCTGAGTAGGTAGATGCTGTGCTCACGTTCTTCCATGGCTCCATCCAAATTACAACTAAACTATGCAACAGCCATCAATGGGAACCACCTGAAGACTAGAAGACCTATAACTAAGGACATAAAAACCCACCATGAGACTAGTAGAGGGGCGAAGACAGAACAGGCAGGTTGCACACCCACAGTGTGGCAACTAAAAATTGGGAGAGAGAGATCTTGGCTCTGGAGGTCCCCCTTGAGGAGTGAGGGGGTCTCAGCCCCACACCCAACTCCCCAGCCTGGGATACCAGTGCCAGGAAGAGGAGTCCCCATGACATCTGGCTGTGGAAACAGTGGGGATTGCATCTGAGTAAGACCAAGGGCTGCTGGAGCCTCAGGCATTCCTCCTGAGGGGCTGTGCATGAAATCTCTTACTCACAACCTCATTCACTCTGAGCCGCGGTGTAGGAAAGCAGTTTGAAAAGCACCAGGGATGTATGGGGAAGCACTGAATGGACCAGCTCCAAGGCAAGGCTGGAGGGGTCGGGATCCAGGTAGTTTTCTCCAGGGACAGAAATGCTGTGGGTGCCATTGCTCCTTTGAGAACCTCTCCAGATCCAGAGAGCAGGCACAGAGGGGTGCCAAATCTGAGCTCTCCATTAATCTGGATAAACATCATTAGCCTTGCCCTGGTGACTCCCTGAGCCCCCCACTCCACAGCATGCTTGGCCCCGAGATGCTGCCAGTGGCTTTTCCGCACAAGCAGCCTCTTTGGCTCGAGCTGTAGACTTTCCTAAAATATCTCAAAGGTCTACAAACACCAAACAAATAGTGACTGGCCTTGGCATGCCCTGTACCTCTTGCTAAGTTGTCCCAAGCCTGGCACAAGCAGTGACCAAACACAGCCTGCATTGTAACTTCCATTAGGTGGCCCCCAAGCCTAGAATTAAAAGTGGTCAGTGTTGGCTTGGAATATAGCTTCAACTAAGCAGCCATAACACTGACACAAGAGGTGGTTGACCTCAGTCCACATTGTGGTGCTCACTAAAGCGTCCTGACCCAGCACTCGTAGCAGCCAGTCTCAGTTCACAACGTAGCCTCTCCCAAGCTCCTCCAAGCCCAGCACAAGTGGCAACCAACTGCAGGCCATTTTGTAGCCCTCACCAGGTAGCCCAAAGCACAAACAGCAGCTAACCTTAGTCTGCACCCGAGTCCCTCCCAAGAGGCTCCAGAACCCACACACCTGGTGGCCAGCTTCAGACTACATTAGAGGGCCACCCAAACAGCTCCAGAAAGAACACACTTGAAGGGTGGACTGGGCTGGCACCAGAGCCCCAGTAGAGCGACTCCTGCCCCATGGGCTCTGCTGTAGTCATGGCCAGCCTTCACAACCAACAGCAATCAAGGCTCACCTACAGCAGGAGGGCACACAATGCACACAATGGGTACGTCTGCAGTACCTGGTTCAGGTGAAAAGGGAGACTGCATCAGGTCACCTACTACATAGGGCCCATCTGGCAAGACTGGGAGATAGAGCAGATCTACTCAATATGTGGAAGTGAACACAGGGAGTCAGCCGAAATGAGACAAGAAACAGGTCCCAAATGAAAGATCAGGACAAAACTCTGGGAAAAGGATTAAATGAAATGGAGACAAGCCAGATTCAATATCCACAAATTAATAAATGTGATATACCACATAAACAAAATAAAAGATAAAAATCATACGATCATATCAATAAATGTAGAAAAAGTATTGGGCAAAATCCGTTTATGATAAAACTCTCAGAAAAGTGGGGAGAGAGGAAATAAACCTCAACATAATATAGGCTATATAGGACAGACCCACAGCTAACATCATACTCAATCGTGAAAAGCTGAAAGCCTTTTCTTTAAGATGGGGAACAAGACTAGGATGTTGACTTTCAGCACTTTTATTCAACATAGTATTGGAGGTCCTAGCCACAGGAATCAGACAAAAAGAAATAAAAGGTATCGACATTGGAAAGAAAGAAGTAAAACAAACTGTCATTTGCAGATGACATGGTAGTATATAGAAAGGACCCTAAAAAAAAATCCACCAAAATCTATTAAAACTAATAAATGAATTCAGTAAAATAGCAAGATAAAAATTAACATTCAACAATTGGTGGCATTTTTCTAATGATACATTGATAAGGGGTTAATATCCAAAATTTATAAAGAAATTGTACAACTTAACACCCCAAAAAACAGACAATCCAATTTAAAAATGGGAAGCCGACATGTATTGTGAGAGAGCTTCTCCGACTATCCTCCTCTGGGCCATTTTATTGTTCATGACATGAACAGAGAGTTGCTGCCCGTGTCATCAAAGCAGTGGACAAGAAGGCAGCTGGAGCCTGCACAGTCACCAAGTCTGCCCAGAACACTCAGAAGGCTAAGTAAGTATTATCCCCAGTACCTGCCCTCCCAGTCTTAATCAGTGATGGAAGAACAGTCTCAGAACTGTCTCAATTAATCATTTAAGTTTAATATTAAAAGACTGGTTAATGATAACAATGCATCGTAAAACTAGAAGGAAAGGAGAATGTTCTGTGGACCCTTTGTGTGTGTGTGTATGTGGTGTGTGTGTGTGTGTGTGTGTGTGTGTGTGTGTGTGTGTGTGTGTGACAGGTTTTAAGTTATTAATTGTGCGGTGAAGGTGTGGGAGGGGCGGGATCAGGGTTGAGGAGGTCAATAGGAGAAAAAAAAGGGGGGATATCTGTAATACATTCAACAATAAAGAAAAATTAAAAAATAAAATAAAATCGGTACTTTGTAATGGAAACAACTTGGCCAAAAATCTTTCACAGAATTTTGAGACCCATTGAAACAAAGTTTAATGAATAAAAAAAAGGGTAAATCTCCCAAGAGGACATATAGATGGCCAATAGACATTTGAGAAGGTACTCAACTACACTAATCATCAGGAAAATGCAAATTAAAGCCACAATGAGATATCACCTCTCACCTGTCAGGATGGCTATCGTCAATCAACAGACAAATGTTGATGAGAATGTGGAGAAAAGGAAAACCTACTACACTGTTAGTGGGATTATAAATTGGTTCAACCACTGAGGAAACCAGTATGGAGGTTCCTCAAAAAATTAAAAAATAGAACTACATACCCTGGCCAGTATGGCTAAGTGGTTAGAATGTTGGCCCAAGCACTGAAGGGTGTTGGGTTCAATTCCCGGTCAAGGGCACGTACCTGGGTTGCAGGTTCAATCCCCTGG
Source organism: Cnephaeus nilssonii (assembly GCF_951640355.1). NCBI lineage: Eukaryota > Metazoa > Chordata > Mammalia > Chiroptera > Vespertilionidae > Cnephaeus > Cnephaeus nilssonii. Next base: position 29,375,651 of record NC_137087.1, on the reverse strand, counting down.
GGCACGTACGGGAGGCAACCAATTGATGTGTTTTTCTCACGTCGATATTTCTCTCCCCCCCCCCCACCTCCCTCCCTTCTTTTCTCTATAAAAAAGAAAAAATCAATGGAAAAAATATCAGATAACTTTCAGGTAATCCGGCCTGGAGGTGACAAGTTTACTAGTAGGCTTAGCATTCTGACAAACATGCATTTAGATCTTGTGTTTAGACTTCAGAAGAGTTACCTGCTCCTCAGAGTCCCCGTTTGTAAAATGGGAGTGATGCCCACCTCCCGGAACGGCTGAAAGGCACACGTGGTACAGGGCGCACAGTGAGCCCAGAGTCAACAGCAGCTGCTCTGTGACTGACTAACCGGGTCTTTCTTCCACTGCACTGTGTTCCTATGCTCACTAGGGATCCTCACTGCATTCATCTGACGTCTTCATCAAAAGGAGAGGCCATGACCTGTGCCAGCAGGTTAGTCCTGAGGAGAACTGTAAATTCCAGTCTCAGGGACCTGCCTCCAGACGGATAAAGTAGAACTCAGAGCACTTTCCTGAAGGTGAAGGTCAAGCGCTCACACCTTGTATATGAATCTGTAGCCTATTTGAATGCTTTTTATTGTGATTCTTTTAAATCTCTGACTCACCAGAGTATTGATAACGGAGTTCTCCATGTGGGTGGAGAGGGTAAGGAGCTAATTCTAATAGCCATATATTTTGTGTCTAATTGTCATGTTCCCAGGGAGTTACATTACTTCCAGATGGCATTATTTCCCCCTAAAGTCACCTGGATCCTAACCCCCGGGTTTTGCCTAATTTCTCCCACTTTCATTCCTTGGAATTTAATACCAGTTTCTTTGTGTATAATGAGCTTTGATTTTTTTTTTTTTTGGAAGAAGCCATTTGCCAATATTTGTGCTAAGTTTAGTTGTTTTCCACTTTAAAAAGTTAACCGAGTTAGATAGTATTTGACCGTTCCTACAGACGTGGCCAGGACACTTCAAAAACACTTCATTAAGGGATTTCACATTTTTGATGCTTTTTAAAATACCTTGACTCAATCTTGAAGTTCTATTTCTCAAGGGTTAGGCCATGAATGTGATTTGGAACGGATTTGGGGAATTGGATTTTGAATTTAACTTTGGAGGCAAAATTTCAGTGTGGGAACCAGAACCTTTAGGAAAGAATTACAGTAACTGAAATGTTTCAACTTCATAATAGAATGTTTGGATGCGTAACATGAGGGGGAGGTGGAAGAGCAGCTCAGTAATTTGTTATGTGTGGCTTCTTTTTTTTTCAAGGCCAGAGAAAACGAATGCCTCTGAACTCACTGTGTTCAGTATTTCTTAATCCCTGACAGAGATGCCGTGGGAACTAGACATTAAAAGGGCTTAGCAAACAATTTATGGGCAAACAAATTTTTCACTGAAGCACAATTGACTCTGTGTCCAAAGTGTTGACGCAATTGATACAAAGTCACTATGAATAAAGTTTTCCAGCTTTTTAAGTTTGGTGATGTGGGTGGGTAACACTTCCTATTTTCCCCCTTCTCTGCCAAAATCTTAAACTGATGTTAATAACAGCCGAATGAAGTTGCTCCACATAAATTCCTCCTGTGAGTTGAAAAGGCCCACAATGAAAAAGTATGCTACCTTCTATTTCACAAACCTGAGTTAAAGTCTTAAATGGAGGAGGGAAAATTCCTTCCATTACTTTATATGTTCAGAAACTTTTAAAAGCATAGAACTACCTTAAATATTTCCATCAGAAATATGTGAGGACAAGGTGGCTTTAAGGAAAATCATAGTTTTATCTATCATATATGTAATTTTTTATTAAAAATTTTTAATGTTGACATAAGTGCAGGTGTCCCCCTTTTCTCTCCCTTTGCCTACCTCCATCCACCCCTGTCTCCCCCTCCCTTAGCCTTCACCAAACTATTGTCTGTGTCCATAGGATATGCATATATGTTCTTTAGCTAAATCCCTTCACCTTCTTTATCCAGTTACCCCACCCCCTACCCCCAGGCACTGACCAGTCTGTCCCATGTATCCATGCTTCTGGTTACATTTTATTCATTAGTTTATGTTGTTCACTAGATTCCACATATTAGTGAGATCATGTGATACTTCTATTTCTCTGACTGGCTTATTTCACTTAGCATAATACACTCCAGGTCCATTCATGCTGTTGCAAAGGGTAAAAGTTCTTTTTAAAAGCATAGAACTACCTTAAATATTTCCATCAGAAATAGTTTTACCTACCTGTCATGTAAAAGATGTAATATATTTTAAATCGGGCACTTCAATATAGTAAAGGTGTCTTTAAAGAACAGACTTGTTAAAAAATATCAAGAGTGCATAGAATTGCGTTAGAAAAGAGTATAGAAGGAATAAGGATAATATTTATCGCCCTTGTATCTTTAGATAGAAACTTTTTGGAAATCCATGTATTAGGAGGTATAAATAGAAAATTGAATCCATTACTTTCTGGTCACACTATTTTAATTATAAGTTAATAGACAGAGAAGCCAGTTAAAGAGTTAAAGAAATAATTTAAAAGCTAATTTTTTATGCACTCTTTATTCAGTATTCTGTATTCCTGCCAGTTTGTTTAAAACAATTAAATCTAGCTGATGCAAATATGTCAGTCCTTCTCAAACCATCCTATATAATAAAAGGCTAGTATGCAAATTGACTGAATGGTGGAACAACCGGTCACTATGATGTGCGCTAACCACCAGGGGGCAGACGCTCAATGCAGGAGCTGCCCCCTGGTGGTCAGTGTGCTCCCACAGGGGGAGCACTACTCATCCAGAATCTGGGCTCACGGCTGGCGAGCACAGTGATGGTGATGGGAGCCTCTCCCGCCTCCGAGGCAGCGCTAAGGAGGAGCGAGCAGGCGGGCGGTAAGGAACCAGGGGTCCTGGACTGCGAGAGGGCACAGGCTGGGCTGAGGGAGCCTCTCCCCCCCCCCCCCCCGAGTGCATGAAATTCGTGCACTGGGCCTCTAGTATGGGATAAAAAGTCTGTTTTCTTCAATGTATTTCAAACCAATACATTTGTAAAATACAGTAAAAACGCTGTGTCAGTATAAACTGCTATATATGTTTCAAAATGCTTACTCTTATCGCAGACCAGTAACAAAGAGTTCTTGAATTCACACCTGTCCATAGAGAGCTCTTAGAGGAATACTCAATGATACATTTTTCATAAGAGAAAGCAGCGATTTTCTATTTTTTAAAAAATCTCATGACACATATAAACTAATCACTAAAATGCTGTAGTATATCAATATATATATATATATATATTTGCCAATCTGATAAAAAAAGGTATACTTTTTATTCATTCACACTGGACGGCTATTGTTGAGTTGATAGTTGTCATTTTTCTGTTGTTGCTAATCCTCACATGAGGATTTTTTTCCATTGATTTTTTAGAGAGAATGGAAGGGAGGGGGAGAGACATAGAAAGAGAGAAAAACATTGATGTAAGAGAGACACATGGATTGGTTCCCTCCGGCAAGCGTCCAATTGAGCTTGCAACCAAGGTCCACAGGCTGACGCTCTAACCACTGAGCAAAACTGGCCAGGGCTGTTGTCATTTTTTTAATTTGACAATCTAAGGAAAAAGAGGTCAGTCCCCTGATTAAATAGTCAGATATTGCATCTTTTAAAAATTCTTGCAGCACACCAGTTGAAAATCACTGATATAAAGCTTAAAAATGTATTAAATATATATATATATCAACTGATGGAATGCCATCTGTACCAGCCTAGAGAGAACCTGAATGTGCTTTGGAGCGTCTTTAAGGTGCAGTAAGTCAATATCAATCTCCTAGAGAAACATCGAAATGTGCCTCCCGTGTGTGCTCCATGTAAATGTGCTTTTCTTTCGATTTCTGTCCCTTTGCCAGCCCTGTGGCTACTACTGCAGCTTCCTGTGTGTTTAATGGATCAAATTCTCCCTCGGCTGGTTTCTCCATCTCACGCTGTCCCGTTTACTCAGGCTTTCCCACAGTGGAGGGGAAATAGCATTCTCCGTCACTTGGAGGAGAGTTTATTTTGTGTGGCAGCACCTCTAGGAGCTGGCATGCTCTGGACTGGAAACGATGCCCTTTGATGTTCTCAGGCCGGCGGTTTGCAGGGCTCGGGCGGCCAGCAGGGCAGGCAGGCAGGCACTGCGGCGGCCCTTTGGAGGCAGGCCCCGTGCCATGTCCACCCTCGCGAGGCTAATCCTTACTCTGTTCAGAGCCAGTGCTTATTGGCAGCTGAGAGGACTTGACCTCTTGAGGAGGCTCTTGGACATGGGTTTTAACGTTCTGCTGAAGCAGAGGAAGCATCCCAGCACTGACAGCGGGCAGTGAGAGAGAGAGACACTTCCAGAGGCTGCAAGGAAAACCGAGCTCCGACCAGCGGCCGTGTGGGCCCGCCGCCTGGAGAAACGAGCTGACCGCTCTGGAAGAGGACGCCCAGCCAGGTGCCTGCTGGAACCCATCAGAGCAGCCACGTGGAGCGGCGGTAACAGACCAGCCGCACGCTGCGTGGGGACTAGGAGGACAACTGTTCACGCAGAAGGGAGAGGAACCAAATAAAATATGACAAAGGACAGGGAAATCGGGGGACCGTGCTACTCCAAGGCCTGCAGGCCACATACAAAGGAATGGAATGCCTGGGCTGTGTCTGTGGACCTTGGGTGTGCTCTGTTTCAGACCCTCCCACTCGGAGGCAGCTGCTTGGCCCCACACAGGGACACCTGGATGACAAGGCTCTGACGGGGTCTCTCTCTCCAAGGGTGGCTCAGGCCCCCCAGGATTCCTCCCAGGTAGTTGGGGGGTAGGGGGGGGAAGAGTGGACAGACAAGAGGACCACTGTCCCGATGATGGAAGAAGTGGGGGAGATTCCATGGGACTTGGAAGATGAGCCACTGGCAAAGACTGGCCACACAAATCTTCCTTTATAAAGAAATACGTGTCCCACAGCCCACGTCACAGTCCTGCGTGGTGCGAGGCCTGTGTGCACAGGGCGCCTGGGCCCGGTGGGCGGGTCTTACCTGGTGATACTCACTCCCTGCTCTCAGCCTCCCCCACCCCGTCTGCCTGTCTGCTACAAAGATTCCTGTCAAGTTTGTCCTTGGTGTTTTGGTTTGTGGTGCTTTTGCCCACACATTTATTTTTCATTTTTGCATTTCTTTTATTGGTGTTTGTTGGGATTCTTTAATATATAGATTAATAATTTAAAAAAATATATTTTTATTGGTTGCAGAGAGGAAAGGAGAGAGATAGATAGAAACATTAATGATGAGAATCATTGATCGGCTGCCTCCTGCACACCCCACACTTGAGAACGAGCCCACAGCCCAGGCATGTGCCCTGACCCGGAATCAAACCGTGACCTCTTGGCTCCTACTGAGAAGGAAAACTCCTATTTTGTAAAACTACTGTTTGGAATTCTTTGAAGATAAACTTAGCTGCCTGACCTTGTAGGCCAGACACTAGATATGCCCATAATCTCTGTGCCATGCCAGGTGCATTTTTTAATTGGATAGAACCGTGTTGTTTTCAAGGCCAGCTGCGAGATAACCACTAAGTGCACAGAGGGCTGGCTCCTTAATAAAAAGGGAAGTTCTACTTGTAACTTTGCTTAGAATTTGAGTTCATTTTCTCTAAGCCCACCGCGGTGATTAAAGTGAATCTCTCCAACCTCTCCTGCATTGTTTGATTGTTCCGAATCTCTGTAACATAATGTTGATGCTCAACCACTGAGCTACGCCGGCCAGGCTAGATTAATAATTTTAATTGTATTTAGATAGTTTCCAGCTATGATTTCTTTTTTTAAAAAATCTTTATTGTTGAGAGTATACAGATGTCCCCTTTTCCTCCCACTGAACCCCTCCACCCCACACATGCCCCCCAGGCCTTCACCACACGATTGTCTGTGTCTATGGATTATGCATATAAGCATTTAAATTCTTTGGCTCATCTCTTCCCACCCTTCCTCCTCCTTTCCCTCTGAGATTCATCAGTCTCTTCCACGTATCCATGCCTCTGGTTCTATTTTGTTCACCAGTTTATTTGTTCCTTAGATTCCATATATTAAGTGAGATCACGTGGTATTTGTCTTTCTCCGGCTGGCTTGTTTCCCTTAGCATAATAATCTCCAGGTCCCTCCACGTTGTCTCATTTATTTTTAATGCTTATTAAATTAAAACTAATAAGTGTGGTTTTTTTTTATAAAAAGGGACACCTGCAATACTTTCAACAATAAAGATAAATTTTAGAAAACCAGTACGTTGTATAGAAATAGATTCCTCAGCTTCAGTTTCATGATTGAAAAATTTCCCAGGGAAGGTTCAGAAAATCCGTGTTTCCCACCAGCTTCCCAGATGCTTCTGCTGCGTCAGGGCTGGGAGGCCCGTCTTTGGAACCGCCGACCGGACCATGGTCACATGTTCATCTCCAATTTAGCCCTTTTCTGTGATTCTAAATTCAGGTCGAACCCCATCTACTGCTTAAGACTCTAGGTAGGAGATGAACTGCAATTCGTGTTGGTTTGGCAAGTCCGTTCTTCAAAATGTAAAGTACAAGAAGGCAAATAAGACATGGGACAATGGGACAATCCTGAGGAAAACACACTTGAAGCTCCCTCAAGCTTTAAAAGCATCTCTCAGTTTTAAGGTAATTGAAAAACCAGTCCCAGATCCCCTGTGGATTTGTATAAGGCAGTAGTCTGAAGAAGAGAGGAGCAGATTGGACACTGTTCTTGGAAGGATAAAATTACAGGATGAGAATACTGCCCTTCAGACGGGCCTCTTTTCTCCCAAATAATGAAGCTTCCCCCCCACCTCCCCCAACAACCTTAACATTGAAGACTATGCAACTGACGTTCCTTTTGTATGCTAAAATCTAACCTCTCCCCCCCCCACCCCCCCACCCCCACCTCAGCCCGTGTCCTTAAGTCCATCACAGGAGCGATTGTATGCTATATTCTACCATCGCCATCTGCCTTCCCTCCTTTCTGTGCACCAGCAAGTTTCTTCCTGACAAAGGGGAGATGCCCGCCGTGCCCTACAGAAGAAAGTGGCCTCTCGGAGCTGAACACACCACAAGGGCAGCTCCTGTTGTGGATGTGGTAGACCTGGGAGCCCGCCCTCTGCTGGGGCCGAAAACATTTCCCTCCCTGGACTGTCGTGGTACCTGAAGTCCACCATTAAATCTGCCTCTTTGGGCTAAGACAGGTATCTTCCCTAACCCACAAAAACAGGATGTGGAGATGGGAATCTGTACTGTGTGCCTTCATTTATTTACTTTATTTTTAAAATATTTTTTTCTTGATTTTTAGAGAGAAAGAAAAGGGGGAGGGAGGGGGACAAAGATAGGTAGATAGAGAGAGAGAGAGAGAAAGAGAGAGAGAGGCATTGATTGGCTATCTCCTGCACACCCTGTACTGGGATTGAACCCACAACCTTGGGTGCATGGGATGATGCCCAACTGAGCCACACGGGCCAGGGCAATGTACCTCCTTTAGTCCTTCCTCTCTTGCTGGACCCTGGCTTCTTCATGGACATGTGACCAGTGCAGCCACCCAGGGCCCAGGCTCAGACAGACCCTGTGCTTGGTTTAGTGCTCAGCTATTGCCATCTTGAAACTCTTCATTTTGAACAGGAGACCCCACATTTTCATTTTGAACTGGCCCCACAAATTAGGCAGCTGTTCCTGCCTCTAACACTGAGCCAGCTCCCGATGAAGGCCCAGAAACACTTGGCCAGTGCAACTTCCTTTCCATTTTTGTGGCTGTCACGTTAAGCTGTACGGCAAGATGAACGAGGAGAGGTGACCTGATTTGGGGGATTAGACATAGATCTTCTCACTGGAGCAGTGATGGGAGAATGCTTCCTTTGGCCCATTGCCCCTCTTGGCACGACTTAGAGCTCCCTCTGAGCCACACTTGGCTCACGGTCCAGGCTCCATTCAATAAACAGCTTATTCAGCATATAACTTTATCATTACTGTTTTGTGGAGCGTTTCAGGAAAGCTAGAGCCATAAAAGAATCCTTTCTCTCTAGCCTTCTGCTGAGGCTGGGCCATGGTATGTGTGTGTGAAGTCAATGACATACTTCAGGGCATGTGGTCTGGCCAGTGATGGTCCTTCAGCTTTCATGCTCACTCTGCCTGCCTTTGCCCAGGAGCCTGCAGATGAACTCTTCTCCCTTCCTAGATCGTCCGTCTGCCTCTTTGGTGATCTTGAAGCTAAAGCTCACTTTATTTCCCCCAACCAGTTTCATACTCCCATCAAACGGGACCTCAGGAATAAAATTAGAGGTGAGAGTATAGGAGGAACAGAGATGTTGGACTAAGACAGAGCAGGTCAAAGGAGAAGGAAAATTGTTTCCTTTGGCTTAGGGTGTCAGGCAGGAAGCTGGTAGCGCTTTACTAATCAAATGAAGGTTAAACCTCTCACCACGAGCTGCTCCCTGAATTCTGTAGCCCACAATTTACGTTCTAAGATGTCCTGGATTTGTCATGATAGGTGTCAGGGAGGAGAAGGGTCAGATGAAATAGTCAACATGACAAGGAGGCAGGGCATTGGGAATAATGCCTGAAAAAACTCGCTGAATTTTGCAAGATGCCAAGATCAGAATCAAAGGAGAAAAGAATGATGTAGGCCAGTGGTCGGCAAACTCATTAGTCAACAGAGCCAAATATCAGCAGTACAATGATTGAAATTTCTTTTGAGAGCCGAAAACCGACTTCTGCGCATGGGCCACGAAGTTTCAATCGCACTGTACGTGCGCGCCCACATGTGGTATTTTGTGGAAGAGCCACACTCAAGGGGCCAAAGAGCTGCATGTGGCTCAGGAGCCGCAGTTTGCCGACCACTGATGTAGGCTTTTGTATTTACCAAGTGACGGCCTGCAAAGGGGAGTCCGTCTCTTCAGCGTGCTTTATGCTCATCAGGACCTGCAAACGGGCTGGCAGCTCTTGATTGAGCTCTTGCCCTGTACCATGCGTGCACTGTGCCAAGTACTTTACGGAGTTATCTCACTTACTCGTCACAATATCCATAAGAGATAGCATATTTGTCAGTACTTCTTAGGTTGCAAGGGACAGAAACTCATCTCAAATGGGTTCGAGGGAAAATGGGGAATGCATTGGCTCACATAACTGAAAAGACAAGCGAGGCCCCGGGGATGGCTAGATCCCTGGAGTCAATGTTCTGAGGAATCTATTTTGCTCCAGCTCTCAGTTTTGCCTTTTGTTGGCTTTATTCATCAGCTCTCCCCAAGATGGCCACTAGCAGCTCCAAGCTTATAGCTTATGGAAAGATGTCTTTCACGACATTCCAGCAAAAGCCTGAAGCAAACGTGCTGGTATTGGTTTACACTGGATCACATGATGATCCCTGACCCATGTTGGACTCTCATTAGCCAGTCTCAGATTACATACCCACCCATGAAGCCTCGTGGTGAGTGCAGCCCGAAGAGCCACATGAACTAGTAGGGGAGGGGTAGCTCCCCAAAGGAAAAAGAGTGGCTGTTACTGGGGACAAATGAAATAAATTGTATTTGGGAAAACAAAACCAAAAAAAACACCCTTCCATTAAAGGGCGGCACTATTGTCATCCCTTCTTACAGATGGTAAAACTGAGGCAGAGTCCTGTTGCTGACTTGTCTTTAGAGGGGAACTGAAGATTGGAAAATGACTTGAAAACAGAACATCTTTCTGTCTCTGGGAATAGGCAGGAGGTGGCATTCTGGGCAGCCTGCCTTCCTCCTGGCAATGCTGAGACGTTTGATGACAGCATCTAGTCCAGGCAAGGGTCATAGCTGAGAGTGCACAGCCTAGACATAGCTGCACCTCCTCGGACTGTGGGTTGAAAACCCTTGACCTGGAAGAGGCACATGGGGGGTACATGTGGTAATGTGTTCTCCTGGCACTTGAGCCCATTGGGATTCCCATGTTCTGATTTCTCTAATTGCCACAGAACCTACAGGAGCCTAGACATGGAGAGCAATGTGAGGGCTGCGGCCCCTACATGCACTGTTTTCAACCAACCAGGGAAAACTTGTAATTATCACAGGGAGGAGGAAGAAGGCAGGGAATGAGTCAGGTCTCCCCGGCTCACTTCTCCCCCACTCTCCGTTCCCATCCCTCCTTCGGGGCAGGGGAACATGTCTCATGTATCTTTGAATTCCTCCAGTGGCACTGCTATGAACGTAATCGCAAACGTTCTGCTGTGCATCTGGCCCCGCTGACATCTAATGGAATTTAGCTTTACTACTGACTGAATATTGACTATTGGATTTAGCCCACTTATCAGCTCTTCATTGCTTTGGGCAAGTTATTTGGCTTCTCTGATACTCTGCCTCCCCATCTGTAAAAAGTGGTTAACAACTGTCTATTGCCCAAGGGTATCATGAGGATTAAGTAAGACAATTTGGGTTATGAATCTCAACCAGTGTCTTGATTAACATGAGCTCAATAAGTGTTCCTTTCCTCTTCCCGCCTGCCCTAGTTCAATGATTTCTCTAGGGCAACATTCAAAAACTGTTGGGGGAAAAACAATTTCTAAAGTTATTTGCATATAAATGACATGTTCTATCATCTGACATATAGGTTCCTTGCCTTTTCTGAAGTCAACCTTCCACATGAGGTGGTGATGCTCTCCAGCCAGAGCTCCCAGGAATGCCCCTGCTGCTGACAACCTGAGCGTATTCCCCACTGCAGGGAGGGAGAGCATACAGCATGGGGAGCCTGTGGGTGCCTCAGGGAGTGGGTGTCAGAAAGGCCTTCTAGGACTTGGGTTGGCGTTAGATTTGGAGGATGGATTTAAAGGAAGACAGATTTTGCTCTGGGTTGGGTGCTCTCAGGATAATTATGAGTTCTTTTTTTTTAAAATCCTCACCTGAGGATATGTTTATTAATTTTTTTTTTTTTTTTTTTTTTTTTTTTTTTTTTTTTTTTAGAGAGAGAGAGACAGGGAGAAGGAGAGGGAGAGCGGAGAGGGAGGAAGAGAGAGGGAAGGGAGAGGGTATGAAGAGGGGAGATCGAGAGGGAGGGAGGGGGAGAAAAGGGGGAAGACAGAGATACACACAAAGAGAGAGAGAGAGAGAGAGAGAGAGAGAGAGAGAGAGAGAGAGAGAGAAAGAGAGAGAGAGAGAGATGTGTGTGTGAGAGAGAGAGATATGTGAGAGAGAAACATCGAATGGTTGCCTCCTATACATGCCTGGATTGGGGATAGAACCCAAAATCTAGGTATGTGCCCTGACTAGGAATTGAACCTGCAACTTTTCAGTGTATGGGGATAACGCTCCAACCAGATGAACCACCTGGCCAGGGCATAATTCTGAATTCTTAATACTTATCTAAAAGGATATAGGATAAAGCTGTAATGTGTAAAGAAACAACAATCACTCATAGGAGGGGGGGTGTTTGGAATTTTGAGGTTTGGACAATGTTCAAATTTTGTCTGTGTTCAGACATGATTATTACTAGTAAATGGTCTTCTTTTTGTCTTGATCCATTGCAGCCACATAGTGGCTGTGCCCGATATTGATGATCTTAAGAGGAGAACATCCAGGTTTGGCTGTGAGTGCCAGGCCAGCGCCCAGATGTTCAGGGCGGCCTCTCTCTCTGAGACCATCAGAGATACGAACATAGTTAATCCTCACAATACCCTAAGAGGGTAGTGTTTTTGTTACTTCCATTTTACAGATGAGAACACTGAGGACCAGAGGGGTGAAATAACGTGCCCAGAGCACGCAGACCCTGGGTGACAGAGCTGGGATTCAACCCCCGGCAATCCGGTTCCTGAGTCAGCTCCAATCCCAAGGAGGGCAGGATTGTGTTGGTCCTAGAAGGCAGCTTTCAGCATCCTTTGCAGCAACCTTCCTCCTCCGCACTACACCGTGAGCTTCACTGGTTTGCCCTTCGGAAGGCTAACACAGTCTGTCTAAGAGGGACGGCCTTTTGAGGAGGCTTTTCCTGAGTGCTCTGATCTTTGGGAATAAATCTCAGAACCAGTCCTGGAACAGCTTTGGAGAGAGAGGCCAGAGGACAGAAGGGGCGATAATCACAAAGACTTCTCATGGTTCACTCAGGTATTTTTTAAGTTATTCTTTGAATTTTGCTCCTCTTTGAGCCTGCTCATTCCATTATTGATCCAGATTCTCTGCACTTATTCGAATGTCTTGACTATCTGCTGTGAGCACATGGTGTGTGTGTGTGTGTGTGTGTGTGTGTGTGTGTGTGAAAGAAATCACACCCCAACACCAGATTATACCCAAGCAAGAGACAGGTCACTCTCTTGATTAGTTGTTGTCAAGGGAGATAGTGAATTTAGGGGCATGTCAAGTAACAGATCCCCTCCCAGCGCTTTGCTGTGCTGCCAACACCTGGACACATGGGTGAGATGTTCACATCTCAGAAAGCACTACACCATTCCAGGTGTTGCTCAACCACAGCAACAGAGTGGGAGAGGATTTATTAGGATGGCTGATGCAACGCTCACTACTATTTTTGATGTTGGGGTCAGTCAGTGGAAAGAGGCTGAATAGCCTTCTTACGTGGTTAATGGACACAGTGGCATTTGCTTGAGATTTCTCTTGGCAGTGCATCCTCCAAAGGAACTAAACTTGAGACTCCTCCTAAAGCTATAATCTAAGACCATCCGTGATTTCTGTTGTTTGTATAATTTCTCTAGAACAGAAAGTGCAGACAAAGACTCAAAAAGGAAATACATGTAGGGATGCGAAAGATAAACTCAAAGCTCATAAAGACTTGGGGTGTTTGCTTCTAGTGCATCACTATCAGTGAACAAAAAGCTCAGTCTCCCTCCAGTAGCCCATCTAATAGCAATTACTAGGAGGGAGTTCTTCCTTATAGCCCTTTTAAGTCTCTCATGATATAGTTAAGCCCCTTTGCATGCTTAGTCATAGGAGAAAAACAAAGTTATCTATAGAAGAAACTATAGAATAAATCCTTAATCCCTGATAGGCCCTGCACTCAGCTTTCCCTGCCTTCCAGGAGCCACCAGTTCCCCCTCCTAGACCTACTTTCATAGGCTCTGCAACCTGTGTTCCCTTCAACAAATCAGGTTTTTTTTTTTCCTTTCAGGTCAAATAGGCACGTGGGAAAGAGACGGGGGAAAAATTCCTGTTTAAGTATGAATGGCAAGAAATGCTTGTAATTCTCAAAGGGCTGTAGGTGTCTTGTCCAGAAATATTGACTTAATCCAAAGGGAAGGCCAGTAGTGGACTATCAGGCATCAGCTGATGTCCTTCCTAGAAAAAGTTTTCAATTTAATTTTCATCAACTGTGGGTGATCCCAAGGAACCTGTACCTGATCTGTCCCCATAAGAGGCGACAGTCCTCTGTGGAGGATTGATGATCATCATTAAGTTAAATACTGCATACACAAAGTACTTATTACAGATTCTATGTCAGGGTTAGTGCTTAATGAAAGGAAGTCATAATCATTATGATCCATTAAATTGCTTTTCACATACTTTGGCTATTACCAATATGGGCAGGGTGGTCTCAGGCAATTGAACCTGCAACTTGAAGTAAAGATCTTAGAGAGGAAGAGGTTCAGGTTGGGTTTATTTTCTGGGAGTGCCATTTGTGGCTCCTCCACTCTAGGGTACCCTTTCCCCACAGGACAATTGAGTGTGTATGTTTGGGCCTTGCTGTGCTTTCTGTTACCAACCATGGTGATCCAAATGGCTTTTTATTAGTATATGGCCCTGGTAACTTACCCTTTGGCAGTCTGAGCTAAAATACTGTGGGAATGCCATCCAGGACAGAAGTTGATAGTTTCCAGAACTCACACTGACTGAACACACACCAAAGATATCTGGAAGCCAAGTATTTTATAGAGAGATGTGGCGATTTGGGCCAACTCTGACATACTTATGCCCAATTCTGATATATTTATCAGAAATGTGAAGTTGTCATTGGCTTCCTTTGGGGGAAATGAAGCTCCTCTTACACTTCTCCTGGGAGTTGGAGAGGTGGCCCTGAACAAGGCTGTCTGGTCAATCGAGGAGTACAGGATGGGTTTAGCTGCAATTGCAACATGGAAGCCTCCTGGGTTAGACCTGATGATGCATGGAACAGGTTCCTTCAGAGTGATTATGCTCCTCATTTAAGCTGCTACCTGAGGGTAGATTAGAGTGGTCTTACAAGAAGGACCATTAGGAGCTCTGGTCAAGATGGCAGTATAGGTAAATGTGGTACTCAGAACCTCTCACAACCACAACCACATCAAAATTACAACTAAACTACAGAACAACCATCATTCAAAACATCCTGAAATCTAAATGAACAGAAGTCCTACCATTAAGGATATATAGAAGGAGCCACATGGAGACTGTTAGGAGGGGTGGAGATGCCAAACTGGCTGGTCCCCCTCCCAGTTAAAAATTGAGAGGAATATCTCAGCTATGGAGATCCCCCTAAAGAGCAAGAGGTCCCAGTCCTACATGAGAACCCACAACTCAGGGTTCCAGCGCTGGGAAGAGAGGACCCCATAACTTCTAGCTGTAAAAACCAGCAGGGATTGTGGCTGACTGAGATAGAGGGAGGGCTGCTGGAGTTCCAGACAGTTCCTCTTAAAGGACTGTGCACGGACTTACTGGGACTCACTCGCTCTGAGCTCCGGCACTGGGGCGGCAGCAGGAAAGGCACCTTGTATACAAGGAGGGGAAACTGAATTGTCTGGCTTCAGGGTGAAGGACTGAGGAGCAGCTTTCTCCCAGACAGAAGTGCTGGCAGAGGCCTGGTTCCTATGCTGAGCCCTTTCTCACAGAGTCAAAGACAGGCACCATATCTAATTTTCCATCAACCTAACACTGTAGGCCTGCCCTGATGATTACCTGAGATGATGCTCCATCCAACTTGGGGGCCCACCCAAGAAAAAGCTAAATGAGTTCATCACCACCAAACCAGTATTACAAGAAATGTTAAAGTGTCTTCTTTAAGAAGAAGAAAAGAAAAAGATGAATAATAAACAGCCATAAAAGAGAATGAAATCTTACTATTTGTGAGAACATGGATGGACCTAGAGGGTATTATGTTAAGTGAAATAAGTCAGCCAGAGAAATACAAATGCCATGATTTCACTTATATGTGGAATCTAAAGAACAATATAAACAGACAAACAAAACAGAAACAGACTCATAGTCATAGAGAACAGACTGACGGTTGCCAGATGGGAGGGGATTGGGGGACTGGGTGAAAAGGTGAAGGGATTGAGAAGTACTGATGGGTAGTTACAAAATAGTCATGGGGATGTAAAGTACAGCATAGGAAATATCCAATATCTAATATTGTAATAACTATGTGTAGAGCCATTTGGGTACTGGAAATATCAGGGGGAACACTTTATAAAGTATATGATTGTCTAACCACTATGCTGTACACCTGAAACTAATACAAAAATAATATTGAATTGAAAATTAAAAAAAAATAAAGTTACTTAAACTAAAAAAAAAGACATCATTAGGAATGTGGCATAAAGACATTTACATAATATATTGGTGACTATAGTAAGAATGAAGTAAAATTACAAATAGAAGAGGGACTGAATCTATAATGGTTGTGACTCCCTTCTTAGCTTGGGTCCCCTGGAAAAGAGAGGAAAATCCTTTTTGTGTGAATGCTTTACTGGGAGTGCATTTGCAGGCAAGAAGGTGTGGAGGTAAAAGGGTAGTGAGTCAGAGAAGACAGCGATGCAAAGCTAACCAGTTTTGTGACAAGCTTTGTGATAAGACGACTGCCAAGTCTTACAGGAAGTCTTCAGAGGCCATATGGATCTCCTGCCTCTCCGAACCAGCCTTTGGAGATAGGGGGCAGAGAAAGAGAGAAGAGTTCATCCTCATCCTGTAGGCTGCTGGTCAGTTTTATGTTCCCCTGAGCACCAACTCCCACATGCTTCTGTGTGACACATGCATGGGTGTCAAGAGAGCTCCTTGTTGTCTCATACCTCAAGGGTGACAAGCAACCCCCAAGCAGATGGTACGCAGTGTGGTCACGAGCAAGAGATTTTCATGCCATACTCAAGAGAGACAGAAGGATCAGGGCCAGCTGACCAGGCAGGACCTGCAGTCAGTAGCAGGAGAGATGGCAGTAGCAGCTATTTGCCTCCTTGACCACTGGGAAAATGCAAGCAGATGTTAAGGCTGCTTAAGCCAGAAAGCAAGGCAAGGGGTACAGGTCTAGGGTTATATATTTTCCATCTTCTCTCAACGCCCTGGAAGGCACTAAAATGAAGTAAAAATAAGAAAGTTTGCCTTTTAGCCCCCAGGTAGCCAAGCGCCAAGAAAGCTTAAGTTTAAAAGAGGTGACCCAACAATTAAAAACACTCTGGAGCAATGCAGTGCAGTCATTGTTCAGAACAATGGAATAATAAAAAAAATCGATCAAAACTACTGAAGCCGCCCTAGCTGGTTTGGCTCAGTTGATGGAGCACTGGCCTACGGACTAAAGGATCCTGGGTTCGATTCCAGTAGGGCACATGCCCGGGTTGCAGGCTCAATCCCCAGTAGAGGGCATGCTGGAGGCAGCTGACCAATGATTCTCTCTCATCATTGATGTTTCTAACTCTCTCTCCCTATCCCTTCCTCTCTGAAATCAATAAAAATATATATATATTAAAAAACCACAAAAACTATTGAAGCCAAAGATATAGCTTTCAAAGCACCAGAGGTGTCCATAAAAGATGTCACCATTTGGGAGAAGGGGGTGGCAAAGTTAATATTTTAAATAGTTTAGAGGGCAGGATCATAATAACAGAATCTTCATAATTCTATTAGTATTAGATTCTTTTTGCAATGTAATATAAGAGAAAAAAAGACAAGAAGAATAGATAGAATGAATGGCGCCTTTTTGGAGAAAGCTAAGATGTTTAGGAAGCTAGGAAGAGGCTATAGGAAAGGGACCATTGGTCAGATGGATAATTCTGAGTTGTAAGGGGAAAGGTACCAGGCTAGTAAGAAGACACACAGGGGAGGATTCAGAGTCATGTACACAGATTAATAAAGACCTTGTGGAGAAACAAAAAAGGAGAGGCATCTGCAGAACGTTTGAGGTGTAACCACAAAGTTAAAGTAAACGAGAACACTGTGAAGGTTAAGAGAACAGAGGCGCTTCGGCCGTAAGGGTAGGACTACCTGACAGGGGGGCTCCTCCTCATGTTACAGGCACTGTCATGAGAATGGGGCCCACACGCAGAGGAAGTAAATAATCATTCGAGTGATGGATCTGAGAGCTGTTTACCCGCAGATATGAAGAATGAGGTTAAGGGGAAGAATACGAGTTCTACTGAATTAAAAGGAGTCTGTGTGATCTTAGGGTCCCTGGGTACATCTCATAGCCTGGCTTTTTCCCACTTTCATAGAAGTCAGGGTAGGTTTAAAAACACCTGTGTAGCTGCATACCCATACTGCTTCCCTATTCTACTTAACAGCACGGCTACCTGAAAGAACCACGGAACAAGGAAGGGACGGACACTTTCTCTCCTGGTGTGTGACAAAAGGGAAATGAGAATTATAGCGGCTGCGGCATACGATTTTCCCTGCTTTATTATCCCTCAGGAGGATGGTTTGGCCCACTGAGAAGGGAAAGTGAGATTAGGAAGGCCTTGGGGAACAGTATCTAAAATGGGAAATTAAGTGTTTTTTATTATTAATAGCTGGGTACATGTATAATAGAAACTGTAATTCCCTTTCCCAAAGGCCTTCTCTGATAAAACTGAGTTTGGGAACAAGGTCGAACCCAGAGGTAGAATGAGGCATCCATCATTCCCTTCCCATTGACACTGGATGGCTGGGTTCATTCCTAGGAGCCAGGCCTTGGGTACTTATCACACAGTCATAGGAAGTGGGAAGAAGAAGTGAAAAGAGAGCCCAATGGGCAGGGACCAGCCATGACAGAAGGCAGGCTGAGGCCTGGATTCTGTCTGTGAAGCTCAGCACCAGTCTACTATGAAGAACAGATTGGATAAATGCTAAAGGCTCTTCCAATTAGATTTGCAACTTTCCCTTTTGTTTGGAGGAGCCATAGGAGAGATGGGTAATGGAAAACAATATCCATCAACACTTCTCCCCTAGATGTGACCCTACCTAGAAATATGAGGCGACACAGAACATTGCCCTCACCCCAACACTCCCCCTTTCCCTCAGATCAAGGTCCAAGTCACTCATCATAGTTTTCATGACCACCCACATTCCATTTCCAGCTCAACTTCCAAGACTCATGACACATACCCGCTGTCCAGCCCAATTAAACTGTTAGAACTTCCTTGAGCACATTCTCCATGTTCATAAGTTTGCTTATGTTGTTCCCTCAACCAAGAATGCCCCCTGTCACTCTCTGGTGGTAGAAATCTTGTCCATCTCTGGAGGTCCAATTCAAATGACAGCTCAACCATGCAGCTTTCTTGATTACCCGGGTAGAACTATCTTATTCCTCGGTTGAATTCCTGTAGCTCTGTGCACCTCTTTCACATGGTTGATCAAATGCTGTCTAGTGATACAGTCAGAGGATACACGTTAGCTTTCATTCTTCTTTCTGTTACCTCATTGGTACCTAGGAAGGTATCTAAGGTAATGACGGTGGAATACTAGTAGTTAAAATTTCAGCAAATATTTGCCAACATGAGTTGAATTTAATAGTACTTGATGGGAAATAAGGAGAGGATGGAAAATACAGACAGACAAGTATAAATAACCAGCATTTCTTTCTCCTCTGCTGCTGCTTAATAAATGTCACTTCATACCCAGCCACAGTGGAGGAGGTCCTGGAGGTGGCTGAACTAAGGCAGGAAGTGGGAGGGTGGAAGACATATCAAATCCAATTACGTTTTTTCCAAATGCAGAATCTGATTTCTCAAAATGGGCAAGAAGTGTGCTCTGCTGCAGCTCAGTGTCATTTCACAGCATGACCCATCTGTTGTAATTGCTCTGTGCACATTTGTTCTGATATTTGATTTGACGTGTGTGTCAAAGACCAAATAATGAAACCAGTAAGAATGAGTGAGAATAGCCTCAAACTGAAAGGGGGAATGGCACTTAGAATAAAAATGCAACATAAGTGAGAGCAATTGGGGAACTAGCTGGCAGTTCAAGATCATTCTGTAGGGTGTTAGGTGTTATTTAGATCTACTAAAACAATAACACGCTTAGCAATGAGGACTTTCACTGGCCTGAGAAGAGGTTTGACACTAGAAACCAGGGAGTCTAAGTTCTTTTCACAACTAAAACTTCTAGCAAGTAGCTTCAGCTGGCCTCATTGTTTCCATCTATGAAATGGTTCTGATACTGCAAAGCATCCATCTCCCAGAGGGTACAGCACACAAAAGATACTCCTCTTCCAATTCATGTCCTGAGAACCACTGGCCTTTAATTCTATTAGAACAATAGATCATCCAGGATAACCCATTTGTGCCTGTCCATTCCCAAATTACTTCATGAGACTGTGTGACAGGGGAAAAATGGACAGGATAGATACCCTTTGAGGCCAACTAGCATTTGATGTGGTTCTAGCCAAGTCTGCTTTAGGTATGTGACCTGGAGCACCCTGCTTTCCACCTCTAAGCCTGTTTCCTCATTTGTAAAAAGTGATACAACAGAATCCAACTCCAAGAATTGTTGTGAGGCCCTAGCCGGTTTTGCTCACTGGATAGAGCATCAGCCTGCAGACGGAAGGGTGCCAGGTTTAATTAGGGTCAAAGGCACATACCTTGATTGCAGGATTCTCCCTGGTCCAGGCCCTGGTCAAAGTGCGTGCAGGAGGCAACCAACCCATGTGTTTCTCTCACATTGACATTTCTGTCTTTCCCTCTCTCTAAAAATCAATGGAAAAATATCATCAAGTGGGAATTAAAAAAAAAAGGAATTGTTGTGAGGATCATATAACATAAAGGTGTGCAAAGCTCTCAGCAAAAGGTCTGGCACAGAGGAGGCCACTAACCAATGTGAGCAATGATGACAGTGATGATGATAATGATTTGAGTTCATCAGCGTGACAGAGCAGCTGCAAGTTGGAGGAAAGCACATAGACCAATTTGAATCAATCACATGACAGCTTTTTAAAAAAGCGCAGGTGACCTGTGGTGCATTCAGACAATGGAATTCAGTGCTAAAGAGAAATGAGCTGGAGTGTGACATCACCAAATGGCAAGATTGGTCATTCCTGACATTGCTCCACTCGTAGGCAGAACAATCGACGGCTGGCTATTCATGTACAAGACACCACTGAGAGAATCGTAAGACATAGGGGGGAGGCTGAAGCACCCTCCTACACCCCGAGACCAAGACAGGCTGCATTAGAAGGATAACAAGCAGCTACACACTGACTGCATTGCCCTCCCCCAGGCTGGCAAACACCATGCCAAGAGGTCTCCCCCGAGCCTATGGTTTTTCCAGTGAGAAAAAAAAAGCCCAGGGTGGTGGTGGGGGGACATCTAACACCATCCCCCCAGTTCTGTGCATAGCTCTGTGGGAGCCCCTACTCCGGTCTCAACCCACGGGGATTGCAGAGGAGTCTGTACGGCTCAACCACTGATAATCTGACTACAATGGAGAGGAGAGGGGTTTGAAACAAGCAGCACTGGGATCTTGGTGGACCGAGTTTATGCCTGTGGAGCCCAAGCAGTAGTCCCAACCAGCAGCTTTGCTCATCTGCAGAACCAAACTCTGCACTGTGACCAGGGAAACTTGGTGCAGTGCAGGTCTGCCCAATTCAGGTCCTCAAGTAAAGAGCTTAGCTGGCCCCTGAGACTCGTTGACCCAGGCCCAGGTAGGAGAGCTGAGCTTAGGCCCTGCTGCGGAGATCAACCATTGGCCTATCTGACTGGAAGGGTTGGCGAGAACAGTTGGAATCTGCATAACCCAGCAGTGTTCAAGCTGACAGTGGGTGGGAGAACTGACTGCCCCAAGAGCAAAGCCATTACAAGGTGTGGAGGGTTCCCCTGCTACAGCCGGGTAGGGGGATTAATCTGTAGCCTAACCGGAGGCCGAGAGTAGCTCCTGGCCCCTCCTGACCACAAATCTGTTCGGAAAAATGAAAAGTGGTTTGGATTGGCCCCTCCCATCCCTCCAGGAACGAAGCTCAGTAATAACCCCAACAGCTAAGAAGCCTGGCTCAAAACCCCATCTGAGCAGAGGGGCTAGCACCAACACCTGGAAGCTGTGTAGCCCAGCAGCTGTTCTTCGAGCCCAGAGGTGGACAGGTAGAGCTGTATTTTGCAGAGCAAAGCCAATGGCCCTGTACAGCCAGGGAGCCTAGAGCCTGGGTTGGCTTTCGTTAAGACCACAAAGAGTCTCATTGGCTTTAGCTGCTTATCCTGCTGTGTCTGGGCAGGGAAAACTAATTCATAGCCCCACTTACTGCTGAACACAGCCTTCAGACCACCCAGCCAGGAAACCTAACCAGAGCACACAGGAGGCTGTACAGCCCATTTACAGTGACACTTGAACAGAGAGCGCAGCCCATGGCTTTCCCCATCTGCAGCACAAAACCAGTGGCCTCACCTACCTAGGAATTCAGTGCATACTCTTGCCTGATTCCAGTCCCCAAACAAGGAGATATACAGGCCCTGGGTCTTGTCCTACTGCCCTGGCAGGACAGGGGAGCTAATTCACTGCTGAGTGTAGTGCCTAGTCACAATCATCTAGTAAGCCTGATCAGAGAACCCAGACAACCACAGAGCCCTTCCTATAGCTTCACCTGGGCAGTCTAAACAAAGCCATCAGTCTATCCAACAATACTCACTCAGTGGTACCCCACCCCCTCCACACACTCAGAGCTCAAACCGTTAGTTGCCTTACCCCAAAATACACCCTAATAGCAGGTCCCACCTGCCCAAGGACATTACTAGCGGACATGTTCAGAAACCCAAACTGAGCTGACTGGTGAAGAACTGTTTCTGCCAAAGTAAGCCTGTAAAATCTGGAAGAGGAGCCCACTTAATAGCACAGATGCAATGTCATAAATCAAGGATCACACACACACACAATCCGGTAAATATGACACCATCAAAGGAAACACGAGGGACACTTTTGTTTTCAGCTCCTGGCTTCCCCAAGGTGTCATTTTCTGTATATGAGAAGAATGTAATTGTAGGAGTGACAGAAATTGAGATTCAGAGAGAGAGAGAGAGAGTAAGTGACTTACCCAAGGTCAATACAGTGCCAGTGTTAGGACTCAAACCCAAGTCTGACAACTCCAACTGCAATGCTCTCCCTATTGTGGCACCTTTCACCGACCTTGTTGCGTGGTGAATGATGGAAAAAGAACAAGGAGAGTTTGGTGGCCTTAAATCTGTAGCTCTCTTGATTATTTCTTATCCTCAACAAGGTCAAATAAATTCGGAGATTAACTTTGCGTAGCATCCAAAATGGTATGGTCCTACTCTGCCTTCTAGTGGATCCAGCCAGTGTCCTTCTGTGTGTTCCCAAAGCAGTTGTGTTTTTCTTTTTATGGAGCAGCAATGTGCTAAGTCAGGTGGGCCCCTCCTCCAGGACCAAGGAATGACCCATGATAGGTCTAGAGCCAATCCCAATAATCTCAATGACTGGCTTAGTTCTCGCAAACGAAAGACAATGCTATACCTGTTGAGGACTTGTACACCGAAATTTCCCCTCTGACAAAAAGATAAAAAGCTTCTAATCAAGTTCCTTCTTATACCTCCAATACGGGAGAGGCAGGGGAGCTCTCCTTTACTTCCTGCCCTTGGATATTTTCATGATGATAAGATGCTGTGGCAGCATTTTGTGACCTTGAGACAAACACCAAGAGAATTGGAGAAGAGGTCACTGAGCTGTTTAATTGCACAACTCTGGAACTCTACCTTCAGACTTCTTCTAACATGAAATAATAAGACCACCAATTCTTTACAAAAACTCCACTATTACAGCCACAAACATTCCAGATGATCTTGAAAGCTTCCTGGAAGGGATGAGAACTAGGCCTTGAGAGACAGTAAGATTTAGGTAGGCATAAAGGAGGTGGGAGACCTTCTATTGGAGAAACAAAGGCAAAGGAATGGGAATTAGCCCGCCCATGTGGCTAGTGGGGAGGGGACTCTTCAGGCAGCTGCAGAACGTCAACTGGAATAATTGTACTTTTCTTCAAGCTCATAGTATTTACTCTTAGTGTGTGTGTGGATTTGCAAATATTTAGCTACAGATTTTTTTTTTCAACAGAAGGAGAAAAGTGGGTAGCTCAGGTGCCCATGATATGAGAGGAAAGCCCAGTCTTTTCCCCGCTCTTGTTCTTCTGGCCGAGCCCCACAAACTTGTATTGGAGTCTTAAGGAGAGTGGCTACCGGCAGAAGCCAAAGGAAGTTTTCTCATCGGGTATTCTGTGAGTCTGCTTTGGTTTCCAGGTAACTTGACTCCACAGAGCTATCGTGATGTTGGCAACAGGAGGACACGTTAGCAACCCCTGGGGCAACAGGGGGCAGTGCACTGGGCTCCATGAGCATGTGCTGGAGGGCATGAGCAGCTGTGCAGGGTGAGTCACTGTTCCCAAGGGACTCCAAGTTGCCACAACATGGGCAGGAGCCAAGGGAGAAAGCCTACATGAACCACATATGAATTCACTTGAGACAGCCTCTGAGACATAGAAATGACAGCATGAGACGCTGGGGAGAATCAAGTCCTTCACTACACAACGGGGGTCTGATTCTGTGAATGGTAGTCATTTCAGTTAATATGGTTCTACTGGATCCCCTGGCAAGGGAGGCTAGATCAGGGTTTCTCATGATCAGCACTATCGATTCTTTGGGCTGATCATTCTTTGTTCTGAGGGCTGTCCTGCACATTAGCAGCATCCCTGACCTCTACCCACTAGATGTCAGTAACACAAGTTCTCCCAAGCTGTGGCAATGAAAAAGGTCTCCAGACATTTTTGGAACCACTGGTCTAGAGAAACATGGAGAGAGAGAAACATGGAGAGAGAGAGAGAGAAAGAGAAAGAGAGAGAGAGAGAGAGAGAGAGAGAGAGAGAGAGAGAGAGAGAGAATGAATATGTAATATATCTATTAGTCATTTATATTTACATTTGTTGATAATTTAGATTTATAGCTTTTCATTTTAAGAAAGCTGCAGCAAACAGTTCCTTAGGTTTTTTTTGTCAATAACTTTAATTATTTTCTTGGGATAAATGCCTACATATAGAGTTGCTTGATGAAAGAGTGCAGCTTTAGGGATTTTTTTTTTTACATATTATGTACAGACTAAGTGGCCTCCAGAAGTATTTTTCCAATTTATATTCCTATCAAATTTGACACTTAAAAAAATAACCTTAACAGCGTTTAGGACCTAGCTTTGCACATGATGGTGCTCAATAAATACTGGATAGTTAGTTGATTGACTGTGGTTGTGAATATCCCTCTTTTTTTCCAACAAATATGGCACTTCACAACAATTTCTATATGGGCTAGGTCTGCAGAAGGTACTTGTTATTAACTATAAAAATACACTGTTACATAGAATTATTTCCTTTAGACCCAGGACTCTCAAAGTATGGCCCATGAACCTGTGGTCCCCACCTAGGTCTCCCTCTCTCCCTCTCTCCCTCTCTCCCTCTCTCCATTTCCAGACCTCCTCTGTATTCTCAAACCTCTCCAGGTGATCCTCTGAAAGCTAAAGTCTGAGAACGACTACAGTAAACAATAAAAATGAACAAACACTGCTCTCCTAGCATGGAAATTGCTATTCCCTAGACATCCCCTCTATAATGGCATCTCCCTGGTGGGAGACGGCCAGCCTGCCTTTGTTCATAAGAGGTTGTGAGCCTTCACAATCTAATTGTGTGTAATGCTATCTAACTCCATCTGGGGCCCCGGTTGGCTCTGAGAGACTCTTCCCATGCCATTTACCTTACACGAAGGCCCGACTCAGCCTGCCTGATGGCCTGTGGCCTGTGAGCCAACAGCTGGGATGTTTAAATGAAGAATGATGCTTGCCATGTTCAACCTCATTTGCTAGATTGCTCATTAGATAGCTAATGCCCTATCTTGGCCAGATATGAAGTCCATTGTAAGCGAGGTGGCCATCTGTTCAGAGCTGGAGCCTTTGGATATCACCAGAGATCATGGGGCTCCAGCAGGCACCTGCGCCAGAGAAAAGAGCAGCAAGTTCCCGGGGGCTAAACTGCCTGGGTGGCTGTGAGCAGGTAGAGGAGGAGGTGAGGGCTGCACCCAGCTTTGAAGGCTGAGTAAGCCTTTACTCCATATGGGGCAACCCCGGGCAACCAGATGCCTTCTCAAATGTAGAAGACGCAAAGTCAGGAGGCCAACTTGGAAGAAAGCAGCTGTAGTTGGCGGGGACTTCAGTGCCTGAACTCACACCTGGTTCCCCTTCTCCCGTGGGTCAGAAATGAGCTTTTGTACTAACAGTTCTTGACATCTGTAATCCCTGGGGCTTGCAGGATATTGTGTGTGTGTGTGTGTGTGTGTGTGTGTGTGTGTGTGTGTGTGCAGTTCCTTAATTAGACTGCAGCTTCTCTTAAAGACAGGAACTGTGCCTCTTACCACATGCTCAGCCTTGCTTAAAATGGGGAGTTTTACACAGGACTGACTACAATTAAAATGCTCATGCACAAAGGCACCTCAGCTTCCAGTTTCCCAGGGAACATTGGTGAGAAGCTAATTATATAAGGCATTAAAAAAACTTCATGCAAAACAATTAGTCAAAACTCCTCATTGGGGCCAGCTCCAGGTACTGCTTTGCAACTGGGAATTTTTAAAATGGTGAAAGGCATCATCATTCATGTCTGACATCGCCATCCCCAGTCAAAAGCAGTCTGTCAATTTGGAAATTCAGCAGCTCAGAGAAATGGGGCTACATTTTAAACAACCCAGAGAATCCTACCTCCCTTCTGGCTGGGAGGGCAGCAACTAGTGAACATAATTCCATTGGATTTAAGCAGACTGGTGACTAGTGAAAATAAGTCCATTGGATTTAAGCAGACCAGGTTAGTGAATAAAGCAGCCATTCTATCGAAATGGGTGTCAGAATGCTCACAATGTTTGCATGACTGGATGCTTATGTAGCCGTGAATGGCACAAAGTGGCATAGATGGAATGTGCTGGAATGAAGAGAAGTCCAGCTTGCCCACAGTGTCATGTCATCTGTTTGGTCCTCTTGCCCTTACACCTTGGGAGCATCTAGCTTTCAGGCTCCATTTCTCACTCCTTGCGTGGCCGAGCCACGAGACCCTTCCTGACCCACAGGTCACACTCATGCCCCTCTCATGGTTCCAAGGAAGGCCCAAAGCTGTACTGGGGCAAAGCATGAAGCAGCCCAGGCCAGTCACCACTCCGGAAAGGTCAACAGCATAAATATCTTTACCTTACATGGTCCTTTCATTTTTTTCCTCTAGCTTCCATGTTTATCTCAGATGAGAAAAACAAATAGTGGGTTCTAGATAATTGTTCTAAACCATATTTCTGAGTCTTCCATAGAGCACATGGTATCATTTTCATTGTTTTATTACCTTAAACAGTTCACACTTCTGGTTAACTGATATGAATATAAAGCTAAAGACACAACATGGTTGTTTCATGGGTATAAGATTATGCCTCCACTATTTGATTGAACATTTATTAGTCACCTACAGTATGCCGTACCTGTGCCACGCCCTGTGAGAGCAGGTCAAATAAGACCTATTTGCAGCCTTTTCACATGACACTTGCATTATGGTGAGAGCGACATGGAAATTTATCAGTGATGACAGGACCATATAGTAAAATCTATGGCGACCAAACTGAGGGGAGTCCTGGTTGGAGGCATGGGGAGATAGGACAGGAGGAGCTTTTAGAACATAATCGCACTAAACTGGAGCAGTGGGTAAGCCAGACAGATGAAGCCAGGTGGGAGGGAGACCACATATCCCTTTGCCCTCTGTCCCTTCTGATTTTGTCACTGCAGCCTGTACTGCTCTATCCATTAGGAAACTGGAAATTTCACCTAAAGGAGCACAAATCCCTCACTTTCTCATAATGAATAGAAAAATGTAAAATCCCTCTTCTTTAGAAAACAGCGACACTGTTTTGGGTAGTTTGCTCCACCCAATATTCAGGCATGACTTGTCATTTTAGTTTTTGGTTTGTTCCCCACCAATCCTTCATGACGAGGGTTGCAGCTGCAGTAGATTGCCCTGGATCTCTGAGCTTTAAAAGACATACCATTCCTACGCTGCCCCCTACCCTGGCCCTGCTCAGAGAGTCTGTATCATGGGAACAGGGAAGCACATTTTATGAAGGAAGAGTTTTCTGCTTGGAGAACCCAGGCCTGTGTAAATGTCAGGAGAAATGGCTGGGCAGTCAGGGAATAATATAAGGGTTTAGGATGCCAGAAGAATATAGGAAGAGAAGAGGAGGGAATGTATAAGGGAAACTAGAGGCCCAGTGCACGAAATTTGTGCATAGCAGGGGGGAGGGGGGCGGGGTGTCCCTCAGCCCAGCCTGCACCCTCTCCAATCTGGGACCCCTTGAGGGATGTCCAACCACCCGTTTAGGCCCAATCCCAGTGGGATCTCACAATCCATGACTACTGGCTCCCAACTATCCTCCCCTGCAGTTCTGGTCCCCCCCAACTGCCCTCCCCTGCAGGCCTGGTCCCCCCCAACTGCTTTCCCCTGCAAGCCTGGGTCCCCCCCAACTGCCCTCCATTGCAGGCCTGGCCCCCCTCCCAACTGCCCTCCTCTTCAGGCCTGGCCCCCCCAACTGCTCTCCCCTGCAGGCCTGCTTCCCCGCAACTGCCCTCCCCTACAGTCCTGGTCCCCCACAACTGCCCTTCCCTGCTGACCTGGTCTCCCCCAACTGCCCTTCTCTGCTGGCCCAGTCACCCTTAACTGCCCTCCCTGCTGGCCTGATTGCCCACAACTGCCCTCCCCTACAGGCCTGGTCCCGCCAACTGTCCTCCTCTGCCAGCCTGGTCACCCCCAACTGCCCTCCTCTGCTGGCCTGGTCACCCCTGGGGCCCCCCCAACTGTCCTCCCCTGCAGGCCTAGGTCTCCCCCAACTGCCCTCCCTTGCTGGCCTGGTCACCCCCAACTGCCCTCCTCTGCTGGCCTGGTCACCCCTAACTTCCCACAACTGCCCTCCCCTGCAGGCCATCTCGTGGTGGCCATCTTGTGGCAGCCATTTTGTGTCCACATGGGGGCAGCCATCTTTGACCACATGGGGGTGGCCATCTTGTGTCTTGGTGTGATGTTCAATTTGCATATTACTCTTTTATTAGATAGGATAAGGCAGCTTCAAATATAAACTTGTCCTTCCTTAGGACATTATTGTGGGGTTCTGATTATGTCACTAGCTAAGTTGTTCTGGCCAACAAGAAATGAGGCAAGAAAGCCTTAGCAACATCAACTCTTGTAGTGGAATTGCAAGGACTCCCATCCAAATTACCAGCCCTTTCCTTATTTTCTGGAAATATTTATTGTTCCTAGAAAATGAAGAGCCCTCTGCCATCTTCTAGGCCTGGTCCTGACAGAGGCTGCAGTTTTGGTGCTGTGAGCTACAGGTCAGGATGATGCTCTGAGACGTGCCTAGCAGCTGAGGTATGGACGCCATTGACCTTTGGGGTCCAATTTCACCCAAAGTTCTTTAACACCAGGTTCTTGCCCAGACTTCACTGGCTGTTTGTAACCATAACCAACCATTATTTGGAGTCTGAGAACCTCAAATAACCTTGCCCGAAACTCAGAGCTGGGATGGAATTTTGAGTCCAGCGTTAGAATTTCATACGAGGGCCAATTAGAGAAAATGTTGCATCACCTCTCACAGTTTATGCTTCAGGGAAGTCCAAAACAAAACCCACAGGCTGTTTGTGATTACTTAATAGTGTTCTGGTACATGGTCTACTCAAATGCAAAACAAAATACAATTTATTCCATTACATTGAGAAATAAAATAAAGCATTTTGCAATTATTAACAGAATACGTTAAGAGGGAAGATTGAAAGGAATTTTTTTTCTTTTAGTCAAAGTCATCTTTTCCAGTGTGTGTGCTTCAAAACTATGTAATTGATACCTATTCTAATTCTCTTAGGCAAAACAGGGAGGACATAGTGGATGAAAAAGTAATTTCCCTTTTGAAGAATAATCCAAATCAAAAGAATGTTTCACAATAATACTGATATCACTGAAATCGCTTGGAGTAATACATTTTAAATGCTGTAAATTTAAGGTGGTATGATAATGCAAGAAAATAGAAATGTGACAGTTAAAGAGTAGGTCATGCATTTCTGTAAGGAATTTTCAAAGAATGTTTCAAAAACATCAATCTAAGGGAATAGTTACAGCTGACATTTCAGCACCTCCAGAACCTGTTCTGCTGTTTTCACTTCTGTCAGTCTGTCCTTGAGACTAATGAAGATTTCATTCCCTCGTCTAATGACCTATCTATTTATTTAAAGAGAAACCAGGAGGCTAGCTGAACATTAAGAACTGAGTGTGACCTCCAAAAGAAGATGAATCAGGAAATAAAGTGGAGAGCACCTTGAATCATGACAGAAATATATTGACTAAGGAAATTTAAGCAGCTCCTGCTCAGACATTGAAAACAATAGGCCCTTAATCTGTTATCATTGGTGAAACTGTTTCCGAAACACAGACTGATGGACCTGAGAAAGCTGAACTCTCACCGGATGTTATCTCCTTCCTTCTTTCTCTTGTATCCAGAACTCTCTCATGGGCATAAACGACTTTCCTTCTTGGCTGGTGACCTCTTGTCACTATAAGGCTTGACGATGATACAGCTATGGCTGCCGTCAGCCCTCTGACTGCCAGGGTTCATGTCCTCTTCCCCACTCCTCACACCAAAAGAAATCCTCCTGAAGTTCTGAGAGGATGATTCCCCAAATAGACGATGATTCTTCAATAAAAGGCAAGCTATCGCAGCACTTGACTGCAAGGAACTTTGTATCAGTTGAACCACCACTTTTAAGCAGAAACCATCCACTTAAGCAGGAAAATATTAAAGAATATATATCTATATTTTTAAAATATATGGTTTTTTTTAATTGATTTTAGAGAGGAATGGAGAGGGATAGAGAGATAGAAACATCAATGAGAGAAAAACATTATCGATTGGCTGTCTCCTGCAGTTACACTACTGGGAGTGGAGCTTGCAACCCGGCATGTGCCCTGACCAGGAATCAAACCAGTGACCTCTTGGTTCATGAGTCGACACTCAACCACTGAGCCACACCAGCTGGGCTAAAGAATATTTTTATGATATTAGGAATAGTGAAGAAAGATTTTCTTACTGAGGCCCGGTGCGTTACATTCGTGCACTGGGGGGGAGGTCCCTCAGCCAAGCCAGTGTCCTCTTGCAGTCTGGGACCCCTCAGGGGATGTCCGCCTGCAGCGGAGGCGGGAGAGGCTCCCACCACCACTGCTGCACTTGCCGGCTGTGAGCCTGACTTCTGGCTGAGCGGTGCTCCCCCTGTGGGAGTTCACTGACCACCACAGGACAGCTCCTGCATTAAGCGTCTGCCCCCTGGTGGTCAGTGCGCATCATAGCAACTGGTCGTTCCACCGTTTGGCCGATTTGCATATTAGCCTTTGATTACATAGGATATGATGAAAAGCACAAACTATGCAAGATTATTGATAAATCTGACTACATTGAAACATAACTCAAAATTTGTATATATAAAAACAACAGAAACAACTGAAACAAACCATAAACCTTAGGAAAATATTTGCAAAAACATATACTTAATAGAGAATTAGTATCTATTTAAAGAACTTCTAAAAATCGGTAAGAAAAGGTATATTTCTTTTTCTCCTCTTGAATTTTGAAGTATTGTCATACATTTTACTTCATGTTTTAACCACACACTACATTGTCATTTGTTTTTAAAGTGTATTATGTTTTACAGATGTAAATAAAATGAGAAAAAAAATATTATTTATTTATACATATTGTCATTTTTGGTATTCATTTCTTTGCTCAGAGATCTGGTATCATTTTGTGTCCAAAGGACTTCTTTTAATATTCCCTGTAATATAGGCCTGCTAAAAAATGCTTTCAAGTTTTGTGTAAACCAAAAAATCTGTTTCACCTTTGCTTATAAATATATATTTATTAGATACTAGAGGCCCGGTGCATGAAATTCATGCACGGGGGTGGGGGGTGTCCTTCAGCCCAGCCTGCACCCTCTCCAATCTGGGTCCTCTCACAATCTAGGGCTTCTGGCTCCCAACTGCTCGCCTGCCTGCCTTCCTGATTGCCCCTAACCGCTTCTGCCTGCCAGCCTGGTCACCCCCTAACCACTCCCCTGCCAGCCTGATTGATGCCCAACAGCTCCCCTGCCAACCTGTTTGCCCCTAACTGCCCTCCCCTGCAGGCCTGGTCACCCCTAACTGCCCTCCCCTGCAGGCCTGGGTCCCCCCCCCCCCAACTGTCCTTCCCTGCAGGTCCAGTTGCCCTCAACTTCCCTCCTCTGCTGGCCTGGTCACTCCTAACTGTCCTCCCCTGCAGGTTTGATGGCCCCCAACTGCCCTTCCTTGCAGGCCTGGCCCCTCCCAACTGCCCTCCCCTGCTGGCCTGATCACCCACAACAGCCCTCCCTTGCAGATCTGGTCCCTCCCAACTTCCCTCCCCTACTGGCCATCTTGTGGCGGCCATCTTCTGTCGACATGGGGGCAGTCATCTTTGACCACATGGGGGCAGCCATCTTGTGTGCTGGAGTGATGGTCAATTTGCATATTACTCTTTTATTAGATAGGATAGAGGCCTGGTGCTCCGGTGGGGCCAGCTAATTTGCCCTGAAGGGTGTCCCGGATCAGGGTGGGGGTTCCCTTGGGGCGTGGAGCAGCCTGGGCGAGGGGCCTGTGGTAGTTTGCAGGCTGGCCATGCCCCCTGACAACCCAAGCAGAAGCCCTGGTGTCTGGGATTTATTTGTCTTCTATAATTGAAACTTTGTAGTCTTGAGCAGAGCCAAGCCTCCTGCTCGCTCTGTGGCTGCAGCCATTTTTGTTGGGATTTATTTATCTTCTATAATTGAAACTTTGTAGCCTTGAGTGGAGGCCAAGGCAGGCCAGGGTGTGCAGGAAGCTTGGATTCCTCCATTGCCAGGGAAACCCAAGCCTCCTGCTCTCTCCGTGGCCGCAGCCATCTTGGTTGGGTTAATTTGCATACTCACTCCTGATTGGCTGGTGGGTGTGGCTTGTGGGTGTAGCAGAGGTATGGTCAATTTGCATATTACTGTTTTATTAGATAGGATAGAGTTCTAGGTTGTCAGTTTTTTTTAGTGCTTTAACAATGTTGCTCCAATGTCTTGCTGCTTACAATGTTCCCAAGAAAAATCTACTGTCATCCTTACCTTTGTGATTCTGTAGATAAAATATATTTTTACTCTGGATGCTTTTAAGATATTATATGTCTTGCTATAGTTTCCTTCATGTTTCTTGTACTTGGATTTTGTTGAGCATCTTGGATATGAGGGTTTATAATCAAATTTGGAAAATTTCAGCTATTATTTTTTTTTTTTACAAATATTGTTTTTCTTTACTCTCCTTTCTCTTCTCTCATCCAGGGACTCAAATTACACATACAGTAGGTTGCTTAAAATTGTGGAATAGCTCATTTATGGTCTGTTGCTTTCTTTTTTCTTTTCAAATGAGCCTTTTCTTTTTGTTTCATTTTGGATAGTTCCTATTGTTATATCATTATATCTTTAAGTTAAGTAATCAACTAATCTTTTTGCCTACAATGTCTAGTCTGCTATTAATTCCATCAAGTGCATATTTCATCTCCTGCATTATAGTTTTCAGCACTAGAATTTTAATCAGGAAAATCTTTATGTCTTCCATGTTTATAATGTTCCTCTAGCTTTTTGAACACATGGAACAGTTATAAAAATTACAAAAACAGATCCAGAGACAGAGAAGCATCAATCAGACCGTCAAACCTCAGAGGGAAGGTAGGGAGGGTGGGGGTAAGAGGGAGAGATCAACCAAAGGACTTGTATGTATGCGTATAAGCCTAACCAATGGACACAGAAACCAGGGGGGTGAGGGCATGAGTGTGTGGGGGAGGGCAATGGGGGGATAAAGACACATATGTAATACCTTAATCAATAAAGAAAAAAAACTGTCTATATGCTAATTTAAACATTTATGTCAGTTTCCATTTTTAATTTTTCTTCTCATTGAGCACTTTTATGTTCTTTTTCTTTATTGCCTGGAAATTATGTAATCATTTCAAATGCAAATTTTCCCTTGTTAGGTGCTGTATACTTCTGTATTCCTGTTGGAAACAATTTGATAATTTTAGGTTTTGCTTTTAAATTTTTAGGTGTGACCATAATAACATTTATTTTAGGGATAATTAATACCTGTTGCCGAGGTCAGAGCCTTCTGGCTACTCTACTCAATTTCCTCTGTATTATACTAGTAAGGTGTTGTAGTCTGGTTGGTGGAAATAGGAGTCAGGAAACAATGCTACATAAAATGATGTTCCCCGAGCAGGGCCTTCTGAACAAAGATTGCTGCTACCTGGTGAAAGGATGTTTGAACGCCAAACAAGCCTTGGGACTTAAAGTCTCCTGGACAATTTAAATAATTGACTTAGGGCCCTTCACCCTTTATCCCCAAAACAGCATATGTTTATATTTAAAAGGCTGAAGTCTTTCCCTCACTCAGGGGGAAATGGGTGGGCAGGTTGCTCAGCTCTCTTGTTCAAACCCCATGCACACACAGGTGATTTCTGCCCCCATTGCATTGCCCTTAGGTGTATCAGAGCGTGAGGGAATAACAAACTACGTATATTCTCTGAGTAATTAAAAAAATTGTCTCTGATCCAGGAACCTCATGTTTTCTGTCAGAAAAATATTAGCATTATGTAGATATAAAAACTTAATCACAGGCTCTATTCCCAGTCCCCTGTGAACTCTATAATGTGCTTTCTAATCTATTTGCATGGTTTATTCCCAGCCTTGAGTATTTTAATCACAAGCATGTGCTGATGAGTACTCTGCTGCATCCCTCCCGCAAATCTCCAGAGCTCTCTGTTTATATCTCTCCCCCCTGTCATTCCGTCCTGTGAATTTTAGTTTCTTAGGATCCTCTTGGGCTCTGAGCTCCATTTCCTCAGCTTAGAGCACACAGCTTTGCCTGACTTACCATGCCACAGCATGAAAACTTTCTAAAGGCAGTAAGTCAGGGCATCAGAGGGGTCACCTCATTTTTCCTTATCTCTTAGGGATCACTGTTCTTTGTTGGCTGATATCCAATGGCATATGCTGTTTTATATATTTTGTCTAGTGTTTCAGTTGTTACAGAGAAAGGGTAAATCTAGTACTCCATCTTGGATAAAATTAGAAGTGATACTGCATTTTTTTAAATAGAGAAAATTATAAATTATTAATACCTGTTGCCGAGGTCAGAGCCTTCTGGCTACTCTACTCAATTTCCTCTGTATTATACTAGTAAGGTGTTGTAGTCTGGTTGGTGGAAATAGGAGTCAGGAAACAATGCTACATAAAATGATGTTCCCCGAGCAGTTCCCCAACTGCCCATGTGAGGAGAATAAACAAATGAATTTTTGGATAATTGTACAGTGATATACAATACAGCATGAATTTTAATAAAAATCTCACATACATTGAGCTCCAGAGACCTATATGCAACTGCCTCCTTAACATCTCCATTTAGTAAAAGTGCAAAAATAAGTTGTAGAATAACATATAAATTATCATATAAAATAAATTTGATTTAGGAAGATGCAAATCAATAATGCATATTAATTTTGAATATGTATACATAGAGAATGAGTATAAAAACTTCTATTAAAATGATAAGCTTCCAACTGAAACATGTTGATCAGTTACCTTTTCAGAAGAGCATTATTTACAGATTTATTTCCTAAGAGAGTTGGTCAGTACATGAATATCTGACCAAAGAAGCAACTCTCTTCAAAATGCAGCTTTGTGGTCCTTTTTTTTGGAAAATGAGTCCAGGAAGCTCAGATTGTAATCTGTTTAACAATGATATTGTAATCTATTTAATATCCTATCAAAATCTCTTTCTGCTTAAACTAGTTAGATTCAGGCTGCTACAATTAAAGCTGGATTCATGTAAAATATTATTCAAAAATGAAATAATTGGGCCTTAAGGATGTGTAAATTTAAATAGGTAGAGATGGGGGTAAGATATTTTAGTTAGAGAGAATAGTAGAAACAAAGAAGTGGAACCTTTCCATTCACATTTAAACATACTCAATTTACTGCCCATATCCCCCTCAATACACACACACCTGCTTTTTCCAATTAACTTCCATTCCATTAAAATTATTGGACAATTTCAGTCTTTAATTTACTTGACCTCTAGGTATGCTCCTTATTTCCACTTACAATGTTCTTTTCTCTGAACTTATAATACTCTGCTCTGCTGGGTTTCCCCTTTCTCTCTGGCCTTTCCTTCACTGCTTTCAGAATGCTGGCTCATATACTGGGCCACTTAATATTAGAGTTCCCAGAATTCTGGTGGTTGGTCCTTTTCTCACTTTATACTGTCTCTATAAGGAATCTAATTTATGTCCACAGTATCAAATATATTTATGTATAAATGAATTTCAAGTTTCTACTTCTTGCCATGACATCTTATGACACACATACCCAGACACACACAACTACCTACTTGGTAAATGTCTATACTTAGTAAAGGCTCCTCAAACTCAACATGTCAAAAATTGAAAACACAATATTTGATTCCAGCCAGCTATGCAGTTAGGCCCTAATTTTATAGATGAAGATAATGATATTTGGCAAAATCAAATAGTTTAACAAAGTCACATGTCCCAGGAATTTAATGAGAATGATAGAGCTTAACATCTGGTACTATATATCATGAATGTATAGATGAAAACCTCATTCAGAACTGTTCATAACCCTATGACAGTATAATTATTGGTGCAATAAAAAAAGTTGAAATTCTGATTTCTATGAGTGAATCTGGTAGGAGTAATAATATTTAAATGAGTGAAAGTAATCTAAAGACATAAATGCATACATCTTTAAAGGAACATCTTTTAGGATGCCCACTCCACTTTTATTTAACACTAGAGGCCCGGTGCACAAAATTCGTTTATGGGAGGGGGTGTGTCCCTCAGCCCAGCCTGCACCCTCTCCAATATGCTCTCCCCTGCTGGCCTGGTTGCCCCCAACTGCCCTCCCCTGCAGGCCTGGTCACCCCTAACTGCCCAATAATTTGCATATTACCTCTTTATTATATAGGATAAAAAGCTACAAGAAAGAATAATTTTAAAAAAATCTATGGTCAACTAATCTGTGAGCATATAATGTGGTAAAGACAGTCTCTTCTATAATGGTATTGCGAAAACTGGACAGATACATGCAAAAGAATGAAACTGGATCACTTTCTAATACCATATACAAGAATAAACTAAAAATGGATCAAATGCTTAAATGAATAACCCAAAACCACAAAACTCCTAAAAAACGCAGGCAGTAAAATATTTGACATCACTCTTCTTAACATTTTTTGGGGAGGATATGTCTCCTTGAGCAAGGGAAATAAAAGAAAAAACACACAAATGGGACTACATGAAACTAAAGAGTTTTTGCACAGTGAAGTTAACCATCAACAAAACAACCTATTGTATGGAAAAAGATGTTCACCAACAATATTTTTAAAAATCTCATACAATTTAACACCCACCCCCACATACACACAAAACAAAACCAGTCTGATTAAAATGGACAG
Organism: Cnephaeus nilssonii; assembly: GCF_951640355.1. NCBI lineage: Eukaryota > Metazoa > Chordata > Mammalia > Chiroptera > Vespertilionidae > Cnephaeus > Cnephaeus nilssonii. The sequence goes on along the minus strand of NC_137087.1, from coordinate 29,338,922 downwards.
TGGACAGGAGTGTATATTTCTCCTAAGAGGACATATAGATGGCCAATAGACATATGAAAGGATGCTCATATCACTAATCATTAGGGAAATGCAAATTAAAACCACAATGAGCTATCACATCTGTCAGACTGGCTGTAAACAAATAATCAAACAATAAGTGTTGGTGAGGGTGTGGAGAAAAAAAACACCCTCATCTACTATTAGTGGGATTACAAATTGGTGCAGTCACTATGGAAAACAGTATGAAGGTTCCTAAAAAAATTAAAAAGATAATTACCATATGACCCAACAGTTCCATTTCTGGGTATTCATCCAAAGAAATCAAAACAGTAATTTGAAATATGTATTCATCCCTATGTTTATTTCAACGTTATTCCTAATACCCAAGATATGGAAACAACCTAAGTCTCCATTGACAAAGGAACGGATAAAGAAGAGATTATATATATATATATATATATATACACACACACACATACATACATACACACACACAATGGAATGCTACTCAGCCATAAAAAGAATGAAATCTTGTCATTTGCAACAACATGGACAAACCAGAGGGTATTATGTTACGTAAAATAAGTCAGACAGAGAAAGACAAGTACCATATGATTTCACTTATATGTGGAATCTAAAAAAAAAAACACACAAAATAAATGGACAAACAAAATAGGAACAAACCCATAGATAGAGAAAACAAACTGATGATTGCCAGATGGGAGGAGATTTGGGGGATGGATGAAAAAGATGAAGGAACTAATAAGTATAAATTGGCAGTTACAAAAACAGTCATGGGAATGTAAAGTATAGCATAGCGAATATAGTCAATAATATTGTAATAACTATATGTGGTGTCAGACAAGTACTAGACTTATCAGGTGGTCACTTTGTAAGTTATATAAATGTCTAATCACTATGTGGTACACCAGAAACTAATATGTTAATATAATTGATTAAAAATTAAACAACCCTATTTATAATTACATCAATAAGGATAATATACCTAGGGATAAATTAACCAAGGAGCTAAAAGAGCTGCACACTGAAAACTATGAGACATTAATAAAAGAAATTGAGGAAGACACAAATAAATGGATAGTCAATGTTCACAAATTGGAAGAATTAATATTATTAAAGTATCCATACTACCCAAAGAAATGTACAGACTCAATGCAATCCCTATCAAAATTCCAATGGCATTTTTGACAGAAGTAGAAAATACATTCCTAAAATTTGTATGGAAACACAAAAGACCTAAGATAGCTAAAGCATTCTTGAGGCATCATGCTCCCTGATATCTAACTATATTACAAAGCTATAGTCATCAAAACAGTATGATGTTGGCATAAAAACATAAACATGGACCAATGGAACAGAATAGAGAGCTCAGAAATAAACCCATGCATTTTTTTTGCCAATTAATTAATGATAAAAGAGCCAGGAATATATCATTGGAAAGAAACAGTTTCTTGAATAAGTGGTGTTGGAAAAACTGGACAGCCCCACGCAAAAGAGTGAAACTGGACCACTATCTTGCATCATGGACAAAAATCAACTCAAAATGGATTAAAAACTTGAACACAAGACCTGAAACCATAAAACTTGTAGAAGAAAACATAGGCAGTAAGCTCCTTGATGTAGGTCTTGGTGATGATTTTTGGAATTTGGCTTCAAAAGCAAAAGTAAACAAATGGGGCTATCTCAAACTAAAATGCTTCTGCATAGCAAAGGAAACCTCAGCAAAATGCAAAAGCAAACTATGGAAAGGGAGAAAATATTTGCAAATCATATATCTGAAAAGAGGTTCATATCTGATCTATATAAAGAACTCATACAACTTAGTATTAAAAACCCCCAACAATCCAATTAATAAATTAACAGGATTTAAGTAGTCATTTTTGCAAAGTCAACATGCAGGTAGCCAACAAGTACATGAAAAGGTGTTCAACATAACTAATTATCAGAGAAATGCCAATCAAAACCACAATGAGATATCATATCATACCTTTTATAATGACTATTATAAAAGAGACAAAAAATAACAAGTGTTGGCAAGGATGTAGAGAAAAGGAAACCCTTGTGCACTTTTGGTGAGAATGTAAATTGGTACAGCCACTATGGAAAATAGTGAAATAAAAATTTTCATAAAAAATTAATAGAACATCTGTATGATCTAATATTTCCACTTCTGGGTATTTATCCAAAGGAAATGAAACAGGATGTTGAGAAGATATATGCACCCCTATGGTCACTGCAGTATTATTTACGATAGCCAAGAAAAGGAAGCAATGTAAGTGTCCAGATGGATGAAAGGATAAAGAAAATGTGGTTTATACACTGGGTGGCCAATTATGATCTCTGAACGCATAATAATAATCTGGCCACTCAGTGTGTGTGTGTGTGTGTGTGTGTGTGTGTGTGTGTGTATAAGGCCCAGTGCATGAATTCATGCAAGGGTGGGTCCGGCCAGCCTGGCTAGGGGCAGGGGACATGATCAACCACACCGGCCTGCCTGCTGGTCAAACTCCTGTTCGAGGGTACAATTTGCATATTAGCCTTTTATTATATAGGATATACACTGAGTGGCCAGATTATTATGCATTCAGAGATCATAATAATCTGGCTACACAGTGTATAGGCAATGGAGCATTATTCAGCCATAATAAATAATATCATGTAATTGGTGACAACATGGATGAACCTTGAGTATATTATCCTATCTAATAAAAGAGTAATATGCAAATTGACCATTACTCCAAGACACAAGATGGCCTCCACAAGATGGCTGGCAGGGGAGGGTAGTTGTGGGCAGTTGGGGGTGACCAGGCCGGCAAGGGAGGGCAGTTGGGGGGGACCCAGGCCTGCAGGGGAGGGCAGTTGGGGGGGGGACCAGGCCTGCAGGGGAGGACAGTTGGGGAAGACCAGGCCTGTAAGGGAGGGAAGTTAGTGGCAAGCAGGCTGGCAGGGGAGCAGTTAGGAATCAATCAAGCTGGCAGCGGAGTGGTTAGGGGGTGATCAGGTAGGGGAGCAGTTAGGAATCAATCAAGCAGGCAGAAGCGGTTAGGGGCAATCAGGCAGGCAGGCAGGTGAGCAGTTGGGAGCCAGCAGTCCTGGATTGTGAGGGATCCCAGATTGGAGAGGGTGAAGGCTGGGCTGAGGGACACCCCCTCCCTGTGCACAAATTTCGTGCACCAGCCTCTAGTACTATATAAAATAAGTCAGATAGAGAAAGACAAATACCATATGATCTCACTTATATGTGGACTCTCAAAAAGAAACAACCCACAAAAAAAACCCCAAAACACAACCCCAAAACTGAAGTCATAGATAATAGAGAACAAATTGAAGGTAGGAAGAGGCAGAAGGTGGGGGTAGGAGAAATAGGTGGAGGTATTAAAAAGGTAAAAACTTTCAGTTATGAAATAAATAAGTCCTGGAGAAGTAATGTATAGCATAGCAACTATAGTTAATAATACTGTACCATATGTTTGAAAGTTGCTAAGACCAACCATCACGGTCCATGCTCCATCTCAGAGGCCTGTCACAACTTCAAAATTTTTCATATTATTGTATGTTACCTCATCCCAAAGCAATTTTTAGTATTATAAAGTGCCAAATTCCCACCTAGAAAATGAGAATTTTTTTCTTTAAGTGCAATAAACTCTTTTCTGAAAATGACACACACACACAAGAAAGTTGCTAATCTTAAAAGTTCTCATCACAAGAAAATAATTTCTGGATGTATGGTGATGTATGTTAACTAGACTTATTGTGGTGATCATTTTGCAATGATACCAATATTGAATCATTTTATTATATTAGCTGGTACTAATATAATGTTATATGTAAGTTATATCTCAGTAAAAGAAACATCCTTAGGATGGGTTCAATATTGTGGAAATATTAATAAACTATGAACAGAAACAAATGAGAAGACTGGCAAGAATGGACATTATTTAGGACACTTCTTAAATATGGGTGTGTAATACTTATTTTCTGTGTTGGGTTGACAAAGAGCTTTCCGTTATAAACGATTGTTTAATCTGTAGTTGAGTAATAGAGAACTAACTTATGTTCCATTTAAATATTAGATTTTGAGGAAGAAGATAAAAGAAAATTAAAAATTACAAAGAACAATTACACAAAACAATATTTCATAACATAAGTAACAAAAGTTATTGTTTCATCATATTTGATTGTCATTTTAAAATAAATTAAACAATATAGATAAACTAATATCCCTATGTATGTCACTGTTCTTTTACAGACAACAGAATCCACCCTATTCAGTTTAAACAGCAAGGTGTTTTTTTTTTAAAAGGTAATAAGATGGAACATAGAAACTCAAGTAAGGCAGAGAATCAGGCTTGGATGCTACCTAGCCAGTATCAAAGCAGCTAGAAGACCTGATCAACCACACCACTGGGTTCTTGTAGCAAAACACCACTGCTATTGCCAACACATTACTCAGCACCTCAGATGGTAGGTTTTAGAAGCTGAAACTTTGCCACGATGTCCCGGAAGAATCTAATGCTTTGCCATCAGGCATTTCCCCAAGCAGAGCTATCACCTCACAAGGCCCACCTCGCTGTCACAATTGCACACAGGGCCTGTGCTTGGCAGAACCGAGGCTGTATGAAGAATCCCAGCTGCAGACACACTAGAAAGGGAGGGCATGAGTGTGGAGCAGCCAGTCAGCATTTTCTCTAGTCCCTCTGACCATCACCACCGGTCTCTTCTCACCAACCCTTTACCCCTCACTCCTACAAGTAACCAGTGTATATTTATCTGTAAACAACATACATTTTAATTGACATGAATTGTATTTTCTTTACATGGTTCTGTAACTGGATTTTCATTTTTCACATATTTGAGACCCGTTTATTCTTCTATATTATTCATTGGTAACCCTTCATTTGAATATATGCCATTTTTTTCATTCACTTTTGATGGATAGTTTTTCTTTTTCTTTCTTAGTATTACAAAGGATGGCCAAATTAATACCACTATAGTTTCTTGGACACATTTACACAAATTACTCTAGGACAGAGTTTTTCCAAAATTCCCTGGAGGTAAAATCACCTGGAGGCACTTCTTAGGAATATAGCTTCCCAGACACCTCAACAGTCAAGGGCAAACTAGGAAACATGGAAAGCTCAAAACAAAATAACTGAAACAGGTGTAATTACAAAGGACAATATATAAAAGTATGGGTATAGGTCATGGTGGGAACACTTTTTCTGTAATGGGTCAACTCTGTTACATATTCTTCATCTTCTTTTTTTACAACTCTTTTTTTATTGTTTAAAGTATTACAAATAGTAGTACATATGTCTCCTTTTCCCCCCACTGACCTCCCCCCCCCCCCAGGCTCCCCCAACCCCCGGTACCTGTCCTCACCCCCCGCCCCCCCCCCCAGCGTCTGTGTCCATTGGTTATGCTTATATGCATGCATACAAATCCTTTGGCTGATCACTTGCTGCCCGCCCCCCCGCCCCAACCGTCTCCTGCCTTCCTGCTGAAGTTTGACAGTCTGTTTGATGCTTCTTTGTCTCTGTATCTATTTTTGTTCATCAGTTTATGATGTTCATTATACTCCACAAATGAGTGAGATCATGTGATATTTATCTTAACAAATGTAAAAACATTCTAAACATAAGGGCTATAGAGAAACAGGCTGGTAGTTTGCATACCCCTGGTTTGGTGAAGTAAAGAATAGTTCAGTCATCTGGAGCCAGTAACTACTGAGCTTTTCCTTCCCAGATCTGAGGGAAGAGGGAGATTACTGGGCCATGAAAAGAGAAAGGGTGCCTGCAGAGTTAGGGGTACACCCTGAGGGGAACGGTAAGGGAGTCAGCCTACTGACACCTTCCAGAAGGAAATAAATATTGAAACCTTACTCCTCCCCTGCCAGCCTGGTCACTCCTAACTGCCCTCCCCTGCCAGCCTGGTCTCCCCCAACTGCACTCCCCTGGAGGCCTAGTCCCCCCAACTGCTCTCCACTGCAGGCCTGGTCACCCCTAACTGCCCTCCCCTGCAGGCCTGGTGGCTTCTAACTACTCTCCCCTGCCAGCCTAGTTGCCTCTTATTGCCCTCCCCTGCCAGCCTGGTTGCCCCTAATTGCCCTCCATGCAGGCCTGGTCACCCCCGACTGCTCTCCCCTGCAGGCATGGTTGCCCCCAACTGCCCTCCCCTACAGGCCTGGTCCCCCAAAATTGCCCTCCCCTGCAAGCCTGGCCCCCCTGCCAACTGTCCTCCCCTGCAGGCCTGGGTCCCCCCCAACTGTCCTCCGCTGCAGACCTGGTCACCCCAAACTGCCCTCCCTTGCAGGCCTGGTCCCTCCCAACTGCCCTCCCCTGCTGGCCATCTTGTGGTGGCCATCTTGTGTCCACATGAGGGCAGCCATCTTTGACCACATGGGGGCGGCCATCTTGTGTGTTGGAGTGATGGTCAATTTGCACATTACTCTTTTATTAGATAGGATATAGACTGGGTGACTCAAACAACTACCATTTACTTCTCAGTCTGGAAGTCCAGAATCAAGGCACTGGCAGACGTGGTTCTGGTGAGGGCACACTGCCTGGTTAATATAAAAGAAGTGAGGGAGCTCTCTGGGGTCTCTGTCCACTTCATAACTAATCACCTCCAAAGGCCCCTCCTCCAAATGCCACCACAAAGGGGATTAGATATGAATTTGGGGGGGGGGGGACACAAATATTCATTCCATAGCACCCATACTCCGAAAGGCAGGCTAGTGAGGACGATCGCTTACCCCTAACCAAGGCTAGGAGAAGGCCTCAATAATTTATTAAACAGAAAGTTAAAGCACAAGGATTCTTCCTAAAAAATGAGTTAATCAGCCTGAGGAGAATCTCTCGAGTAGGTGTTATGGCCTGAGAGAAAAACCGAGCAAAACCTCATGTAACTGAGGGACTACATATAAGAAACTGTGTTTCTTTCAGTTACAGTTGACGTCAATATTATTTTATATTAGTTTTAGGTGTATTGCCTAATGGTGAAACATTTATATACTTTATGAAGTGTTCCCTCTGATAAGTCTGGTACCCATCTGGCACCATACATAGTTATTACAATATTATTCACTATATTCCTCTGTACTCTACACCCCTGTGACTATTTTTTATCAATTTGTACTTCTTATTTTTCACCCAGTCCCCCAAAACTCCTCCCATATGGCAACCATCAGTTTGTTCCCTGTGTCTATGAGTATGAAGAAACTGTATTTTTTAAAGTCAATTCTTTCAGGAGTAAAGTGCCCCTTGTTTAGGCAGTTCTGGGGTCCAGGGTCTGCCTGTCTTCTCCATTCCTGCTGATATGTTCCACTTACTTAAAGCTCAAAGGAGTCAATCATTTCATTTCACAAACATGATTAGAGCAGAAAATGAGACAAACATGTCCCTGCCCTCAGGGTGCTCACCTTTTAGAGGGGAAAGGCAGACAATATAGCAAGCCAGGACATAAACCAGAAATTCAAATTCTCAAAGCTGCTAAGAAGGAAATCACTGGGACACTGTGTGAGGTAGTGTGGGCAGTGCTCCAGAGAGCATGTCAGAGCGGGTCTTTCTGAGGAGACATATGAAGTAAGATCTGGAAAAGGAGCCAGGCATGAGAAGAGCACAGTGGAGGGGCATTCTGGGCAGCTGGGGGTGCGGGTGTGGGGACAGAACTAACCACCTCCCTTATTTTTAAGTGTATGTTAATGAAACATGCCTAGACAAATAAAGGGTGGAAAATTTGTTGGACTTCTGTTTTTCTCTCAACTTTCCTTTCTGCCTCTTTTTGTTTTTCCCTTTCGGGAATGTTACATGCACCCTTCCCCTCCTAAACACACACACACACTCACACACTTATTGGTGGGATTGTCAACCAATAAGTTCTTTCTCTCATCCCTGCTAAGAGGTGAACCTATGGCCCAAACAGAAGCTTTCGCTAGGAATTTGTATCTTGAGTGGGGTGACTAAAGAAGTGTTTGCTGCTGTCATTTACGAAGCAGCTCCTTTATTTTTATTTTTTATTCTTTTGGCATTTATTTTTATTCTATTTTATTTTTTAAATTTCTTTATTGATGAAGATATTACATATGTGTCCTTATCCCTGTTGTCCTCCCTACCCCCTCACTCATGCCCTCACCCCCCTGTTGTTTGTGTCCATTGGTTAGGCTTATATGCATGCATACAAGTCCTTTGGTTGATCTCTCTCCCTTACCCACACCCTTCCCTACCTTCCCTCTGAGGTTTGACGGTCCAGACAGAGAAGCATCCATCAGACCGAAGCAGCTCCTTTAAAAGGCTGCTCTCTGTGGCCCCCTGGCTGCCTGACACCTTTGGTTCAGAGGTAATTCTCTATCTTCAGTTCTGTTTATCACTGAATCCTCCCAGTGAATTCTTTATCCCTTATCTGCTTAAGGTAGCCAGGGTTGATTTCTGTTCTTTGTAACCAAATTACCCTAACCCAGTGGTCGGCAAACTCATTAGTCAACAGAGACAAATATCAACAGTACAACGACTGAAATTTCTTTTGAGAGCCAAATTTTTTAAACTTAAACTTCTTCTAACCCCACTTCTTCAAAATAGACTCGCCCAGGCTGTGGTATTTTGTGGAAGAGCCACACTCAGGGGGCCAAAGAGCCGCATGTGGCTCTCGAGCCGCAGTTTGCTGACCACGGCCCTAACCTTACAGAAAACCAATATAGGCACTTCTAGTAATCAGCCTAGCTCTTCAATTATAAAAACACAAACAAAACAAACAAAAAAAACCCCACAAAAATCTGACAACCACAGATCACATGACGTTTGGAGAAAACTAACAGCAGAAAAGATAATAACCAAGATGAGCCAACAGAAAAACTGACCTCAGAATTAACAAAAGCACCAAATACAGTTATAAACATAATGCAATAAATTATAAACTTGACCATAAAATATATATAACTCATAAAAATAATGCTAGAGATGTGGAAGGGGTTGGATGTACAATGCGTTCAATTTCTCACCTTTCATAGGGGGAAGTCAACAAACTCCTTAACATTGATAATTCAAGCCAGAGAAGTAGGAATATATTATTTAAACCTATAATAGTCAACACCGGAAAATCTACAAACCAGGAACTACTTAAAGCAACTATTTCAGGGAGCATGGATTTGAAGGTGGAAAAATTTTAGACTCCTCGGCATAGATTTAGTTTTTAAAACTACATCTAGGCATTACTTTAATAAAAAATTAAACCTAGTTTAAATTTTAAAATATAATATGCATGATACAAATGATGCCTGTTATTAGTTAACACCTGCCCATGTTTCACTTTTTTTTTTATTGATTTTTTTTACAGAGAGGAAGGGAGAGGGATAGAGGGTTAGAAACATCGATGAGAGGGAAACATCGACCAGCTGCCTCCTGCACACCCCCCACTGGGAATGTGCCCGCAACCAAGGTACATGCCCTTGACCGGAATCGAACCTGGGACCCTTCAGTCCGCAGGCTGATGCTCTATCCACTGAGCTAAACCGGTTAGGGCCCATGTTTCACTTTTAAATAAGACATTACATCTTTTTAGGCTAGGATATCCAAGAACCTCCAAATCTCATTCTTGACCAACGACTCTTCCCGAGGGTCCACAGGTTTATGAAGTATGCACACAGGAGGGAAAGCAAGGCAAACAGAAGGCAAAGTAACACTTGAGCCTTAGCTGTGGTCTTCCTCGGCAAACCATTGCTCAACACAGCCGCACTATCTGAGCTGTGACACACTTGGTCGGCACTTTCTACCTTAAATAACCTGGGAGTCAGACAAAAGCGGGCTGTGAGGCAGGCTTAGTCTGATTTTTCCTACCTATGCCAGAGTCATGTCACACATGCTGAGGGGACAGAAGTCAAATCCCACTCCCACCTGCGCGCACCAAAGAATTTGAAGCCTCAAAGCAAAGCCCCGAAGAGAAATAATTCCTCTCCTGCCCAATGGATGCAGGGAGGGGAAGCTTACCTAGAGAGAGTGAGCAGCCTGTACCTCCTCCACTTTGAAGCATTCCCCAGCCCTTCCAGTTTCTGTCCCGCGGAAGCCAACAGCCCAGAGAGAAAGGCAAGCAAGATCCCACCCCCGCACGCTGACCTTTCAACCCGATGGTCCTCGCCTGGCTGTACATTGAAATCACCTGGGAAACTCTAACACTGCTAAGGCCCGAGTTGCATCCCCAGAGACTGGTGTAATTGTTTTCAGGTGCCTTGAAGATCAGGCGGTTTAAAATCTCCCCAGGTGGGGTATGGATGAAAAATTCTGAAACTGCTTTTCTGTGTACTAGAGTCAAAAAATAAGTAATGGATGGTGATGGTGGCAGTCTGATTTCTCAGAGAGAGAAGTTACAGATAAGCAAGAAGGAATGGCTACAATGAACCTTGTGGTCCTGGGGCTGGAGATATCAGTATGAAGTCATGTTTACACGCACACACACTCACACACACACACACACACACACACACAGAGTTACAGATGTGTTTATACATAGGCTAACATGCAGATGTATATTACCTAGCTCTGTCTGCTGAAAGCAATGACAACTCCAATAGCAATGAATATTCCCAATTCCCAGATACTGGTATCTAATTACAATTCCCCCATAAAAGGAACCAACTCTCTTTGGAAAAAGGCTGGTTCTGGGGCCAGGGCAGGGAACATACAAAATAAGTCTGGAGCATCTTGTACTACCAGGAACTGAGGCAGTGTTGCAAAAAAGAAAGAAAAGGATGAGATCATGCCAAAGGGACACAGGAACCAACCCAAAAAGAACTCCCAATGGCCAAAGCTTGAAATATTTGAGCAACAAAATAAATAACATAGTGCTGGATTATAAACCAAAGTATAAAATAAATGCAAGAGTCCACATAGATATAATTAAATGACCGAATTAATAAATGGGTTAGAAGCAGACAAACCTTGCCACTAATAGTGCCAAGTAATTTATGTAGATACTTCCCCTTCCAGGAGGTGGAGCTCACTTTTCCCCTACCTGCCTAAGAGTGGGCTCAATTTTGTGACTTGCTTCCCAGGAATAGTGTAGGAAAGGGGGAAATGGTAACTTTATGGTGTAGGAACCTAGAGAACACTGAGTGATGAAGGTTAACACCGCCTGTGGGGTCATGTGGTTATCATGGATCCTCCGGAGAGATGAGAAGGGCATTTCACCTCTGTGAAATAAGTGCACAATTCCTGTATAATTGTGAAGAAATCAGACATGTCCATGTTGAAGAACATTCTGTAAAATATCCTCTAGTACTCCTCAAGGCTGTCAAGGAAAGCAAGGAAAAACGGAGACGCTCTTACAGACCAGAGGAGATTAGGACACAAAAATCTCAATGCAATGTGATGCCCTGGATTGGATCCTGAGGGAGAACAAGGACACACTAGGGAAGTCTGAATAAAGGCTGAATTATAGTTAATAGCAATGTTCCAATGTTGGTTTATTAGTTTTGGTAAATGTAGCACAATAATGTAAGATGAGCCCGGCCGGCCGGAGTGGCTCAGTTGATTGCGCATCATCCCATGTACCGAAAGGTTGCCAGTTCGATTCCGGGTCTGGGCACATACCTGGATTATAGGTTTGATCCCCAGTCAGGGTATGTAAGGAAGGCAACCAATTGATGTTTCTCACATCCATGTTTCTTTCTCTCTCAAACCATGTCTCTGAGTGAGGATTAAAAAAATAATGATAATGGAAGACGATAATAGAGAGGAAACCTAAACTGTGTAAGGGTATGATAATTCTGCATTATCTCTGCAACTTTTCTGTAAACCTAAAATTTTTCCAAAATAAAATTTTATTTTAAACATCAACAACAAAACAAGCAGATAAAGTATTGGCCAGTGATGCCCAAGTAGAGATGTGCACAATGATCTTAATAAAATAAAGCTCTGTTAATGTGGAAAAAACAAATTCCATTTTTTATTTTTTTGTTAATCTTCACCTGAGGATATTTTTTTCCATTGATTTTTAGAGAGAGTGAAAAGGAGGGAGGACGGGAGGAAGGGAGAGAGAGAGAGAGAGAGAGAGAGAGCGAGCGATTGAAACATGGATGTAAGAAAAACACATCAAATGGTTGCCTCCCACATGCACCCCGACTGGGTCAGGGATTGAATCTGCAACCCAAGTACATGCCCTTGACTGGGAATCCAATCGAACCTGTGACTCTTCAGTGCACAGGCCGACGATGCTCTAACGTTTAGAGTCTAACCACTTGGGAAACACTGGCCAGGTCACAAATTCTAATTGCAACCAAATTTAGAACCCCTGTTTCGGCATTCTCTCTAGATCATGTGACCAAATTGGAGCCTGATTTTAACTCAAGATTCCTGCTCCTATTGAAGTGGAAAGAGGAGGAGGCTTGGGGAAGTGAAAACAAGGTTTTGAACTACTTACCAGCAATCTATGTCAGAGCTGTGGAGGAACCCTGGGGACTGCGATAATTAATTTATCTTATTTTTCACTAAATAGGTTCTTCAAGCATATTTAGGACAACATAGAAGGAGAACTCAGGATTAAATCAGCAGTAGCTTATAGCGGGAAGCAATACTGATAGGAGAGGCCCATTTCATCAATTTAAGTAGATTCCAGAGAAACAATGAGAGGGTATGCTATGCATGTTCACTAGTTAACCTCTCCTTGTCATAGCACATTGAAAGCATTCAATATATATTTACTAAATAAATGGCCTTCTAGTGGCCAGTGCAAGAGACATGGAAAAAAAAAATTCTTGATCCTGACTCACCACATTTCTTATGATATAAAATGGCAGTATATCTTTTAAAAACTTTAAAGATGTACAGTTCTGTCCTGGCCGACATGGCTCAGTGGTTGAGAGTTGACCTATGAACCAGGAAGGAGGTCACGGTTTGATTGTGTGGTCAGGGCACGTATCTGGGTTGCAGCCTCGATCCACAGCCAGTCAATGATTCTCTCTCATCATTGATGTTTCTATCTCTCTCTCCCTCTCCCTTCTTCTCTGAAATCAATAAAAAATATATTTTTAAAAAGATGTACAGTTATGGCATAAGTTAGAGGCATAATAATGTCCCAATTATATTATTTTTATTGTTGTTGTTGTTAAACACTGCCTACCAGCCAAGTGTTGTAAGCTCTTTTATTCTTATCATTTGATTTATCTTTACCATTAAACGTAATACAGATGTACCCTTTCCCCCCCCCATTGATCACTTCTAAGAACCTCTCTCTCCTCCCCGCCTCAGGCCTTCACTGTATTATTGTCTGTGTCTATGGGTTATGCATATATGCATATAAGTTCTTTGGTTAATTTCTTCCCACCCACCTATCCCTGTCTTCCCTTTGAGATTCATCAGTCTGTTCCATGTTCCTATGTCTCTGGATCTATTTTGTTCAACCAACCTTTATAATTATATACTGTACCGTAGAGAAAAGAAGAAATGCTCTTAAGATGAGAAAAAGCTACTTTTTATTTCTCAGTGATTGATTTAATTTCACTTCCTGAGGTACAGAGGTATTTTCAGAAAGCACAACCTTCCCTAGTTACATTTCAGTGAAAAATACACTTTCTTAGAGCTCAAGAATTCTTGCCATCCCCTGGGAGATGTGGTCGGGCACTTAAAAACTTTATTCTTAAGGCCAAATCCGTCTTGGCAGATGATCTCATGGCTTATGTTTTTTGTGGGAGAAGAAGCAAGACTGAAAATATATCAGAGAGAGGAAAGAAGAAAGAGGAGGGAGAGTGATTAGGAATGAGTGGTGAGCTGTGGAGCAGGAAGAACCAGATGGCTCCAGATGGGAACTAAGTCAGCCTTTAGTTCCTATCTCCGGGAAATTGGTCCTGGCCTAAGAGGAGGCCTGGAAAGGACAAGGGGCAAAGAAAATGCCTTAGGGTTTGGTCCAGGACCTCTCCAAGGAAAATACTTTAGAAAAGTTCAACAGCTGAGATTTGTCATCTCCCCGGGGGCCTTTCATTCTGTTGTTTTGAGCTGAAAAAAAGAGGGTTGAGGCAAGGTAGGCTCACCACAACTAGAAGTGCTCACAGGCCGCCCACTCCCTAAATTCCCCAAAGTGTGGGAAGCTGGAGTGGTGGGAAATGTAACCCAAGGACGAACCGAGGGAATAAGGAGTGTATTTATCAACCTCAAAGCATTGTAAAATTTGTCTCCTCAGATCTTGACCATAATGGAAAAATTTTTTCATTATCAGAAATAATAGCTAATAAGTGATTCCTTTTTTATCACTTTTGGCAAAATTTTTCTTGACATACCAAAACCTGTACATAATTAAAGTATACAGTTTGATGAGTTTAGAGATAAATGTACATTCATGAAACCATCGGCACAAACTATGCCATAAACCCATGCATCACCTCTAAAAGTTTTCTCCTGCCAGTATTTATTATTTTGTGATAAAAACACTTACCATAAGATGTATCCTCTTAGTAAATATTTTAAAATAATAACTAGTTCTTTATAGGCCAGGCAGCTCAGTTGAATGGAGGGCTGAGTGCTAAATGAGTGTTAACTGCATGGAAACACTGGTGGAATCTGAATAACAATATGAGAATCCATTGGCTGTGAGTCAGTTTATCAAATGAGGAAAAACTGAGGGCAGGTAATTTCTTTCCTAAACAAAGCTGAAAACTCAACTCCCTTGTTCCAAGTATCCTATCTCCCTTTTTATTTTATTTTATTTTTTAAAAGAGGCACTGTGGCATGATTAAAATTCAAGAGCAGATTACCTTAAATCACAATGGGACTTAAATACTACTCTGAATTTATTAGGCTTGATTAATCAATAATTATTTACTGATCTCAGACACTGGGGATACCAGAGCAAATGAGAAAAAACATCACCTCTGCTTTCCTGGCTTGTAATTATCTCCCAAGTAGCAGCAGATTATTTGAGAATGACATGGATTTAGGTCTCATTTCAGAATCTATAGAAAGCACAGCTCTGAATTCTGGGAATGCATATCTGGGCTTCTGACCTAATCATATGGTAGGACAGAGAAAATCGTTATACTCAGAGAGAAGGTCTGAGTTATGAAAAGATGAGGCACATGCCTCTATTCATCTGCAATAAGAACATAGACATGTAGGAATTGTGCAAGTGGTAAGAAACTTGACCAGTCTCTGACATTTTAGAGTGAGTATACCACTTTTGAAGATCACTGCTGTCTTAAATAAATCTGTGGGAGCATGTGAAAGTATTTCTCCTCTGAACCTCAGTTTCCTGGTTCCTAAAATTGGGGATAATACCTATTTTACAGAGTAGTCATATGAGTAATCACAGTATCTATCTAGTGCTGAGTACACAGTTGATCCTCAAAGTGGTTGATTTTCCCCTTTTTCATTTTTCACAATTAAATGGCTGATTGATGAAGTGTCAATTCCTCATTATTTGGAATGTTCATACCTGAGAGGCTGAAATGAGTAGTAATTGGCAGACGTAGAGGCAAATCATTCATCAGGAAGGACTAGGATGTATCTGAACTGTTTTCCAACTGAGAGTCTATAAAAGCCTTGATTAGATGTTGCCATGGAACTGTGGCTTCTTCTTCCTTAGTAAGCAAGTCCAGACGCCCGATCTACTTTAGAGGTGCAGGTGGGTCTCCTTGTTTATTAAGCATCTAATGTGGGAGGCATATTCCAGGTGCCTCGTGCCTCCAACGTGTTATGGCATTCAATCCTTCCAACACCTGGTGGGAAAGGATTTTAAAGCTGTGAGAAAAAGGCTGGACAAGATAAAAATTCAGTGTATGTTCAATATAATCATATTTAATGTAAAAATTCAGTATCATCTTAATAAATGAAAGCATGAGGTAAGGTTTAAACTCAAGACTTTCTGTTAATTCTAATCCATATCGTTTCCCCTCTACAATATTCACGTTAAGAGGCAGTTGCATTGGGACTTGATTTGGCAGCAGAGTCCATAGGTAATAGGTATTGTTTAACTTTTGGCCCCTGGTAACCAACCTTTGCATAAAAACCAGCTAATTTCACATCGGCAAGAGCCACCTGTGCTTCTCCCTATTGCTGAGGCCACTTGGACGGCACTTTACCCTTTAGGTTCTGGGAGCACAGGTGTGGAAATAAAAGTAAAGCCAAAAAACTAACAATTTTGAACCCCCAAAGCAGGGGTTTCTGGGCTCTCAAGCCCTCAACTAAAGACAGTGAAAATAATGAGAAGCAGCTGCATCTTTTCCCATCATTTTAGGTTTTAGAAAGGAGGTGATTGTAAGCCATGTTTTTTTGTTTGTTTGTTTGTTTTTGTAAGTCACTGGCTTATTAGAAAATACCTTTAAATAGTTTGTCATGTCATAGTTGAATGTGAAATGTGAATTGCATTTAAAATTTCTCATCACACCTGAAGAAAACAATTTTGCCCAGAGGCATCCATCTGCAAGTTTAGCAAACCAGGCACCAGCTACATTTCCTAACAGACTGAGAGATAGACACCCCAGAAAACAAGGGCACTCTGGCAGAAGTGCTAATTCTCATTAAGTCAACCGTGAATGATAAGAATTCCTTCCTGAGCCCCTGTGGCCCATTTATCTACAAGAGAAGTCCAGTTTAACATTCTCTTTTCTTAAATGACCAACAGAGGCTGGAAGAGTTGAAAACATAGGAATCAGCTCTCTTCTCGAAGGTCTGCTGGGTTCTAGCTATTAAAGCTACACCATCTAGCAGATTATTCAGACATTATTTTGCACACTGAACTCAAGCTTTGCATTAAATATTTGCAGCATTGGAAGGCAATTATATGTAGAAGATAAAGCCCCCAAACAAAAAAATTCTCTACCGCCATCTGATAAGAATTAAAGGAATCCTACTCCAGTATTTGCTATGCTCTGCATGTTGTTGGGATCTTGTGCGGTTACTATGGAAACGCCAGATTCTAAAAAAAAAAAAAAAAAGCTGTAATTTCTGTTAGTATTGCAAAAAATGACCCCACTTAGCACTGTGAATTGATTGAACCCTGCCCTGTAATTTGGTAGAAGGCGCACAGGTCTCCAATCTCTTTCACTGCTCTTCTTATGAAAAGAAGTTGGCTCAAATAGCTTATGCTAGAGAGTATTAAAGAAATACAGTAGTCTAACTAAAAGCTAGAGCATATATTTAAGGCAGCACATTTCTATAGAATTACACTATCAAATGATGACTCATTTATATTTAAAGGAAGCTTAGGAATGTGAAATGCTTAGCCAGCCTCAACTGGTAGTGTGTCATGTAACTTTATTTCTCAATGAGAAATTACCATTTGTTATCCATTGCAAAGTTATTCTGACACTTCAAAGTAAGCAGAGAAAAAAATGTTTAGAGTCTGGGTCACATTTGTATCGGCTAGGAAATCACAGGAGCAAAATAGATGAGCTGTTACCTGATTTGATATTTACATCATTTGAAACATGTCTAAACTCATTACTGTTCTTACTATACATTTCATCGAAGGAATAGACACGGAAATTATACACCATGGTGATTTGAATATTAGAGAGTTGAGATTCATGCCTCCCTATTTGCTGATGGGGGGTGAGCTGTCAGGGAGGCAAAGAACCCTGCCAGGGAATGAGGGGAGAAATGTTTTGAGATGTATTGTTTGCTTCCACACCTGGACCACACAACAGCCTCCCTACTTACTTTAAAGATGTGATTCTGCCCTGACTGGTTTGGCTTAGTGGATAAAGTGTCAGGCTGTGGACTGAATGCTCCCGGGTTCGATTCCGGCCAAGGGCACATGCCCGGTTGCAGGCTCGATCCCCAGTGTGGGGCATGCAGGAGGCAGCCAATCAATGATTCTCTCTCATCATTGATGTTTCTATCTCTCCCTCTCCCTTCCTCTCTGAAATCAATAAAAATGTATTTTAAAAAAAAAGATGTGATCCTTCTCTGCCCTTCATTTCATCACCAGCCCCACACCCTGCCCTTGTCCTGTGTCCCATCCCTCCCCACTCAACAAAGACCTATTCCAATTCTACCCCTTCTATAAATCCCAGATCAGATTGCAAGATCTTGGTGAAGCTGTCTCAGCTAGTCCATCCAGCATCATTAAAATTTCTACAAATAAAAGATTTTTCCAAACCACCAAGCCACTTATGTTCTATGGCATTCGTTGAATTTCCCCCAGTGAATCCAATAGCCTCCTTTCAGTTTTCAGAGCATCAGTATTTAGCGCCATTCACCACACATCTCTGCCCACGCTGTGATTCTGTCCTCTCCTGGCTGCCCCTTACCTCTCTTAATGCTCCTTCCCAGCCCCCCTGCTGTCTTTCCTTTACACATTTGCTCATTTTTCATTAGACAAAAATTGATGGGGCACTTACCAAGTGCTGAGGATCTGCAGATATAATGATGAATAAAATGTGTTCCCCTCCACCAATAAGTTATAGGCTAGCCCTGACTCAGTGGTTAGAGCATTGGCCTCCTAACCCAAAGTGTCCTGGGTTTGACTCCTGGTCCAGGGCACATACCTGGGTTGCAGGTTCGATCCCCAGCCCTGGTCAGGGTGTGTGCAGGAGGCAACCACTCGATTTGTCTCTCTCACATCTATTTTTCTCTCTCTCTCTCTTTCTCTCCCACTCCCTCCTTCCCTTCCACTCTCTCTAAAAAAATTAATGGAAAAAAGATCCTTGGGTGAGGTAACAAAAAAGAAGAAGTTTATAGGCTAATGAAGAAGAAAGGTCAGCAAAACAGCAACTGGAGGTTGGTGATTCCTTTTGTAGACAGGTGTGAAGTCCACTGCTTATGAGAGCAGAGAAGAAGAGCTTCTAAAATCCAGGTAGGAGAAGGAACCAAGGAAGGCTTCCTAGAGAGGGTGACCCTTGAGCTGTCTTTTCGAAGGGGTAAAGCTTATTCAGATGAAGGAGAGAGTGGGTTTTTCAGGCAGAAGGAGCAGCATGTGACATGGCATAGATACTCGAAATAGCATGTTTGGGGGAATAGGAGTTTGTGGATTGGGAGGCAGTGTGATATAGTGGGGAAGGTTATGGATCCTGCAGTGGGATGTGGGATTGTTTCTTGGCTATGTGACCATGGACAAATTACTTACTTTCTGAAAGCCTCAGTTTTGTTACCTATACATAATATCTAGCTTGTGGTGTTTTGGGGGGTAGTTTCATGACAAACAGCAAAGGCTCATTTATCATGCAGAACAGCATAGTAGACACCCAGTAAATTGTAACTAGGGTTATTATGGTGATGATGATGATTAACTTCATGTGTCAGCTTGGCTGGGCCACAGTGCCCAAATATTTGGTCAAACATTATTATACCTTTCTGTGCAGGTAATTTTATGGTGTACTGAGTAAAGCAGATTACCCTCCATAATGTGGGCGGGCCTCATCCAATCAGTTGAAGGCTTTAAGAAAATAAAGACTGACCACCCCTGGGCAAGAAGGAATTCTGCCAGCATACTACTTCTGGACTTGAACTGAAACTGTTCAGCCTGCTAGCCTACCCCATTAGAACTCATTAAGCCTCCACAATCATGTGAGCCAATTCTTTAAAATAAACTCTTTCTCTTTCTTTTCTTTTCTTTCTTTCTTTCTTTCTTTCTTTCTTTCTTTCTTTCTTTCTTTCTTTCTTTCTTTCTTTCTTTCCTTTCTTTCTTTCTTTCTTTCTTTCTTTCTTTCTTTCTTTCTTTCTTTCTTTCTTTCTTTCTTTTTCTTTCTTCTCTCTCTCTCTCTCTCTCTCTCTCTCTCTCTCTCTCTCTCTCTCTCTCTCTCTTCCCCCTGTTGGTTCTGTTTCTCTGGAGAATCCTGATTACTACAGAAGGCTTAATTAAACCCATATTCAATTGCTTATTTGAAATCTCCACTTGGATATCTACTAGGAACATCTAGTTTAATATGTCCTAAACTGAGCTTCAGATTTACCCCATTCCAAACCCTACTCTTCTTGCAAACTTTCCCATCTCACTAAAAATAAACTCCATTCTTATAGTTGTTTGTGTCCCAAACCTTGATGTCATTCTGGAACCCTTTTTCTCTCATACTTTACATCTGATTAATTGGCAAGTCATGTTAGCCCTTCGTTCAAAACACATCCAGAATTCACTTTTCACCACCTCCACCACTATCCTCACAGTCAAAACTACCTGATTATTGGAATAGCTTCCAAATGATCTTTCCTCACCCCCTCTAAGAAGTCATAGAGATCCCGCCTTTCTCTGCTCAAAACCCTCCATGGCATCTTTGAGAATAAAAGGGCTGAAGTCCTTTTCTGGCCCATAAGGTCCTACGCAGTCTGGCCCCCTTCCCTTTAGCCTCATCTCCTATTACCCTCCTCTTGTTCATTGTTCTCAGCCACTCTGGCCTCCATGTTGTTCCCCGAACTCACCACACTGCAAATGTCCGGGAGCCCTTCTGCTTGCAGTTCCCTCTGTCTGGAACACCTTCCCCCAAATTTCCACATGGCTGTTCCCTACTCTCCTTTAGATCTTGGCTCAAGGCCTTCTCTGAAAATTGTCTAAAATTGCAACCCCTTCTCTCAATACTCTCTCCACACACAATTCCTATCTTCCTTTTATGCTTTATTTTTCTCCTTAGCACTTATCACCATCTAACCTCCTAGATTTGAATTATTTCCTTCTTTATTCTCTCCCCACTAGAAATAGGCTGCATGAGAGCAGGGGTTATATTGGGTTTTTTTTTGTTCAGTGCTGCATCCCCAGTGCCTAGAACAGAGCCTGGCACATAGTAGTAGTTCAATAAATATCTGTTAAATGGTCAAATGCTCAAGATGATGATAATGAGGAGGAAAAGGAAGACAAGGAGGAATTCCTAAAATAGAGGCCAGAGAGCTCATGTGATATGTTATTTGTGATATGGGAACCTGTCTATCCCTCAGACCTCCCACTTCCAGAAAATTCAATGCTTTGATGTTGGGCCACCCTCCCCTTCCATTTCCACTAACAATGTTTACTTAAAAGTGCTAATCCCTGGATCTTACTTCTGGAGATTCTGATTAAGCAGGTTTGGAGTAGGTCTGTAAATCTCCATTTAAAAAATGACACTGATGCAGGTGGTCCTTGGACCATACCTTGGGAAACACTGACTAGGACTGAGTCCCAAATTTTCTAAGCCATGTCTGGCTCACAGATGTATTTTATTTGGTCCAGAAAGTGTTGGCTCACAAAATGCTTATGAAAAAGCACATTACTTACCAACATTTAAAAATGAAAATATCTTCTATATCATCCTTATTTCCAGGTTTCTATTTTAATTTGATGACTTGGCAACACTGGACATATATTCCAATACGGCAATAATTGGCTAACGGTGGGTGGCAGTTGCAGATTTCTTTTAAAAGGGACATGTGAACTTCAGGTTCTTATTATGTCTTAAACACAGCGTTCATCTACATTACTCACAAAGCCCCGGAAGGCATTTGAGTCTGGGACCTTCTGCCTAACCAAACCAAGCCCAGGATGGGAGTGGTACCATCAAGTCGACCCAACTCTATATACATCCTAAAACTCAACAAGGCTGCTGGCCACTGCCTAAAGCCAGGAATCCTAGAACAGGAAACACAAAGACCAATTCTGTGGGGAGATGAAGGAAATTGCCTTTTTATTGTTTTGCTGATGATTCTGTTCTAGAGGGAAAATAAACCACTGGGTAATTTCTATACCAAACTTTTAATACACTGGTCAGTAGTTTTATTGGTAAGGAGCACTTACAGTGGTTTTACAGGGAGATGTAAAAGATGTACGTAAAGATGTACACTGATTCTTTAACCATTCATCCGTAAGAAGTGAGTGATCAGCTCTTGGATCCTCATAAGGACCCTGGTTAGCTCATCAAAAGAAAGCCAGACACACTTTGAGGTCGTACTCCAGAAGGAAGATTCTGAGTGGGGCAGGCACCTGCTCTGAGGTATCACAGCTCTCTTCCAGGACACTCTCTTATGGCCAGCTTGGAAGGACAGTTTTGGTTATGATCTGGGCTGGGCTACTCAAACATAATCCAAACCTGCCTTAAGTAAACTTGTCCTAATTGCCTCAAGAGTGGAATAAAAGAAAACAGGCAACCACACATCCGAGAGCCCAATATAAACACACATACACCCGGCCTGGGAGTCCTAGTTCTGAGGGAGCGGCAGTCCCATGGAGGTAGGAGCCACAGCTGTGATCCTGAAGGATCTTTATTGGCGGAACTGGTGGCTCACCACTCGGGCTGGCAGGTGGTTTGGTAAAATGTGACTTTAAAGTCTACAGTAAACAAAGATAACGGGCTCTCGAGGGGCACACTGGGGCATTTGCGACCACGCTAAAGGAAGGGAGGACACTGCAGCTTGCAGTGACTAAAATGAATGGAAACTTAAAGATATTATCCATTGTCATGGCTACCCTTGGCTTTGACCATCTATCCCCAGCTTCTATGGCCTAGGAAGCAGTGGCTGCATAGACAGTAGAGCCAGCCTTAAATGTGAGTTCAAATATTACTCTTTCTCTATTGAAAGATAATAACCCTGAAGATCCCTGTTCCTTCATTTTTGCACGAGTTTCAAAACGGTATTGGTCCATGTCAAATCCACTGCATTGAAATGGTTACTTACATTTCACCATCCACAAGCCTGCTGTAGGACTCCCTGAGACTACTAAGTGCATTAGATGGTCCTCGGCCATCACTAGCAGCCCCTCCCCAGTCAACCGATTTGCAGATGTATGCCATTTTCATATTATTATTGGCCACGAGAGGAACTCAACAAGGGAGAGTAGACCAATGGGCAGAAAACCCTCCATTTCTGCAAAATCCCTGAGGATGAACGACTCATTTCCTGTTTCCATACGGAAGAGCAGTGTATTGGAAAGAGCACAGGCTTGGAGGTTTAAAGGAATCAGAATAAGACTCAACCTCCGCCACTTTCTAGAAGTATAGCCTCTAGCACTTTATCTGCTTCCTTGAGCTTCTATTCCCTTATCTTTAAAATGGGGCTAATCATGCACACTCCATAGGGGGCGGGCTCAAATGAAAAATAACGTGTGTAAGGGAACCAGACCACTGTCTGACTCACCGAGGCTCCAGTAAAGGTCACCATGGTTGTTACCAAACAAAAATATCGTAGGCAATCAGAGAGCCATAGAAATAAAAAGGATGTCAGGTTTTCTAACACTACTCTCTTTAAGAAGCAAAAGTGTTTCAGATAAGGGAATATCCTGCCTTTGCTTCAAACTGTCACTTGCATTGATTAACATTAATAATATCACCTAACACTGTACTGACTATGGGTTAAGCTCTGGTATTTAATGCTCACTCGGAATATATGACATGGGTAATATTATAGTCATCCTGCTTTACACCTGAGGACTTGGAGGCTTAGGAAAGTCCTACGACTTGCCCAAGGTCACACTGTTGGCCTTGATCCCTCATGCTCTCATTACAATTCTAGGTTTTCTCCCATGTTCAGACTACCAAGATCAGTTTGCCACCTACATAGGTCCTTCCTTTTTTTTTGTCTCTCTGACTAAAAACCAGGCCAATGGAACACACATATCTTCCAGGCATATAAAGCCCTGTTGACACTAGAGCCACAAAAAAGTAACCACACCTTCTGTTTTATAACCTCTTCTCATTCTAGCTCTGTCCCACCAAATTCAAAAGCTAAAACCATTTTAAATGCGGTTGGCTTTTTCTGTGATGATGTGGAATAGGGCACCATTCCCAAGATCTCTGCCTTAGCGTTTCTGGTTTAAGGTTCCACTTCATCATTTTACAAGTTGAGGGGCCACATGACTGTATTCAATTGGGTTATTCCAATGTAGGACTGGTGGTGATGCTGTTACAGGTGTGAGTATGAAACGCTAAATAGGGAATCCGAGGGAGCCTTTTGGGGTGGAGTCTGGTTGAAGGGATGCTAGGGGTCAGATCAGTCTAGAAGGAGGTAGCAACATTTGTTTGAGGATCTGTTGCTGGTGCACAGGCAGAGTCTGGGTGGTGGAGGGCAGGCAGATCTTCTGTAGGGACCTTCTGTGCCTTCAACTTCAGGGGTTCAGATCATCAACAAGGACAGTGGTCTGGCTCTTGGGGGAAGGCTGTCTCCCTTATACCAATAACATGTACTCTATAAATATTAGTGGGATCAATGACTAGGAGTAGCTGAGGAAGGGAAAGAGATGTGAAGACAAGGAGAATCAGTGGTCTTACCAGCAGTGGCAGCAAAACAAAAAGGAACAGTTTTGGGGTGACAAGCAGAGAAGGAGGTGACTTTCAGGTCAGATGGCCAGTTTTAAATGAGAGGTTAACTACAAAAATATGACACAAAACTCCATAGTAAGTTGTGGACTGGAAAAGTGGACGGATCCATCCAGAGAAAGTTTATAGCGTTTATAATTGTGGGATGGGGATTATGGATGGTTTTATTTCTTCCTTCTTGTTTATCATTGTTTTATTATTTCATTTTCTTACTCAGGTTTGTTAAGAGTTTTCCTAAACATCTTTAGGTCTGCTGCATCTTGCAATGAACTCTGACAAAGCTGTATCCTTTTCTCTCGCGGGGCTGATTAAAATATATATGTCAGTTGAAACTTGAGGAGACATTTTCTTATCTGAGGCTTGCTTAACTCTGTTTATCTACATCACCCAACAATTAATAAACTTTATTTTTATTTAAATTTTGAAAATTAAAGTTGACATACAATAAATATTAGTTTCAGATATTCAACATAGTGCATTGGCATTTATATACCTTACAAAGTGACCACCATGATAAAGCTAGTAACCATCTGTCACTGAACAACGTTATTATGTTACTAGAGGCCCAGTGCATGATTGAATCATGCACGTGTAGGGCCCCCTACATGCTTTCGCTTTCGATCACGGGGGAGCTGGGTGCCTGTCCGCTGGTGCACCAGGCCTTTCAGAAGCCTCTGGCGCGGCGGCGGAGGCTTCCGAAAGGCCTGGTGCCTGAGTGAACAGGCACCCAGCTCCCATGCTTTTGATGGTCCGCGGTGGGATGTGAGCTCGCTGCCCCAGAGGCCCCTTCTGTGCCGCAGCACAGCCATGGCGCAGACGCTGAGCTCGAGCCACCGCTGGCGACGCAAGCTCAGCATCCCGCCAGCCCAATCGGCCACCCCGGCCACCCTGAGTCCCGCCCCCCCCGCTCCTCCTGGCCAATCGCGGGCATAGCGAAGGTACGGTCAATTTGCATATTTGTCTATTATTAGGTAGGATTGACTATATTCCCTATGCTGTATGGCTCTCTTAACGAATCTTTAGGTAGGTTCTTCACAGCCCTTGTTTTGGGTGCTTTTCTCAGCTCTCCCAGATATCAGTTAGGAAATGGAGATTTATACTAATTAGTTCTCTGAATGGACAATGCCCCATTTTCTTTTCTTATATAAATACCATAGATAATAAAATCCTACTAAATTTCAGTAGCTATTGCAAAACTTATAATGATAGTATAAGAAAAGCTTTGCTGGTGAAATGTATCTAGCACCAACCTTGTGTTGTGGGCAGTTGTGGGCGACCTTTGTCTCTCCTTCCTGCTTTTAGCCTTAGAAATAGTGTCACCTGGGGCTTGTGGCCAACCTCTTGGTGCTCAGCAGGATAAAAAGGCCTGGGGAGAATGCTGTTTGACATTAAAGAGTATTTAAGGTTTATTATTTCTGAATGTGCTTTTGTGTACCGAGCAATTATACTGCACCCCGCTGCCTCCCTTTTTGCTTGAATTATATCTTGGCTCCAATTTGTCTGATATTTATCTACATTAAGCCTCCCTCTCTCTTTCTCTCATTCCCATTCTTGCTTCTTCCCTAAGTAAAATATCTGAAGAAAACAGAGGTGAAGAATGGGGATGGGAGGAAGGTGTCTGGAGACTTTTCTGTGTGATGACTATAATCTGAGGAACAGATGTGGGGGAACATTCCGCTGCTTGCCGTTGAATCTAAAATTTGGTTTAGAATCCATGCAATTTCCGTTTTTAAAGAATAAAGTCCTGATGCAGTCACCAGCCACATTTTATAGTGAACTCTCCATAATACAGATTAGGAGTGACCAGAGTTCAAAGGGCGAAGTAGTAGGTTTGGCTGTTGGCTTCCTCTTGGTCTGCCCTTCCTACCTCATCTTTCTTTCTCCAGGGCACTCCTGCCCTCACCAAGACCTGTCGCCTGGAAGGAACTGCGATCAGGCATTCATACCTTAATGTGAATGAAAGTCTGTTAGCATTTGGGACCTTATGTCTCATTTTGTATCAAAAGCTGGGACTCTGAGAAAGCACTCAGGAAAAGATAAGAGTTGAGTATAATGCCTAACTTCTCAAGACCTCGTGTCTGTGAAAGCAGCATCTGTCAGAGGCTCCAAGGTTGCGCTGGTAGGTTCTGTTCAAGTGTGGGTAAGTAAGGCTATAACCTACTCTCCTGTGCTTCTGTATACAAAAGGAATTACATATCAAGGAAAGTGTACATGTTTAGTAACTTGTGTTTCCTGATCACAAGCCAGGTATACTAGTAAGAGCAAGAATTAAAGGAAATGTAAACCTTTTGTACAACCAGAGTTTTTTGTTTCTTTTGTTTTTCTTTCTTTACAGATTTAATTTGTCTCTAACAATGTCTGAATGTGTCTAGATCTCACAGATACCCTATACACTTGCTGCCCCCGCTCATGCTCCCTTTCTCCTTAGCACAGTAATGGAATCCCTTCAGACCCTTCCTGTGACGCTCCATACGATCTTTTGTTTTTCTACTTCAAAGTGATAAGCAACACCAGGCTAAGTATATTTTTATATCTAGAACTCTATCTGCGTATTTTTTACATCTATAACTATATCTGTGTATTTTTGTCAGGAATAATTATAATTAACTAGAGGCCTGGTGCACGGATTCGTGCACAGGTAGGGTCCCTCGGCCTGGCCTGTGGGGATCAGGTCAAAAGCTGTTCTCCTACATCCCCTGAGGGGTCCTGGATTGCGAGAGGGCAATTCTCGGGTGTCGCACCCTGGAATCAGGCTCCCTCCTCTCTGGTTCCGGGTGCGTCACCCGAGAACTGCTGCTGCCAAGTGACCACAGCTCAGCAGCTCCTGCATTGAGCATCTACCCCCTCATGGTCAGTGCACATCATAGCTACTGCGGTTGGCTGGTTGCTTAGGCTTTTATATATATAGACTAGAGGCCCAGTGCACGAAATTCGTGCACGGAGGGGGGGGTGTCCCTCAGCCCAGCCTGTATCCTCTCACAATCCAGGACTGCTGGCTCCCAACTGCTCGCCTGCCTGCCTTCCTGATTGCCCCTAACCGCTTCTGCCTGCCAGCCTGATCACCCCCTAACCACTCCGCTGCCAGCCTGATTGATGCCTAACTGCTCCCCTGCCAGCCTGTTTGCCCCCAACTTCCCTCCTCTGCCAGCCCGGTCACCCCTAACTGCCCTCCCCTGCAGGGTTGATCGCCTCCAACTGCCCTCCCTTGCAGGCCAGGTGCCTCCCAACTGCCCTCCCCTGCTGGCCATCTTGTGGTGGCCATCTTGTGTCCACATGGGGGCAGGATCTTTGACCACATGGGGGAAGCCATATTGTGTGTTGGAGTGATGGTCAATCTGCATATTACTCTTTTATTAGATAGGATAGAGGCCTGGTACAGGAGTGGGGACCAGCTGGTTTGCCCTGAAGGGTGTCCCGGATCAGGTGGGGGTTCCCTTGGGGCATGGGGCGGCCTGAGCAAGGCGCCTGTGGTGGTTTGCAGGCCAGCCACGCCCCCTGGTGACCCAAGCAGAGGCCCTGGTATCTGGAATTTATTTACCTTCTACAATTGAAACTTTGTAGCCTGGAGTGGAGCCAAGCCTCCTGCATGCTCCAAGGCCGGCAGCCATTTCTGTTTGGGTTAATTCACCTTCTATAATTGAAACTTTGTAGCCTTAAGCGGAGGCCTGGGCCCGGCCAGGGTGTGTGGAAAGCTTTGCTTTCTCCGTTGCCACGGGCAACCCTGGCCTGGTCTCTCCAGCTCCGTGGCTGCCGCCATTCTGTTTGAATTTGTTTACCTTCTATAATTGAAACTTTGTAGCTTGAGTGGAGGCTTAGGCCTGGCAAGGGCAGGCAGAAAGCTTGGCTTCTTCTGTTGCCTGGGAAACCTTGCTCTCTGTGGCTGTAGCCATCTTGGTTGGGTTTATTTGCATACTCGCCCTGATTGGCTGGTGGGCGTGGCTTGGGCGTAGCGAAGGTATGGTCAATTTGCATATTACTCTATTATTAGGTAGGATATGTTTCCCTTTTCCCCTTACCTGCTAAAGATATTTTATTTGCGCATTCCATCTCTCTCTCTCTCCATCTCATCAGGCCTCTAGGCCTCTAATAAAAATTCTCTTTGAGTGCTAGGTTTATGGACCTATGCAATAATGAAAGGAACTGCATCAGAAAAGGCCATTTTCACTTTCAAGAGTAATAATTTCAAGAAAAATGATTGAGACCAAAGAAAGGAGAAATGAGGACATCTGGGGAGAAAAGGAGAATAGCGAGGGGTTGAGAAAAAGGCTTGAAAGCATAGAATTGGAAAAGAGAACTTTAAGAAGTAAATTGGGGTTATATATTAATGTCCTTTGAGAGAATGGAATAAAGATTTTGATTCATTTTGGTAGCTAGGGTGTTTTCTTTTGACAGAATAGTAATAGGAAAGAACCATGATAACTCCTCCTAAATATACTGGTAGTTAGAATTTCACAAATGCATATATACATACTCTGTATTCCGTGTAATCTGAGATGACAATCTAATCTGTGATTATTGATTTTAAATACACCATTATTTCATATATCTAACTTTAAGAGAGAACACTTCCAAATACTATTTTAGCAAGTCATAAATTATAAGATGCATCTTTTTCAGAGATGTTAAAATGTGAAAAATATCCTCCTATATAATAAAGAGGTGATATGCAAATTGACCCTCATGCCCTCGCACAAGATAGCCACCCCCATGTGGTCACAAGATGGCCACCACATGATGGCCGACAGGGAAGGGCAATTGTGGGAGATCAGGCCAGCAGGGGAGGGCAGTTAGGGGCAACCAGGCCAGCAGGGGAGGGGAGTTGGAGGCGACCAGGCCAGCAGGAGAGGGCAGTTGGAGGCAACCAGGCCAGCAGGGGAGGGCAATTGGGGGCGACCAGGCCTTCAGGGGAGGGAGGACAGTAGGGGGGGGACTAGTCCTGCAGGGGAGGGCAGTTAGGGGCAACTAGGCCAGCAGAGGAGGGCAGTTAGGGGTGACTGGGACGGCAGGGGAGGGAGGGCAGTTGGGAGGGACCAGGCCTGCAGGAGAGGGCAGTTAGGGGCAACCAAGCCAGCAGGGAAGGGCAGTTGGGGGCAATTGGGCTGGCAGGGGAGCAGTTAGGCATCAATCAGGCTGGCAGGGGAGTGGTTAGGGGGGTGATCAGGCTGGCAGGCAGAAGTAATTAGGGGTAATCAGGCAGGCAGGCAGGTGAGTAGTTGGGAGCCAGCAGTCCCAGATTGTGAGAGGGTGCAGGCTGGGCTGAGGAACAGCCCCCCTCACCCCCAGTGCACAAATTTCATGCACCTGGCCTCTAGTGTATCAATAAAAGAATATGTAATATTCCAGAATAAAATACACCAGAATAGTAAGAGTACTTTATCACTAGATTTTGACATTGTAAGCTCCCTTTGTTTTCTTTATACTTTTATGTGTTTTTAAAGTGTTTTACTCTGATCATGAACTACTTTCCTAATTAGAACTCAAAATATCTTCAGATGTAGTTTTGCCAGAAATTCACAAAGAATAAAGCTCTTTGCTTCTCGGATTTTCTGTTCTCATTGGCAAAATCCTACAACTGCTACCACTGTCAGATAATTCTGTTCCAAGGTACAACACAAGAGATTGGAAGTTATGGTTACAATATGTTTTCTGGATTTCCCAGGGCCTAGTGGGTGTCCCTGCCAATAAAATAAACGTAACTTAGCATACATTATTTGTGTGCATCTATAAATGTAGGCACATCCTTTTACAAAATGTAATAGTGGGTCAATTTCTAAACAATGCAGTGCACAATTTCTTTTCAATGACCAGTAAAATGGTAATTTATCAATATGCCTCAGGCTTCTGGCCTCTCTGCTTCTCACACTTTCTTTAGCTCATCTGATGGCCCTACGGACTCAAGGCTTGACAATTCTGCCATGTAACCTGAAGGTTTAACTCCAGCCCCCATCCACACTGATGGATTCTTCTGGAAGACTGGGATGGGGGGCGGGATTTAAAGGGTAAAGGTGCTGTCCACAGCCATCCCTTAGTGAAGAGCCCAGTGGAAGACAGAAACTTAATCAGAAAAGGCTTTTGTTTCCTATGCAGGGTTTCCAGCTTGAGCCTAGCTGTTTGCCTGAGCATACAGATAAATTTGAGTCAAAAGGGTAGCTTGGGAGGGAGAAGGATAGCGATTGCATTTCTTTAAAAAAACTTTCCCCCAAATCATCATCTTTTAATGATTTTTTTAAAAAGATTATCATCAAAATAGCTCTAGAAAAAGTTATTCAAAATATGCAATAAAAATTAATAGTCAGACAGTGAGATATGCAGCCGAAGGGTGGTGGCTGTTTTATGTGCTTGCTCCTGACCGAAAGTGCTCTCACTCCCAGGACTGTCAGAACTTCGCTTTGCTTATGGTCTGAGCATGTCTGGAGGGGAGGGAGGCTGCTCCCCAGGGGGCCAAGTAGGAAAGACTCACCCATCTGGAAGAGGGAGGCGGGTTCATACTAGTAAGTTCAAGACAAGAAAAATAGGTTGGGGTTAGAGGGCAGAGGTAATTCTGAATACAGTGCAGTGTCTGCCTCTCAATATGTCCTCTGGTTATCTCTTGCAGGGTCATGGATTGTTTCTAGAAAAAGAGTACTTCAATAAGGGGGCAGTTTAAAGATAAAACCTCAGTAAGACAAGGGAAATGGAGGTCAATGCTGTGTAGCAGAGTGTGCACAAGTGGGGATGAAGGGGACGCTCCTGATGTGAGGAGGCCTATGGAACAAGGAACAGACGAGCTTATATGTTGACTGCAGGGGAGAAGCCAGGGAGTTGAGCGTTGGGGCAGCTGCCACGCAAGCTCCGCCAGACAAAAGAGTTTATCTCAGTAAGTTGACAGCAACAGAGAGGACAGAACTTAACTTGTAGCCTAGAGGGTAGGCGAATGAACACATGATACACTCCCTAAGCAAGCTGAGAGAGGTGGTCAGGGCAGGCTAGCACTGATAAATACCAGTGAGGGGAGAACTGGAGAATACCGTTTGCTACTCTTTTAATGATGCTGTTGTGATATATTGAATTTTGGCTACACACTCGCAGTGCTCCCCTAAATTTCACACAAAGTGACTCCTGACCTTGCACTTAATCACTGAGGCTAGAGACTGTACCTTCCAGGGACCCTGTCCTGGAGTGGTATTCCGTGTCAGAGATAAGACTAGTTGTTGGGCACTGCCCCTCTTGTAATACATGAGGCTGCAGGGCTTCGAGGCTCTAAATTGGCCTTTATAATTAAGGTGACCAAGATTTCCATGGGTCCCCAGCCTTCAGAAGGAATCCTTTCCCCAAACCAGTATTCTAAGTTCCCAGTATTCTTAAGGTGACCAAGATTTCCATGGGTCCCCAGCCTTCAGAAGGAATCCTTTCCCCAAATCAGTATTCTAAGTTCCCACCTGGTGAACCAGGGGAAATCCTCCTTTTCCCCTCCCTAGTGGTTTCCTATTTCCAAGCATTTCCTGGGAATTTCTAAGGAACACTTAAATACTCTGAAATCTGGCTTAATTGTCACCTGAGAAGGGAGCTATAATGCAGAAATGAAAGCCTAGAACTGGATATAGACATCGCTCTTTCTAAAGCCCTTGGAAATGGCCCTCCACAGGGCTATTTTCTTGACATTGGCCGGCCACCAAGTTCCAGAGCTAAGCCTACCCTCTCTCAGAACAATGCCTTTGATCAGAAATTCCCAATATCAGGCTCAATAGCTCAGAGCGCCAGCTCAGAGTGCCAGGGAGGGGAATGTAATTCCCTCCTCAGGGCTAAGGCCCGGGCCATTTTCTCTCTTCAGATGCCTGACAGGGAAGACACAGATATTATTTAGGGGAATGTCCCACTTATTTATAGGATGTAGTCTGGTCCCCAAGCCATAGGATAAGGCAAGCAAAATACTGGGTAAGAGCTATAGTGAGAAGTATGCCACTCCTGAAAGGTTTTAGACCAATAGAGGGTGGGAGCTGGCAAATCCCACTCAGTCTGTCCTATGATCCAGCCACCAGCATGAAGTGAGGACACGCCAGATTTGGTGCCTCATCTTTCCTGGCATCAACTGGTCTCAGCTTCCAATTCTTGTAGGTTGTCCTTACACACACACACACTCACACACACACACATACACACACATACACCTCACAAAGACAACATAATACATTTTTTATAGATAGGGATATCTAGATAAAACCAAAAAAAGTCTTAATCTGTAAAAGTGCAATTATAAATATAATTTATATTATGAATTTCTAGTCAGAAGTGGGTGGGTACTTGTGTTATATCTGCATAACTGCAAGCACCTGCCCAATGCTCTTTCCCAGAGACAAATTCTGTTTTTCACTACAGAATTTTTAAAAATGCACTCAAAATAGCAGTCTCTAGCTTTGATCATGTAAATTTTTATCCTCCACTGACACCTTCTTTAAAAATATATAAATTAATAAATACATCAGATAAGACCTAAAGAGGCTGTTCAGTTTCAAACAACTCCAAGTCATATTTGAATGGTTCTGGCTAAGGATACTCCACTAAGATAAACATTTGGATAAAAGTGGTGCTTTTCTGGCCTGCTTCGTCTCCATAACATTCTGAGTTACGATTCATGAGGAGGAAAGGAATAAGCACGTGATTTCATTCTGGAATAACTTTCTCACAAGGCAGCAGAACTCTGTGAACTAACAAATATTTCTATAGCCACTACTTTTACATTTACAACGAG
Organism: Cnephaeus nilssonii; assembly: GCF_951640355.1. Lineage (NCBI taxonomy): Eukaryota > Metazoa > Chordata > Mammalia > Chiroptera > Vespertilionidae > Cnephaeus > Cnephaeus nilssonii. The sequence goes on along the minus strand of NC_137087.1, from coordinate 29,305,983 downwards.
CTTTCTTCTTGTCTTCGAAATGTTTCTTTGGGGAAAAATATTTTAAATCCTCCTGAGTCGTTTTAATGTTTCCATTCATCACCTCCTAACCTTTTGAATCTCTACTTTGGGGATTATCTTTGGGATCATATTTTTGTGTTTGATTATCCACAGTTCCAATCCGGTAAGAAGTTTATCCGGACAGAACTAGTCACAACAATGGAAATGGCTATGTAAGTGCAGTTCTCTAATTTAACGCTCGTTAGGACATGAAGGGAACTTGCGACGTTATGCCATCCGGAACCCTCATGGCCTGAGAGATAAAGTCTCTGCATCTTATTTTTATTCACACTCCTAAATTTTACTCTGTTTCCATTTTTGTTCCCCCACCCAGTTCTCTCATTTCTCGGGTTTTTGCCTATCACTTACACAATGATATATACCCTAGACCAGGTGTCCTCAAACTACGGCCCGCAGGCCACATGCGGGTGTTTTTGCCGTTTTGTTTTTTTTACTTCAAAATAAGATATGTGCAGTGTGCATAGGAATTTGTTCATAGTTTTTTTTTAAACTGTAGTCCGGCCCTCCAACGGTCTGAGGGACAGTGAACTGGCCCCCTGTTTAACAAGTTTGAGGACCCCTGCCCTAGACAATTATATATATCCTAGACATTATCTCCCAATTATATACCTGCCCAATTTTACTAAATAAAATATATGTGTATAATTTTGCTCATTTACCCCTTTCCTAAGAAATTACATTAGTTTAGTTTTTCCTTCTTTCTCCTTTATCTGGTAAAGACCTGAAAGAGACAAAAGAGCAGCCATATGAATGTGGATCTGGTGAGAAACCTTTCCAGAAGAGGAATCAGCAAGTTCAGATCCTTGAAGAGGAGCATGGCATGACTGGCAGGGATTGAGCAAGGAATAAAGGGTGGAAAAGATGAAGTCAGAGATCAGCTAGACCTTGGAAGCATGTAAGGGCTTTGGCTTTCACTCTGAGTGAGATGGAAAGCCATTGGAGGATGCTGATCAGGTTCAACGTTCAGTTTTAAGAGGCCCACACAGGTAGCTATGTCCGAGTAACAAAGATGGAAAGGTGTAAGAGTGGGAACCACACATTCATTGGAAGTGATCCAAGCAAAGGAATGTGTTTGCCTGTGTGTCTGTACATTTAATTTTAAGATGTTGAGTGCACCAGACTGACTGGAAGGGTAATAATGTATTGAAGGAGCAAAATATATCGAGATTTGTTAGAAGGAATAAAATAAGTTAATTGATAAATCTAGAGAAAAGTGTACAGTCCCTGAATCCTTGGGGAGAAACTGATGATACAGGGAGAGGGATTCTGCTGAACGTTTACTTCTTGCCACCACAAGAGTGACATGAACTAGACCACTCTTGCAGCCTGACCAGATGGAGGCAACGGTTGGCTGACTGTGCAAGTGCCACTCCTGGTTGTCTTGGTTACGAGCAACTCATCCAAATGAAGTGAATGGTAATTAGCAGTGGAGCAACAGGTGACTTAGCTAGCACTACCTTGGGGGAAGGTGCTGTGGCAGGAAAAGAAGGAGGACAGGAGACAAGGAATTCACTGTAAATAACAAGCACAACGTTGAGGCTACCTGTCCAAGAATTTCTCCGTGTGACAGGACTTTTCATATCTCCCATGAACCTTAGCCTCAGTGTAGAAAACCTGCCACCTTACCACCTGGGTCCTGTCTGATGCTGAATAGAAAGGCACTCTAGGGAGAACAAGATGTGTGGGTAAACAAATTGTCTTTACAAATCTTCTTTCTTCTTAGAAAATGAAAGAGAACATTCTGAAATGCACACAAGCATTTTAGCATTAATTTCCTTGTAAATCTCTGTGGGTACATATTCCCAGACATAAGCTGAGCATGATTTCAAGAAAAAATGAAATGGAAAATAAATCATTTAATAGAATTTATGCTCATGGTTCTGACTGCTTAAACCCTCATAATAAATTCATATCTCACAAGTAACATAGGTAAAATTTAAGGACTGAGAATGTTACTCCCATTATAAAGATTTGGTGGGCTGATCTGAAACAACTCAGAATTTCTTTGGAAGTCTGGCCATGAAATTAACTCCCTCTTCCTTGCTTGGCGGGCTTCCCTGGGTTAGTGAAGCCCCAGGAAGAAGCCTGCACACTTACTGTGGTGGTCACAGCACAGCTTCCCCAGATTTGGAGCTATCAAAAGCCACAAGGAGTAACAGTATAACAGCTGCGGCTCCTCCTGAAACACTCAGAGCCAATTTGATTTTTATTCTTCTTCCTGGCACAAAGGTACTTTGGAAGCTATAATTTGGACATTCCAATATCGGATTTACAGGAATCTTAAAATGCTTTGTGGGTTGGATTGAGGAAATAAAGGAAACAAGAAACCGTATTTCTGTTTCTAAAGCTGATCTTCTGCCACCTGGATAGAGCATCTGTGAGAGGGAAATGATGCACAGTGTAGAATTGGGCCAGCAAAATGGGAAAGTCGATTATTTTGTTCCATGTGGTTTCATCAGGGGAGGAAGAAGATGAGCTAGTTAAAGAGCATCAGGAGGGAATGCCAGGTCTGAACCATGCACTCTCAAGTGGTGACCATATTGGTCCTGCACTACAGCAAGGGCAGAAGTTCAGTTATTAGCACAAGCAGATGGCATTTTAATCTTTATTCCTGCCCAAAGAAGAGTCAACACTTAAAAGCTTTAAAATTATTCATCTCCAGGTACTCGCCCAAACATCAGTTCTTTCTGTTAATGTTTGTGCCCATAGGAAGAAGTTCCTCATAGCTAGATAAAGCCTACAGGTAGATAATTACCACAGTACATTAGGGATGCTCTGTTGAAGGAATCCTATATAATAAAAGGCTAATATGCAAATCGACAGAACGGCAGAACAACTGGTCACTATGACGCGCACTGACCACCAGGGGGCAGATGCTCAATGCAGGAGCTGCCGAGCTGTGGTGACTTGGCAGCGGCGGTTGCTTGGGTGATGCACCCCAGAACCAGAGAGAAGGGAGCCCTATTCCGGGGTGCATTACCCGAGAACCACCCTCTCGCAATCCAGGACCCCTTGGGGGATGTCAGACAGCCAGTTTTGGCCTGATCCCTGCAGGCCAGGCTGAGGGACCCCACCTGCCGGAGGGACCCCACTTACTCTGCAGATGCCCTTCGAGCCACGGCGCTGCCCCAGGTGTGGCTGGCCGGGGAGGAACTGGTGGGAGGTTGGATCCAGGGTGTGTCCAGCCCCTCTTGCCCAGTCGTGTCCCACCAGCCACCTTCTAATTAATTTCCTTTTAATGTGCATGAATCCATGCACTGGGGCTCTAGTGTTATTCATAATCCTCAAAATAGCCCTACCAAAAGGATCTTATTATTATCATTTTACAAATGAGTAAACACTTCAGGTAAACAAAAAAAAAATGATCATCAAAAGGTTACCCAGCACATACAGAGCTGAATCGGGATTTGAACTCAGGTCTGTCTTGCTCTGATTCTGTGCTCTTTGTGTATGTCAGGACACAGAGTGGCAACTCAGCTCTGGTTTGGTCAGCAGTCACTTTAACACCATATTTTGTAAGCTAAGATGTTAACTCTTAGAGGAGGGCGATGTATAGTAAGACAGATAATGCAAACTAGGTGAAAATATGACCTGCAGGTGGGCAGAGCCCTGGTGTTTGGTGTGGCCAAAGTTTATAGGATGGAGCTGATCTAAAGGGTTTTCTTTATCTCAATCTCAAGAATTTCACCTGCAACTAAACAAAATAAGAGATTTCTTGGCAGCAACTCAAAATTTTCCCCTTCCAGATGTACTTACATTTTAACAGGCATTCACCAAGCTTGAAATACCTTCAGGACACAAACAGATGAATCATCTGTCAAAAAATTCAAGAAACTATGGTCAGCAGCTGGGGAAAAGATTTTAGGAGAAAATACTTTTATTGAAAGCCTCTTGAATCATACTCCTGACATATATAGGAAAATGTATAGTTTATTTCTATTAATAGTGGTTTGTTAAAAGGAAAAGTTGACATGAGAAACATCTCAGGATTAAATAGTTAGGCTTCAACAAAAGTAAAGATGTCACCCTCACAATTAAACATACATGCGTGCCACAGAAATCTGACGCCAGTGCCATGATCTAAACATGTCTATGATTTCTACAATAAAGTACTAATTATGACTCAAATAGTGTTCAACACTCTAGAGTGAACTCTTTCATTTCTGCCACTCTCCATGGGCTGCTACCAATGAATTCTCTCCTGACCCTCTTTCTCACTACTTGTCTCTCCTTACACCTTCTCTCTCTGGGATTTCCTACTTGATACTACTTTGCTCTCTGCTTAAAATTCCATTGAGTTCTCCAAAAGATGATTAGACTGATTTGAACTGTTACCATCTGGTATGAAATGCCCCTGCTGGGAAGAGGTCTCAAGGTAGACCACATCAAAGGCACAGGTCATAGATAACTGTCTGTACTCAGATGTCAAACCCTGGTCAAATTGGATATGACCAGACTAACTAGAACCCATGATACCAAGTGGGTGACTTTTGGGTAAAGAATCACTAAAAAAGGACTTATAAGAATGACAGGCACTTAGTATGAACTGTTAAATACATACTCCATGTAGACACAGCCCATTCCACCTTCTTCATATTTGATTGCTGTTCAGCTGTCCTACTGAGAACTGGGATGAGAGTGAGTCAAGAGAAGTGTGGGTGCAGAATTTTAGGAGGCACTCATTCTCAGGGTCATACAAGGGTAGAATTGGCGCCTAAGAGTGAATGCCTCCTTAAATTTTGTACTTTAGACTCTTCATTTGCCTCACCCTACACCTGGCCCTGGTACTGAGAGGCAGATTTCTTTGTTTTGATTTCCTTTTTACCTTCTATTACTTGAATTTTAGAGATGTGTCTACCACTAACACTGCTATCCTACCTAATAATAGACAAATATGCAAATTGACCATACCTCCGACACACCCACAAGCCACGCCCACCATCCAATCAGAGCGAGTATGCAAATTAACCCAAACCAAGATGGCTACAGCCACAGAGAGCAAGGTTTCCTAGGTAACAGAGGAAGCCAAGCTTTCCGCCTGCCCTTGCCAGGCCTAAGCCTCCACTCAAGCTATAAAGTTTCAATTATAGAAGGTAAACAAATTCAAACAAATGGCGGCAGAATGGAGCTTGAGAGAGCAGGCCAGGGTTGCCGCCGGCAACAGGGGAAGCAAAGCTTTCCGCACACCCTGGCCGGGCCCACCCGCTTAAGGCAACAAAGTTTCAATTATAACCACAACACAAATGGCTGCCTGCCTCGGAGGGAGCCCCAGGCTTGGCTCTGCTCCAGGCTACAAAGTTTCAATTGTAGAAGGAAAATAAGTCCCAGATACCAGGGCCTCTGCTTGGGTTGCCAGCAGCTTGGCTGGCCTGCAAACCACCACAGGCCCCTCGCTCAGGCCGCCCCATACCCCAAGGGAACCCCCACCTGATCCGGGACGCCCTTCAGGGCAAACCAGCTGGCCCCCACCCCTGTACCAGGCCTCTATCCTATCTAATAAAAGAGTAATATGCAGATTGATCATCACTGCAACACACAATATAGCTGCCCCCATGTGGTCAAAGATCCTGCCCCCATGTGGACACAAGATGGCCACCACAAGATGGCCAGCAGGAGAGGGCAGTTGGGAGGCACCCAGCCTGCAAGGGAGGGCAGTTGAGAGGGACCAAGCCTGCAAGGGAGGGCAGTTGGAGGTGATCAACGCTGCAGGAGAGGGCAGTTAGGAGTGACCAGGGCGGCAGAGGAGGGAAGTTGGGGGCAAACAGGCTGTCAGCAGAGTGGTTAGGGGGTGACAGGCTGGCAGGCAGAAGCGGTTAGGGGCAATCAGGAAGGCAGGCAGGCAAGCAGTTGGGAGCCAGCAGTCCTGGATTGTGAGAGGGATGTCCGACTGCCCGTTTAGGCCCGATCCCACCGGTGGGATCGGGCCTAAACGGGCAGTCGGACATCCCTCAAGGGGTCCCATATTGGAGAGGGTACAGGCTGGGCTGAGGGACAACCCCCCTCCGTGCATGAATTTCGTGCACCGGGCCTCTAGTTTTTAATATAAAAATACAAAAGTTTTAAAAAACAAACAAACAAAAAACCTGTCCTCAGGGTTGCATTTTATATGGAGAGGTAGCATTTAGTAAGTCTTCCTAAAAGAAAAAAGAAAAAAGATGACCAAACACAGGTTATAGTTCACCTTGAAAAATGAAATAAAGTGACAATAAGAGACAGTTTGGGAATTTTACCATCAATGCTGTTTCCTCCTGTATTGAAAGGAATATGACAAACAGCCCACCTAGTTATTTTCTGAGCTGAGCGCCAGTGAACTGCACAGACTTGAACTCTCTTTCAGAGGTGAAGAATGAAATACCATGGGTGAAGGATCAAATGTTCTCCACAGAATAGAAAAACAAGGATAATTTCTTCCCAATGGATTGCTTAAAATATGTGAATCATGCCCAGCCAATGTGACTTAGTGGTTGAGCATCGACCCAGGAACCAAGAGGTCACAGTTCGATTCCTGGTCAGGGCACATGCCTGGGTTATGGGCTCGATCCCCAGTAGGGGTCATGTAAGAATCAGCCGATAGATGATGTTTCTCTCTCATTGATACTTCTTTCTCTCTATCCTCTCCCTTCCTCTCTATCTAAAAATCAATGGAAACATAAAAAAGAAAATATTTGAATCATGTGGTCTGCAACTAGAATTATTTGTATCTAGGCTATAAGCTTTTGGCCATAACTGTTGAGTTCCTCCAATGATGAGCAATTATATGACAGCTTCAGGAGCACATCTCAAACATATTGGACTTAAAAGTAAATCAAATGGCAATTATAGGGCAAGCACTAAACACAAATGACAATTTTCTCCCCAATTAATTTAAATGTGGATTCTAAAAGCGTTCTTTGGTCAAATAAGACCTATAATGAATACGCTGACCAGATCCAGATCCCTCTTTAGGCTTTAATTCCTCTAGCTGGCAGGAGTGTTAGCTACTGAAGGCTCATGACTATGTCCCTTTTTGGGGAATTGCCCTCAGCCTACTGAAACTGTGTTGCTAAAGTTTATGCCCCCTCCAAGGGAGCAGCCTGCATTCAATAGCTGGCCAATGCAGAGATACAAAAGCCTGAAACTCTTGCTTCTACTACGGGCACCTCTAAAGGGTCATCCTATCTTTTGGACTCTCAGTAGGATCCACTGGGGGTGTTGCAATTGCATCACAGTTCAACTTACTTCTCTGTCTAGACCTTCTGACCTTATACCCTCAGAGGTATTGTTCCTGAAAGTATTCCTCAAAAATATCTCTCACATGCAAATCTTTGAAGTTCAGTGTCTGTTTCCTGGGAACCCTGATCTGTGAAGGCTGGGACCAGAAGTGATCATGAGAAGTAGACTCTAAAATGAAATGTTGGAGTTGGATAACTCTCCTCCCCCCCACCCCCACTCCCCACCCCAGTTGAATACTAATGAGAATTCCAACACTGGTAGTGGATGGAGGATGACTAATTCCTGACACACTATAGGAATGCAACTGTTAACATCTCATTGGTGGGAAACTGGAAGGTGATACTGGTAGAAGAAAATGTACTGAGAGGTGTAATATGTGTATAAGAGATTTGGGGCATGGTGTCTTTAGAACATTGCAGGACATTTAGCAGTATCTCTGGCTTCAACCTACTAGATACCAATAGCACTCCCTTCCCCCCCGTTGTGACAAACAAAAATGTTTCCATCATTGCTGTGTTCCCTGGGGACAAACATCACCCTTCATTAGGAACTACTTTTTTCAGCAATATTCAGCTCTCAGCCCTTTGAGAAATACCAAGATATTGGAGTCTTCCCAGCTTATGTCCCAGGCATCTTGAAGAAGAGAAAAGCAATCCCTCCCTACTATGCCATGTTCAAATTTTTCTCTAGCAAAATCTGTAAACATACAAAAGTTTTTACAGCAGCATTGGGGGGTGTTATTTAATGCAGTAATAGATAACCAGAGCAAGGGAAAAATAGTAACTATAATGACTATGGAATTGGATGACTATAGCTGGAGGCAATCAATATATTGAAGAAGATAGTGAAAACAGGATGTTTTAATCACCAATTAAAAAGTGAGTGTGAAAGCCAGAGGTTCTCCTTGGCCGCATATAAAGAGACTCCCATCTCCCAGAAAGCTGAGGATCAGGTCTCAGAACTTAGAAAAGTAGCAGAATTATAGAAGAGGCTAAGTTCTCAAATTTGGCAAGTTTTCTATGCTAAAGACAGGGATATATTTGGAAAAGTGTGACTCTGAGATATGGCAAGGAGAAATCTGGGTTGATAACTCTCAGAAATCTTGCATCCCTAGATTCTCCTTAACCCTCTGGGCCTGAAAAAGTAGTCCAATTTGCTCAGTTAAAGTTCTATTCTCTCCACTCTGCTTTGCCCTCACTTCCCTCCTTGGCCACCAGGTCGGTAACTAGGCCTAAGTCACCATTCAGCCCAGCTATGAAAGTGCTGGGACTGATGAGAGTTTGAAAAGGGCTATACTATGAGGAACTGCAGGTTCTAGCCAACATGTGCCAGCAGAAATTGGGAGAACATGAGTGGGACTGAATCCTGAGGCTGCTGGATCAAGCAGAGAAGAAGGTAAAGGCAGATAAGGGAGAGTTTATATAGGAGCACTTTTGAGTAATATAGTATTTAGCACCTTGAAAATAGCTTAGGAGATGGTGTTAATGCTATCTTTGAGGATAGTTCTTAGAAGTTTAGAGGAAAACAACACTAAGTAAGAAAATGCCATACCTACCATGGCAAATAGAGAAGGTATCAAAAAGCCAAGTTAACTAGACATGCTAGAGTGGATATGCCCATAACTCAGGCTCTTCCCCCCCCCCCCCCCCGCCGCCCCCACAGCCCACTAAGTTATATACCAATGAAAGGGGAAGAGCATTGTTGAAAAGCTTAGTTATGACCCTCCTCTGTAAGCCATGGGTGATGGTCTGAGATGCTGTGTAGAAACTGCCCCCTGATAGCAATGGAACTGATAGGAATGTGATTTCTAGAGAGTGATTAGTATATTACTAGCTTCCATTCAAAGTCATTGATAAAGAATACTGCAAGTATTAAATGAGATAAAATATGTCAAATTGTTCTATAAACTGTAAATGCTAAAACTCCAGGATTGTTATCTGTTAAGTTATTAGACTAAGTGGTAGTAACTCTTATCTCAGTCAAATAGCACAGTGTGTGGAACCTAGAAAGGGCTTAATAAAGGTTTGCTATTAACTGATTATGAAAATTGACCATTAATGTGCCAAAAAATTTCAAATATGTTGATGATCTGAAAGAGGTAAATCACTTAACTTTTATTATTAAAGTTATCTGGCAACAATCAATCCACATGCTTATCATGGTAGACTCAATTCAATAACAAATAAACATGCGATTTTTAATCTCTACCTTTGAAGAAAAGCTGTAGTTGGAGAGATTAGACTTACAGCAGAAACGATAAAAGAATAAGATAAGAGAGCATATTAAGTGTTCATCATCATAGTTCTGAGACTATGGTGATCAATGCAGGTTGAAATGGCCACAAAGGCTTCGAGGAGGAAGTGGGATGTGGGTTGGGTTTAAATGAGAAAGGAGAACACTGGGAGAATGGGTGAAGTTGGGGTGGTGGTGGGTGTGGGGGGTCAACTAGATTGAAGACCTAGAGGCAATGTTGAGCCTGCGGAGTTTAGGGACAAAGAGGAAACAGATTCCACTAGAAACTCTGGTGGAGTGTATGTTGAAGAGTAGTGGAGGATTGGCTATGGTGAGAAATGAGGAGGCATTGGAAATGTTTTGGTATTAGAGGTAGCCATGTACTGTGTCTAGCTCAATCATTTACCCCTCCCTGCATAATATATCGTAGGCAACTCCAGTCACCAAGATAAATCATTCAGTGCATTTTAAGATTTCTCTGTATTTTTCCTTTATGTGTATAGCTTTTATGACAATACTTAGTCCTCTATCATTGAAAGATAAAATTAGTGTATTTTTTCTATTTCTTCTGTACCTTGCAGCTCATCTATAAAAGAATATGAAGAGAATGGCACTTAGCATCCATCTCTGACCTTCTTCACCAGATTTTTCACTGGCTGAGTACATTCCTATTTATAATCTACCATCATTTTGCAATTATAATAAACTAATTTTGATCCAGTTATTATTCTTTCTTTCTGTGCATTTTTACTAGGCTTTTCTGGGGGTAAAACATTAAAGGGTTTATTGAAATTTAGGTTGGTCAATGTCTAAAACAATTATTTGAAACTAGAGGCTTGGTGCACGAAATCTATGCATGGGGGGGTGGTTGTCCCTCAGCCCAGCCTGCCCCCTCTCCAATCTGGGACCCCTCGGGGGATGTCTGACTGCTGGCAATTGGACATCCCTCTCACAATCCGGGATTGCTGGCTCCCAACCACTCACTTGCCTGCCAGCCTGATCACCCCCTAACCACTCCCCTGCCAGCCTGATCAATGCCTAACTGCTATCCTGCCAGTCTGATTGCCCCCAACTGCCCTCCCTTGCCAGCCCAGTCCCCCCCAACTGCCCTCCCCTGCAGGCCTGATCACCCACAACTACCCTCCCCTGCTGTCAATCTTGTGGCAGCCATCTTTGACCACATGCGGGTGGCCATCTTTGACCACATGGAGGTGGCCATCTTGTGCGAAGGTGTGAGGGTCAACTTGCATATTACCTCTTTATTACATAGGAAAATTATTTCATTAGCGAAATTGGTTCTTTATCATATGTTTAAAATATGCACCCCATTAATTCAATTCCTCAGGCTTACATATTCTGTAGAATATATAATTTTTTTCACACTGAAGCAATGGTATTTTTATATTGTTTCCAGAGATGCCAGGGCTGCAAGACTCACTGTGTTTTCAGGTGAGCAGATTTGCTTTGTTTTCCTTCATTTTTTCTTCCAATGGAAAAGCCTTGTAGAATATATAATTTGTGAATAAAGTATTCCTTTATAAATATCCTGAAACTTAATGGCAGTTTTTACTTAAAGAAAAAAAGTAGAAGGGAAGAAGAAAGGGAGGGAGGGAGGGAGGGAGAAAGAGAGAAAGAGAAAGAAAGAAAGAAAGAAAGAAAGAAAGAAAGAAAGAAAGAAAGAAAGAAAGAGAGAGAGAGAAAGAAAGAGGGGAGGAGGGAGGGAGGGAGGGAGAAAGAGAGAAAGAGAAAGAAAGAAAGAAAGAAAGGAAGAAAGAAAGAAAGAAAGAAAGAAAGAAAGAAAGAAAGAAAGAAAGAAAGAGAGAGAGAAAGAAAGAGGGGAGGAGGGAGGGAGGGAGGGAGAGAGAGAGAGAGAAAAAGAGAAAGAAAGAGAAGAGTGGGAGCATAGGGAGACATAGGGAGGGAAGGAGGGAGGGAGAGATAAAGTTATATCTGATGTGGAAACTAGTCCCTGCTAGTTTCCTTGTGTGGCTGTATGTTGGTCATTATGTATTAAGGTTGCATTCAGAAGATTTAACCTTTAGTGGCTAGTTTTGTTTAGGCAATATTCAGGAGTTTGGTTAAAAGACATCTGGTGAAATATTCTGTCTTTTTAGGGTAGACTAGCTTCCTCTTCAAATTATTCCAGGAATAAGTGTATCAAAGTGTATACTTCTGTGCCCAAGCATATCTTTAAAAAAATTAAAATGTAGGCCTTTATTGTTTGAATACTGTTAAACTGAGAAAAGACAGAACATGATGGAAAGAAATGCCATTAGAAGGTACAAATTGGCATATTCTCTAATCTCAACCATTTAAATTATTGGTCATCTAAAACTGGTAGTCTGTGATCTCAGTGATAAACTGTGAAACCTGTATGGATATTACTCTTTGGAATCGGTTTTCTTCAGTGGGTGGGTGACAGTGTTCTTTCCAGCTGCTTGGTCACTTGCATTTCCTTAGCTTACTTCAATCAGCTAGTGTGGACCTGTCTAATAGTATATGTGTCATGTTAGTGTGGGTTTCTGAGTGGTCTGCTGAAGAGAAATGCATTTTCATGAATGTCCTATTTCTGCACCCTCTAATTGAAATTTGCCATTTTGTAGTTTGCCACCTCAAATAATAAGGCAGGCCACAGAGTGAGGCAGAGAATAAGGAAACTGTAGACTGATAAAGACCTTTAGACATCTATAGTTTGCATCTTTTATTTATAACTAGAGGCCTGGTGCACAAAATTCATGCACTGGGGTAAGTGGGGGGGGTCCCTTAGCCCGGCCTGCACCCTCTCGCAGTCCGGAACCACTTGGGGGATGTCCACCTGCTGGCTTAGGCCCACTCCCCTTGGTGAGTGGGCCTAAGCCCGCAGTTGGACATTCCTCTCGCAGTCCAGGACCCCTCACTCCTTACCACCTGCCTGCTTGTTGCTCCTTACCACTCAGCTCGCTGCTCTTTAGCACTGCCATGGAGGCAGGAGAGGCTCCCACCACCACCACTGCGTTTGCCAGCCATAAGCCTGGCTTCTGGCTGAGCGGTGCTCTCCCTGTGGGAGTGCACTGACCACCAGGGGGCAGTTCCTGCGTTGAGCATCTGCCCCCTTGTGGTCAATGCGCATCATAGTGACCAGTCATCATAGTGACCAGTCACATTTATATAGATGATAAATGAGAGAGCAAGATCTGTAGTTACTCACAGGGATTAGAGAAGAACTCAGAGTCTTAACTCCTGGGTTAATTTATCTTTCTTATCTTAATCTCTCCTCTACCCTCTAAATGTTTCTCTCTTCAACTCATTCTCATTTGCATCCCTCCTTAAATGTAAACATCACCACTGAGATGATTCTGTTAAGACATTCATCTTGGCTCATTCTAACTTGGCCTTATCTATCAAATCAGTAACTCAGATAAATTTTTTTATGGAAATATTTCTGAAAAAGGCCTCCTTGGCCACCATAATATAAATATGCACTATTTATAAACAATCCTCTCTAATAAAATGGTAATATGCAAATTAACCATCACTCTGCTACATAAGCCACGCCCACCAGCCAAGCCACGCCTACCAGCCAATCAGGGCGAGTATGCAAATTAACCCAAACCAAGATGGCTACAGCCACAGAGAGCAAGGTTTCCCAGGTAACAGAGGAAGCCAAGCTTTCCATAGCCGTCGCAGGCCTAAGCCTCCACTCAAGCTACAAAGTTTCAATTATAGAAGGTAAACAAATTCAAACAAATGGTGGCAGAATGGAGCTTGAGAGAGCAGGCCAGGGTTGCTGGCGGCAACAGGGGAAGCAAAGCTTTCCGCACACCCTGGCCGGGCTCACCCCCTTAAGGCTACAAAGTTTCAGTTATAGAAGGTGAATTAACTGCCACAGAAATGGCTGCCGCCCCGGGAGGAGCAGCAGGCTTGGCTCTGCTCCAGGCTACAAAGTTTCAATTGTAGAAGGAAAATAAATCCCAGATACCAGGGCCTCTGCTTGGGTTGCCAGGGGGCGTGGCCGGCCTGCAAACCACCACAGGCCCCTTGCTCAGGCCACCCCACGCCCCAGGGGAACCCCACCCTGATCAGGGACACCCTTCAGGGCAAACCAGCTGGCCCCCACCTGTGCACCAGGCCTCTATCTTATCTAATAAAAGAGTAATATACAGATTGATCATCACTGCAACACACAATATAGCTGCCCCCATGTGGTCAAAGATCCTGCTCCCATGTGGACACAAGATGGCCACTACAAGATGGCCAGCAGGAGAGGGCAGTTGGGAGGCACACGGCCTGCAAGGGAGGGCAGTTGTGAGGGACCAGGCCTGCAAGGGAGGGCAGTTGAGAGGGACCAGGCTTGTAAGGGAGGGCAGTTGGAGGTGATCAACCCTGCAGGAGAGGGCAGTTAGGGGTGACCAGGCTGGCAGAGGAGGGAAGTTGGGGGCAAACTGGCTGGCAGGGGAGCAGTTAAGCATCAACCAGGCTGGCAGCGGAGTGGTTAGGGGGTGATCAGGCTGGCAGGCAGAAGCGGTTAGGGGCAATCAGGAAGGCAAGCAGGCAAGCAGTTGGGAGCCAGCAGTCCTGGATTGTGAGAGGGATGTCCGACTGCCCGTTTAGGCCCGATCCCACCAGGATCGGGCCTAAACGGGCAGTCGGACATCCTCCAGGAGTCCCAGATTGGAGAGGGTACAGGCTGGGCTGAGGGACAACCCCCCGCCGTGCACGAATTTCGTGCACCGGGCTTCTAGTATACAATAATATAGGAGGAATTATATGTGGCTTTTTTGAAAAACAATAGTCTACTCACAGAAAACTATAAATGTGCTTTTTGATTATGATGCCCTCACATAATATTTTGCTTTTCATTTTTAGGATACTATATTAACTAATCTTTACAAGTTTAATATTGAGTAATATTAGGTTACCAAACTAAAGTGCTCTTTTATTTACTTGCTTAACCCTGATGACCCTTCATACCAAGCATAAAATTCGCATTATTGATTTCTGGCTGACAATCTCCTTTTCTAAAACCTCTTCCCCTCTCAGTTTTAATCATTATTTAGGACTAGTTAAATATATGGATCTTTAGAATTCTGGTATTAGTGACAGAAGACAAATAGCTTTTCATTAACTCCACTGTTCTGGAATAGCTAGCTCTTCTATGATTGCCTTTCATGTCTACCAGAGAACTTTTTCATTTTTACTTTTAGGCCCATTAACCTTGAATCACACTGGCCAGGTCAACTATGTCAGCAATTCAATGAATTCCAAATTATACCTAGCAGCCAGATTGAAAGAGCATTACCTGAAATAAAGTGCCCTGAGGTTATAGATCTTATAGGGGAGACAAAACAAAAAGTCACAATTCTATTCCAGGTAGAGGTGCAAAGAGCCTCCTTGATTGAAATTCTATCAGGTTGTTCTGCCCATGCTAAAGACCATTAGGGAAATAAAAAAGCTGAAGTACATATAAAGCCATATTTTTAATGCCTCTCTGTTGTCTAATAATTTAAGACCATAATGCTTTTCTGTAGATTTAGGGGTTTCTTTAAATCAAACTTTTATTAACCAGTTTCACAGGTGTTTTTATGATTATAAAAGTAATATATTTTCTTTTTTTAAATATTTATTGGTGAAAGTATTACATATGTCCCCTTTCCCCCCCATTGACCTCTTCTAGCCCGCCCCTGCCCCCGACCCCACGCCTTTACCACCCTATTGTCTGGGTCCATGGGTTATACATGTATGCGTACAAGTTCTTCCCACTCACCCTCTCTAAGATTCAACAGTCTGTTCCATGCTTCTATGTCTCCGGACCTATTTTTTTCATCAAATTGTTTTGTTCTTTAGATTCTACCATATTTTCCGGCGTATAAGATGACTGGGCGTATAGAAGATTTTCCTGGCTTAAAAAGTCGTCTTATACGCCGGAAAATATGGTACATATGAGTGAGATCATGTGAGACTAGTCTTTCTCTGACTGCTTATATTTTCTTTGTACAATGCCAACTGTAGTTTACTGAAAAGCATCAAATAAATCATTTGTAATTCTATCATTCAGAGATAACAACTGTTAATAGTTTGGTATACAGCCTTTTAGACTTTTTTTATGCACACACACATTTATGCATATTACAAAAAAATTGAATCAGACTATAATAATGCTATATTCACTTTATCATCTTTCTATATCAAAACTACCATTTTCATGAATAATACTATTGAATTCTATTTTATGGACAAGGTCCACTATCATTAATTTGTACCCCTTTTTAAGTAGCTTCTAATTTGAAGTTGTTACAAAAACCAGTACAGTGACCATGACCATTCTGTTTATTCATCTTTGCCCATTTGTCTAATGCTTTCTTAGACATAGCTTCTGTATGTTGAATTTCTGGATCAAAGGGAATATACATTTTAAGGGTTGGGCTGTCTACTGCCAAATTACCTTCCAAAAAGTTTGGGCCAATTTAGTCTCCTTGCAACAGAAGAGTACCTTTTTTTTTTTTTTTTTTTTTTTTTTTTACAGTGCACCCCACTCCAACAAATGAGAGTTAGCATTTTTTTACCTTTGCTAATCAGAGAGGTAATTAGGAGACTTTCCAGTGCTGAGCCTCTTACAAGAATAGGTGATGTTTACTGGGTACTTGTTCTATGGTAAGAATTTTTTTCACATTTGTTGAATTTAGTTTTCATAACAACACTGTGTGGTAGCTACATTATTTTATCCATTTTGTCTATGAGGAGACTGAGGAACAAAGAAGGTAACTTACCCAACATACATAAGTGGGAGAGTCAACATTTGAACTCAGGTCCTACCTCTAAAACTCATGCTCTTAATCTCTATGTTATTCTGACATTTTATATGCACACACACCCAAGAAACCTTTGTGAAAAACTGTTAATAGTAGCTTCCTCTATACTAGATGTTATTAATAAATATGTTTTTTATTATAATAAAACTAGAGGCCCGGTGCAGAAAATTCGTGCAAGGATAGGGTCCCTAGGTCTGGCCAGTGATCAGGGCCAATCAGGACCTTCTGGCTGCTGGCCGGGGCCTTCCTATGTTCCACGCCGTCGCCTGGTGGTCAGCGCACATCATAGCGAGCGATCGGTCTCCCGGTCAAATTCCCGTGGGGACAATTTGCATATTAGGCTTTTATATAGAGAGATGGTTTCTTCTTAGAAAGCTCTTTTCAGAAAAGAGTTTAAATGATTTTAATATAAATGAAATAAACATTAAAGTATTTGTATAGTGTAACTAAAATTTATAGTGTGTATTTGGGGTTGACTACCAAAAGTTTTAGAAGTACAGATTTCAGCTTTCCCAGATTTAGATAGTTTAGGCTAAGTGTTGAAGCCTTCACTGGAAAACAAAATCCTTTGCATGTGTTTTTGGCTGACCTCTCGTCTGCCCACTAATGAACTAGTTTTCTCTTTTCATAAGCACCTGAAATTTCAAGCTGAACTACTATTTCTTGAGATTTGGACTGCATACCAAGAGTACAAGATTGAATATATAAAACCAATTTATGCCTAAAAATATTTAAATGCATAAGCAAATGTGTGTGTGGTTGGTGATACATAAGTAATGAAAAGGCTGCTATCATGAATGACAGAAAAAGTCAGAATGAAAAATTACCTAATATTGGCTTATGGTAATGAGGGTTAAAAAATGAAAAACATGGTTTTGATTTAGAAGACAAATCATACAACAAACACCAGGAAATACTACTTATTGACCCTAACCCAGTACAAAGAAACCTGAATTCAAATGGGCAAAGACCTCCTTATTTTTGATAAGATGAAGCTGCACAGTTCTTGTCATTCAGGCCTCACTGAGTACATTAGTGCTTCCTACACTCCTGAAAATCAATCTTTTCTTTGGGTTTAAGAGGCTTTGATCTCACCTCTTGCCTGACCTTGAAGGGATTACTATTCACTGTAAGTATTGGGGCTTCTGGTCTTTTGTGCAAGTGATGCTTTGTTTTCTAAGTTTAATTTACAGATCTGAGGAAGACAGCAGGTGATATCTTTTGAGTACCAAACAGCAGGATATTTAACCTACACTAACTCCATGGGTAGGTCACAGCATCCTTATTAAACAGGAAGAGACTCATGTTGGAGAGATGAGGTCCCTGCATTCATGGAGCAGAAAGATCACCTGGGAGAGTGACAGGCACTCCCTCCCTGCTAACTTTTAAATACTTCATGCTAAAAAGGTTGGCCACAAGAATGTGATAAATGTAGCAAGAAAAAAAAAAAAAAAAGACAATTCTACTGATACCTTAGGAGATATTGTCATTATCTTACTGAACTCAGAATAGGTGAATAAAATGCAAGGACTGTCATTTAAAAATTCATTTTTTACAAGATTTACATTTCAGTTAAGATATGAGCTTCATACACATTCTCTTCCAAGTTGCAATTAATTCTCCCTTCTTTACTCCCCAAAACTAAAATGTGAACATTTAAACAGTCATCTATTATTCCCTCATTTTATAGAGTAAAAATCCCCTTTTTAGTCTGAGTATTACAAAAATAGCTTATTTTATTTTTCTTTTATTGTTATGCTTTATCTATATATATAAAAGGCTAATATGCAAAATGTCCCCTCAGGAGTTCGACTATGAGACCGGGAGTTCGATTGCTCACTATGATGTGTGCTGACCACCAGAGGGCAGTGCTGAACATGGCGGGCGACCAGCCCCAGCGATGGCACTAGGGCACTGAGGGAGCGAGGGAAGGAGAAGGCAGGGAGGCAGGGAGGCAGGGAACCTGATCAGCCCTGATCGCCGCCCAGGCCTCGGGACCCTACCTGTGCACTAATTTTGTGCACTGAACCTCTAGTTTAAATATAACCCCCAAACCCTTCTCTAATACAGTTTTTGGGGTCCAAATAATTCCATATGCCAGAGAGGCATTATTAAATGGTTATTGTTAGCCGGCTAGGAATTCCCTAGGACCTTGGTTGGCAAACTGCGGCTCACGAGCCACATGCAGCTCTTTGGCCCCTTGAGTGTGGCTCTTCCACAAAATACCACGGCCTGGGCAAGTCTATTTTGAAGGAGTGGCATTAGAAGAAGTTTAAGTTTAAAAAATTTGGCTCTCAAAAGAAATTTCAATCGTTGTACTGTTGACTAATGAGTTTGCCGACCACTGGGGACATCCTTGTTCTGGCTATGGATTGATGCCATCTGGGAGCAATGATTCTGGGTCCTGAAATCCTGGTTGAGGCTCCCAATTAGCTGACACCCATTTCTTCAGCCTAGTCCTGGGGTATGTGGCCAGCAGATCTGTGGGGACACAGGCTGGGCTGTAAGGATAGGAATGAATCAAGTTATATGTGAATATGCATTATCATGGGAATTGATATTCCAGAAATTTTCTATACTAACTCACTCAAATCCTAGGGCAAATATTATTATCATCCCCAGTTTTCAGATTAGGAAACTGAGGCATTGAAGGTTGAGCCATTTGCTCAAATAGGTAGTAAGCGGAGGACCTGGGATTCGAATCCAGGCAGTCTGGCTTTACTTTAGTGCCCCTTTTTTCTTCCTCTACCCTATGGCACCCAAGGACAGATCATGTATTTACCTTGTGAATTGTTATCCAGGACCCACCCACCAGAGTTCTTCAAGTATTTTGGTAATGGAAGAGGGACTTACTATTGATTTAGGCAACAAAAGAAGATGATTGCACCTCTGAGAGAAGAAAAAGGGAGAAGCAGGCACCTCCCTAATACTAATACCTGAATAGCGCTTCTAGAGGGCTAGTGTGGTGAGGACTGACCCAGGAAGCCCATAAAAGCCAACTGCAGTTTCTGAAGTCATGATGCTGTCATTGGTTAGACCAGAGTCCCCACAGTCAGTCCCATCAATATCCCTGCAGCATGACAAACCCAGATGCTAACCAGGTAATTATTACGGTGCGAGGGCTATTTTGGTTTTCTTTTCTTTTCTTTCTTTTTTGTCTGAAAAACATAAATGAAAGTACATTGCCATTCCTTTTATTCTTTATGTCTTCTTACTGTTAGGTTCTGTCTTTTTAGTCTTTCCCTGCTGTTAGCAAGATGAAAAAGGCTGTGTATTCTAAAGCTTTCTATTGACCTTTGAGACTTAAAGTCTCCCCACAAGAGAATGAAAGCATACCTGAAATAAATGTGGATTCAAGAAATATCTCAGGCTTGTGGAGGAAACAAATGGCTTGCTTCTTTCCAACTAACAGCACACAGCAGGTAGAAAAGCAGCAATTTGAGATTCCAGTGAGTCTGGGAGTCTCACGAAGATAATGCTGAAGGTTGGCAGTCAAAGGTACTGTGAAGTATTAGTGCCGCAAGTATAATAACATACATACTTCCCAGGGTTTGCAAAAAGAAGGCAGCCATAAGCTTATTAAATTCAGGCTATCAATGGGATTTCTTGTTATCAATTTTGGGGGGGGGTTTCCCCTTGTTTTTCTTATTTTAATTTGACAAAGAAACACCACGGATTGTACATATTCATAAAGAGCTCTAGAGAGACGGGAATGTTATGCTGTTCAGGAAAAGCAGCATAACAGTGCAAAGATCATCACACCGGAAGGAAGACAGACTTGTGTTTGAATAGTGGATTGAATGATTAATAATTTTATCTTCTTGGGAGAGTCCTTTATCATTTCTCCACTCCCCTACAATCATTGTTCCTGAACTAGTGCAATGGACTCCCAACTTGTTTTCCTTCTACTCTTACCAGTTACACGTTCAAGATTAAATCTGAAGTTAAATATAGCCCTGGTTGGGTGACTCAGTTGATTGGAGCATTATCCCATACACCAAAAAAGGTGGTGGGTTCGATTTTTGGTCAGGGCACATACCTAGGTTGTGGATTCGATCCCGTCTGGGTGTACCGGAGGCAACTTATCGATGTTTCTCTCTCTTTCTCTAAAAATCAATAAAAACATATCCTTGGATGAGGATAAAAAAAGAAAAAAGTGAAAGTCCTCACTATGGTCTATGAGGATTTACTTCTCTTATCTTATTCCTGATTATCTCCCTTCTCCCCCATGCTACTCGAGCCACACTGACTTCCTTGTTCTTTATACTCACCCCAAGTAAAAACCCTCTTTGGGGCCGTGGACTTGCTATTTTCTCTGCCTGGATTTAGTCACTCAGCTGGTGCCTTCACTGCATTTGATTTTCTCAATCTCATCTCTTAAGAGCAGGCTTCCCCAAACTAATTACCTAAAAAGGTCCTCCCTGTCATTCTCAATTCCCTTACTTTGCTTTATTTTTCTTCTCAGTTCTTATCTATGTCTGAAGCTGTATTGGTTTATGCTGCTGACAGTCTCCCCCACTACAATATAAACTCCACAGGGCCACATATCTAGTCTGTTTTATTCACCATTCTGTCCCAAGTGTCTAGAACAGTGCCTGGTACATAAAAGGCACACGGTAATTATCAGATGTCTCTTGGTTTCTCTCTCACTAAGCGAAGATAGAAAAAAAAAACCTTTCTTGCCGTGTTTGTAAAGATTACAAATGATGTACTAAATGCAATTTCTAAGTTCCTTGGCACATTGCAGCAGTGTCTGTCTGTTTCATTCCCCCCCGCCCCCTCCCCAGACTTTACCAATTGTATGGACTCTGATGGACTTCTGGCTGCCAATGCATGCTGCTCTTTGCCTGAGGGCTATTTCTGAAGTCCTGGAAGGCCAGGGGTGCCTGGGAAATTACACCCTCACTCCAGAAGCCCTCCAATGGTGACTTTCCGGTGTTGATGCATAAATGCCCCAGTTCCCACCCCCCTCAGGATAATTCTGAGGCTTATTTGCATCCTTCCTGGGTGTCTCCATAGGAGCCAGCTCTAGCCAATCACAGTGGTAGCTAGCTCAATAACACATTTATTGGCTGCCTTCTGTTTCCTTTATCATTTCTCCTCTCCCCTACTGTGGTTTCTAAATAAAGTAACTACATTGAGTCATTGTCTCAGGATCTGCTTCTGGAGGAACTCAACCTGAGATATTTAAAAAATGGTAGTTATTAATTTATAAAGATTTCTAGCCTACCATGTAGAAGTCAGACCTTTTAATATCAAATACCTGAGTCTATGTAGATGTGTGCCATTTTGTTAATAATTATTAATACTTATTAATAATAACTGTATTTCTCTGAAACTTAGCTCATTTCCAAATACCTTACATTACAGTCCTCTCTTCTGTATGGCATATTTATTTTCTTATGTTCCTTCCACAATGACTAAGCATGTTTGATCACTTATATCTGGAATATCCATTTGATTGTTATGTGGTTCTCAAACCTAGCTTTGTTCCAAAATAATCCATATCATTGGGATTGGGGATCAGGTATAGGTACTTTGAAAAGTTTCCCCAATTTCTCCTGCACAACTGATGTAGCCAACTCTGGTAAGTCTTCCATAATTTCTCCCCATTTCACAATGTCAATAATTTCCTTTTTTTCTTCAGAGTCTCTCCTGTTCTGTGTGATCAAGATTTATCTTTATCTTAAAAGCCTCTTTTCTGTTTTGTCATAACATTTGTTTATGAATTATCAGAGTTTTACATTTAGCAATTCTTAAAACTTTATTTTAATCATTTAAATCTTTAAGTCTTGCCTGGCTGGTGTGGCTTGCTGGTTGAGCATCAACCTATGAACCAGGAGGCTGAGGCTCGATTCCTGGTCAGCGCACAAGCCTGAGCTGTGGGCTCCATCCCCAGTGGGGGGAATGCAGGAAGTAGTGATCATTGATGTTTCTATCTCTCTCTCCTTCTCCCTTCCTTTCTCTGAATTCAATTAAAAAAATCTTTAAGTCTTAAGATTTTGTAGCTCAATAAAGTATTCATGTCAAATTATGTGAAATATATTTAAAGTTAATTTATAGGTATCTGGTAGGGTTAACCGTCATTTAAAAATATTAAGCATTAATACAATGGGATTGGCATGAGGATAGATATATAGATCAATAGAAAGGAACAGCATCCAGAAACTAATTGATATGATATTCGACAAAGATATCAAGGCAATGCAGAAGATAAAGGAGAGTCTCCAATAAGTGATGCATGAACAATTGACTATCTATCTATCTATCTATCTATCTATCTATCTATCTATCTATCATCTACCTATCCATCCATTCAGGGTTGGCCCTGGCAAAATACTGCTATTGGGGAAGACCACCAAAGATTTCAGTATTCATGCACATAGGTCAAGCTGCCTCAAGCACACTGCTAGTGTCCCTCCTCAACAATTTGACAAATTTGCAGCTATGCAGGAGGCTAACGTGGGACACTGAAAAACTCTGAAGGACAGAACTCATGAAATCTTTAGCAAAACTGAAGTCCAATGAGGACCCACCTCAATTTCTGAATAGATTCAGGTAAGTAGTCCCCGGCCTTATTTAACAAAGGAAAGAAAAACTCCTCTGTGGTAGGATATAACATCATCTGGGGATGCTATAGTTCCCTCATACATACTCTGTGTCATACAGGAAAAAGTATGAGACCTGTAAAGAGGTAATATCATGTAATAGGTAATCTAAAAAAAATAGCAGACAATACAAGGTCAGGTATTAGAGTTCGCTGATGAGAATATACATTTACTATATAGAGAAAAGAGATAAAATAGATGAAAAGATGGAAAATTTCACCGGAGTATTATGATTTTTAAAAAGTGAAATCTAATGTATGTTTTAGAACTAGAACTATAAAATGTAATTACTGCAATTAAAAACTAAATGAATAGCCCTAACTGGTTTGGCTCAGTGGATAGAGCGTTGGCCTTCGGATTCAAGGGTCCCAGGTTCGATTCCAGTCAAGGGCATGTACCTTGGTTGCGGGCACATCCCCAGCAGGGAGTGTGCAGGAGGCAACTGATTGATATCTCTCTCTCATCGATGTTTCTAACTCTCTATCCCTCTCCCTTCCTCTCTGTAAAAAATCAATAAAATATATTTTTAAAAAACCTAAATGAATAGATTTTACAGATTAGACAAAGAACTCAGGATCAATGAATAAAATAGGTCTGTAGAAATGGCCAAACAGAATCAAAGAGAGAAAAAAGGAGAAAAACTCATACATTACACAAAAGTAGGTGAGATGCACTAAAAAGGTCTAATCTACATGTAATTGGAGTCTCCAAATAGAGAAAAGCAGAGTGGAATGATAGCAATATCTTTAGGTATTTTATCCAAGAACTTCCCTAAACTAATGAAAATTAGCAACTCACAGTTAAGAAGCTTAGGAAATGTCCAGCAGGATTTGGAAAAGAAGCCTAGACATATCATAGTCAAATTCCTAAAAAACAAAAGTAAAGAAAAATTTTAAAACTTGTCAGAACTTAAAGATAAATTAACTGCAAGAATTAGCAAGCTTAATAGCTAATTTCTGAAGAGAAACAATGGAAGCCAGGTGGGGAATGAGAAAATGCTCTTAAAAGTGCTGAAAGAATTAATTGCCAAGCTGGAATTACATATTTAGCAAAATTATCCTTCAAAATAGAAATAAAGTGAAAACATTTTCTGACAATTACTGAGGGAAATCATTGTATGCATGAATATATTTAAAAGATAAGAAAAGGAGATTTTTTCCAACAGGAGGGAAATGAATATAAACAAAAATATGGAAATGCAGGAGAAAATGGAGAATATCCAAAAGAGGGAATATAAATAAATATTGACTATTATGAACTAACTAGAGGCCTGGTGCATGACATTCGTGCACTAGGGGAGGGGGATCCCTCAGCCTGGCCTGTGCCCTCTCGCAGTCCGGGACCCCTCGGGGGAATGTCCGACTGCCGGCTTAGGCCCACTCTCTACTCCTGCCACCACCGCTGCGCTTGCCAGCCGTGAGCCTGCCTTCTGAGCCCGGCTTCTGGCTGAGTGGCTCAGTGCACTGACCTGTGGGAGCACACTGACCACCAGGGGACAGCTCCTGCATTGAGCATCTGCCTCCTGGTGGTCAGTGCGTGTCATAGTGACTGGTCATTCTGCCGTTTGGTCGATTTGTATATTAGCCTTTTATTATATAGGATTGTAATGTTTACATAATTTAAAATATAATTAGAACTAAATGTATGACAACAATAATAAAGAGGTAATGGGGAATTAAAGAAGTAAAAATGTTCTAAAGTAGAATTGGGAAAGTGATAATTATTTGTGTTAGCCATAATAAATAGCTAGAATGCATGCTATAATCTCTAAGGTAAATCATTAAAATAATGTTTTAGTACATATCTACTATTTAAAAGAGGAAAACTGAAATAGTAAATAAGTGATTGATTCAAAAGGACAGGAAGAAGAAATAAAAAACATGTGAGAAATAAAAACAAACGGGAAATTTGTAGCTATAAAATCAATTATATCACCTGGCCAGCACAGTTCAGTGGTTGAACACTGACCTATGAACCAGGAGGTCATGGTTCGATTCCTGATCAGGGCACATGCCCAGTTGTGGGCTCGATCCCCAGTGAATATGGGGCATGCAGGAGGCAGCCGATCAATGATTCTCTGCCATCATTGATGTTTCTATCTCTCTCTCCCTCCCTCTCTGAAATAAATAATGGGTAAAGGACCTAAGTAGACACTTTTTGTAAGAGGACATACAGAAGGCCGAAAGACATATGAAAACATGCTCAAAATCACTAATCATCTGAGAGATGCAAATCAAACAACAATGAGGTACCATCTCACACCTGTCAGAATGGCTATCATCAACAAATCGACAAATGACAAGTGCTGGTGTGGATGTGGAGAAAAAGGAACCCTCGCGCACTGCTGGTGGGAATGCAGACTGGTGCAGCCACTGTGGAAAACAGTATGGAGTTTCCTCAAAAAGTTAAAAATGGAACTCCCATTTGATCCAGTGATCCCACTTCTAGAACTATATCCCAAGAAACCAGAAACACCAATCAGAAAGGACATATGCACCCCTATGTTCATAGCAGCACAATTCACCATAGCTAAGATTTGGAAACAGCCTAAGTGCCCATTAGCAGATGAGTGGGTTAAAAAACTGTGGTACATCTACACAATGGAATACTATGCCACTATAAAAAAGAAGAAACTTTTACCATTCACAACAGCATGGATGGAACTGGAGAGCATTATGCTAAGCGAAATAAGCCAGTTGGAGAAAGATAAATATCACATGATCTCACACATATGTGGGATATAATGATCAACATAATTTGATGAACAAAAATAGATCCAGAGACAAATGGCAGGGGAGGTGGGAGGGTTAGAGAGCAATCAAAGGACTTGTATGCATGCATATTAGCATCACCAATGGACACAGACACTGGGGCGGTGGGGGCTTGCCCGGGGTGGGAATGGCTGGGGGGGGTGGGTCAATCGCGGGAAAAGGAGACATATGTAAAACTTTAGACAATAAAAAATACATATATATGTATGTATATATATATATATATATATATATATATATATATATATATATACATATATTTAAAAATCAATTATATCACTATATTAAAAGTAAATGAATTAAATAAAGTATTAATACTTAAAGTCCTACGGTTACAAGGTCAAAAACTGACCTGAAATATGGCCAGAGATGGAGCATGAGTGCTTGCTTACCTGAGTAGATGAAGCCAGACACCTGTTAGAAGAATTCAGCTAGAATAGTTGAATTGGCAAAGGTAAGTGTGGGTTACAGGGAGAGCTGGAAGACCTTGAGTCCCACAGATATGGGAGAGGGAAGGAGTTTACGCTCTTTTGCAATTTTTTTCCCTACAAATCATAGGCACTCACTGGGAACACTAGAGAAAATCCTGAGAAAGATTTCTTCATGAGGTAGACCTCATGGGGAAGAGGAGAAGGTGCTGTGCAAAGGGCACAAGACTCTGCCTAGACCTCTCTCCTCTATCCCCGCTTTGTCCTCTATCCCCCCTATCTCCTCTATGAAACAAAGCCTTACTATATGGAGTTGAGGGAGGGAAACACACATTGTTGTCTCTAGGGTAATGATAAAAACTCATTGCAACTGGAGGAAAGAAACAGGAAAATACCTTCTATTCCTGAGGGAGGAACTGGAACACTATGCTTTGTACTATGACCATCCTCAGATTTTGATGTCCATGGGGGTTCCTGAAACCAGTCTCCCTGAGACTACTATATAGGCTGGGCCCAGAACCAGAGCTGGAGGATAGGAAGAGGATTTTAAAGGGTACACTCCCCAAACCCAGGGAAAAGATACCTATTTAAAATGAGGTTTAAACAGAGCATTAGAGTGCTTGCTGTGGCAGCACGTATACTAAAGAGAACATCAGAGAATGCCACCCCTGCCCCACTCCCTCCACAACATGAACAAGCATGAAGTAAAAGAAACAGTGGGCCACTGGTGGGAGAGCTGCAATATGCAGACCCTCTCTGTAGTACAGTATAAAGGGAAGAGTGAAAGCTGAGGGTGGAACAGATAATGGGAAACACATGGGCCAACCAGTCCTCAATCATTAGGGGAATTTGAAGTCTGGCATGCACTGAGAGTAGACAAAGCAAAGCTGAAGAATGCCCTGTATGGACATAGCCAAGGAAAGAGTTAGTAAACTTGAAGAGATGTCAGTAGAAATTACCCAAAATGAAACAAAAGAATAAAAGGTACAAAAAAAAATAACAACCAGAATATCCAAGAACTGTGGGATAAACCCAAATTATTTATATGCATTATTGGAATGCCAAAAGGAGGAAAGAGAAACATGGATAGAAGAAATATTTGAAGAAATAATAGTTGACAATTTTCCAAAATTAATGACATGGAACCTCAGATTCAAGAAGTTCAGAGAACACCAAGCAGGATAAATACCAATCAAACAAACAAACTATAGCACATACCTATGCATATCATTACAAAACAGTTGAAAGCAAAAGAGAAAATTTGAAGTTAAAAGAAATGCATGACATACAATTGTACTTTGATAGGCAAAAACAAAACACAACATGAAACCATATCTCATGTCTTATACAAAAGCTAACTCAAATGTTTTGTAGATATAAATGCAAAACATACAACTATAAAATTTCTAGAAGAAAATTTAGGAAAACAATATTTGTGACATCAGGTTAAGCAAAGATTTTTTTAAAGGCATTATACCAAAAACATGATACATAAAAGAAAAAAATTATGAACTGGATAGTATCCAATTTAAAAACTTTTTAACTGTGAAGACATTGTTAAGTGCATGAAAATATAAACTTGCAATTGGGAGAAAATATTTGCAAATCAAATTTCTGACAAAGGTGCTGTATCTAGAAAACACATAATTCATAAACTTAACAATAAGCCCCCCCCCTTTTTTTTTTAGCTCTCCAGGTGATTCAAACATACAGCCAAATTTGGAAAACTCTCTTCTATGACATCCTATTTCACTTCCTGAGAAACAGAACTCTCCTTCTGTCTTACATTAAAGTTGGCTAAGAGACATAAATATAAACTCCAGTCTCGGTCATTCATGTTCCTTCTAATGTGGGTAGCTTTCTGGTGTGTGCATCGGCAGCCTGCAGGAGTTTGGACTGATATTTCACTTATGGTTCTTCTGCAACTTCTGTTTATTCTATTCTTTCTTGCACCTGCAGTTTAAATGTGGCTTTAGAAACCAGGCATGCATCGCTCATGAAAGGCAAAATATAAATGTAAAACATTGATATTATCTTTAAAAGATCATTAAATGAAAATGCACCTCACCATGTCTGTGTAACTTCTAAATTAATGAAGTTAATACACCTTTGAGCATCTCTCTAAGAGCAACTGGGCATGTCTTTTTCATTGAGGATAGAACTTCAGGCAAATTCTCTGAAGGTGGATAAGTTGCAATAAATTAATTATTCTAATATTGATTTTTATGATTTGCCCACCAGTTTGTTTCTAAGGAAAATTTTGTTTTAGAGTGGTGATATTCACATTTGAGTAGGCATGAAAATCATCTAGGGAACACATGTTTTTTGTTGTTGTATTTTTAAAATAGATTCTTAACCTCCTAACCACAGAGATTGTGTGTAGTTAATGTTGGGGTAAATCCCCCAAACTTATATTTTTAAATAAGAACCTCTCCATAACAGAGAATTTCAAATAACAGTGGTTAATATGGGAAAACTGGGGCCATAGAATACCCTTTAATAGTCCTGGGTAAGGAAATCATCTCTGAGAATTTTGCATGTTTGTGTGTATCCTGTAACTGAAAACCAGCACAGATATTGAGTTTCAACAACACAGACATTCTGAGGCAAAATAAAACTGGTTAAAATATAAGGGGAGAAAATCTAGCTTTGAAAATGAGCCTCCCTTTCACTGCCTTTTTTTTTTTTTTAAATCAATGACAACTTCTGCAAAATGACTCACTGGAGAGTTATTATGCGTCAAGTATGATAATAGTCATTAATATTCTGGCCACAAATGCAATTCACTTAGTAAACGCCAGTCTCTTTGAAGCATGAAGTACCTAATGTAATTGCATTCTGCAGCTAGGATGTGCACTGACCCCTGGGTGGCCATGTGGATCTCTCCCTTGAAGCATTGGATAGAAACCACCATGCGTGGCCCTGAAGTAGAGCCTTTTCATTCCCATTCTTCCTCCCATCCCATTTTCTTTCTTCTTTTCTTTCTCTGTTTTAAAAAAGAATAGTTTATTGATTTTTAGAGAGAGAGGAAATGGGAAGAGAGAAACATTGATGTGAGAGGGAAACATGGATCGGTTGCCTCCTGCACGCCCCATAATGGGGCTGGAGCCCGAAACCGGGCATGTGCCCTGAACAGGAATGGAATCAGCCACCTTTTGGTGCACAGGATGACACCAACCAACTAGGCCACACTGGCCAGGGCTCCCATCCCATTTTCTTTTAGACTACTGAGTTATATTCTAATCAAGAAAGCAAGAATATTTGTTATGTCTTTTCATCTTCTGGTCCTAATAGAATGTGAAAATTTTCTGGCTGTTTAGAAGACCAGTATAAAAAGCAATTTAGTTTCTCACATGTTTGTAGCAATTATTATAAAACCAGCAAGGGGTAATATGAAGGCAATTTGGTTATCACCACAGTATAACTTTTGCCTTTTCCTCAGATTTTAGCCTTTTCTTTAGTGATCAATTGTGGGAAACACTGTCATTACATCCACCCCTAAATACTTTCCCCATCAAATGCATTTTCTTTTCCCCTTCATTTGCCATTTAACTTTTGCTAAGTACAATTGGGAATGGCATTATGGTCTCCGATAATAGAAGAAAAATTAAATGTGTGTTGAAAAGCTCTCTGGTGCCTTTTCTAGAAGGGTGAGGCTCATTGTCATGCATGAGCCTATTGGTGGAGTTCCAATGGAGGACACAGGAGTGTGATTCTAGAAAACCCTATTGTGCGTTTTGGGAGCTCCAGCCAGCCAGCCAAACAGTTGCTGCTGCTCAGGCATCCCATCCTTTGCATTTGTTAAATTGTATTTCTCATTAGAGATAACACTTGTAAAAAGCCAGAGGAAAGTAGGTCTTGCTGCAGCTTAATTTGAGGAAATTGATTAAGATAAATTTAAGATTGTGCCCATCTTAGAGAAAAAGGAAAGAACTCATTATAAAAAGAATGGACTGCTTGCTATTATTCCGATAGAGTGCAATTTAACAAGCAAATTTATGCACGGTTCAAGCCAACTGCTTGGCATTTGTATTTTGCTTGGTGGTTCCTAAAGAAAAAAATTAACCCACAGGAGGAAGTGAGCAGATGTTGACACAGACAAAATTGGAAAATACACAGAATTATAAAAGAAAATTAATATTACTGCTAACATTTCAATGCATATGCTTCCAGCCTGCTTTCTATGTGTGCATGTATGTTGTTTTTGGCATCATATTTTATCCACTGCTTTGTATACTGCCTTTCTTAAACCTAATCTTGAATTGTAAACATTTCCCAATGCTATTAAAATGTTTAACAAACATAAATTTAATATTTGTTTAATGCTACCTTTACTTATGCATTATAATTTAATTAACCATTCTTTTATAATTGGACATGAAGTTTTTCTATAATACTCTGATAATCTTGGTCCATCATAATGATACCGTTGTAATTAGATGGTTGTAATTAATCATAGAAAAGGAGCAAAAGGAAAGGCCAGACATTATAGGCATGTCATTTGCGCAGTTTCACCAGGAAGCTGCAGCTTTGCATGCCCCAGGGAACCTCGGGCCCATTCCCTGTGGATTACTGGGGTAAGGGACTAGAAGATGGGTGCAAGTGCAGGGAAGTTAGGGTGGCAAAGGGAAGACGTCTGTCTCTCAAATCTGGGGACAGAGATCATTGGCTAGAGTGGGTAGGACCATTGCAAGCCCGCTGAAAATTTGGGAAGACAAAATCCCCTAAACAAGGAGTCCCCTCTCTTGGTTCTCTGGTTCCTTTGGTTTTGCTCCTGCTTTCTTGCATTCATCTATGTTCCCTCCATGACCATGTGGCCATGTGGACCACACACACAATGGATTAATAGACTGCAGCTGGGAACACAAACTAAGCTAGCCTGATACAGGATTAGACTGTGTCGCACATGGAAAGGAAAGTCTGGATGTTGGCTTTGATTTTAGCTCTAGGCCTTCTTCCTTGCCGGGACAGAGGGCAATGGGACCTTGCAAACTCAGGGGTGCAAGTCCACAGAAATAAAGCTTTCTATACTATCTCATCCTCCCATGTGAGTCTCAGAAAATTCCTTTTCATGTGATATTGCAAGAAACTCACTCCCACTAGCAACCTGTGGAGACATGGAGATCTCCCCACCGATAACAGTGGAAGGCCTAAAATATTTGTGGAAGATCCCATATTTTGACAAGTAAATTAAACTGGATCTCCCTGACACAAACTGAGTGTCTAACATTTCAATTCAGACCCTACAGGTTAAGGGTTCAGTCTCACAAGACTACCCGACCCCATTTCAAATACCAGTTGTAATGAGGTACCCAGGCTATCTGCACTTTTGTCCAACTTGGCTATAAATTTGGGGATTCCCACAATCCACTCTTCAGATTTGCTAGCTTGCTGGAAGGACTCACAGAACTTAGAAAAATTCTGTACTTACTATTATAGTTTATTATTAATGATAAAAGTAACTAGCCAGATGAAGAGGTATATAAGGTGAGGTCCAAAAGGGGTTTAAACACAGGAGCTTCTGTCTTCCTGGAGTTGGGGTGCGCCACCCTCCCCATGCCTCAATGTGTTCATCAACTCAGAACCCCATCACTTAGGAGTTTTTTTATGAGCATTTCTTTATGTAGGAATGATTGACTAAATAAATAATTGGTCCTTCAGGATTGAACTCAATGTGTAGCCCCTGTCTCCACCCTTCAAAGCAGTTTTATTTTAATTGAGAAAGCACCTGAAGTCAGTTAACCTTACCCTATAAAACGTCCTTGAGACTGCCCTACAGCTACAGAGGGGATCTTTTCCCTCTCAAACACATGTGCTCTGCCCCAGAGGCAGCAGTTCCTGCTTTAATGCATCTCAAGCAGGCCTCTTGATAGTAACACTTTGATCCCAGTCTCTCTTCACTCCACAGGAAGGCTCCTGGATCTATCTTGGCCCACACTCGGCTCCACTCTCACTCCCACCCCAGGCTCCTCCACCCCCACCGAGATCCAGTGTCTGGCGTCTTGTTTGTTCAGGAAGGGAGACGGGAACACATGAAAAGTAACAAAGACAACAAGTTCCATTCAGAATCGCAAACTGGCACTTTGCCATAATAATAACAATATTAATAACAACAAGAAAAGCCAATAATATTTATAAGTGATTAATATGTATAAGTGCCAGGTATTGCTCTAAACACTTTATATGCATTATTGTAATAAATTCTTACAACAGCCCTCTAAGCTGTCATCACCATTTTACAGATGGGGAAACTAAGTTACAGAGAGGCCTACTCAGATGGTAGGTGGGGAAATTGGATTTAAACCCAGACATTCTGACTCCGGTGCCAAGGCCACATGAGACTACACTGATAGACCAGAAAAGGAGAAGAATGAATTAAAGGTTTCCTGGAGGAACGTTTGTCATTCCTCTAAGCAGAAGTCATAAGCCTGAGGACAGGATGGGAGGGGGTATTGCAAGTCCAGAAAATACTGTCTATCCATGGTCCCAGAACCTCCTGCAAATTCTCTCTCCTTAATGTCTTTGCATGTGCTAGTTTCTATATTTCTAGATCCCAGTCTCAGTCTATATTTGATCTTTTACCTCTCACGTCAGTAAAAGATCAAATATAGGGTGTGCCAGAAAAACATGGCCTGGGAATAAATATGGCATGGAAACAGGAAAGTATTTATAGAATCTAGGTAAAGGCATTTTGATCAACTAAAAACAACAACAACACATAATTGGTTAGTAGTGAGGAAATAATGCAAGGAATCTAGAAAGCCCTGAGATATCTTTAAAAATTTGAACACGCATTTATTCTAAACCAGCCAACTTATTTTTTTCCCTTTACTTCCTATAAATGTCACCTTTTTCTCCTCCCTCATTTGCTCTCTCTATTTCTTTTTGCTTACTCTTTTCTCTCAATGATGGGAGCAACATAGAAATTTAAATATAATGACCTCTGTAACATTTCTTAAACCATCTTTTTTATGTAACAGATTCTGCATGAGCTCCCTTTCATTCATTTGACTAACTCCTACTCATCCTATCAAATTGAGCTCAGATTAAAGCCCTCCTTGCATGCAATGCTCTTAGTTTATTGTTCCCTATTCACCCTGTGCTGACTTCTGTCAAAGATTGTGGTCGATTATTAAAAAATGTCCCAAATTTTCCACCTCTTATTGTATCCATGTACTTTGCCATGTAACTTAGTAGTCCCATCAGAGGTATCTATTTCCCCTGACTCTTGAGCATGGGCTGGCCT
The DNA here is from genome assembly GCF_951640355.1 of Cnephaeus nilssonii. Taxonomy (NCBI): domain Eukaryota; kingdom Metazoa; phylum Chordata; class Mammalia; order Chiroptera; family Vespertilionidae; genus Cnephaeus; species Cnephaeus nilssonii. The sequence goes on along the minus strand of NC_137087.1, from coordinate 29,272,638 downwards.
TGTGACTTTCTCTGGCCAATAGAAAGCGGTCTGAGTAAGGGTGTGCTTGGTTTCAGCCTGTATCTCCAGAGATCTTGTGACCTCTGGTTTCGTAGGGCCCTGCCTCTCCCATGAGAACAGGCTGGGATGCCCTGCTAGTGGGTGGGGAAGCATGTGAAGGAGAGCTGTGCCAACTAACTCCCTGGAACAGAGCCCTTGGCCAACAGGCCAGCTGGTTGTAGCTGCATAAAGGAATACAGAAGAGAACTGTCAAGTCAGGCTCAGATCAGCAAAACTTCTTCATCAGCCTGGAAAATCATGAGAAACAATAGTTATTGTGTTGTTTTTTTACCTGGTAAATTTTGGGTTGATATATTGGACAGCAATTACTGACGGATACAGAAATTGTTGGCCATAACAAAATGCTAAAGTATGTGGCATTAGCTTTGTGTCTGAGTAGTGAGTGGAGGCTAAAAAAAAAATAAAAATTATGGGTAAACTAAGTTTAGGCTGAAAAAATGACTAGAAAAATGGAAACCCATGTTATCTATGATAATAAAAGCATAATATGTTAATTAGACTGGATGTCCTTCCGGACATTATTCCGGACCACCTTCCGGATGAAGCCAGGGCTGCGAGAGAAGCCCGGGTCCCGGGTGCCTGCCGGTGGCCACAGGGAAGCCCGGGTCCCGGAGGGAAGTCCAGGTTCTGGAGGGAAGCCCTGGTCCTGGGTGCCAGAGAGAAGCCAATGCTGGCAGCTGGGGGAAGGAAGGCCTACTCTTGCATGAATTTTGTACATCAGGCCTCTAGTCCTATATAATAAAAGTGTAATATGCTAAGTGTCCAACTGATCAGCCAACCAACCGTTCCATCAACCGCTCGACCAGTCACTATGACGCATACTGACCACCAGGGGGCAGACACTCCGACTGGTAGGTTAGCTTACTGCTGGGGTCCGGCTGATTGGGACTGGGCAAGAGGGTTGAATACACCCTGGAGCCCTCCTGCAGTCCCTCCCCAGCTGGCCGGCCAACCTCCCGTAGTCCCTCCCCAGCCAGCCAGCCCCCATTAGCCCCCATCAGGACTGGGCAAGATGGCCCCGATCAGCCCCGATCGCTGGCCAGGCCAAGGGACCCCATCCATGCATGAATTCTTGCACTGGGCCTCTATACAGTAATGAAATGACTGGCAAACTATTTGTAGTACCTTACAGGGTGGAACACATCCCCAATGAACTTTTGGATTTGGCTAAGAAGATTTCTAAGCATAATGTTGGTTGTATCTGTTGGTTGTTCCCTGATGAATGTGACAAGGTAGAGAAAGAAGATGAACTAAAACAGAACTGGTCAGGTTGCAAATTTGAAGTTTGGAAAATAAAAATGTTTCTTATTTCCAACCTTTCACACCAGTAAAAGATCAAATATAGGGTGTGCCAAAAAAACATGGCCTGGTAGTAAATATAGACATGGAAACAGGAAAGTATTTATAGAATGTAGGTAAACACATTTTGATTAACTAAAAAAACAAAAACAACCATAATTGGTTAGTAGTGAGGAAATAATGCAAGGAATCTAAAAATCCCTGAGATATCTTCAAAAATTTAAACATGCATTTATTCTAGACCTGCCAACTTACTTTCTCCCTATAACTGTCACCTTTTTCTCCTTCTCCCTCATTTGCTCTCTCTATTTCTTTTTGCTTACTATTTTCTTACCTCTCAATGATGGGGGCAACATAGAACTTTAAATATATTGACCTCTGTAACATTTCCTAAACCATCCTTTTATGTAACAGATTCTGCATGAGCTCTAAACATCATTATGATAATTTGTGTCACTGAATAAATTCATACATTTAAAGAAGAAAGTATAACTTAATACTCAGATGTTACTGTGGTGGAAAAACACGTTTTAAATTGGAAGCTAAAGGCAAAACAGTCAGGTCCTATGTGCCAACTGAAAGTCCCTTAAAATGGAATATTGTGGATTTCTTTCTTTTTTATTTTTTTTGGTAAGTAAAAACGTTTTAGAGTACTTTTGGTTTTTTCTTTTAACCACTTACAGAATTGAGTATAGTTTGAAACCTAGTCTTTTGGGGCTTCTGCTTTCTACAAGTCACAGGGTGGGGGTGTTTGTGTTTGCCAAAATTGAAAAGGCCAGAATTTAAAAAAAAAAATCACATGTTGCATAATTCTGGTCCCCTTGCCAGGGCAGGCTCAGCTCCTTTCTGGTTAGATGAGGTCAAATGGAGACCTCCTGCTGAGTCATTTCCAGAAAAAGCTGTTTGCAGTCTCCACACATTTTCAGTGAGCAGATGATGCTAGGGATGCTGCTGCTGCTGATGGTGATGATGATAATAATTAAGACTTTTCTGAATAATTCTTGGAACACAGTTTCCTGCTGCCCAAAATGGATGAAAGATATGGCATTCGGATTCAGAACAGTACTGCAGTGTGGTGTGGTGGCTCATAAGGCAGAAAACATCATAGGATGCATCAGCATGAGAAGGAACAGTGAGATATGATAAGCATGTCTCTCCTTTCATCCCTGTCATAATTGCATGTTCACCCCAATTACCATCCAGTCCTGAGTCTCTGTGGAGGGGTGAAGACACAAGCCCACAGGGTCAGGAGTTGAGTCTGTAAGGGTTTTAAAGAAACGACCGAAGCGTATCTAAGACTATTAAGAGTATATGAATATTTGCTGGTCACAAGCACTGGGTAAGGAAGAATTTCTCCATCATTAGGACTTCTGTTCCTGCCATGATGGAAAGACCGGTATCAAACTAACTCTCCTGCCAAGACAAACTACAAAAGCTGGGTAAAATAACAGTTTGAAAGCACCGAGGAGCAGGCAATCAGCCAGGAAGTCTGAGAGAAGTGAGGTGCACTGGGGAGAGCCCACATTTACTTCCACATCATCCCTTGGCATTTGCCAATTTGTAGATCAGGAAATAGAAGCCTCACAAATAGAGGCAGCTTAGGATTTTGACATTCTTGCTAAGTAAGGAAACAGATGTTGGAACTTGAGCTGTCAAGGTAGCAAGGAATTGAAGACTCAAAGTCTTGGAAAAGAGGGAATCTTGGAGAAATAAGCCTGAAATTATGTGTGAAATTTCCCCTGAGGCATTCACCAACTCCCAGTTGCACTCACATGAGATAAATACACCAAGTCTCTGAAGAAAACAGTGGACAGCAGCAGCTGGGAAGCTAAGTAGCTGAGCAGAGATTTATGGCAGGCATCTAACACTGAGTAGATGGAGGTTGGGGTTCAGGGATCACCAAGGCAGAGAAACCCTGGGAAATACCCTCATGCTTTTAGCTGAGGCTCCCGAAGAATTCACTAAGTGTTTGGGCTAAGCCATAGCATTATAGGCAACCTTGAAATAAACAATGTTTCCATTATCTAATCACTGTGTTGCAAATCACATCAAAGCTTAGAGGCTTATGACAATAACTTACTATCTCAGTCCTAGAGGTTGACAGATTCAGTTGGGTGGTGCTTGCTTGGTGTCCTTCATTTGAGGCTGGACTTATTTGAAAGCTTATTCCATCAAGTATCTGGAGCCTGGGCTGGGAGGTCTGGAACAGCTGGGGAGTGGTTGAGTTGAGCATTTATGTCTATAGGAATCCTCTCCATGTGAATATTTTGGGCTTTTTTGCACACAGAAGTCTCAGTGTAGCTGGACTTGTTATATGGTGGCTGGCTACCTCCAGACTGGGCATTTAAAAAAAAAACAACAAAAAAAAAACCACCGAGAAGTAAAGCGGGAAGTCTTTTAAGATGTGGGTTCCAAAATGGCACAGCATCACTTCTGCCAAATTATATTGGTCAAAGCAGTCTCAGAGCCCACCCAGCTGTTAGAGCAGGAGACCTAACTCCCTCAGCTCAATGCGGGGAGTGTCAAAGTATTTAAGGTCATCTTTAATATGCCACAAACTAGTGCTAATAAAGTGTTAAGCCAGGCCTTGACTGGATGAAGTTGATCTTTACATACTCATCTGCCTGTCAGAAAAAAATTAAGTCCTCCAAGGGGAAAGATGACATCATCCAGAGATCCTGCGAGTTGTTCATACACAATGTTTGACATTCAATGAAATATTACTAGGAAGGCCAAGAAATAGAACTAGACCAAAAAGAAAATGAAAAAACAAACAACAGAAACAGGTCCAGATGTTGGAGTTTAAAATAAGTATGACTAGCATGATTGAGAAATTAAAAAAAAAAAAAAAGATGGAGAGTTTTGCTAGAAAACTGGTATCTTTAAAAAAGTAATAGAGTCAAATTAAAATTCAAAACTTAAAAATAAATATCAGCTATTATGACTTCAGCAGATCAAACATGAAATAAGAATGGATCATTATACTAAAATATAGATTAATAGAACATATCCAGATATAAACATGTAGAGAATAAAAGGAATAAATATACAGAATGAGTGTAGGAAATATACTGTAGATGGTTAAATGTCTACCAAATATCACTGGAGTTCCAGGAAAAGAAGAAATAAAAGGAAACAGACACAACTCACTTGAAGGAATACTGGCCAGAAATTTTCCGTAAGTTGGAAAACATCAAGCTTACAAGACACTGAAGTGCTATAAAACTCAAGAAGGATTAACACAAAGGAGACCACATTTAGACACAAAATATAAAGACAAAAATATTTAAAGCAATAAAAAAGACACCCTCCTTCAAAACAAGACTCACAGTTGACTTTTTAATGGAAACATTGAATGCCAGAATTCAATACATTGGCTGATGTTTTAAAAGTATTGAAAGATAATAACTGCCAATTTAAAGGTCTATCTGTAGTGAAGCTATCATCATAAAATAAAGCAACATAAATACAGATTTAGACAAATAAAACATGAGAATTTGTCTCCAGAAGACCTGCACTAAAAGAACTACTAAAAAGAAAATGTTATTCAGGAAAAGAAATATATGATCTCATATGGAGACAAAATTATGTAGGAAGGAAATGAAGATCACTGTGGGTGGAGAGATAGTGGGGAAATCTAAATAAATATTGATGATTAAAAAAAATAATGACAAAATATTTTGTGGTTTGAAATATACAGAGAGTTATAATACACTAGAGGCCTGGTACATGAAATTCGTGCACAGGGGTGGGGGGGGGGTCCCCTCAGCCCAGCCTGCACCCTCTCCAATCCGGGACCCTTTGGGGGATGTCTGACTGCTGGTTTAGGCCCAATCCCCAAGACATCCCTCTCACAATCCGGGATCACTGGCTCCTAACTGTTCACCTGCCTGCCTGCATGATCATCCCCAACTGCCCCCCCTGCTGGCCTGGTTGCCCCCAACTGCCCCCCCCCACCGGCCTGGTCGCCCCCCCCCCCCACTGGCCTGGTTGCCCCCCGCTGCCGGCCTGGTCGCCCCCAACTGCCTCCCTGCCAGTCTGGTCACTCCACACAGCCTGCTATTTGGTCGTCCATCCAGTTGTTTTGGTCATGGTGGCCCCTGGCTTTTTATATATTAGGATGAGAACAATAGTATAGAAGGATATGGGGGATGATAAAGAGAGTAGAAGTGCTATAGATTGCATTGTCTGGGAAGCATGAAAGAACTAATGTTAGGAAGACTTATAAAATTAAAACTGCATCTAGATATGTCTAAGATAATCACTAAAATCACTACTAAGGGAGAAAATAGAAAAATAGTTTTAAAGATACTTGATTGACTCAAAAGAAGACAAGAATAAATAACAGTAACAAGAAAAGATTCAATAAATATAAAATAAACTAGAGGACCAGTGCACGAAATTTTGTGCACTGGGGGGAGGGTCCCTTAGCCCAGCCTGTGCCCTCTTGCAGTCCGAGACCCCTCGTGTTTTACACCCACCTGCTTGCTGCTCCTTACCGCTCTGCTCACTGTTCCTTAGTGAGCACACTGACCACCAGGGGGCAGATTCTGCATTGAGTGTCTGCCCCCTGGTGGTCAGTGCGCATCATAGTGACTGGTTGTTCTGCCATTTGGTCGATTTGCATATTGGGCTTTTATTATATAGGATAATCAGATAGCAGATTTAAACCCAAATGTAGCAGTAATTATAGTAAATGTAAATGAGCTAAAACACTGATTAAATGACAAAGATTGGTAGAGTGCATATAGAAAAAACAAAATCCAATTTTACACTTCTTACAAGGTGCAAATGTTAAGTATAAGACAATCCCCAAAATAACATGCAACACTAACCCCCCAAAAGTTGATATAATGACTCCATTATAAAGCAAAGTAAACTTAAGGCAATAGCATCACTAGGAGGTATTATAGCATAAGATAGACACACAATATCAAAGCAAAAATAAACAAATAAAAGAAGAAATTGAGAAATCCAAAATTACAGTTGAATATTTAAACTCAATAGTTTCAGTCATAAAAGGGACAATCCAACAAAACAAACAACAAACAAACAACACTCCCTCCCCCCTCAAAATCCCACATGTACACAAACAAACAAAAACCCAGGATACCATCTGGACAATATATTAACAAACTTGAACTAACTGGCCTATACAGAACAGTACAGCACAAACTTTTTTAAAAAAAGCATTCTTTTTAAGCCCATGTGAGCTATTTGCTGAAATAGACATATGTTCAGCTATAAAAAAGTCTTAATTTTTAAAAGGATGGAATTTAATAGGATGTACTCTGACAGGAGTGTAATTAAGCTTGAAATCAAAACAAGAAAAAATCCCCACCCAAATTTAGGAAATTAATTGATATACTTCTAAACACTTATAGGTCAAACAAGAAATTATAATTTGTTAGAAAATACATTTAACTGAATAACTAAAAATATGGCATATCAAGACATAAGGATGTAGTCAAAGCAAAAAATGTACAGCCTTAAATGTCTGTCTTAGAAAAGGAGACATTTTGAATATCAATCATCTAAGCAAACATCACAGGAAGAAACAGAAGAGCAAACAAAACTTAAAGAAAGTGAAAAGATGTAAGTAAGAAAGGAAAGACTAGAAATCAATTAAATATTAGACAAATATACAATAGGAAAAAATCAACAAAGTAAAACAACTGGTTCTTTGAAATACTAATGAAATTGATAAGCCCTAGCAACACTGATCAAGAGACAACACAAACTATCAATATCAGAAACAAACAAACAAACAAAAAACACAGGAAAGAACACAGCATAAACAAAGCTAGAACACAATGGGGAAAATATTGGGAGGGGGAAAATAGTGGCTATTCATGTCACTTAGGCTATGTTGATAGAAAATAAAAACAACCAATCAATGTAGCTGATGCAATGCTAAAGGAAAACATTAAGCTTACTGCTTAATCAATTTTGTGATTTGACTGAGTTTGAAGAATCTCTTGTCTTCAGAAAATTGGGATATGTTTGACAGCCATTCAAAAGGGTTAGTTTCAAACAAATAGTTTGCAAGTCTCAGAAGTTATGGTAGAAGCAGGGCCAAAGACCTTGAATGCTCTCTGTGATTTTTCCCTTAATTAACTGGCCTTGGCCAGACTTTTGTTGTGTTTTTGTCTGGGGTTATTTTGGATGACATTTTGCTTGCCACATATTAAGACTTTCTAGTGGGATGCTGCTGGGTTCTTACTAGTATCTCCTCAAATGCTTTCTATTTGACATCATTTTCTCTTCCTCCCAAAGATGAATTCAATAACTGAAATGTCAAGAATATTGTGTGCAACTGACATTAGGAAATATTTGGCTTCTTTTTGACTAGTCGGCACTAAGCTCTGGACCGAAGTAGTCTGTTTAAACTGCCTGCAAACATTTTGTTGACTTGAGAAAATTTTGTTGACTTGAGGAAAAATAGGTTTATGAAACCAAGTTACATTCTGGTAGAGAAATACAGTGGTAAAAGGTTTGGGTTGGTCATTTTTGAAATTTTGCTTCTCACTCAGTGGTCAAATGGTTAGTGAGAGCCTACTATATTTCAGTATGAGATGCTTTTCGGGAATATTTAGGGCAGTGTTTTCAAATCTGAACATTGAGAGCCTACTATATTTTAGTATGATATGCTTTATGGGAATATTTAGGGCATTATTTTCCAAACTGAATGTCAAAGAGGTTAATAGATGTTCCTTTGACAAAATGGTTTCTGGCTAAATGAGCTAAATGAGTTTGCAACATAAACTTTCCTGTTTGAGTCATAGAGCATATTGAAATAGTAAAGCTCCCGATAAGTCTTGCAGCCAAGAAACCAGCTTCATTTTTCTTTGATTAACCCAATATTTTTTTTCTTAAATTATTTTTGATCATAGATTCCCTTATTTTGGAAAATCCATTAAATCTCATGGGATGCAAGAGAATTCTGGGAAAAGAGGATTGAATTAGCCTCCTCTGCCTCCCCCACCCACAACGTTGTATTTTCTGGGGAGTAGAAATTGAAGACCTTTCACCATACATAACATATTAGACAAGTGCCCAACAAAAAATGGTTGTTATGAAGAAACTATTATAAAATGTGTAAATGGCAGAAAAAGATACATGTAAACAAATAGCCAAATTATTTTTTCTCATTTTTCTCTCTTTGTCTCCATGTTTTAATTTGTTATCTTTTGGGGACTTAGCCACAGAGAGGCAGTGATTCCTTTTTCCTGAACTTTCTTATTGGTAGCCATAATGCTCCTTCCCTTTCTTCCAGTTTCTTAAGTGACTTTTGATGCTGTACCTACAACCTATGTTAAAAAGAGGTTTGGCTTTACCTTCTCATGAAGTCAAAAGCTGACTAACAAAATGAAGGAGATGATTTTGCAGATAGATGCCCAAAGTGGTTGGTGGGTGTGCAGCCAGGAAATCTGTCCCAATTATGAAGAAGGTCTTGAGAGTGGGTAGAAGACCAGAGACTTATCCCAAGTGCAAGATTAGGTTAGTTATTACAAGTCAAAGTGATCATTAAAATCGTAGGGCGTGTGAGTCAAATGCTCTGGTGAGTATGACAGCACCCCTGGGAGCATGGGACATGTTGAATGGAGAAGAAAGTCTAAGCTGAAAAGAAGAACATTGGTAGCTTTCACAATTGTGAGAGTGAACAAATTTCTCTGGAAACAAAAATGACTCAGTTCAATTTTTTTTCAACTTTGGACTTAAAATATAAACTCTAGAAAAATATCTGCTTATAAAATGTGCTCTTTCTGTGAACATTCAGGTGCCTCCAAGCATGAAAGTGGTAATAGCTTGTCATTTAATGACATTGAAAGCCAAATACAGATGTATTGAGCAACTGTTGTGAAATGTAAAATAAAACAAAACAGCCCCCACCCCCTTACTTAACTAAGAGAATGTAGTATTGCTAGTAAATTGGGAGTATTTAACATCTGTTATCCCATTTTGTTTAAGGATATAATTTAAGATACATTTTTCCTAAAGCTTGGCTCTCATTCCTGTTTCATCGTGGACCTACTTATGATCAGTTTGCTAGAATCCCAGCCTTGGATCCTTCCTAAGAAGAGACAGACTTTAAATAGATACTTTCAATACAATGCTGTAATAGGTATTTGCATATGGTATAGTGGGAACATAGAGATGGGAGCAATAGAATCTACCCTAGGTTTGGGGAAGAGAGAGATAGTTTGGGGTATTTAGAAATGGCTCTCTAGAGAAGAGGATGCTTGAGCTAAGTCTTAGTAGAAGAGTAGGTTGTAGGGGTAAAAAGAAGAGGTTGGGAAAGGCATTCTGGGTAAAAGAAGCAACATGGACCAAACACAGAAGCAGGAAATCTAGCAGTCCTATAAGGCTGCGCAGACAGTACATTAGTTTTCTAATCCCGCCATAACAGAGCCCCACAAATTTACTGAATTAAAATAATTCAAATGCATTATCTTACAGTTCTAAGGGTGAGAAATCTGGAAGGGGTGTCACTGGGCTGAAATCAATGCGTATCTGGGCTACATTCCTTTCTGGAGGCTCTGAGGGAGAATCTATTTCCTTGAATTGTCCAGCTTCTGGAGGCAGCCTACATTCCTTGGCTTGTAGCCCCCTTCTTAGATCTTCAAAGCCAGCATTGTAGTGTCTTGTGACCCTGATTTTTTGAACATCTATTTCTCTGACCAAAGCTGAGAAAGGTCCCACTTTTAAGATTCATATGATTAGAATGGGCCTACCTGGGTAAATAAGAATAATATCTGTAATCACATCTGCAAAATCCCTGGGGATTAGGGTGTGGGCACCTTTGGGTGTTGGGGATGGTCATTATTCTGCCTACCACAGGCAGGATGACTCAGATGAGGTAGGCAAGGACCACATCCTGGGTGGAAAGCCCTGTGTGCTTGCTGTGCGTTGGAGCACGGTTCTTATTTCTCTTTTCTAGTTTAGATTGACTCCCTTGCCAGTGCTCTGCTCTCTGGGGACTGGAACTGGTCTCTGATATCCGTGGCTCATTGGCAAAGAAAGTGATTGAGGACTGATTGCTATTCATTATTCATTGCCCCTGCCCCCAGGCAACTTAACAGTAATTAAAAAATGATTTGTCTCCTCTTCTCTGTTTATCTGAAGAACACACACCAAGATAAAAGGGACTTTGACTTCCTACGGATTTTTCCAAGCCTTTGTTTCTGCTAGCTATTGCTATCCTTTTCTTTATATTCAATTTTCAATTAAGTGCACATAAAAAGATATGACAGATTCTACATATATTCCCTTCAACTGACCTAATTTGTAAAAATTTATAAAGGTGAAACTGGTCCAAAGCCAGTTCTTTAAAATATCTTATTGTGTATCTTATAGAAGAAATCCTTGAGAAAGCCCAGTATTTCTCAATCTTTTCTTTTTTCACACTGTCCCCATGGTCAATCTTCCTCAGTAACATCTCTCATTAAAATGAGTGACTCTTAATGGAACATGACACATAGTTTGAGAATAGCTGATCTAGTCTATCCCCATAATTGTATAAACTAGGAAACTGTTTCTTGGATAGGTAAGTATGACCTGACCAATATAACATAGCTACATAGCTGAAAATTCAGGGTGTGACCCCAGTACCACTTCTGTCTACACTTTATATAAGCTTTAGACTTTATATCAACTTAGTTCCAAATTTAATTTCATCTCAGGCTTTCCAATTATTCCATTGCAAAAAGCAAAATAATTTTTGCATTTTAGTCTCTTAGTTTTCTTACCCTTAGTTCTATATTTTAGAGGCTTTACTATCTTTACCAGAAAAGGAATAGAAACATTCAAGGACTAAACATTGACATGCAGTGTTCTTTTTTATGCCCCATCATTTTTTTTTTTTTTTTTACAAGGAGATTAGCTTTGTTGGTTCATCTTTCTTTTTTTATTTTGTTCTTTCTATCTTCCTTGTAAGACTCACACTCCCCTCACTTCCTCTCTACTTCTAATTCTCTTTCCTTTAATAATATCCCACACTCTATACCCCTCCTGTTTCCTCCTGGGTCTAAGACTGACAAAGCGCAGTCACAAATAGCTGCAGTGGAGGATGTTGATTTAATTGCTTGGTAATATTTTTACTTGGGTCTTCTCTGAGTCTTTTCTCCAGATGCTTACCTAATTTTTCTTTCCTTTGCTCTGTTTTTTTTTTCCTTCTAAATAAAATGAACCCAGCTTTATCCACATCACTGGTTTCTGTCAGCACAGGCAGGGAGTTAACGTTCCAAAAAAGATGGCTATATTGAGCATATATGTAGCACCGTCCCCCTCAGCAATTGAAAACCTTCCGTAGGGAAGAGATATGCCATCTCTATTACATTGCTGATGAGAAATGGAGGCAGAGAGTAGGAGGACAAGGAGGTGGGAATGATATATATTATAAGTTATACTTTACAGATGGAGCAACCAAAGTACAGATTAGGTCTATCCAACTATTTCTCTTTTGAGGGAAAGTAATGATGGTGGAGCACTGATCAGTAGAAATCAATCCATTCCTCTAGTGAAGATACCTAAAATAGAGATCTATTCAGTCCACAGCTGCTATAGGACATACCATGGCATCATAATGACAGGTACTATGTCAATCTTTTCTTGAGATTGGGCCTGAGTTTGGGCCTTATTCAATCCCTTTCTCCTTAATCTCCATGAGCCTCCATTGTCTCATCTGTGAAATGGAGAAAAGCAGATATGCATTTCAGTGTTGTTTCCAGATTTATGAGATGAAAAAGCCTTGAGCGTATTTAAAAGCTGATGGGAAAGAAGCAATACAGAGCAAAAGATTTATGCTAGAAGATACAGAAGATAGTTTATAAAGCAAGGTTCTTCTCTGATAAAACAGGCAGGGACTGGTGGAGGGATAAGCTTTAGTTAGGAAGAAGGGCCCCTATTCTCCAATGGCAGAAGGCAAGGTGGACAAATGGTTGCAAATGTAGTGGTGGAAAGTTGAAGGATGCCCCCTCTGAGGGGCCTCTATCGTCTCTGTGAAGTCAGAGTTGATGCCACCTGCTTTGAGTATTGAGGAATGCGAGGATATTGGAGGACTGAGGACAGTGGAGAAACTATAGAATCCTCATCGTGGAGAATAAGAGAGAGAACTGATAAAACTCAGTAGAATTTCTTGGCAGTGTTTCATGTCCTGTTGAGGATGCTGACCATGAATACATAATGACAACACTGTCCGGTTGCTGTTTCTGCAGTGATGTTCAGCAAACTTGGTCAATAGCTAGATTCACTTGAGAAAAATCAATTTGGTACAATGAAAAAACAGTGGGGCCAGGGACTTGAGGAAGTTGAAGAGAGTGGTCACAGTAACAATCTATAATAATAAAAGGGTAATATGCAAATCTACCAAATGGCCGAACAGCGGAACGACTATCCGGACGTCCTTCTGGATGAAGCTGGGGCTGCGAGGGCGGCCGGGGCTGAGGCCTACTCTGGCACGAATTTCGTGCATCTGGCCTCTAGTATTGAATATAAGTAGGATAGGGAAGGCAGTGAAGGAAGGAGGACACGGATAAGTGAGAAGTTTGTGAGGGTCGTCAGATGAATTCAAGAAGCTGGTTAACAGAAATAATGAATGAGGCCACCTAGAAGGAAAAGAGTTGTGAGGTGTCTGAGTTCTTGATTTGGAAGGTAGAAGAATTGCTCTTGGTGATAACAAGGTCCAGAGAGTGGCAGTGAAAACACACAACCAAAGTGGGGAGTGGAGGAGAAGGTGAATGGAGATGAAGAGTTCAAGGAACCCCTATGGGCACAGATAATAGGGGGTGAAGGCCTAGGGAAGGGGATGGAGATTGCCTATAAGGGGTCAATGGGAGAAAAAAGGGGACATATGTAATACTTTCAACAATAAAGATTTTTTTTTTAAAAAAGAGTTCAAGGAACCCAGCAACCAGGATGTCGGGTATTAATATAAATGTTAAAGTCACAAGGGATATTGACATTAGATTCTGGTTTTGGTATATAATAGTGATAAAAAGGAGAGGATGGTAGACTCAAAAGCATGAGTCTTGAGGGACAAGGAGTTTTCACAGGAGCGGGCAGTGACAATAGTGGGGAAATAGCAGTGTGGAACAAGCAGGGCATTGCTTCTGCCTCCAGACTCTGCGGTATGTGATTCAGCAAATGCTCCTTGAGAAAGCTGTGTGGAAAGTTATATCTTCAGGAGAGAGCCAGCATTCTACAAAATTTGGATTATTAAGATTAAATGAGATAGTGTATGTGAAGTGCCTGCCATATAACATGATGATTTTATGTATCTTAAAAAATATAATGTATAATGGACAAGATACTGTGTTTTGGAGGGGTTAAGTTACTTGCACGATCTTCCAGCTCAGAGGTGGCAAACTTGAACCCAGGCAGCCTAAAGTCAGAGCCCACACTTTTAAACATTATTATACTACTAGAGGCCCAATGCCTGAAATTCATGCAAGAGTAGGCCTTCCTTCCCCCTGCTGCCGGCACCGGCTTCCCTCTGGCACCTGGGACCTGGGCTTCCCTTGCAGCCCCGGCTTCATCCGGAAGGTTGTCTGGAAGGACATTCAGAAGGACACCCAGTCTAATTAGCATATTATGCTTTTATTATTATAGATTTTTGTTTTGAAAACAACTGTATCAGATTGTCCATATGAATGAATTTAAGCTATGAATTTATTTTTAAATCTTGTAAGGTAAACCTAAATTAAGTCAGATTAAACTTTTTGGTAAATATGGAAATGTCCGAATATGTAGCATGATAATCCCCCTACCATATACCCTCCTTGCAAGGCCAGGAAGGGGGATTAAGGCCATTAATATATATATATATATTTTTTTTGAGCCTGTGTCTCAAGGCAAGTCTGCAAGGCTATTTTGGATTGCTTGATCTCGATTGATGACTATGAAATAACAGGGTGAGTCAGGGAAGAGATGAAAATGAATTTGGAGTTAATGTAGCTAAAAGTAGAAATAGGTGGAAATTAAAGGAATTATGTTGGCAGGTGTGGAATTATGGGAGGTCTAGAAAGGGAGAAGGAGGCTCTGGTTACCTGTGCCTCCTGTGGATTAGAGAAAGGATGGTGGAGGGGGCTGAGCTCTGTTAAGTCCCACACGGGTCTTGTAAGGGGAGAGTCATTACTTGCACTGAGCATTGTCTCTAGGTTATCTGGGACATCTGAGCATATAGAGTTCAATAACTCTGAGTTCATTCCTAAGAGGGAAATGGCGGTGGTGGGAATAACCAAAGAAGAGGAAACTTCACTTGGCCTTGGGCACTCATTTGGACCTCTGGGTCCTAATATAACCCCACACTGAATTTTTGGACAAATATTCTCCTTCTTTCCTTCACTGAGGAGCATACGTCCATGCAGTGATCTACAGTTCTGCCATCAGGACAGTGCCATTGCCCTCCGCCATGGGCACTGTGTGGAGATGAAAAGGGTGCACAGAGATTCAGGTTCAAAGGAAGGACATTCCAGATCACATCGGGGGATGGGGCAATGGTGACCATCCCTCCCCACACCAGTGGTTGAGGCCAGAGGTGAGACTATCATGAGAAAGGAATACTGAATGAATACTGATATGACATTTCCCGTAGCATTTTATTTTTTATTTTCCCTAGGGGAAGTGTGTTTTTTTGTTTTGTTTTGTTTTTTGTCGCAACCCTGGAGGGACTAAATTAGTACCTCTATTGATTTTTAATCCAGTGAGGACTGGGTACTATTTTCCTTATCAGGTTTGTCCCATGGGGTTGAAAAGTGCTACTTTTTTTCAGCTTATGAAACAAAATGACCAGCCTGAACATGTTCATTAGTGAGTACAGAAGATTTAAAAAGTACCCTGAGAGCCAAAAAGTTCATCTTTGCTTCATTTCAGCAGCCCAGTCCCTGAAATGCTTGGTTCTGAGAATCATTAGGGAAAGACAAGAGTCCTCCTGGCAGGTACTGAGATGTTTGGTTTGTTTTAACTTTGCGTTGATCCCTGGAATGTTAAGAGGCATGTTCCCATACAAACCACACTTCAACAAAAAGATGACTATGGTTAAATCCAGTCCCATGGGGCAGCTGAAAAATATGCATATCTTGGAGAATACAGTGCTTCTGTGGCCAATTCCGCCAGGTTCACGGAGCGGGCCTTTCTGGAAGGTTTTATGTCACTTCTGTTTATTCTGATGAGGGAGGCAGTTCCTAGCTTTTTCAATTATGATGTGTCAGTTTTTCCATTGAAGATCACAGCTTCTCGGAACATAAACTTCTGGTGTGTTTCTAATCCCTCTGAGCCTTAATGATGGCATGTGATCCAATGGCATGCAACACACATCCTGCACCATATCTTTGCCTAATTTTTTGGTGTGAAATTCCAAGTTTTGTAAGTCTAGTCTTTCCCACATGACCCGTAAGCTGTCTTCAGATCCAGGAAATACTTGGACAGAAAACAGAAAATCAGATCCTGTGCTTTTTGGAACGTGAGGAGCTTTAAACAAGGGGGTAAAAGATTACTGGCATGTAAACTAGAACAAGTCTCAACTGTTCCGCTTCATTTTGGAAAAAGGCATCCTTGTTCACCAGATGTACTTCTGTTAGCATCCAGAATTACAACAAAAAAATAAGAACAAAAAAGATCCTGCTTTTGTCAGGAAGCCTAAATGACCATTCCAGCTCTTCCACCAACTAGCTGCATGGCAATGGGTGATCATACACTCTCCACGGGAAATGGTTTCCCCTTTTGTAAAATGG